>NC_082598.1:29122186-29738019 GCF_030936135.1 Gavia stellata
CAAAGTGTCCATTCAAGGGAAAGAAATCATTCTGTGAAACCACTGGGTAACCGGCATGGAATTTGAACACAGTGTAACAGCTCCTTATAGCAAATCATTTGCAGCCCATAAGAGAAGGCAAAAAAAATGGCAAGCAACATTAAGCCTGTTCACTTGAGGAGCTCATGCTCTCTCAGACAATTCTGAAATGGCAAAAAAGGGGTTAAACCCAGTGTGTAAACTGTTCCTTATAAATTACACATTCCTTTTGCATCTTGATCTGCTGGGGGTAAAAGAGGATCTGTTTGCTTATCTCTGAAGTAAGTCATCCTGCTCTTTGAAAATCTAGAGTTCACGATAATCCACTGAGCAGTAAACAAGGCTGTAGGTTATTAGAGCACCTTTTCTTTAGGCTTACCTGAACACTGAGTCTTAGCAATAACATGTTACTTAGCTACCAAACATGAGAATAATAGCAAAAAATGTATATAGGATGGAAAGCGGAAGGATGAGAGTTTCAAAACAATACAGGTTGGCATGATGTCTTTCATACTTTTCTACATTTTCATTAGCTATCCCGATGAAAGAATGCCTATGTAATTTATTATGACTTCCCTTATTAAAACATTTCAGAGAAGAACTGTTGAACTATGAAATCCAGAAGACAATACAATACAGTAGTCAAGCAGCAGTCTTACTGTATTTCTCTCTTGTCCCAGGAGAAAAAAACAAGTAAAATTACCCAACCACCTCTTGGGGCTCCAAGAACCCATGCAACACAGCACAGTTGTGACAAAACAACATAAAGAAAGAATTATAATAGAGTAGGCTAGACTAAGTGAGAATGAAACACCGTAAACAACCTGATTTTATCTGAAAATTCTCCTTAATGAGTCAGACAACTTGAGTGGAAAAGAAATGTATTTGTTTCTATAAGCTTCAGTCTTAACTCAGTATTTTAACATTATGGTAAAGAGCATCTCTATCATCTAAGGAGATTTTTGCTTATTCTGTCCTCATGAACATTACATGAGTAAAGGCACAGTAGCGTTGAACAGAGTGTATCATACAGTGCTTTTAAAGCTAAAGATGGAAGAAACAGGCACAACAATAGATACTGACTGTGAGGAATTAGATGTCAACTATTTCTAGAAATCAAATGCAGATGTTTTGCTAGGAGAGAACAAAAGCCTGCAGAGTCTGAGCTTGCAGAATATTAAAGCTTACTCAAGGCAGGAGGAAAAAGGTGACAAGAAAGCCTGATATAGGCCAACATCAGAGCCTGAGGCAGGAAACTCAAAAATACATTAATATTATCTGTACTGATGTTTGAAGAAGACAAGTCTTGCCCTTATTCAGCTCAGGGCTTTGGTTTGTAAAATATGCTCATTTTGTTTCTTTCATCAAGGCTTTGATTCTCTCTGCTGGAAGAGCCAATAGCTCACATTCACGTAACATCCAGCTTCCTCAGATTTCACAAGTTCATGCAATCTTGCCGAATGTATTCACACCACCATTCAGAACATAGCTAACCTTCGTGACTTTAGTGAAAAATCAAATGTTCTCTAGACAACCTTTCTATGCAAGACCCCTACAGCCAAAATTAATACGTAAACAGGTACCATGAGATTCCATTCATACCTCTTCTTGGATTTCAGATTAAAACTGTGCCAGTTTGTATTACAACCTGCCAGCCCTATAAAATGCTAAGTATCAAAAAGTATGCCTATACTGCATAATGAGGCATGGAGTGGACAACCCAAGCTTTAAATACTCAGTTGAACCTTTTACTCTCCTACTTGAACAGGTCACCTCTCTGGCTGTCCTGTATTCCATCCATTTGAAAAATGTTCTGTACCAAGGAGAAATCAGAATAGCTAGTGGATTGTGAGTGCCTAATTTGGATGACCAGGAAATCTTTTTATGAAACTTTTAAAAGCTACGTGTATGGTTTGGAATGGGAGAAAAAAAAAAAAAGAAAAAAAAGACAACAGACAAAATAAGGTCTTATCAGATGTCACAGGGAAAACACTTATACAACTATATTATCTATAGGACATACACACTCCTTTAAATTATAAAGTATATATATAGTTCCTGAAATAACACTGTTTCTAACAAGCCTGCATGCTCTGTTTACAAGGCATGTTCAGTTCACAGAGCAACAGTGACAGATGTTGTGCATTCAAGATGCTACACAACTACATATCAGTCTGCTGGATCACTGCTGCATGTGGCATTCAGTGAACATAAGAGAGCACTAACAGTATCATTGTTTAAAAGTAAAAAGAAATTACATTTTTTAATATAAAGGAAGTGTAAAACCAAATAAAACAAGACAAAACTTCAACATTGGAGCAAGTTGTTCTTGCCCCTATTAAAATACGAATAAAGTTAAATAAACAAACAAACATATTCTGCTCTTGAACTGCTTACAATTTTTTTACCTTTTTCTTCCCCATAAGACATTTTTGGTATACACAACAGCTACCCAACCTCGTAAAACAACTACCACTACTGAAAGACAAAAACAGTGAAAATATTTGTCCCCTCCCAACACATTCAAATACAAAATATCCACCCCCTACCAGTTCAAAGTTATCAATATTGGGTTTAGTTAACAGATCTTTTAGGATAAAAATATCTCATTGGCACAAACTGAATTTTCTTTTCAAAGATGTAACCCACTCAGATGAAATCTGCATATGACTCATCAGTGTTGGCAGTCGGAGAAACTACATGCTCTAAGTATAACTAAGCTACTCACTCTCTGAGGTTTGTTAACCTGCTCCATCTCATGCAAGCCCAGCTGAAGAACTGGGTGAAAAGGACAAGCTCAGATAAAACATTCACAGAGAGGAGCCCACATATGTACGCATATATTATCTTGTAATCCACACTGTGCTGGTTTAAGAAGGTCTCTCACAGTCTACTCTAAGTTACCCATCATCATTTCTGTGCTAGAGATTACAGCTTTCTTATAGATGCTAACTAAGGTTGCTTCGGTGAACACTTCCAAATCTATTTCAGTCACTATGAGCTAGTTACCACCTTACCCAATTTAACTACCAGTCAACAAAACCAGATTCACAAAGACTATTCAAGGTGTTTTCACATTAGCAGCTCTGCTGGTAGATAATAATGGATTTTAATTTCCAGGAAAGGGGGATAAATTAGAAAATGGTAACTTCTTCATCTAGTGCTGCTGCAGCTGGGAAAGAACATATGTCTGCTTAGCAAGGACAGAGCAAAAGAAGTACTGACAGGAGATATGCTTCTTGTCCAGAAAGGGGAAAAACAACATTAGGAAAAAGTGCTGTGTAAGTCACAGGACAATACTGTCCCAAAGACAAAGGGGTACACACCAGCCATAAATAAATTCAGGCTGGAAATTAGAGGGATAACTGTCAGAAAAACATGGTTCCCCAAAAACTTCCTACATGTTGATCAGCTTATGAAAGAAATATCATGAGGCGACGCTTGCAGTAGTATGAACGACGACCCAAAGACCCTTCCCTGAGTGGAAAAAAAAAAAATCTTGTTTTCTAATTGAAATGAATGGCAGGGTACAATTTTTATTCCTGTGTCTGTTTTAACTGACTCAACAGCACAATTCACAGAGAAAACTAAGGCATAACTACAAAAAAGCTGTACTGGAATAACAGAAACACCCTATTGTCCCAAGTTTATTGGAATATTATAATTAATTTGTACTCATTCAAAAAGTTATGAGAATTAATAAGCTGTTGTAACTAGAAATCTCTTTGAAGTAATACATGCCTTAAACTGACTCACTATCACAGAATCAGTATTGGGCCACATGCAATAAAAACATTCATTTCTTCTCTGATTTATCTTTTTTCCAATTAAGATCCATTGACAGGGCATGATCATCAAGCAGTTTTCTACACAAAAATCATGCTAGCGTTCCTCCCAAGTCAGGAGTGTGCGAAAATGCAATCTAATTTCTTTGTTCACGCTTTACACTGCCGGCAGGGTCAATATTTTGACAAAAGCAAAGATCCTCTCATTAAGGTCCTAGTGCAAGTTTTTCATTTTCCTTTCAGTAGTCCAATGAAATTAGTCACTGCACACGGTAGATTAACTGCAGCAGCTCAGCTTCTTCAGATGCACTCAAGTTTCCTCACAACATATGTATCAAGACATAATTACGCTGCCAGCTTCACTGACTGAAATTATTAGTTTTCACATTCAGCTACCTATCTGGAACAAATGAGGTGTACTTACTGTCTGGTCAGGATAGGAGAACACGGGAAAACAGTGAATACCAAAGACCTGAGAAAAACTTTCAGAAATCAATCACACTTAATATCAAGAATCGCTTGAGTGGTCTGTAAAGGCTTGATAATTTAAGACCTTCTCTGTAAGTGGTAAAAAAATATTTTAATGATTATTAGGTCTTGCAGTCACAAACATAAAGCAGTACAACACCATACTGTAAGAAGCCATTTATTGCTGCTATAGCAATCTTTCCTAGGTGATACATATCACTAATAGATTTCATAGGTGAGCTCATCGTGAAGAAGTGTGGCCATAAAACTAAGCGCATATTCAAGTGGAAGCCTCTTTTCCTTCGCATCAGGGTTCCTCCTGCCTCTTACATTTCCTTCTTTTCTCCACAGGACCCCTACAGAAAATGCTGCCTTCCCTCTCTGTTGCACTCTCCTAGGAGTAGGGACCATAGTTTCAAATGATGTTGGACCACGAATTCCTAAAAATTTCAAGTCACATTTCTCTGCAATTGATTAGTTACCAATTTCCTCTGCCTTAAGGCTAAAAAAGAAGCAGGGCATCTACCATCAGCAAAAAGCCTAGCATTTCATATCTTAAACAGACACTTAGCCTGGTCAGTCACCTGTTTCCACAAAAACCACAGAAGTTTGGCACTTACTTGTATTTTCTACCATTTTTTTTTTCCAAGGCAGCTCCCCACTCAGTTCATGATTCCAGAAGAAGCTAGACATCAAGCCAGACACAACCAACAAAAAGAGGCAGGTACTTCCCCAGGTGCTCCCAATTACTCTCTCAGAGCCCTGCCCTTTCTGCTGGCCCACACAGGTGTTGTGAACCAACAGCAAGGGCTGACAACCTGTGTTTTTGGTAACAGTAAATGTGTAACAGAGAGTCAGAGGGTACACCACATTCAAAATCATTCTGTTTCTTACATGTGTTTCGCAAAATCAAGAAAGGATTAAGATTCTCAACTATGAAAGAGTTTCCATGCCACCCATGAAAGCTTATAACAGCTCACTTCTCTTCATTTAAAACCACTGGATCTCTATGTCTCTCAGCCAAGTTTGTTTAGTACTGAAGCCATTGTTTTGGCCCATTTTTCCAGTGCATAAGTAGAGCTACAACCACTGAAAAAAGAGCAGACTCCCCCATCTTGGAAAATCCAACAGGCCAGGCATCAGAAGGCGGCAAGAAATATGAAAGCAAGAAATAGTTTTGATGCTTGCTTCTGCACATTTCCTCCCCTGACTGCAGGTTTCTGTTTGAGATGCAATGATATGGGTGATGTTGACATGTAGAAGCCACAGGAGAAGCCACAGTTCCTGAAGAGTCGCACAGCACCTACAGGGAAATGACAGCACTCTCTTCCAGCTTCACTCCTGCTTCCAAAATCCAGGAAGATCTTCCTTGGTTACAAGGAAGTTATATAGTGATGGGTCAATATGAAGTATGTCTGATCCCAGAAATAATCTGGGTTTTACCAGTCATTTTGACCAAGCACATCCTGAAGCCTTCCACTTACAAACCAGGCTGGGTGTGGAAGATGTTGCCTAGATTCCTCTTCTGCTGAAGAAGGGGAGGCATCTGAATGTGTGCCTGTCTGTCTTTCACACACACACAATACATATCTTGGTGTCTGGTTTGGTTTTATTTTGGGATAAACAACAACAAAACAAACAACCCAAAAGATGAAGATACCAAACAACGCTAACATCACTGCTGCTATCTAGCAGACCTCTTCTCCCTCCTGAGCAGGATATTTCAGTCTGTGGATATATCTGAGTCTAGGAATTTCAGTAGTAATATCACTCTTCTTGCATTTAGTCACTTTTAGAAGGTTTGTATAGAGATACTGAAAAAGTTACAGATTTAGCACCTTTTTTTTTATTAAAACCAGATTGAAAACCAGTTACCTGACTTTACTTTCCTCTTGGACCTTCCTTTATGCTAAGCACTTTCCATCTGGCTCACTCTCTTTTTTTTTTGGCTTGCAACATACTTGTGCTGTCAAACTAAATTACTTTTTGCAGTAAATTTCAGCTCCAACTCTCAGGCACTTTTTATTGAAGTATCTTGTTTGCCCTGGTATAGTTACAGTTCTCTTGGGATTTATATTATAAAATTTATTTTCATGGGTTTATAGCTGTGCGGTAAAAATTCTGATTGCACTGAAATTTGGCTTTGAAGCATCAAAGAAAGAGAGCATTTTGCTAATATTTATAAAGTTACATTGTAACATTTTAGTGATTTTTTTCATATTTCTAGGTCTTTACAAGAAAGTCATTCATCTTCACTCTATTCTGAATTATTTCTGATACACTGTATTGAGCAGAAAGATCTTAATTACCTATTAGAAGTACATATCTGGCTTAAGGTTTTGATTTTAGAAGTTTCTAATTCAGTCAAAGCAAAACATTTTCTTACAGAACTTTTCTCCCACTACCTCTCTGCCCCCACCCCTCCACATCAGAGCTCTCCCTTCCCCACTGCCTCCTACTCCCACCACTGCACTGGAGCTTCAGGCTCTCCTCCTGGGGAAGGCAAAAGCCAGCAAGCCTATTTGTCCCCATTTTGGGTAAACTCCTCACCCCATCCCTGCTTTGTGATAGCACTATGTAACTGTTCTCTGAAGCAGAGTTCGGGAAGCTAAAAATCAGACTATTCAGCAAGGGTTTGTCTCTTTAAGCAAAATAACGATGATTAATTTACTGACAATTACTTTGAGCAGCAAGGTAAATCTCCTAAGACAACTAAAATCTGATATCCCCTTCCCCAAAATATTTTAAAGCCTACAGCACCCAAGTCGAAGATTGTCTAACCTTTGAGACACTTCTGCTTGGCATTGACTGTAGAAGTCAATGTTCTATGTGAACAAAATATAAAAAGAGTTGGCCAGAATGCATACATAGTATTGTGTAAGAAATCCTGACTTCTTCCCAGGATTCAGACACCTTGAAAGGGTTCAACACCTCCTCACGTGGATGTTATTGTATTAGGTATGCTTTATAGCGTTAGGCGCTTTGCAGGTCTCTACATTCAAAGATCTGGTTCTTTGGGAGGATGAGTTCAGGGGTGAATATCCGTTGAGCTAGTGTTTATAATATACTCGGGTTTCTTTTACTGACTCCAAAACTTACCTTCAAATCAACCAGCTGCTAGCCCAAATCAAATTTTAGAATATGCTGAGCATGACAGTGTAGTGCTGGATTTCCGTGGGGATCACTGAATAAAGCAGAAGAGAACGTGATGCAGGCAGTGAAGGAGTGTAATGATTCCTTCCCATCAGATTCTCACCTCGACACCTGACATGCCATAGTCTGGCCCACTCGCACACTTGTTACTAACGAGCAGCTCTTACTCTGGATTTACAGAGCTTATTAAGAGATCTGTTTTTAAGGAGGAATTGTACTTGAGACTGTATGTTCATGAGCTGAGGAGGAGGAGGGGGTCAGCAGCAGGGCCAGCTAAAGGAGATCTTGCTCTCCAGGAGGCAGCCGCTTGCTGGCCCCCACTCCCTGCAGCACACCACCCCTTCGACTCTGCAGCACGACTGCTCACAGGGACATGCTGTGAACAGGAGAATTCTTTTGGACTAGAAATAACCTTTCTTTGTGGAAAAGTGGATATTTAGCCTTGAATATCTCAGTGTTTTGGGTAACACCACTGTCCCACAGATACCTCTGCCAACACAGTGGAGGGGCCAGCATGCCACAGCCAGTGCTCAAGGTGGCATTGATGGTAAGGTATCCATGCCATCTGCTTGTCGCAGGCGTTCTTAGGCAGCACGCAGCACTGTCCTATAGATCACAGCACCATGATCGCAAGGCACTACAGCTGCAAGCCCTTATCAGAAAATCCATAAGCTTCAAAGTGCTTCAAGAAATTTCTGAACCTGGGATCCTTAAAGGAAGACCAGCAGTGACCTCTTCCAGCAAACAGCCCTTCATCATTTTAAAAAAAAAAAAAAAAAAAGCAAAGAGAGTAAATAGAACCTGTAAGAGGAAAAAAAAAAGAATAAACAGCAGATGGATAACAGGCTTCAAATTCACCGTCAGTTCAGTCTAGCAAAAGAGAATTTACACTTGAATAGATGGTAGCACAAAGCTGTTTCTCATACTGTAGTCTTTAATAGTTTGCTCACCTTGAATGGCTGGAATTGATGGAGATAAAGATACAGCCCTGCAGCTCCTCTGCTTTGTAGCATGCATTAGTTATTTACACTTGCTCCAACCCGGCACAAAATGCCAGTGACTCAGTCTGACACCATCATAGGCTCTCTTACAAAGGCATAAATGAATCTACAATACGCAAGTCCAAGAGCTCTCCTTTTTAATTTTTCACATCTCGCCCCTGTGTATATCTAAAAAAGAATGAAGGACTTGTGAATTTTTTCAGATACTTTGTGACAATATCCACATCTCAACTCTCTGTCTACGTGATCTCGTGATTCAGGCTTTTAAAAATGTGTATTAGCATACACACTAAAGATGTTACAGTGTACTGCACCCACTTCTACTTGCCTTAGTCTGTGGATCCCACAATCTCTACTGACAAAATTTGAGGTCACATGAGTAACTCAGCAGGACCACTCATGTAACTAGAGCTCTAAAGACCAAGCAGTGCCATCCCTTGTGCATAGGTGCAAGAGACTAGATCAAACATTTGGGAATAGAAAACATTTCCTGGGCATACAGGAGTGAAATATCATGGATACCTGTTCCTCTTTTTTAATCAGTCTTGCTTTGTACTACTGTAGTTCCTGTAGAAGACTGGACTATTTCCACCCATCTTCTAGAGTGTATTAGAACCTGTGATGCAAGTTAGACCTTGCTTCCCTGAGAAGCAGTACCCCAAACTCATTTATTGCACAAGCAGGCTATCCATATAAACATGCTGGGCAAGTTGGACTCAGAAAGGAAGGATTTGGGGAATGAAAGATAGCGTGAGATGGACTACAAAGTGGTGAGGGGTAGGTCTCCACTTAACTTGGTCAAAGGTCAGAACATAAAAATTATGACAAAAGGCCAGACCAAAGGTCCATCTAGCCCATTATCGTATCCCCAGCACTGACTAAGGGTGGGTGTCTCAGAAAGAGCTTAAGATGATTTATAATTTCTTGCTTTACCTTCCTCTCCCCACCAAGCTACCAGGTATTCTCAGAGAGAACTCATTATTTTTCTTAAGTGAAAAAGACACCATTCATTGCATAGCTTTGTAGACAAAAAACCAACGTAAGAAACTAGTGTCTGGGTTATGTTAAAGAATATTAGTGGGAGCAAACTGAAATGACCAGAACAGCAAGACTAGGCACATGCTTACTGCAAACCAACATCTCCTGCATCAGACCTGGTAACTGTTTGGACACCTAAAGACACACTCACAAACCATTCTTCCTCTCTTAGATGGTTGTCACACTGTGCATTAAATCAGTGGCTTACCCCTGCCTAAGACATATTGAATGTATCCCACAGTATTAGGCTCTACTGCTGAGATGGACAGGAAACATTATTTAAGAATTGCATTTTGACTCTTCCAGGACTTTGGTCTGAGACAAAGCTCAAGCAGCTTACCAGCAATGCGCTTGCCTTGGCAATTCACTGGTGCGTAACACTGACAATGGAATAACTTGACAAAATTCGTTGTGTGTGAGCGCTGCCTTCATCAGTTCTTCACCATCAATACTCTCTTCAGAGATGGTGCCATTTATCCATCTTTGGGGCCCAGCAGTGAGCCCAGCTGATTAACTGATCCATGTTAAACCAACCTAACAAGAGCAATAATCAACTTGGGCAAATACTGCCTTATTTGGGTGGGCAGCTGTTATATTGATATGACTGAGGGGAAAAAGGAGTGGGATAAGGAGTGTCGCAGGGGAGCTACAGGACAGCATGGCAGCCTGAGCAGGCAGCTCAGCAGCTTTTGAGGAGAACATAAGTGAATGGAAAGAGCAGTAGGGACAGTAATGTTTTTATTAAGGGGTTTTTCTTTAACATTCTTATTTCAAGCCGATGCAATTGATTGATTTGACACCCTGTAGCTTAACTTTTCATGCCTGTCTTTTGCTCAGAAACAGACATTTGTATTCATAACTCAGAGAAAACCAAATATTCCTCCTTTACATTTGACAATTGTATTCACTCTCATGAATATTACTAGGTACACAGGGATAGGCAATAAACTCAGAATGACCCCTCCAGGTCTCAGCATGAATCCCAGTCCATTACTATACTACAGCACTAGCCAGTGGTACCATTATAGTTAATTCTTCTTCTGATTTTTTCAGTAGTATTTTTTTTTCCTGGCCACTGCAGCTCTTTTCGTCTTAAAAACAATGTTGCAGCCCTTGAAAGGCATTGCAGAGTTTGACCACGTGTCCTTTTCTGGCTGCATCTATACTAGCTGAAGATATTATTGCCCCAGTTGCTCATCACCCTGATACCGGAGGTTACCAGCCTTACTGCTGAGCTGCTTGCTTTTTGTTCAGGATTCAATGTGGGCAACTAAAGGGGCAGACTGGAAGGAAAGGAACATGGTGGCAGGGGAGGAGGAGGCAATAGCACTGCAGGCCAGCGGGAGCCGTAGCCAGAACATGCAGGCTATCCCTGAGAAGCCTTTCCACGACACCACTGTCCTCAAGCAGTGGAATAGGTGTCTTCTGGAGACACGCATGGTTATTGCATTGAAAACAGGTCAGCTCCTGCATAGCCAGAAGCTGGCTGCACTGTAGGTTATGGTGACTGGCTGGTTGAGGAGCTCTGCCTAAAATAATTACAACAAAGTTCTAGTAAATTCTTGGGAGAAAGGTTTGACCCAATTATTTATCTGCAGTGTGTTAAATCCACATCCCTCTGATCAATCTAAAATACAAATAGCATCTTTATTTACATAAATACATATACATATGCATACATACATGTATAAATATACACCTTTTTCAGAAAGGCACACCATAGGATTTCCACATTTAAAAACCATTTTTATTTCTTTGTGAATTTTAATCCATTTTTTGAATTCTTTTTCTCAATGGATAAATGAAGATGAAGGAGAGGCAAATCAAGCAAACACTCACCAGTTCAGGGTATCAAAGCAGAAAGCCCATAGCCTGACACATTTTTCCTGGCCTCATCTTTGTGTGACTTAAATAGAACTGGTCACTTTACCCAATATAATAAAGGTTGTTGGGCCCTTCTCATGCTAGACTCTGTTCTCAACTGCTTACAGCTTTAAATCTTTGCGTGTATATTTCTCTGTACAAGTCTTCCTCAACATGCTTTTTATTTTTTCATGTTTATGCAACTCTACTGTTTCTCTGAGCAAGATTAAAAGGAAATGTGTGTTGCACTTGTTAACCTAAATCCATACAAAAGCTTTCCTTATAAACTTGAGTGTTATCTCAAAGTACGTAGTCTACAGCAGTGACCTAGCAGTTGACAGCTTGTCTCCCTAGAGTCAAAGATCTATTTCCTACTGATTTTGTGGGGAAAAAAAACAACAAGGAAAAAAACAAATAGCCAAACTATAATAATAAAAAAATTTGTTTCCATGTACTCATATCTAAAACTAAAGTACCTAAATCTTTTACTGCATCTGGCTCAGGACCCAATATTCTAATTTCCTCTCAACTTCTAATGAGATCTGTGAAAGCATTATTATTTAAGCACCTATTGATCCTTCCCAATCTTACTAACACATGTAACTTCTTTTTTAATAGAATTTGACCAGACAAGCATTACATAGACTGTTAAACAGAGATTTTCCAAGTACACACAACATTATATAACATACCTGATACCAACACAAATAATGCTAATGCTCAAATGCATCTCCTGCAAGTAGACTCTTCCAGCACTAGAAGTTGGGCATGTTTTCAGGTTCAGAGCTGACATTTTGTCCCAGGGACAAGGACTCAGCCACTCAGGCTTTGCTTGGAAATTTACAGCGTCAGCAGGCCTGACAACTGTAAACCTTGTACATGTACCATGGACAGAGAAAAAAATTTGCAGGTTAAATGTGCAGGTTTTCTGTGTTCCTCTATTTCTTCAATAACTCTGCCTACAAGACATCCCATTAAATATTAAGCATCAAGAGTCCTCCTGGTTCCAGAAAAATTAGGCCAATTACACCAGAGGTATGGGACTGGATTCTGATGTCAAACAGTTGCTATGGGATTAAATTCCCCGATACCACTGAAGTTAAATTAACGCTGATTTAATAAAAGGAATGTTTTACGTGGGATATGAAAGTCTGTTTCCAGTGTGTACTAGAGCCCCAGCTCTGCAGTGGTTAAGAGAAGCATGGTTATTTTTTATTTGGTTTGAAGATTTTTATTTTGCTTTTAAGGAAAAAAATTAGTCCATCCCAGTTCACACGTTCATATACATTTATAATTTATGCTCTGTTGACTAAGAGAAAAAGAACTAACGTATTAAAATTTGATACCTGTCCTCCAAACAGAGGAAACATTTCACGACAGAATTTGCGTTGTTTAGCTCTGATCATCTCCACGTTTAGTTGTCATTGCTGTCTTAAATATTGTTTCTGTTTCTTCTTCAAGAATTGAGGAACAGCTTTTTGACAGCATTTTGATGAAATGCTCTAAGTATTGAACTATAACTCCACTTCCCGTGCTCATTCTGAACTTACAAAATATTAAGCTTTACCATTTGTTCCTGCAAGACCTGCTGCCCTGCAGGGAAACCTCTGACAGTATTACTTAAGGAAGTCAGTTCTGCAAATACTGGCCATCAATGCTTTCTTTTACATAATTTTACTTTTGGCAAAAATTAACTTGATTATATAGTAAGAATATGTTATTCAGAGAGTCAGACATCAAAATAAAGCTAAGCACTAGATCAGATAACTTGAACCCCAAGTGACAATTAAAAAAAATCAGTTAATTTTGCTTTTTTTGCAAATGTTATTTATCCTGCCGGTTAGCAATTCAGACTTCACTCCACCACAGAATGTCTGAGTACTGACATGAATGAAATTAAGTAGCATAATGATGTATCTCCACCTAACTGCTTGTCTTCTTTGCATAATCCCATTTTTATCATTTTTATTCAAAAGAATCTAAAGAATGTAGGGATAGTAGGGCAAAAGACACTGTACAAACAAAATAAATTAGCCACAACACCAGAAAAATACATAACTTAAAACATATTTTAAAAATGGAAAGCCTAGAAGTAACATACCCTACTCTGAGATACGAATAGCTCTGCTTCAAGTGTAGGATTAGTCCTCCAGTTAAACTTTTACAGAGCCTCATGATATTCCACCATTGCCACAAACTGCTCGTGCCCAGGGATTTTCAGGACTAATCCTCTTGAACACAGATTTATTGCAGCTTTGCCCTATCTTCAGACTATTGCGTTCCCCTTCCTGCCATTACACCCTTCTAGTCTTCATTTGAATGTCTTAATTTTTAAGCTTCTGGTGCATGTTCAAGCCATCAGTTATTCTCTCCAATGAGAGACTGCAGCCAGTAACAGGTTTGGGATTTTACTCTGTTTATAATAAAAGAACTGATTTTTTTTTTTAATCAAGATAGCAATTACTATGATTGCATATGGGTTTCATTTATCTCCTTAAACAAGTTTTGTTGTTATCCAGAGCATAATGCCATTAAAAATTTTACACAGCTGAGATCTATTATGAGGGAGACAGAAATGCTTGAAAGGCAGATTTATGAACTACAGGTAATGAATGTTGCTGGATGCTGGAGCACTCCTACTGCAATTACAAGTAGCTATTTTCAAGGAAACCTAAGATTCCCAATGAAGTTTAAGCACCTCCAGTGTTAGGAGACATCACATTCTGTTGGCAGGTTGGTGCCTCCCTCCCCTCCAGCAGCCACTGCCTGCCTTTTCCCATTCACAGGGGCACACAGCTTGGGCTCAGCTGGCTCTGACAAATCCTTGGGCAGATACTGCTCGTCATGCCCCCTGCCCAGGGCACTGTATTTCTTCCAAAGCTGTGGGACTATGGGTGAAGTGGGATCCTTTCTCCTGCTGCTGGAAGCCACAAGCTTTAAGCTTCTTGACAGCCACCCTCCCCTACCTGCTTGACAATAGTCTCCAGTTGTCCTTCCCGTCTCAAGTTGTGCAGCTCTCGTCTCTGCAAGCTTCAGCAAAAGCCCTGCCACTCCCCTCTTCCCTAGGAGCAACTGCTTGCTATTGCACCGGAGAGCTGCAGTAGCATTCAGCACTGCTGCTAAGGGGTTAAAAGAGTCACAAGGGGGAGAGCTGCTCCCCACCACCACCTTTGGTGCACCACCCGCTTGGGGAGACTTCCCCAAAGTATAGAGACTGACATACACACGCCACGCTGCCTTACAGGCACTATAGGGAAGGGAAAACAGAGCTGAGGGAAGCAGAGAACATAAAGTGCTTCTGTTTTACCTTTCCTTGCAGCATGAAGACAAGGAGCGATTTAACAAGAATGAAGGATGAGAAATTACCAATAGACAGGCCAGGCAGATTTGTATTACTTACTGATGCTGGAAACCAGTACTAAGAGTTTAATATCTTTCTTCTGCATAATCCAAATATTTACTTCCAGACTCCACCTACAATTAGCAGTGTAGTGTCTTGGTGATACATACATTTATTTTTGTTCTTGGATTATAGTAGTGATCAGATGCATCAAACCAATCAGTGTGCCAAAAACTCTGCACAAATAGTGCGAAGACAATAAATTTGAGCAGACTTACCAGAATTACGATGTCAGGAAAAAAATAATTATGTGGAATATTTAAAACTCAGGTATACAACAATTGCATTGTTTACTACCGCACAACTAATTTGTGCTGATGTTATTAAGAATAACAGATTGCTACTACTTATGTAGCTGATGTAGGATATGCAAAACTGCAAAAGTCAGCAGTATAGATACACTGGCCATTAGGAAATAATCTGGCCACTGTAACTCTGCGGTCTAGGAAACACTATGTCAACTTCTACTTCTATATGCATTTAAATAATTCTGGTTGATACAGGTGAACTAAACTACCATAAAGGCTGATTTATTAATTGGGAACAAAACATTACCCTATGAAACCTTCATTAAAAAGCATTTAACTCTGACTAATGTTAATATATCGATATGTATGATCTTAAACATTATTAAGTAGGAGTCTGACAAATGATTACTGCGTGTCTTCTCAATGCCTCTCACTAACGTGTATTTGGTACATGGCTAAACTAAATGCGGTCCTACCTTTGCTGAAGTCCCCGACCTTTTCTACAACAAATGCAAGCCCCACTAAGACACATGCGATTCAATGTAATGTGACAAAAATCAGCCTGAGGAAAAGCATAAATATACCATTTCCGTGGTACTTTATACAGTATTATAGAGTAGTTTCGTGGACTGGTTCTCATAACAGCACTTGCTAGATGGTCCTTATACACAGGTAGATAGATGGATTTTGTAGACTTAGGATAATCTGAAGCATGTCACAGAAATGAAGCATGTGCCTTTTTTTTATTTTAATTCTGTCAGTTCTGTGACAGCAAGAATTATCACCCCAATACAGCATGTAAGTGTGCTTGACTTTCAGCACATCAAAAGTAAAATCTCCAGATGTATTCCTGTGGCATTAATTAACATGGAACTGGAACAACAGGACCAAATCCACATCAAGAAAAGAGGTTATCTGCCTTTCACAGGTAGGAATTTCTGGAGAGAGGGAGAGACAGAGAGATCAATGAAATTACAAGCCAAGTTTGCCCATTCGCAACTTCAGAAGTTTTATGAGCATTTAAGAACTCATCTATCACGAAAAAGGCAAATGCAGGTGCTAACTCACTTTTGTGAGTTTGAAAGCACCACTATGAGTGTCTTTCTTAAATGAATCTTTAAAAGAAGATACAATTTGACCCCTATCCTCACACAGTCACTTGATCTTCCTCTCAAGTGCCACAGGCTTATCAGTAAGCATTTGCTTAGACGCTCTCTGATTTACGGTCCAACAAAAGCAGAGGAACTGCCTTGCAAAAAGGTTTAGGCTATGGAGAATATGTTCAGGGACTGAATATCAACTCACATGCCCTCTAGAAGGAGTGAGGATCTGGAAGACCCAGCCTACATCGTAGCTACTCTCAATGTTCATTAAGTAACCACCATACAATATTATATTTCACAACTGTTTGTTTGCATCATGCCAGTTTTAAAAGCTGATGTTCAATTATCATAGTTAATAACAAACTGATTATGAAACCATAAAAATAATGAATCAGATGTTACCGATATTTCCACAGCATGGATGAAAATGCACACCCCAATCAGACAAAATTAAAACAGCAGTAGGTGACAACAAAATGAAAAAAACAAAGCTATCAGCAGTACAAGTTATCAATAAAACAATTCACAAAACAATTTGAAGATGTCTGAATGAAGAACATTAGAAATAAGATGTCCAAGTGGAAATCTCATTAAATGTTCTTCAAAACACTGTACACTTTTGCACATAAAGTTTTCAGTCAAAATCCTGCCCTACGATATTCAGCATATGCTCTGATGCTTTATATTGTAACCAGTATATTGTGCTGTATAAACTATTTAATCATGCTTTGCAAGCTATGTAAAGCCTGTTTGCCAGGAATCCATGTGCATAACCAGTCTGTATTTAAACAAACAGAAAAGCCACTGTAGAAAATCTTGCCTTCTCAAACAAGTAAAATGTGGTTTCAAATCTTTTTTTTTTTTTCACCCTCCTCTTACAGGATCACAACAACAGCTGCTTGCATGATGGATCTACGCAGATATCCTCTGGATGAACAAAATTGCACGCTAGAAATTGAAAGTTGTAAGTTACTGGAGGGAGAGGGTTGGCCAAATGACAGCTGTGGATTGAAAGACATTCACAGGTTAGGTAAAACAGGAGCAAGTTGTTCAAACACTGTGTGTCCAGTGAGCTTGCACACTGAACATACCGAATATATTTCTATATTATGTAAGCCAAAATATGTTTAATTCACAATACTGATTGATCTAAGCTTGTAAGATGTCTTTCAAAATCTCTTGTTGAGGAAGGGAGAAGTGTATTTCTTGATGATTAGATCAGAGGACAGCAACCGAGCACTGTCCAACTTCAGTGCCCAATCACTGCAGAACCTGAATTAATTACTTCACCTCAGTGCATTCATCTCTAACATCAAGGTTAACATCTGCCCCACATGGTGTTGGCAGGATTGATCAATTGCTCTTACCAAAACACCTGGAGGTTATAAAAGGAAACAACTTGGTCCTTCAGCACCAAGGTTAATGAGAGCTTTGCCGTTGTTTTCCATGAGCACAGGATCAAGGTGCGCACTTGCAAATTTTTGTCATTAACATAGTCTTTATATCTTTTATGATGCTAGCCTTTAGAGAAATGCCATCAAGGTTTCTGAAAACAATTTTTATTCTGTTCTTGGTCAAACCAGCTGCTGCCACTGACTACAGAGGAGTCTGTCTAAACAAACTGGTTAAGACTACATAGACTCCAAGGCAAAATAATGCAGCAGTTTTCTAAGAATTTCCATTTTTTACATTACAACTGTTGCACTGTTAGAGTTAAGCGAACTTTTTTTGTAATAATACTTCTCTCTAGTACGAGGCTTTAGAAAGGATTAACAGATTTCCCCAAATATAGTATTTTTGTCCCATTTACTGAAGAGAAAGAACAATGTTAGCATTTGTACCTCTGCTTTGATGGATAGTTTGAAGTGTAAAAAAAAAAAAACAGAGAAAAAAGCTGATCCGGGATTAACAAAAGTAATTTCCTAATACCTATGTCATCATCAAAAGTGATGTTTTCATTGTTTGTAGCACACCCTTTTCAAGGAACTAAAAGTTCTCAGAAGTCCAGTAAGTACAGTTTTCATTCTGCAGGAACCCATGATATAAGATTTTGCTGCGGACTGAAAAGAGGTTAAATTCCCTAAAACCTCACAGCACCAATTTTCAAAAGGATTCCAGTAGTCTTAAGTTGCTTAGATCTGACAAATAAAAATATATTCACAGTGTCAAAACAATGGAATATTCATGTATAAAACATTTAATAGTATTGTAACACAAATATAAAATAAATAAGTCTAAACCAAAGAAGATGAAATCACTTTGAGCCCTACAAAATGTTGCCAGAAAATATTTCAGTTTATTCTGAACTGCAGAGGTTTTCATCACTTGTGTATACATAAATGTAATATATCTCAACGTATTTGTGACGTCGTGACTGTCAGGCACTGAAAAAAGCATACAGTCAGTCTAGAGCACTGATGAGAGACAAGATGGGCTCTCAGCCCAATGTTTATACTTGTTTATAATTTCTACTTGATGGCACCAGAAAGATGCCTTATTTAAAGCATTGAAATGGGCACATACCTTCAAAATCACTCTCAATAATGAAGTATTTTGTTTCTTTGTAAGTGCGTAATCAAGATCAGCCTTAATATAAGTCAGTGGAGGTGCAGCTTTTCATTTCAGTTTTAAATTGTTTGGTAAGAAACTTGAAATATTTCCCCAAGAATTATTTGCTTTTGCTCCTTTTCCTGGAATGTCATTTTTTAGTGATTTTAGAAATTCTCTGCCAGGTTGAGAACAACAAACTTTTTATTCCATCAGCAAAAGATTTCAATCAAGTAAACATTCACAGGAGGTTTAATGAAAATTATTTTTACTAGAGAGCATTGTCTGAACAGAACCTGCTCATTTATTTCTTTAGAGATTCAAAAATGGTGGGTTTTATTTTTAAGATCCTAGTGTTTTGGCATTGCGGGCAGACATCTCAGAAAGAGAAGCAGGGAGACAGTGTTGTCAAGGCTCCCTGTGAAGCACCTCAATAGCTGCAGTCCCAAGTCACCCCAATAGCTTATTCTCTTCACCGTTCAACACGTATAAGGAAGTCTCTGGAAGGACATACTGGTTATGCACCATATTAAACCCTCTCAACAGACACAGTAGCGTGGCAATCTGGGCCAAGTCTACGTGCGTGAAGACTTGTGTTAGACCAACATGCGTTAACTTTCCCTGTACATCTGCTTTCATTTAGCCTGTCCCTATCTACATTGCTCTGAGTTGACGGAAGCACCGCAAACCCACACCCCTGTGTATGAATACATATACAGCCATTTTCTTCACATTCCTGAGAAGCAGAGGCAGTAGGCAATTGTAACTTCCCTTTCCAGTGCTACCCATTACCCTACTGATCTCCCCAGTTACTTTCTGCTAGTGCAAAACTCTGTCCAAGTCTCATAATCCACCACTTTACGGGACCTACATAGCCGTTCATTAAGCTGCATGGTTGTCATACCGATCCTTGGGCTTTGCAGTTCCCTGCCTGTTTTGGCCAAAACAGTTTTCTTGATGTTGCTTGTTGCTGCTTGGCTCATCTTCTGGTTTAAATTTAATAAGGCATGCAATGGATGCGTTTGGAGAACAAGTCGTATCTTGATTTTCAAAATAAAGTACATAACACATCTCTTCAGTAACTTTTCTACCTGATCAGCAGAGGAAACAGATATATACACAGTAACACAGCGATCAAAATGGGTGACTTCATACTGAAGTTGCCTTCATACTGTATTCATACCTGCATTTATTCGCTGCGAGGTAGTTGATTTGAAGACTCCAGCCCAATCATGACTAAAGCTGATCAAAGTACATGAGCATTTATCAACTAGCAGTCCAGATAATGAAACCAGACTGACACTTGGCTGTCTCATACCTCTTTAATCTCAAGCTTTCAAATAAACAAAGCTTTGTAGGGATGAATGCTCAATGAGAATGGACTCAGTACTACCACTGAGACCTCATCAAGAATCAAAATTAGCATCAGATGGAATAAGCAATTAAAATGCTAACACAATCAAGGAAGAGAATATACCATGTTACCCATGTGGCCAGTCACACATCCCCAAAAGAAAATTGTTTTTCAAACCTTTTGAACACTTGCTATAAATATTTCATGTCTCCAAAGAGATATACGTTGATATGTTAATACTTGTTGAGCCGATCCAAAGAAATCAACAAAACGTTTATTCACAATTTGCCAACAGGTCAAAATTGGCAGAGTGCATTACTTCTCATGAGTATTTAGATCAGCTCTACTAACAGCTGAATGATTTTCCAAAAGCACAAACATGCTTACCTGCATCCAAAAGCCCACAGGTAGTAGATGTGTCAGGAGATTGGCATCTTTGACAGTTCTCCACCTAAAATATACCTTCTAATGCACCACAGCTTCTCCCCTCTGCATCTCTAAAACTCTTGAAAGTTATTCATCATACCTGGAAGAAGAACAGAATTCTGAAGGGCAGGCTGCCTACATCTTTCTTAGGCATTTGAGTACAGGGAAGCCAGTTGTCCTGTGTGCTCTGCACTAGGTAGTACCCATTAATCCCCTTGAAAGCTACCAGGGGGCAGAGTGGAGAGGGTGAATAAAGAGGTGGTAACCATGACCACTGCCTTTCTGTTCATGCCACATGCATTAGGCATGTGACATTTTCTTCCATGACAGAACCAGTTTATGAGATTCCCATCCTCAACCTCTCCTTCCAGCTCCTGCATTGCACTTCAGCTGTTTAGCTTTCTGTTGTGCCAGTATACAAATCTTCACAGAGCTAGGATAAAAATTAAATAGTTAACATTTTCTTGCTTAAAAAATATCCCTTTGAAAGAAACACTTATCCACCTCAATTTTGGGAGAGGCAGGAATTAAATAAATGCCAGGGCAGAACTGTTCCTTAAATAAAAGGGCCAGGGAGGGTGGTGCTGTAATCACTAAGCAATCCTGGAACTGCCTGTGTAACAGCAAGCAGCATCTCTCACCACTAGACAGATACTGTGCACTATGTGCACTGCTAGACCATTTTCAAAGCACTGGAAAGTGGTTTTGTTCATCTTTATACTGTGTGCAGTTATATGGCTTAACCCACGTAGCACCAGCTTCCAGAGCAGTACCATTGGTGGAAACCATCAATGAACAATAATCACTGCTTTGAGGAGATGTGCTCTAAGTTGCCATTGCCACTGACTTTCTTCTTCTGCTACCTACAGTCTTCTTGGCTTCAGCAGGAATGTAGTAACAGTAACATTGACCTTTTAATCATAACTTTGTTTCTTAACAGCATTTTTATCCTTGGTGCTGCCAGTAATCATGTAAGCTTGATGCAAGCAGAAAGAAAACAATAAACGGAACTGGACACATAGACAGCAAAAAGACCTGTATGGATGTGTAAATCTATGCAATGCTAATAGCCCTAAATCCAGTAGTTCTCAGCAGCACGTAATCTGACATAGAAGTAACATGTCTGATCTTCAGCTGGTGAAACTGGCGTGGCTCCATTTTTGTCAATTAAACCACTACAACTCACACTGAGAATCTTCTCTATCTGCTTTTTTATTAGTTGTTTCAAATGTTTGTTTCAAGTGGATGGCCCTTTCCTCAGCCCCACCCTTTAAATTAGATCTGATCAGCAGAAACAGCGTAAATTAACTCAGAAATTGATACATGTTTATGAGAAGTATTCAATGCCTGTAGAAAATACACACAACAATTTGGAATTTAAGCAAAAAGACAAAGGGTGAATAATAAACCAAGTCAAAGGTCTGCATGGGCATGTAAAATATCTATTCTGCATTTAAACGGGAGTAGTTATTAAACTGATCTCCACTCTTCTGCAGATGTAAATGCATGGCTCGAATGGAGGTGCATACCCGCAGGTGCAATCAGAAAGCAGTATGACTGTGCAATAGGAACAGCAAGCAAAAGCCTAACAGTTAAACCAATGCTGAGACACTAGACCATGGCCAAGGTGGATCATGCGTTCTTCACACCATTGTTAAACTTCCCTAAAAAGACTGAACTTTGTGAGCTTTATGTTCTTCTAATCCCATGTATAAGGACGTTACAGCTGACGAGTGGTTCCCTCAACAGCATCCTTTGGAAAGCATGTCGGTTAACCGATTTTACACTCAGATTCACAAGTGTTACATGCTGCACCATCATGTCTCCTTGTGTTTGAAGCCCTGTCTGCTTCCTCAAGTCAGTCTTGCTTATTTACCCAGGGTCAACCCTCTCCCTCCCCGGCTCCCCCTCAATGTGAGAGCTGCAGGATCTCCTCCATCCCTACAGGGTGGCAGGAAGGTGGCACCTGGGTGAGTCGTTTCCCTGTCCCAGGGTGCTTCCCAACCTCTAAACCAAGCAAGCTGGGGATGCATTTTCCCCTCCAAAAGCTCAGTGCTCCCCAGTGCATGCACAACAGCTGCGCAACTCTGTAGCAGTGCCAGAGCACACCAGTGCTGTAGCGCGCAACCTGGCCCTCTCTTGAGTTTCCCTGTGTTTTTAAGGGAGACTTACTCCTGCTGCAGAAGGAGCACACTCCAGAGGAACCAGGCAGTCCCACAGATGAACTGCTCTCAAGCTACTCAAAGAATAGATGAACATAGCACTATTTGTGAACAGAAAGGCAGTGAGTCATTACACCTCACAGGGATGTGGGCCAAAGACAATCCCTGAAAATCTAAAGTGTGAAGAATTGTTCCTTAATAATACTTAACCAGTGAGTAATTTAAGGCACTGCAAATAGCAGCAAAACAACTGTGCTACACAGGAATGGGAAAAGAACACAAAGAATCAAACACTGCCCTATTATCAAACCTCTCCAGCAGAGCAGCCAACACAGAGATAATACATGCTTATATGGAGCCAGCAGATTATTTTCATTAGAAAATTACATTTCCAGCTTTCCCAAAGCCCTCTTACAGGACTGCAGAAGCTATGTATGCACAGCTGACAACCGGAGAAATGTATACATGTAGGAGGAGGAGAGCGTTTTGGCTGCACATGTTCCTTCACACACATTTTCACAACTTTGCTCAAGCAGTTCACCTTATTCCAAATTCTGCAGTGGCAGATGGGGAGACCATATCAGAGGCTTTACACCTGTTTCAGTATCTAATACCGTGATGGCCACTGGAAGCTTCTGTGTATAAAAAAAAGGGATTTTATACCTGGAACTGCTTCATCAGCAGAGCTGGGATCTGTAACAATCCTTTTCTCACAGATTAGCATATACTGGGACAAAGGAGACTTAATACTTGGCTGGAGGTTACCCAGAGTGCTTGGCACTCTCACGTGAGCTCTGATGGATGTCAGCTTGGCAATTTAAGATGTTAAATCCCCCAGCTGATAGTTCTGCTGTACCAGGTAGCCTCTGGCAAGGGCTACAACTGCCATGGCAGTTCACAACCCAGTACCTTGGCACAAGCCCACTGTCCCTGGCAGCAGCTGCGGCAGGCTCTGGACAGGCATGGGCGAGATGCAGACACACATCTCAGCTGATAAAGGAGCAGACAAAAGGAGGAGGCAAGGGACAGTATCATCAAACTGCTGCAGCTAAATCACCCAGTGCTTGTCTGTCAAAGACTCTGACTGCACACAGCTGCCTCACTCTGGCATCCTTCATTACAAATACAAGTGCTGACCTCACTGCACCACCTAGAAGATAAGAGGGGATACTGTTATTACTCTAATACTCTTTGCCCCTTTGAAGTCACCAGTATCACAATCACAGCGTGACCTTGTGGACTAAGCTTGCACCTGGCTTTCACTCAGCAGAAAAAAATGATGTGCCGACAGCACCACTCTGACAATAAATTAAATCCCCATTTGGGGTTTTTCTTCCAGCATGCCCCAGACTTAAGTGAAATGTGTTTCACTGTCACAGGAGAGGGAGGGCCAGGCTGTGTTCCAACTTGGCAAAGTTACTTACTTATTGGCAAGCTACTATGTGTTTTACAACAGGTCTGAGCAGATTACCAGAACTGTCCCTTTGGTCTCAAAAATCTGTGTCTCTATGACAACTGTAGTGCTGCAGCATGATTCAGGGATCAACACTGCAACACTGAACCATGTGTCAGCCTTGTCAGCAGCACTCTTAGAAACCACTTCACTTGTGTGGGTGAACTGAACAAGCCCACAGAAACCTGAACAGAGCGAGTTGGGGAAAAGAGGAAGATTTATTTAGTTGGCTACAGTGTAGAAAATGGCAATTGTGCCTTGACTCCATTGTTTTTACGGCTGCCCCTGCTTCATATACAAATAGACCTAACAATAAATATATGTAATGCTTTGATAAAAGCACAACCAACTTAAAGCGATATTGCAGTGAATCAATAAAATACTCCACTTGAACATCTATATAGTTTGTTGCCAGAAAGAACAACAACTGTGTTCATACCTAAACATTCATTATCACCTCTGTTGGCACAGAGTGGTCTGACAGAATGAGATTTGAACAGACTTATCACAGCTCCCTGCTTGAGAGAAGATTGCATTGATCCAGGGTATGATTGCATTTGAACTACCAAGGATGTAAGAACCTACATCTCAGACAAAAAGGGCTATTTTTATTAGAGATTAAAAACATGTCTTAAATCCAAGCTTTCCCAGACAGCTTTTCCTTTGCCTGTCTGCAGGCACCAGATATCTAGTAATTTATTCATGTCTGGCAATAAAAATTCACTAATGAATATGACTGCTGGTACCTGAGGCATCAGGAGCTTTGAGCTGGATCTACTAATGTCTTTTCCCTAAACCACTAAAAGGGCATCTGGTCTCATCCTGCTTCTTCTCATCAAGCATATCAAATTGCTTCCACAGAAGGTGTAGTTTCTCCCCTCCCAAAGGAGCTTGTTGCTCAGAGTATTCTAAAAATCAGTTGCAAGGCCCCTTCCCAGTTAAAAAAAAAGGCTGGAAGGTTGCTCAACTCTATGTCTTTTTTAAGAGATTCCATCTTTCTGATGTTTCTAATGAGGGCAGCTCCCACCCTCACAGTTGCTCAGGTCCTGCCACATCTGTAAATGAAGAGCTTCTCTCACTCACCCGCCTGTCAGACTCCCACTGCTCCCCCGTGAGATGTGTCAGCCATAAACCCGTCTGCTGGCCACTGCATCCCACAGGCCCTGCAAACCCTCAGGAAAAAAACCTCCACTTTGACTTGTCTCTGGTTATTACAGCGTAGCGCTGGGAATAAGAGCTCTCTTCTGTTTCTGGCCAATTCCTTTAACTGCTCTAAAATACATACTCGGCCTTAAAATTCTTTCAAACGTGGTGGACTATGAAGAAAGAGAGAGAGGTATCTGTTCCAAAATTCAGATCACTCAAACAGTATGATCTTTCTGAGATTAACTATCTGAATGCAAAAGGCAGAAGAGTTTCTGCCTACCTATCTTAACTTAATCTGCCAGCTATAAGTGATAGGAGGTTCTTAGCATATCATCCAATTCACAGCATTCACAATTCACTAGTGTGCAGGTGGGTCCCCATCCGTGCCTTCTTCTGTACTCCCAGTGCTGCCTGTTCTATGATACGCACAAAATGCCTTATTTCACAAGGGCTCTGCCATGGATCAAATGCCATATTTAAGTAACTAGCTCCCACAAACCCTAGTAAAGGAATAGTTAACACCAGAAAAACAGAAAAGCACACTTTATCACAGCACAGTCATAAAACAAGCAAGACAGTACCATAGGAAACATCCCAGCAAGAGCAGGAATGGAGATCACCATACACAGGCTGTGGTGTGATCCCATATCCTGCCCTTTGGGACAGCAAAGTGGCTACTCTCTGGGCAACACATTTTGCAATTTGAAGAACATTTTAATCATTTCTGAAGACATTCAGGTAATACACCCTAGGTCACTCCATATACCCTATGCAGAATACACACACTGAGCTTGTATCACTGCAAATTCACTCTCAGAAAGATCGCCCATGGAGACTCTGCACACACACAGCAATCTGTAGATCCACGTTAACTTCTGACATAGCTGAAATGCCATCCTTCTGAGCTGCAAGAGAACATGCTGGCAGCAAAACAGGAATGCTTTTAAAGTTACGGCATGAGCCTCCACAGCAGCAGATTTCAACATCACAGGGACAGAAAGACTAGCACAGAGCTGTGGAGATGAGCAAGTTGTTTTTCAGATACTCTGAGAGGCAGATTCACAAATAACTTGTTGATATTGAAACAGAGAAATTAGCCAAATAGGACTGCATGTTTCATTTTTTTCACATCAAAATTTAAAATGTATTTTTGGCTCAGTTTAAGTCATTCCTTACTGCTCATCTTTTAAGTCAGTCACTAAGCTAAAATAATTCATTCTTCACAGTACACTAGCGTTAAGCCACAGTGACTGCTCTGTTTCCACACTGTGGGAAGATTTTTTTCCCCAGAGGACTATAAACCAGTTATTTTACTTTCACAGTGTGTTTTTACACTGCACACAAATTTAGAAGTTACTCAGACGCTGCTGGTATAGTCTATATGACTTTCCCTTTTTCTTTTCAAAAAGATGGATAGCTTGTCTCTATATGTATGCATAGATTTTAACAGTAAATACTTGACACTCAACTATTTCAGTGCATGAGCACATGAAATTAGCCAAGTCACCTATCTGGTATATCTTAAGAACTTTTCTGTTGCACACAGAGGAATGCAGAATTATTCTCACTGACTGCTCTTCTCATTTTGGTGCCATCTCAGTAGCCTCAGTGGTACTGATACAGGGTCCAGGGTGTCCCCTGGTGACGGCAGAGGACAGGAAAGCTGGGGCCGAGCCGCTTCCCAGCACAGCCTCACCAGGTCTCAGTCTTCAGTCTCTGACAGCCCCCAAGCCAGGGAAACAGGCAAAGGAAAAACTTTCAACCCTTTCAAAAAGAAGGGTTCATTTAGAGGAGGGGCTGATTTCTCTGGAAACAGCTGTGCTCTTAAATGAGTCTGTATTTCTGCAGTCAGAGCAGCGGGAAAAATTATCTCCGCACCTGGTCATATCACATTTTTGGAAGAGCTGGCATATTGTGCTTTGAGGTAATGCAGTTGTTCTAGGATGTTACAGCCATAAGTACAGTTTATGTATTTACTTGTCTTCTGCCAAGGTGTGAAATGCCATGTAAAACAAACAAAACCGTGAAAAAATTGGAAGATTCTGGTACTCATGGATTCACTTCAAGTTGTGAGAATGAAACCTTGCCCCAAATGCAGCCGAGTTTACAGATACTATAAATCTTGAGAAATTCTCTGTTCAGTGGCTATCCACTCTGTGTCTTGATCTATACCTATGGCTCCTTGACACTGCAATAATGCAAATAAACAAAACCCAATGCCTCAAGTCTCGATGTGGAAAGATTGCTTACCTGACCTGGGACAACATTAACATGAAGTAGTTTTATTAAGTGGGCAGTATACTCACATATGGATCCTCCAGCCCTCAGGACTCTGCTCTGCAGAACTGAGACCAGAATTGAGTCCTTCAGATAAAATTCTTAATGCTTCCTCCACTAGCTTTCTGCTACCACTTCTAACAGCTTTATTTATTTATTCATCTTCCTCATAAACTTCAAGCAACAAACATTAAGAGTAGGCTGTACAAACAAGCATCGCTCATTATGAGCAAACCACAGTGTGTTGGAAACTTCAAGAAGAAAAGATTAAGCATTTCAGTTGTGTTTGAAGAGTTCATTCATACTGATATGATTTTTCACTGAATTTATCTTTTCTGGTGATTGGCAGCCCTCAATTCATTAGGCTTCCATGGAAATAGCAGCACCAAGTTTCCCAGACTGCCAGCCCAGGTCTCCCTGGCCATGCAGGGACCATCTGCACAGAGAGGTACACATTGGTCTCCCTCGAGTCTTTCAGATACCTGTTACTATTGGAGTGGAAACCTGGTTTGTACAAGGGACAACTGTCCATCAGCATGTAGATGGAAACTGAATTAGACAATGATTCATTTCACACGAGACACTGGACGCCAGTATCAGGGCTGCGTAGCCATAGTGCTGATGGCCAGGGAAAATGGAAAGGCTGCGCAGTAATTCTAAGTACAGATCTGAGCTAATGAAGCAGCACCTAAAGGTTGCTAGATTGCTATCCAGTATATCTGTTCCTGCTGGCGAGGTGCAATTTTGGCTAATACCCTCAATTACTTACTTTTAACTCAGAATATATGGCTAATCTCCTCAGCAATCTATCTCCATTCTTATTCATTTACATTCTGTAAGTGCCTATGAACACTAAATTACCTATGGAGAGTTATTCCTGAGAAAACACACCGTTATTTAACATATTACCATTTCTAATCCAAACCACACAGAGCATGACTGCCTTATTTGAATTCACATTTAGGGTCAAAGCAACAGAACTCGTAATTCAAATATTTCACGCACTTACTGTGGGCTGGAATTTGTATCAACAAGATCAGGCCCACAGAAAATTATTCAGCGTCCTTTGATTATAAGACCTTGGACCTTCTCTCTCTATGGAGCGCCTGCCCCTCCATTAACACCTCGTATTAGTCCACATGTGCCACATGTCTGCCTCCACACAAAACTGCAGACACCAAGCAGGCTTTGTACATCAACCACCTAAAAGGCCTGTTCCTCGACTTTAGCCTATGCTTTTAGCCACAGAAATCCCCTACTCATTCTTTAGTGCTTAAGGAAAAAAGGCAACCATAGCAGTATCATGGACACCTTGGTGTCCAAGAAGCCATTCACCTCCTCAGTGCAGGACTGTACTCCACTCCCGAACCCAGCCTGTTCATTGCCCAAGGGAACATGAAACTTGCCAATTCTGATTTTCAGCCCAGGCTGTACAGTCATACCAGACTAGTAAGGCCTAACATTTCTCTACATACCCCTGTCTTTGTCTTACCATTGATTTGCCAAGATGAAATTAATAACAGTACATGTTGGTAAAGTACGCTATATTCCTTTTATACTTCCCCTTTATGCACTTCAGGTCTCCCTATAAAATGGAGATGGATTGATTTTGTATACTATTAAATTCTATGGATGAAAAGTAGTGTACATTTTCTTACTAGTAACAGAATTTTGCTATTTTCTACCGCAGTTGTGCTATTTTGTTCCTAATCATTGCTAGCACAAATTCAGTCTCAGCAACACAGGCAGACAGAAAAATGCTGGCAGCTTGCACTGCCTAGCCCAGCTGTGAACTGCAGTATGTGTCACGGTGTTTAAAATGATGCTGGCTTATCTCAGTGCCTTAGCAGAGGTAAATTTTCCTCAGGAGAAGCCAATGCCATTCCAGCTTCATAAGCAATGGGAGTAATTTCTATACAACCAAGACCAGAATTCAGTCTGAAGCTCCTTTTCTTGGCCTGTTACAGCTATAAATCTACTACCAAGCACAGATCTGGATGTACTTTTTCCTAAGCTTTGGTTCTTTGTAGAACTTACTTGCTCCTATTTCTTGGCAGTACAGAATTAGTATTTACCTATGGTTACAGAAGTAAAGCGGATCAGTGACAAAGTTTTAAAACAACAGTCAAATGTACATTTCCTTTCATGGTCTTGTAACAATGTCATAAAGAGCAACACAGTATTTTTCAGGCAAGGCTTTTTCCCTAGTGAAGTATTTTGATTCAGTGATCTGAAACTATTTTGGCAAAATATGCAAGCAGAAAAAGTGTAATACATGCACCATGCATGTGCATGGTAAAATATATTTTCTAAAAAGAGTCAGTATTTCATTTTCAAAAGTCAAAATAGTTGGCATTTTTATTTGAAATTAATTTTGTTTAGAAAAGTACTTTTTTCACTTAATTATTCTTAATTTTTCCTGAACAAAATTTTCATGTAGCTCAGTATAACTTTAAATCTTTCTGCAGTTGTTCATGAATTGAAAATTCAGCTACTTTTATAGTCAGAACAGTGAGTGAGACCACCATAAAAACTCTGTTCTCATTGTTTATCTAAAAAGCCCAAGTACAGTGACCTGGTACTTGCCTCCATATTTACCTCTCTGAAAAATTTATGCACCTGAATTAAGTATTTAAAATTTTAAAAGGGTTTTAACCATCTCAGACAGAGGAACACAATATTGTGTATTAATATAAGGTGTACCTGCATAAGCCACGACAGCATAAGTAAGAAACACAACATGTCCTGATTCATCTGCAGCCTGAGTCCTGTTGAAAACAGAGACCCTACTGCCTTAAACAAGAGCAGGTTTTGGCCTGACATGGTGGAACACAAACCAGATGGACCTGGATTTCAAATGCCTTTTTCACCGAGTAAAAAACAGCTGTATCTGAAATTGGGGGAGTCTGCCTGGCAACAAAATGAGAGCACTTAGAAGTAGATCTTAATTAGTAAAATGAAATAAGTGCTCAAGGGCAAGATGTGTTTACAACACAAGCAGACAAAACTATGTACCATGCAATACTGACTGAACTAAATTAATTGAATGCTAAGCAGCTGGACCTCTGTTGCTAATGTTTACATAATGTGCTTATAAAGAGTGTTGTTCTTCTCTTAACTTTGTAAAGCAGCTCAAGTCAGAAAAAACTTCCAGGATTACAGCTCAGACTGGGATAACCATCTATTGTACAGCAGCTCCAGATGAGAAAGAAAGAGGAGGAAACTGAGGGGTGAAAAGAGTCATTTGCATTGGACTTATAAACTCTACATAAAATGTGCTCCTGACAGCACTGCAAGCCAGTTACCTTAGTCTGGTTCGTGTGAAGGTGTGGAAATCCTTTGCGTTAGCAAAAGAGGTGAGGGACTGCAACACTGGGCTTCCAGGAGAGGTCCGGTCTCTCTCGACACGTCGAGGTCTCTCATCCTGAGTCAGGCACTCCCCGCCTGTGCTGCCAGGATTGGACTAGAAACAATTTGTGGTCTGCATTTTGCTGCTCCTGAAAACAGATTTTTTTCCCTCCTTATCAAACCAGGGGGGAATGAAAGGTAGAAGATAAAAAGCAAGAGGGAAAAAAAAAGCAAGCAAACCTCACCAGAAGAGGTCAGGGGCTTTGGTTCAACTTTCTGCAGATTGAGATACAGCTGGTATCCAGTATAAGTGTCCATTCAAAAGGAGAAGAAGAAAGGGAGAAGGAGAAAGCTCAAAACAGATTCAGGAAAAAGGCATCCCAGAATGAAAGCAAGAGAAAAAGACTGGGATTTCTGACATTGCTACTGGAGAGAAACAACCCCTCTCTTCCCAGCTCCGAACTCTTGAGGACAGTCTGGTACCAGCAGCAAGTGAACCTGGTTACAAGGCAAGGAAACTGATGGGGTTAATCTCCTCATGCATAGCCTCTGCCCTGGTCGCTGTTGACTAGCCTTTAGACAAGAACGCGACAGTGTGACTTCAGAGCTTTGCTGGTTTGAACCCCACAGGAGAAGAGGATTCAGGCAAAGAAGCGAGAAACGTGAAAGCAATTGAACAGATCCTTAGCAGTTGTAACTACCAAAGTAACTAAAGTACCATTTTAAAACTTCATGCTTCAGAGCCACTCAAACTAGATTATAAGATGAGAAATTAGCTAAAGGTCTGTAGAAACTAATATATGATGGCTGTACTTATCAGGGCTGATCTGGTCATAGCAGTTGTGCATCTGTACATGTTACATGTACAATTACACACGCATCTAGTCTGCACAAGAAGACACCAGTCAGGAGCACGTACTGCACACTTGCTTTATTAAAAATGTTTAAAAAACAGTATCATTGCTGCTAATTTTGAGACAAGAGGTCATCAAAATTTCTCAAGTCCAAAGTTAAATCACTGGCACTGCTCGCTAAACATTTGCATATAAGAAACCTCTGAGTTTTCAGTGACATTTTGGCCACTGAGTTACTATGGGCAGGGTTGCTTATTACTACACAAAATGCATGGGCATGAACAAAGCTTTCTAATTGCAATTTAATTTACATGAATGACACAAAGATGTGTAGAGTCAGAGGCTTTCAATGTCAGGCTAAAAATCATCACTCCAGTGATGAAGTAAAAATATGAGTTGTAAAGGTGAAAGACACGAGACAGGCAAATCAGGCTGCAGTGGACATGTCAGACCTTTAACTGCTGTACTGCCTCAGATCAAACGTCTATCTCGCCCATCATCTTGTCTCTCACAGTGGCTAGCAGCACATATCTATGAAGCTGGAACAAAGCATAGGAGATACATGCTGATATTTCCCCAGTGAACTCCTGACAATTTGTAGTACTCCAGCAGTCTAACAAAGTTTTCATTTGGGTCAGTATTGCTTAGGCTAAATTCTGACTCATATCCCCAGTTACAATCTGCCATCTGCCTGTAGAAAGTATTTCTCAGTGAAAAAAAAGTCACTTATAGATACAAACACCCACTCGGACACAGGTGGCAGGAAGCCTTTTCAAGCAATTCTATCACCTTAGTGTTAACTAGAGACATCGCTTTCCAAAACACATCTTCAGATCTGTGGTGCCCTGCTCACACTGGGTCTAAGTTGAAATAGCACAATAAATTTACCACTGTATGGACCACCTTGGTGGTGTGCAGAAGAAATGTTTTATCGTCCAATTTGAACACTGCCATAGGAATAATAACTGTGTGAAACAAGAAAACGATACTGTAAGAATACATTCAGCAGGGAAGACTAAGTTGTTAGGAAAGGGATGATCTAGTAGCGATGGAAGAAGGCTGGGTTCCAGCCTTATGTCCTCATACAAGGCCAAATGATTTGGGGCAACAGAGTGGAAATATTCTTTTGAAATGTTTTATTTAGACTCAGATCCCTAAGGCAGAGACCCTGCTGCTGGGTGTTTTGGAGCTGCCTACCCCGGAGAATCAGAAGGAAAATGGGGCTCTGGACATCTCTGTGGAATTGGTAATAATAGTAGAACCATGAGTTTATTTGTTAAGTTAATGTAATACAGATCTTTATTTCTCCCAGAGGTATTTGAGATGGTAAGTGCTGTGGTGGAAAATAAAACAGCCTGGTGACATTAACGTCTAATACACTGTTAAGTTTGGCTACATCACAAAGTCAGCAACATTTCTAAAATATTTTTTTCTGTGAACAGCAAGATTTATACATAACCTATTTCTTGCCGTGCTTGAATCTAGTTACTTTTTAGATCTGTATTACTTCTGCCTAAGTGTTCTCACTTAAACTCAGCTGCTGGTCTAGAAGCAAAAAAAAAAAAAAAAGTGTTGGCACATCAAGGACTGTATAATCGTTTCTAGACAATATTTTCTAGGAAGCAGGAATTTAATATCTGGAGCTGGGCAATGAAACATATTTTAACAGTTCTGAAGCTGGAAAAGACTCTAGCAAGCAAACAGAGGCTTAAATAGATCAAATAATTTTCATGGGAGCTTTATTAATAATAATAAAAAAATCTTAGCAATCACTTATTACTTAGGTCAAGAAAAGCGCGCAGAGAAATCCTGGGAACCTGTTCGGTTAAGCAGGCTGGGCTGCTGGGGCTGTCAGCCCAGAAATCAGGCGACGTTTGCTCCAGAAGCGTTGAGCAAATGCGTTTCCATCCCAACGCCCCCCCGCTGCGAAGTCCGGCCATTTCACAGAGTCGCTTCCCAGAAACGACTCGGCGCAGGCCGCCGCCCCGAAACCCGGCTCTCCTCTAACGCATACTAACTGCTGTCCCGGCCAAATCCGGCAGCAGGCGTAACCCCTTCGCGGTCGCTCGTCCCAGGCCCGGCGAGGCAGGCGGACCCGGGCCGAGGCCCGAAGGAGGGCGGGCGGCAGCGCCCGCGGGCTGGGGGCGGTGGAGCGACGGCGCCCCCCCGTGGCCGCTGGGCGGCGCTGCGCCGCGCCGCCGGGCGGGGCCGGGGGAGCCGAAGGGTGCCCCCTCCCAGGCGCCGGTGCCCGCCTTGAGAGCGACGCTGGGGCTCGGCCACGGGCCCAGCGGAGGAGCCGGTTCTGGTTTTTGGGGAAGGGGCATAACTGAATTAGCTTAACTCCTGTTATTAACATGGTCTTGCATATTTAGGGAAATAATTCCAGACTTCCCCAGTTAAAGTTGCAACCACTCTTGACAGCTATTATGAACATAATTGAAATATTTCAGGTTCCCAGTATCTGACTTCTATGAAATTTGCGTGCAGACATCACTGTCCAGTTGTAAGTACTGCCCTTTCTGTCACAAAAGCAGAGGCATCCCTTTAAAGCTGTGACATGGATACGTACGCGGAGGGAAAAGGATCACATGGAAAAAAAGCTGCCGAAGGAATACCTGGGCAGTACAGATAAGTTCAGTGAACAAATCAGGGTGTTAGAGCTGGCCACTGCACAGACTAGACCCACTTTTTCTATCACTGAAGTAGCTTTTCTTCCATTGTGAATGGAAGGCATACGCTGCCAAAAATGAGGGTTTATCATTGCCCGCTAGCCAGAAGCTTGTGCTGCTCCACACTGAACGTGTCTTAATTTACATCACTATGGCTCCTCACTTGAAGGCACTATCGACCTCAAAAAGGAAGTGATCTGTCCTCCGCTAACTCTGTTCGGAGCTGAGATGGGTTCCAGTTTTTCCACTGCAACCAACTGTCTTCCTCTCGAGTTTGCTAGTTTGGAAAGCAAAAAGCAATGTCAACGCCTGTAGAACATGAGGGCCTCCAAGCCCTGCACCTGTGAGTCCTGGTCAGCCGTGAAAGCAACGCCTCTCACACACCTAGAACAATGTGTGAAGCAGGGAATGAAGGGCATCACACAACAAAAATCGTATCACGTCAGGGAATGGACTGCCTGGGGAGACTTTGCACCTTGTTAGTGTTTAGCAGAGTTATTACAATGACTGTCAAGGAAATCATGATTGTTCTGAGGTTCTCTCTATACAAAACCACAGGAAGATGTTCCTGCTCAATTACTCCTCTAAAGAGAGAGCTAACAAATGTGAATGCTCCTGATTGAAAAACATCACTATCCCTTTCTCATAATTTCCCCCAGCTTTAACCGGAATAAATTCAAGGAACAAATCAGCATATTAGAAACAGCGGTAGCTCACACTATATCCATTTCTTGTAGTATTGGGAAGTCTTTTTTGAGTTTGTAAAGGTTAAAGACATGGCCTGCCAGCAGTGATGGCTGAAATCTTCCATGCAAGGTTCTTGCTTTTGATCAATTGACTTTATAACCTTGTAGTTCTACTTTTCATGTAGTAGCTAAAGTCATAGAAACTTTTCCAAGACTTGTGACAAGCACATTTGCCTGTGTTACAGAACTCCTGTAATCTGTTTTTGCGAACATCCAGCATCACCACACACTGTACCAATAACATGGTGCAATCGTTCTGTGGAAGATGTGCCTGTTTTCTTTTTGAAATCTACCCTGTGATAGCCCTGGTGTTTATTTGGTACCATTTTGGTTTTAGCAACTAAATCTACAATAATTCATCTTTGGGGAAGGGAATTTTATCTGCAGTAAGGTGCCCAAACTATTCCCTCTTTTGTCAAGAAGGCAGAGAAACTGCAGAGAGGCTGGCAGAGGCTGCTTAAGGAGACAGTGAATAAAATCAAGATTTGCTGAGCACTGTAGACTGTTCCTCTCTCTGCCCTGGGTCCCAGCGTGCATCGACTGAGGAAGCAGCACATTTGGAGCAAAACTGGAGGGAGGGGTGTGAAAAGGGCCCCAGCTGATGATGGCACAGAACAGAAGAATCAGGTTCACCATTTTCTTCCAAACCCTGAAGCAGAATCCAGGACTCTCACATCTAAACCTTCACCTGTGACTTTGCAGCAAGTGCTGGTGAAACTTCTGAGTAGTGCTGCACCTTTCTTCTTTCTAATTCTAGCCCCTAAAGAAAAAGAAATAGCTATGACTGCTACTTCATGTAGAGGATGTCTGTGTGGTGTCGAGTCTACAGATAATCAATACCCTTTCAGTATGAGATGACAGCTTACCATCTCCTCTGTTTTGCTGCATCTATTTTAAAAAGGGAAAACATTCAAGAGATTTTTTTCTATAATGCAGATTTGCAAGAAAATGAAGTTAACAGTTCCCTGACAGTCTTAATCTTGGCCTTTTAAACAGATTTAGCAGTCTTCATTCCCTCCTTCAATCATTCTGTATTACACCCTACATGTGGCTCATGTTGGCCCGGTGGTTTTTGTGCAATGCCTTTAAAGCAGCTACTGAAGTCCCACTATCAAGCAGCTACCTTGACCTTTAGCAGTGAAAAGCTCTTGGCTCCTAACTGGAAGACATGAAAACCAGCCATGCAGAAAGCTCTGTGTGATGATCCTGGGGTCGTTCATTTAGAAAAAAAAAATAACATAAGTAATGAGAAGCACAGAAGTTTTAAGCAAACAGCAGCAATCCATATTGCACAGGTTAGTACAGTTTCAGGAGCAATTCAGATAGTTAGCAAACCATGGCACTGAGCAGTTCACAAATAAGGTATGTGAACACTTCACCTTGTTCAGTCCGTCACTGTGTGTTTGCATCAAAAGATAGCTGTTCAATAACTGCAGGCTTTCCACGCAGTGCCTTGAGCTTGGCAGCAAGTTGTGAGAGCTTCTCTGATTGTCACCAGGGAAACTACAGACCCGTTCTGCATGTGGTCAGCCTTCCAGAGATGAGGCTATTACCAGACACTATCGCAGGAAAAGACATCTCAGGACTGATTTCCCTAGCTAGAAATGGCATTACTAGTGCATATGAAAGGATAGGTTCCCAACTCTGTAGAGGCTGCTGATGCTATGGTTGGTTCAGCTGGCAAAACTACTGTCAAGTTTTCTAAAGCTTTGAGTTCAAACACATGCTTTTATTTGATCTGTGTTATATGATTTAAACCTGATTAAATCTAACACCTGAAGGAAAAGTCTAAAAATAAATGAGATGTTGTTGTCTCCTTTGGTAGATATCTGGAGAAAGTAGTAAAATGCAATAAATTAGAATCAGTTTAAATATTAGTTCAAAAGTGTCATCAGCTGTGAGATTTTTTTGAAACTCGGTCACTTTTGAGTTTAATCAAAATGTTTTTCAAAATGGTAACAATAATGTTAACATTCCCAGTGGTAGAATGGCAAATTAATTTTTAATTAAATGATAAATAATCAACGTCGCTGTTAAAAGGAAAGAGAAGAAACGTGCTAGTTTTGAAGTCGATAGGAAATAGTTCTGTTATAACAGAAGATAAAAGATGGCATGGTCTAATTAAAACATAAAATGCCGCATGAATATCAAGGCGATACCTACAGACCTGACAGACGTTGTCAGGTAATAGTACAGGCACCTGAGTTCTTCTAGAATCATCTTTGCCTTCACTGGCTCCAAACTCTGTATTTTATGACAGCCTTCATAGGAAATCAAATGCAAAGCTGGGAACTGAACCTGGTTTTACTGTCTGAGCTCCTCCTATAGAGTTTAAAAGTTTCGCTGTTGTATGAGTCTGTTGGTAAACTGAGAAACTCAAGCCTGAATGAAAAGTAGTAGTATTAGAGCTGGCTAAAAATTGATCTTTAATCTTAAATTCTGTCCTTGTTTTCTGTCTTCTCCCTTTCCACACCTAGAAGCTTCCCCTGGGTACAGAGGAGGCTACGTGGCTTCTGTGTAACAGAAATGTCACACAACAGAAGGCTGAATTCCTGATTAACAGCAGCACCTTCCACTTTAACTGCAACTATTTAAGCCAAGTAATAAACGAAAAAGAAAAATCAATAATCAAATTGTGCCTCTGTTTCAGATGGATACACTACTGATGATATCGAATTTTATTGGAATGGAGGAGAGTCGGCAGTAACAGGAGTTAGTAACATCGAGCTCCCACAATTTTCTATCGTTGATTACAAGATGGTATCAAAAAGAGTGGAATTTACAACAGGTAAGCACTGGCTAGTTAAAAAAGCTATCCCCTCTTCCCCAACAGAGAAATATCAGTGTCTAACTTTTGTTAGGCATTAGTCATTGTATGACTTCTTTCTTTCAGGAGCATATCCTCGATTATCACTTAGCTTCCGGCTAAAAAGAAATATTGGATACTTCATTTTGCAAACCTATATGCCTTCCACACTGATCACAATTCTGTCATGGGTATCTTTTTGGATCAATTACGATGCCTCTGCAGCCAGAGTTGCTCTAGGTAACTTCTTTTCAAAATCACTGAACTACATATATACTTGTTGCCTTTGAATACAGCAGCACCAAATCCATACAGCTGATTGCAGCAGCATTAATTGTGATCTTACACATGCAGCATAGGGTCTTTGTTGTCAGGAAGGCAGGCAGGTGTCTCCTTGCCTACATCTGAAGTTCTTGCTCTGCAGTTAGGTTGGGATCCTGACTGACTTACAGTTGCCATAATGGTCTTTGGATCAAGCCAAAAATATCTCGCTTCCAAACTGAAGCGTAAAGGTATCTAAGGTATTCAGGTATCTAAGGGTATCTACACTGTGCTGCATCAACATTTCATTGATGTTAAAAAGCATCCTCTCGGGCCAGATGTGTGGCTAGAATGAATACACAAGTTCCTACTGACATTAGTGGAGATATACCAGCTTACACCAAAGAAGCCTGTTTTACCTACATAGGTGGTTATTTCCTGTATCATGTTCCTTCCTCAACTTTCCATAAGAAACAAGATCTTCTGCCACCATCTGTGTTTTAAGGCAGATATGCTTTTTAAATGCTAATGCCAGAAAGACATTTTATCCCACCTCTTTTGTCCCAGCTCTCTGTAAATTCAACTCATTACACCTGTGCCGAGAGCTGTTATCTAGATGCATTAATGACTTGTGATTAAAGCAGGCTAAAAACAATTTCATCCAGCTAAAACAAAACACAACACACAAAAAAAAAAAAAAAGAAAGAATCATGCAGTGATGGATAACACAATGAGATAGAAATGCTTTAATTGCAAGCACCCCTTTAACAGGAAAAGCTGTTTTGGTACAAGCATATATATCACTTTCTCTTCATCAAAAACCACCATTTTATCATAAAGCTTCCCTTTCTCCTCTCAATCCTCCCTTTTCAGTCAAAAGCTAGATACTTATTCCAGTTCCCCAGAACAATGCAAGCCACCCTATGGGGTCAAGGAGGGCTACTGCTGTAAATAAAGCGAGTAGCATTTCCTCACATAGAAAGAACAGTGATCAACTCTTTGCTATCCAGGTCAGCTAACACCACGTTCCCTAGCAGAGTTATTGTAAAAATTAGGGCAAAGATGTACAAGGTAGCCTGGGCTTTTGAAAGCTCTTGTTCACCCTCCAATGCATGGAAAGCCAAGGAAGGTGCTATCAGCAGGTCTGCAAGGATAACTTTCTTTCCAGTCCTGCAAAACACCTTCCCTTGGCTGTTAAGAATCTGATCACGTAATTAAGCCACCTGCATGAGAAGTGCATGGTAGCTGGGTGGTGCTGCCATTACACCTTTCACACTCAAATTTCCTTCCCTGTCTTGTTAGTCAGTCTCTTTTTCTTCCTTTCGCAGGAATCACAACTGTGCTGACCATGACAACCATCAGCACCCACCTCAGGGAGACCTTGCCAAAGATCCCCTACGTCAAGGCAATAGATATTTACCTGATGGGATGCTTTGTGTTTGTGTTCCTGGCCTTGCTGGAATATGCCTTTGTAAACTACATATTCTTTGGGAAAGGACCCCAACGTCAAAAAAAGGCAGCAGGCAGGCCAGGACATGCTACAGGCGAGAAGAGCAGACTGGAAACAAAGAGATTCCAGGTAAAATGTTCAAGCTGACTTTTCAAACATTATTTCTGCTGTGACAACGTTGATGTATATGATGATAGAGATAAATGCAGTTTGAACACATATGCAAAAGCATTTAAGGTTGCCTAGAGAAAAATTGTGTTTTAAGGAGATTATAGCAACATATGGTTTGTTCCGTCTTCAACTGAAAACAGAGTAAGAAACTACAGAAATGCAAATGAATATTCAGAACAAGCATTTCTTTGCAGCAGAGAAGAAATACAAGGGTTACAAGGAAGTTAAATATTTACCATTTCAATTGTATATTTCGTTGCTATAAAATGTGGTATAGAAGAAATGTTTATTGTATAGTTCCTCTTTACACACAGAAACTTCATCAGAAATGGAAAGCAAAGACAGACACTGTTGCTTCAGTGAGTCTTGAATGAAGCCCACACCACTGAGCTTCCAGAAACGCAAGGAGGATGCTGCTAGGTTATAACAGCTTTCACAGATGTCAGGATTTTTCCCTCAGACCACAGCTACCCCCTCTTAAAAAACAAGCCAGACAAACTCCAGGAAGTAAAACTATGGATGTTTTTTAACAGGGAAAAGTTTAACTTAGCAGTACATCACTGAGCACTCGCAAACTTCTATAAACCTATTCTGTTTTTTCCCAGTTTTTCAGAAATAAACACTTCTCTCAGGTGTATTTGGCCCAGTTGACTCAGAGGAAAATACATACCCTAATGAGCCAAAAATTTTCTTCTGTTCTCTGCTTTTCTTACAATATATTACATCCAAGTATTAAGGAGATCTTACCCAGGCTGTCCTATAAACTTCTGTACTGTTGTGGCCTTCCATGATAACATTTGGACAAAACTATATTTGAGCCCTCTGTTGAGCTTGAAGAATGAGACTGACACATAAAACTCTAACAGGTAAGACTTTAGCTTGATGGATGGTTGCAATTTCACATACATGTCATGAAGTGCATTTCAGAAACTCTGTGATATTTTATTAGTTCTAGAGTTATGTGTCTTGTGTCCCAGCAGCCACACCTCTACAGCTAAGCATCATTAACAGAGTCGTCATGTCCTCAGTCTCAGTGAACTCATGAGCCCATTAAAAGTCCTTACCCGCATTCGCCTCCTGTCCCAATGTGCAGGAGATGCTTTATTACAGTGGGTGCACAAATTCAGTTCAGGCTTGCAGCAGTGTCCAAGGTCCCACAAAGTATTGTCCTCCACAGAGCAGAGGAGATAAGCCACCCTGTTACGGATTGTTGTGCACAGACACTGTCTATCCATTTCTACGGAAGATAAGGAAAGGAAAAAACCCAACAAAACCCACAAACTCTGACCAGCCACCTCAACAGCTCCTGAGATAATCCAGCCTAGGTGAGAAGAAGCACAGCAAGGGTTCTTGATGAAGAGGGTAGCAACACTTCTTCAGAGGTCAGCTTTGGCTACATGGGCTCCAGTGCACTGAACTGAGTAAAGGATGAGAAAGTGTAAAGGAAAATAGCGCAGGTAAGCTCTTTTTCCTACGTATTTGCAGAGTTTGTTTAACTAACAAAAACCCTTAACTCATGACTAAAAGCTTTTATCTAAATGTTATGCTGGCAAAGATTAAGCTGAGACCAGTATTCAGAATGGGATGGAAAGTATTTACAACCACACCTGAATTTTTCAGAGCACCACATGCATACACCAGCACATTTCTGACAGAAAACGGAAGGCATACACACTTTGTACCAGGATTTGTAAGTGTTCACACTTTAGACTGCAATTCCATTCTGAGACTGAGAATGCTTTAAGTGAACAGACCGCTTTCTGCCTGTACAGTGCAGGTTTGTGATTTTAGATACATATATATATATATACACATACACATGGACACACACATGTGAATGGATATCAATGGATTTTGTTATCGCACTGGAGATACATTGATGTGGGACATTGTGAGCATTCATTTTACTCAGCATGGAAATGCTGATGTTCAACAGCCATATTTCTGTCTTCATCAGGAAGAATGCACATGACCAGAGCAGTGGGACACAGTAAAGTTATGTGATGTCTAGTGAAGACAGATCCCAGCCCCTCTCCATCATGTTTTGGGATTTTTCACTGGTATTATGATGCCTGTACCAGAGCAGGGGAAAGGTTTTTTGGAGCACAAAAGAAGTACATCTGTAAGTATGTACAGCTATAGGATATTTTTTTCCCTTTTACTCTTGACCCATACCACTTATCCATACAGGGACCTATAACCAATAGAAGATACATAACAGTGCTTCCTCTCTTTGTGCCAGATGAAGATACCGCTCATTCCCATCTGACATAAAACTCCCACGACTAGAAGAGTTTCAATTCCTTCACCGGATAACAAAAGCGTTAGACATGGGAGCAACACTCAGCAAACTGACCGCGATATTAACACAGTATAAAGACCAGATGGAAAATGAAACCATACTGCTGTTTCATATGTGGCTGTTCCTTGCTCTACAGACTGAAGAAGGTGGAAATAAAGCCTTTCCAGTTTCACAATTTATGCCATTTTAATTTTTAATATGCAAAAAAAATATTAATTTGTAGTAAACAAGCTTTTTGTTTCTTTGAATAAAGCATAAAGACTGCCTATATCTCCTTGTCTATTTGTCGAAGCTAGATGCCACTGAGGAAACCACCATAATTATGGATAAATAGGACAAACCACCCAGCAAGAAAATATTTAGATAGTCCATGCATGCAACTGCTTCTCTTTCCCCAAACAATTATAATGTGAATAATCATTACACAGAAGATGTCTCTTAAACATGAGAAAGAGGCAGGATTTAATCATAATGTGAGTGGGAAAGGGGCTGAGCCATCAAGGCGTTCATAAATGGCAACACAAGGCAGGTGGTAGGTGGCCTCTTGCTCCCCAGTTCTGCACAGCATCACACCTTCCTTTCAAACCTTCTGTAAACTACAAAATACCTGTGATGGAAAGCCAGAACCAGTCACAGGCTCCTAGGAAAACACATGATTTTCCAGTACAGTGGCTACTGGAAGGAGAAAAAGGAGGGAGCACATAACCACACAACTAGCTCAACCTTCAAGTAAATCCACACCTGAATAAATATATCCCTGCTGAGCATAACCTGTTTCTTTGCAGACCAGATTGTGGTAACACTACTGCATTTTTTCCAACAAGGCAGCTTGTGTGAGTAACGTGGCCCTGAATCTTTCATCTTAAGAGAAAGAAAAGATGTTTTTGTATTGAGACAAAACAAAAGTTCTTACCTTTTATGTCCCAACAGTTAATGTAAAAAAAGTAGGTAGGTAAAAACCCATTCCAGACAGCACTAAGCATTTGAGACCCATCCTCTGGCAAGGAATGCCAACATGCTCTTCCCCTGGAGCTGACTAACTACTTTTTATGTGGTCAACACAGGACTGTTGTTTTGGGGGTTTTTTTATTACTTTAACTATTTTACACTTACAATATAATTTGATGCTCCTAAGCAGGAAACTAATTTTCTAAGTAAACATACAAGCCAGATTATTATTTCTTTTGATGATGTTTCCTGAGCACCCATCAAGGCTTTTCCACCAGTGAAGAAGATTCAAATATATGTACCAGTACTGATTTAGGCTGTAGGTAGTTCCAGTGCAAATGAAGATTTAAAAATCTATAAACTCGATATAGATACACACTCAATATAGATACAAATGTCATTACAAGAAGCGTCACCACATACATGCGTCTGAAGAATATTTAAACTTTGACAATTATACCAGATGACTAATACAACATCAGCTTTAGATGCTTTGACATCCTCCTCACATATGCTTCATGATATGTTCAAAAGACAAAAAAAATAACAAATATTCAGCTTTCTACAAATTTAGGCAAAACGTATGCATTGTACAAACAAGGCAAAGTGTATATGTTCATGCAAACTCACATTTAGGCTCAGAATATCTGTTAAGCAAGAAATCCTGTTTTCATCCGAGCAATGGTCAGTTTATGTAATAACACGTAGGGCATTCCAGTTAAGGAACAACAAGGTGGTATTTGAAAGAATGAGTGTGTTATATCCGAGCAAGGAAGAACTACTGCGGGCTTGGTATGGCTCATCCTTCCTACCTAAGGAGGGGACTGAGATACTCTACTCCTAAGCAGACAGCCAGCTAGTGGGCCAGAAAACTAAGTAGACAGAGCCTTGTCTCCTCTATCCCCATTTTTTATCACACTATCCGATGCAAATGTGTCAAAGACTGTGGACAACTGCAGTACATACCTGAAGTGGGGAAAGAGCCTCATCACTGAGATATGGGGTGGAATGATTCAAAGCCTGCTGGCTGTTTCTGGTGCACAGGCTTCCTCCAGCACAGGACAACAGCAAGCCCCAGGTAACCTCGTATTAAGTAAGGGAGAAAAGATTTTAAGACAGAAAATTTACAGCTTTTACTGTGCGCATATTTGCTGTTAATTCATTCTAACCTTAACATAAACAAAACTAATAACAAGTCTCTTTTGGGGATCCCTTAACAACTTGTACATTTTCCATTTTCCTGTGGGAATTGGTAGAATTCCTATGCTTCAGTGACAAAACCTCAGCTGTGCAAGTTTTAAGAATATTTTGGAGTGAACGTCAATACATTCTGAAAGGGTTTTTAATGACATGGGAAATTAACTATTAGTCCAGCTTCACGTCGCACAAGCAGAGAATTTGACCCAGGTACATAAGAAGAGTTTTTATACTTCTCTGAGCTAATTTATTCAAGATCAGTGTAAGGCCCTTTGCTCTGAATTGCAAAGAGTGCAGTCCAAAGACTGAATTGCTTCATGAGGTATACAAATCATCCCACCTAAAATGATTTAAATAAAACTAATTTTAAAGTATAACAGGTTCATTCATAACACTTAAAGCGGGAATTCATACACTGCTTGGCTTATAATAAACTGTCAGGGCATATTAGTTTAAGAAACATCTCTATGAATCACTTTAGATTGTAGGCAGTTATGAGTTGCCTTCACAAAAGAGAAGCTATAATAACTGCTTAATGATGCGTGCACTACTGTTACTACTATTATAACACTAAAGTCAATTAGCGTAAGCATTAGGTTATGTAAGCAAAGACAGCTCAAAGAACTATTTCGTAAAACTGGGAAGAAAATGTTAACCTATCAAAACTTCTGAGAATTAAAAAAAAAAATCTCTTTTTACACAGAGACAACTCTGAGATCATTGCTTTTTCCATAGAAAATGTCAGAACTTAGGAGTAATGAATAGTGCCATAGTTACAGCAGTCCTCTGAAGAGTAGGGAACCTTAGGTTAGATCTTCCTTCTGCTTAAATCTGAAGACTTGACCTAAAAAGTATAAACTGGGTAGCGCATATCTCAAGTGAAGATTGCAAACACCATGCTGGTTTGTGACCAGCTGGCCTCTCTAACCCAGAATATGTGAGCTTTTCCCACCAAAGCAGTGGTGGGAACTGGAATATTCCCACTGAATGCTCATTTCAGCGTGTACAGAATCAGTTGCTAAACCTGACTAGAGTATTTTCTATCTGTGGTGATTTATTACTCCATTTAGAAGACTTTTTTCCCCACAGCTCTCCCGGGTGGCTTTTGTACAAATAGCCCCTTCACTTCTTTGTTTTCAGTTAGTAAGTGCTTAGACTGGCACAGTGTAAATATGCCAGCAGTCATCACACAAGGTTTTCTCCTGGCAATGGGAAAGAACATCTTCCATGCTGCCAGGTGGAACTGAAGCTGTCTCTGGCTTCCAGCTTTCCTCGGTGGCAACCCCCAGAGACTGGCTTTCCCTGTGTGCTCTGCTTGGAGTTTTTTCTTGAACATACTTCAAACCTGCTGTAGATCATTATACCATTTCCTAGCTCTGCTATGTCTTGCTAAAAAAGTAAAGCTCAGAGTGCGAACAAAGCATTGCATATCACTGGTGCTTCACAGGACTAGATACTGTCAATAGGTAATATTTTTTTTCCCTTATAAAGGTATAAAGGTATAAAGGCATTCCCAGACAGCCATGGTATAGGTTGTAATATATTTGGGGTAGACCCAATGCCACCGTTTACAAAAAACAATTTTAATATTCAAGCCTCAAGGCGAAGTCTTTGAGGTTTTATTTAAGAGGTCTGTGTCCTGATGTGTATTTGCCTCATATGAGCTACAGTGGATGTTTAAATATCTGGGAATTTGAAACATCTAGGAAGTCTTTATAGAGAAGTCAGGAGTCATGCTGGAAACAAGAAAAAACTTTTTCTAAAAGAGGTTTCACTACAAACATGTAGAAAACTAAAGATGAGTGAAAAGGGAAACACTTTGTAGTAATGCAGCCATTCATGGTTAATTACATTCATACATTAAAAAGGCAATGATATTAAAATATTTTATATAAATACATATCTATTGTTTGTGCCAGACATGTACACACTGGTTGCAGTTTCCAGTTCTTTGCTCGGGTACTTAAAACAGTGCCCTGACTAACTAATAACACAAATAAGGTAAGTAATAAACATGTTTGAAACAACTGCTTCTGCTACCGATGTATAGAAATGCAACTGAACGCGAGGTTTCATTGAGTAAAATGGATTATTCTATCTGCACATGAGCAAGTTAATGGTATGCTGTGGGGAGTAGGGATTTCCATCTCTGCAATATAGTAATTCTCCAAAATTAATTCTCATCACAAGCATATTACCATAACTGATAAAATGTACATGTACCTATATGTTCTTCATATACGATGAACCCATTGTTACAAAACTGTTCTTGAAACTAACCTACAGCACTAAAACTGTATAAAATTGACAGAGACAGCAATTATTTTTTTTCACCTTGAGTACACGAAAGCCTAGGGTGTCAGGTCACCAAACATTAAAACTCAGTATTTCATGAAGACCATTATCTAAGTTAAAGATAAAATTAGAAAACTCGTACTTTACAGGGGATGCGATAAATAAATGGAGAGGTCCCAGACCAAACAGCTAGGTCAGAGATGCCTAACAGATAATTTCACACCAGTCAGGAAAGTGTATTTTCACTTCCATCGATGCTATACAAGACATGACTGCCACTGCAACCCCAGAAGCACATTGGCAGTAGAGCCAGAAGGTATCTGTCCACCTGGGAGACACCCTGGGCTTGCTGAGGAACTTGTCTAATTCACATTCCTTCCTTGACACAGGTTGATCCCGATGGAAACATGCTTCTTAGCCCACTTGAAATACGAAATGACGTCAGCAGCTCAGATGTGTTCACGAGCCTCCGTGACCCCCGAGCCACCACATACACGTATGACAGTGCCAACCTGCAGTACAGAAGAACCACCTCCAGCAGAGACCTCTACAGTAGGAGCACTTTGGACAGGCACAGGCTTCATAAAAAAGGACGCTTACGAAGAAGGGCATCCCAGATCAAAGTCAAAATCCCTGATTTGACTGATGTTAACTCGATAGACAAGTGGTCCAGAATGGTCTTTCCCATCACATTTATTCTTTTCAATGTTGTTTATTGGCTGTATTATGTCCACTAACTTATGCAATAACATTACCATAGACTAACATAATTAGACTTGTTTCTTTTCCTTCTCAATTTTGTTAACTCTGAAGAACTGCAGTAGCCATAATGTTACATGTTCAAGGTAAGATATCCACCCATTGAATAATTCTGGATTTAAACTTTCAAAAAAACCAAACAAAACACCAACCCAAATCCAGCCTCACTATGTTCATATCAGAATAGTACAGATCTGCTCTTAAAGAGCATCTTCAGCAAAAGTGCTATACCTCGATTTTTACACAGAGTTTGTGCATCACCCATGACCTTTCTGTACCTGCTTTTATCTTTTTTTAAGTTGAATAAAAATTAGTCTTACTGTATTCCCACAGCAGCATGCTTGCAAACAAGACAGTAAAACAGCTCAAAGTAGTAGTCATGTCACAGTCTTTCAGCATTTAGAGTGTAAAGAAATTTGAAGAAATAACTGTTTGAAGGATTATAACTATTACATCACGCATCATTTCAAAGTTAATAGTTATACTAGGAAGTATTTCCATAGTGTCTGTGAGAAGTGTCACTCAAGGAGATGTAAGGCAATTCACATTTTCAGAGAGGCAGGGATCTTTGAAAGAAAGAAAGGGCAGCAGAGACAAATCCCACTTTGTTTCCAACTAAGGAATAAGCTGATTGGATCTAACTGGAATTTTGCTATTTCCACAAAGTAGCAAAGTTGAAATTGATGAGAGCAATTGTGCCATCTGTAATTTTGTATTAAAAAGTAGAAAACAAACATGTTTATTCCTGGAAGCAACTACCGAGGGATACCCCAGCCCAAGAGTGGCTACTTTTCTTGACTCCCAGGTTTCCTGTGGCTGGTAATTGCAACACATTCTCCCAAAAGTTGGCAGATGTCTGGGAACAGATCTGAGGAGAGTTCTGCACACAATTTCCTACAGATTTCCTTACTCCGCTGAGGAACAGGAGATACAGTCTTTTTTAGCTGGGTTTCCCAAAGACAAGAGCTTCTACTGTCACTGTGTGTGTGTTTGTTCGTCTATGTGGGAGTCTCCCAATAATATTTGAATCCATTGGCAATTTCAACCAAAAGATAACAGAACAGTAAGGATCTGTGAGATAATACATTCTTACAAGTTTCAACAAAGCAGGTAGCTGAGCAGATGACAAAGCTCCTGTTAATCCATCCCTCTTCTCTGGGAGAAAGGGACTCGATGAACCCCAACGCTATTAGTCATCAGAAAATCCACACAGGAGGTCAATTCAATACCCAGACCTACAGGGATAACAAGGTTCATCGGTTTTCATCCTCTTGAAACTATTTGTTTCACACTTATAATGATCTTTTAATCTCATTCTAATCTTACTTCTCTTCAGCAGTATCCCACCTAATTATCAATGAAATGGTCAGTGGCTAAATCAGCAACATGTTTGGAGGGTGTGTTTGTCCGAGAGCAGAGTAAATTAAATAGCTCCTCTGTGCTTGTCCAGGGCTTCAAACTGGGATGGAGTCAGCCGGGAGACTGCAGTGATTTTGCTCATCTCTCTAATACCAACCCAGCTGGGTAGCCAGCCTGTGAACCCTCCTTGGCTGAGCAAAACCACTGGTTTACAAGAGCCTTACTGTTGTGATTGGCAGGCATGAGAGCTGGGATCAGCCCGAAACTGTGTAAGAGTCAGCTGCAGTCACTCCAAAGGGTAAACCCAAATCCTTCCACTTAATTTATATCCCCACACAATTCAAAACAATTAAGAAGGAATAGCAATAGTTGTAGAAAGGGTCTTAAAACACCACAAAAAAATAACATTTTCAATATCACAGGAATACTTCTGAAAAAATTCCTGCACTTTATGCTACCACTGAACAGCACAGAAGTTGCTCTGTCAGAGTTACCTGCTGGTTCACCTTGTTGACCCTTATAGAAAATGTTCCATACCCTTGTACTGCAAGTGGAGGATTTCTTGAGATGAATCATGAGGAAAGCCATGCAGAACTGGGGGCCGTGTTCCACCAGCTGCTTCTGTTTCCCATCACCAACGAACCTCAGCCCCTTCTCATGCATTCCCACGTAGTGAGGATGCATTGCTAACACTGCCTTGGGACTATTAGTCAAAAAAGGGCTGTGTTATACCTGTTGCTTAGAAAAATGTTTTTGAATGGTTTCTGCGTTGAAAGGTATGAAAAACGCATCTGTGATTGTGTAAGTATGTTTGTACCTGCCCCCATAGGCATCCACCTTGCTGCCCAAAGAAGGTAGGATATCACAGAAGAATATTGAATTTCAGCATGTGATGATACCGAAATGTATACGCACAGAGTGAAAGAATCAAGACAAATGAGAAATCTGGCATTTTTTAAAGGAAGATCAGGTAATTTTGGTCTACTTACTGTCTTGGAGTGCAGAGTGAACTCTAATTATGTTGTCTGCTCCTTGGCGTGTTTGTTTCTCAATTATTTTGTAAGTCATTTTGAGTCTCCAAGTGTTATAAAAACATCACTTCTTGTCTTGTGGTGGTGCCAGTCTAGGAAATGGCATGGTAGTCATTCTTTTACACTTTTATTCTTGGCAAAATCCATTGAGTATCATTACCAATAAGGAGCTACTGGCAGCAGAACCATGTCATCTCTCTAGAGATGGTCTCTGATCAATGTCTTTTAACTCATCACTGCTTATGTGTATCTGCACAGTCTTAGAGGAAAGTATAAAATATCAATCACACCACCAAAAATGTTCATAAAGATGGTTTCCTTTGGCAGATTATGCATTACACTGAGACCATCAGCAACCTTGTTTGCATCTGTGAACATACCAGTTTCCTTGCTCCCGTCCCTGAAACATCATTTACTGTTTTGATCTAGCTGACAACGTATTACCTGATTTTTTTTAGATTTTGAGAGGCAACTGACTTTGAATACTGTGTGCTGCAGAAAACAGCAGCTTTACGAAACAAAGGTGGCAAATCATCATTTCAAGAAAGAGATTAATGAAACTTTGGCATAAGTAAAGAGTTCAGGATGGGTTTTACAAAGACAGTTAATAGCAGTTCTCATCAGATCATCCAATGCTTGCTGTGCCTCCCATCTAAATCAATATTAAAAGAAATACGGGAGATCTGAAACCTCTGCATTCCCAAGAAACAGAATTCCTTCTTTTACCATAGCCATCAAAAAAAAGTTATTTAATCTACATGATGCTAGGAATCCTTCCCCCCAGATAGTCCACCACCAAAGCAGTCCCTGTGGACCTGTAGCAGTTTCCAGTTAGAAAAGTCTCCACACCTTCCAGTGCCTTTCGTAATTCTATTAGCTAAATTAGCTGACTAATCCAATGTTAAAAAATAGCCACAGCCTTCTCTATGTAGGACTCCTGCTGGTGCTAGTACATATGAAAAGTACCTTTGAGTAAAATTCCCAGCCATAGACAATGCAAAGAGTTGAACTTCCAGTATATATATATCCTCCATAAACCAGCTTAAAACACGAGGTTCTGCTCCTGCAATGACCTCTCCACAGAGCAGCCTGATGATGTGAACCACACAGGCTTGTAAAAGTCCAAAGGATGAATCTTTGTGAGATTTGCCCCCTTTTCTACATTTTGGCAGTGCTCTTTTGGTCTTTCTGGAGTGGTCTTGAAGTACATATAAACTATAAATTTACAAGGGAAACGTAGGATATTGCCAAATGTAATTAAAGTCGATTTAAAGAAGTAAAAAACTTCATAGACTATCTTGATGCAGTTATGAAAGCATTCTCCGGTACCAGAAAACTAAAAATCCCTTTATTTCTGATACTTCATTATAAACATTAATTCACAACTCAAAATGATAACAAAGTGTACATACTTCAGGACAAGGTGTTACTGGTTCTTAAAACCACCTTTCAGATAAAAGCATAATCATGTTTTAGCATGTTTTTTATCAGAAAGGCTTGCTCCAGAACTCAGAAATGTTCTACAGGCTTATATAGATCTTTTAAAAACACACCTTCTTGACATACACAATTGCTTTGTTGCAAAAGCAGTTTTATTACAGCAGTCACTTCCATACCGACAGTTTGCTGGTCAGATCCAATTCTGGCTCACTTTAGTGTGCCAAGATCAAAACTGAAATGACTGACCAAGAAAAACATGTTTTTTTCTGAAATCAAGGGAAGATTTCTATGAAATTGAGAGATGTGCAATGAATGCCAATGGAGGGCAAATAACATTATTTTTGTAATTCACTTTTATATCAAGATATGCTGCATTTTCTGATTCAAATTGCAGCTCTGTTTATGCAATGTGAATTCTGTAGGTGCTTTTTACATGTTGAAATTAAAACTTCACACAGTGTATCCATTATATGTACTATTTTTGTTAGGACTTCTGGTTCAAAAAGCCTACTGTACACAATTTTGTTTCTGGTCTTAATTACATGCTTAAGAGCTCTGCACATAGTACCTGCAAAACCACAGAGGTTTCGCCAATGTATTTCTGAAGGTTGTTTTCCTTTTTTTCCTTTTTTCCTTTGTAACAACCGTTACAAGTTATAGTGTGGTGGGATGTGCAAACATCAAAGCCATTCAACTGACCAGAATCAGCTAATTAGAAAGAGCTCAGACCTGGAAGAATACAATAAACTATGGATATAGGCAAAGTGAGCAGATAGGCAAGGACAAAATTAAAAGTTATTTAATGTCAATGGAGTCTCTTTAAACTCCCACATCTTTGGTCTAATTCCGATGCCTTCAGAAGATTTCCCTGATTGACCCCCCTAGTCACAGACTCAAGGGGCTTTGCGAGTGATGGTCCCCACATCACAGCCCCTCCACGGCTTTTGTTACTGGTGCAGTTCTTGTATTTCACTCTGGTCCCAGCATACAGTTCCTCCAGGGGCTGTGATGTGCACTGCAGTGCTTTGCACTGTATGAAAACCCGGGTGGAAAGGCCATGGCAACTTCCTTACCTAACCCCCCGTTCTTCAGCCCAGAAGGGAGCATGGTCAGGCATACTTGGCAGACATGCTCCTGGCCATATTACCTTGTTTTAGATGTTTCTGTTACACGCACATTTTTCTATTCACTAACTTTTCTTGTCCACCTACATTAATCAAAGTCTATGTTGAAGCTGACACCAGCATAATGGGTTTTGTGGAACCTGTAGCTTTTTGCATCAATTTGGCCTGGTACAGCCTCCATAAAGGCCTTATCTGTCACGACAGGAGACCTTGCTTGCTCCAGTAGTACCTAATTCTCAGAGCAGAGACAGAATGAAACCACCTTCTGATAGACGGTACAAAGTACAGAGCAGCAAGCTCTCTTCTCCATTCTGTTTGGTCCTTTTCCTTTCCATCTACTGGAGGCCATTACGTGCCTTACAAGGACGGCTCATTTCTCTGTAGAGATGTAAGGTCAGGATACACGTTTCAAATGCAATTCCATGACAATCATGTTTTAGCTGCTAGCTCTCAACTGCTCATCAACTGGTGCTTCTCTCCCTCTTCTAGCCATTTACATGGTGTTGTTATGCCCCCTGCCAAAAAAACATCATTTTGATGGTTATGTAAAAAATACTCAGACTTTCAAGAAAGTCTAACACCCACAAAAAAGCAGCTCATTGCACATTTATTGCTGTCACATCATAACAGAAACTGTCTTGTCTTCTTGTTTTTTAAGCAAAAAATCATTGAAAAATTACTCTTCAGCCTTTCCCTGTTCAGTGCTGCAGTAAAGGACAGGACAAATATGGGATGATACTAAAGCTGAAACACCACCACATACCCTTAAAGTAATTATAAATCCATTTTTACATAACTTGCTATAAAATCTAAACTGAAACTATGTAAACTTTAAGTCTACTACTAAGAAAAAGTCAGAAATATTTTTAAATAGTATCCACATTTAAAAAAATTGCTTTCTATCAGCTAGATATGTGGCAGATTTAGCAACAGAAGTTTCATATGTTGAACATAAAAATGGAAGTTATCATTTGTGGCCTTTTATTGTTGAGAAAACACATAACTTAATTTTGAAGAATTTACCGTATTTTTGAACAATTGATCTTTGAACACTAAGAGGTAGCAACACAGAAGTTCTCTTCAGCAACATACTGCAAAATAAGTTTTAAATATCCACTTCAATATTGTTTGACGTACAGACTTTCTAGGTATCTGCTTTCTTAAATGTGTTCACAGTACATCTATAAATTGTATAAATGGATCAGCACACAAGTGTCTTCAATCCAAATGACATCCCAAACTTGATAGTGTACACTCGTATGAAATAAATCGCTAGCTGTTTATTATTTCTGCATCTGTAAATAAAAGGAAAAGTTTTCCGTCCTGTTGTCCTAAATGATAAAAACAGTGTGCCAACAATAAAAAACAGTTGAAAAATCAATTACCAAAAATTAAGCCTCTTTTCTCTACAAAAGCCTTTTAGCAACATATGCTATCACAGTATAATGAAAGCTAAAGCAGAGTTACACCTTCAGTATGCATCATACAACCCATGAAGCATTTAAATGCATAAGGCTAATCAAAGCAGTATATTCATTCTTCTATAAAGCGACTAGTTCTAGAGGAAAGGGAAAAGTGGAGTCAAGACAAATACACCTATGAATAAAATAAATAGACCTAACCAATTTATTCATTAAACTCACAATTAAAAAATAGCATGCTCCTGAATAGATGACGGGATGACCTGCAGTAACTCTTTCCAGATTTTTTTGTAAAGCTAAACAAATATCAATTCCAATCTGAATTTTTTAGCTTGAATTTGGTACCACTTATGCAAGGTCTTTATCTGTTATCTGATCCATTATCAAATTTCTTTTGCTTATATATATTCAAGACTATGATCAAGCCAGATCTGTTAAAGAGATTGCGGTCCTTTCACTGTAAGATCTATTTTCCAGTCTTTCATTCTTCATAGACTAGAATCATAGAATTGTTTGGGTTGGAAAAGACCTTTAAGATCATCAAGTCCAACCGTTAACCTAACACCGCTAAGTCCACCACTAAACCATATCCCTAAGTGCCTCATCCACACATCTTTTAAATGCCTTCAGGGATGGTGACTCAACCACCTCCCTGGGCAGCCCTTCCCAATGCTTGACAACCCTTTCAGTGAATAAGTTTTTCCCAATATCCAATCTAAACTTCCCCTGGTGCAACTTGCAGCCATTTCTTCTTGTCCTATCACTTGTCACTTGGGAGAAGAGACCAGCACCCACCTCCCTACAACCTCCCTTCAGGTAGTTGTAGAGAGCAATAAGGTCTCTCTCTTCAGCCTCCTTTTCCCCAGGCTAAACAATCCCAGTTCCCTCAGCCACTCCTCATAAGGCTTGTGCTCCAGACCTTTCATCACCTTTGTCACCCTTCTCTGGACACACTCCAGCACCTCAGTGTCTTTCTTGTAGTGAGAGGAACACGGTATTTGAGGTGCAGCCTCACCAGCGCCTAATACAAGGGTACAATCACTTCCCTAGTCCTGCTGGTCACACTCTTTCTGATACAAGCAATTCTTACGACTCTTTACCCCCTTCTCTACTTTTTTCTGACCTTTCTTGAATTGCTGTCACTGAACTACATGCACATCTGACTAAATGTACCAGTACACAAAACTTCTGTGCTAGTTTTAATATTAGAAACATGTATTTAGGTTTCCTATCCATGAAGCCTATCAAAATCCTTTCCATAAAGGCCTTTCTACAAGAGATGTTCTTCTCCTCCTCTTCTCCAACCAGTCCTCTGAAGTCCAATTTTTTGTATGGATGTTTTTTACACTTTGCTTACATGAAAACCTACAGCACAACAAACTATAGTGGAAGAAACTCAAGACCCCGATTTTGAAAATATGAAGAAGGTAAGTCATGAGTACTTTGCCTTTTTATATATACAAAACATGCATATATAAACACATATGCATGTTGAGAAGTACACATTAGCATTTATGCAAGCATTACAGATAATTTGCTCTTCACATATGGAAGAATGCTTTAACAAATAGTAGAAACTGTAAGATTCCTGGTGTACTCTTCTCTAGTGTAACAGTTTCTAACTTTTGTTACATACTACAATCAAAACCCAATCTGGTTTCAGAAAGGTTTAGACTAGGGTTTACCAGTTTTCTGCTGTATTAAGTCAGCTGGGAACGTGCTTTTCACACTCTGTGTAGGTCAGCTCCTCTCCAGCACCGCACCCTCCTATTGAAAACATGAATATATTTAAGTGAAAAGCCATCAACTAAGATACAAAGCAAAAGCTAAAAACCCAAACTTTACTCCAAGTAAAGCTCCAGTGCTTCTTCCTCAACTTCTGAGCACTGAACAGGTTGCCTAGAGAGGTTGTGGTGTCTCCATCCTTTGGAGATACTCAAAAGCCATCTGGACATGGTCCTGTGCAGCCTGCTCTAGGTGACCCCGCTTGAGCGGGGGAGCTGGACAAGATGAACTCCAGAGGTCCCTTCTAACCTCAACTATTCTGTGATTCTATACTGCTTTTGTTTGTAAAGCTGATTTTTCCCAGCATCTAAAAAGACTGAGTTTAGTGATTAAGAAATCAAGAAACAATTTACTGTAATTATTCAGGCACAAAATCAAGTGTTTATTTATTATTTACAAGTATAAATATATTAATGCTACAAGTACTCTTTCATGTTCTTCATTATCATGGCACCTTAGATAAGGATAACATATTATGCAAGTAAGATACCTTAGTTTTACCGGGCACCTGGTGCAGTCACTGCCAAAGTTTAACTAAAACAAATATGACACACATCATAAGCGATACTTTTCCATAGTTCTATAAATCTTTACTACTAAAAGCAACTGTACATTGGATTTTTGTATTTTTGGTCAAACAGATACAAGATTTTATTACTTTTATCAAAGGATTAGTAGTTTATTTGGCCACAAGTCATAATGGCCTTCTCACTTTAGTATTTCACAGCATCAACAACTTTTGGCTTTGCAGAGAACATTTCTTTCTTTTTTTTTTTCCCCTCCTCAAGTCAATTGGGGAGCCACCACCAGCAGATACTGTCGATGATCTGAATTCCATCACTTCAGTTGCAAGACAACCTTCAAAAAGGAGTAAAGGAATGAGATTAAAGTTGGATGAGACCAAACCTTAAGTAGTCTAGGAAATACAGCTTTTTGCTTTCTACTACAATATGATATCCAACTGTATAAGCATGTCTTTCCTCTGGAAAATACACTATCCCTGCCAGCTCTCTTTTACAACCTCACACGACTAGCGCTTCCAATAACTTTCTTGAGCACCTACTGCATGCAAACCATTCCTCCGCTCTCTGTAATCAAGAAGTAGGATGGTAATTTCCAGGCCCAGCGAGATTCCTTCCGCACAAAGCGGAACCAAGGGACCATTTCTAGAGTGAATTCCTCCTTTTGCACACAATAAAACTAAGTAAGGAGATGACAACATCCCACAGCTTCTGTACAGACCTTCAAGCAGAACAAAAGGCGTGTGGACACTGAAGTCTGTCCCAGAAGAATCCTTGTTTGCATAGTGTAGAGTTCATGACAAGCTACCATTTTTATTTAGTTTTCGAGGAAAAAACCTCAGGGGAAAGAAAGCTGTTAAGGGCTCTCATTTCACAAGAATATCACTTGTCTGAACTAATGCATTCTTCTCACTGGGAACTACGTCGTTATTCAGAGGTCTCACATCAGCCTCATTAAAGAACTGGTAGATATAATCTTAGTGTCTTTTTTAATTCAAAATATTGACAGTGCTATTATAACTTAGTATTTAACTCTATGAGCCATAAATCTATTATTTTCTGTTGTTACATACTGATGAAGATTTTTTCTAAATGTTTGTCTACAAATTCCAACTATAGCATCATAACATTACATAAAACATCTAAAGAACCCCTTTACTTGCTAAATGTTATGAAGCAACTAGAAGCTGCTAGCTTCTAAAACATGTTGATGCAACACTTTCACATCCATCCTGCAAGATGTCAGAGAACTCCATCTCCCAGATAACAGACTTAAAATATTTAAGACATTTTCAGATTTAAAAAAAAAAAAACAACAACAAAAACCCCACCTTCCTTTATAACAGAGACAGAATTAATCCTGAAAGGTAACTGAACAAGGAGGGACTCCAGGGTTTGCAGTTATCACCAGGGTGCAAGTCGGATGACACTTCTTCCCCTAACATTTTCTCTTAAAACCCTCGCTTCCCTTAGTCTTTTCTATTAAGAAATCTGAGACACTCCAAATAACATTTCATTTGAAATTTTCTTCCTGGGTTACTGTATTGGCATCCTTGTAACTTTCTTCCTGATTTACTATTGCCATGGAAATAAAGCACTCAATTTGAACTAAACAACTTTCCCATATGCGTTCCCAGCCACTGACATTTTGTGAAGCTGGGGAACACCAGAGTTCTCTCCAATCTTTCAAAATCAACTCTCATCTGACACTTAATTTCATTTGCTTCTCTTCCTATTCTCACAAGACTTTTTAATGGTGCTCTGAACAGACTACTATGCTTATCAGGCTTCTAATTACATTTTTAAAAATTCTAGACTAAACTGTGCTAAAGAACCCCTGAAGTCTATCCAAGATAGTCTGCTTTATGTAAGGCTTTCAGTAACTCTGTAGTCATTTTGCCAATGAATTATTTACTTCGGTTTTTCAGCAAGATACCCAGAACAAACAATTTCAGTTAAAATAAACTCAGTACATGAGAAGTCAGGAACAATGGATGATACCAGTAAAAGCTACCTTATTAGCGGCTTCCAGTACATTTATCAGGTTCTGCAACTCTTCCTTATTCATCTCTATAGAAATTGGTTTAATTTCACCATTTTCTCTCACATCCAAATCAAGATTGAGAAGTGGCATTTGCAGCATGGAGATCTTATCACTGGAGAGAGCAAGCTATGCAGATTGATGAAACAACAACAATAGAACATAAGGTGGAGCCATTAAGTTTTCAGTCTTCCATAGCATCACATCTGCACTTTACATGGAATGTGTACTACCAGAACAAACATCAACATGACAAAAGTAACTTCTCACAAGTCATGTCTGCAGTTTTTGGTTTTGCCCCCCGCCCTGTTGTTTGGATTTTTTCTTGTTTCTTAATACCAACAATATACTGAAATATTAAAACCCCTCTTCATGGCAATACATTTGTCAAAACAATCTGTTAAAATTACTGGGCTGCTACATTTTTGTATTCGAGGTGAAAAGAAAGGATACATTTGATCATGGCTCTTTAAAAGTGAAGGATATGAATTCTGAAGTCACCGTATTCAAACAGTTCTGGTAATCAACAAGTAAGAAGGGGCTGATAGAAGGGGGCAGTTGGGAGAAAGAGGACACCTTTGTGCATTTTTCAACTCTCTTTACAGCTGATCAAACACTGTTTGTCAGATATCCTATTTGACAAATACTGATGAAGAGGATTACATACCAATTGTGCTTTCTTTCTTGTTCACTATTACTCTAGTATACTACTACTCACTCTAGTATAAATAAGGCTTTTAAAATATATTAAAATCAAAGATCAGTTGATAATACTGTAGGTCAGTATTGTACACACCTATCTTATTTATTTAGAGAGCAGAATGTGGTACAGCAGACGAGAGACAATGTCCTTGGATTCAACTATGATAAGTGAAAAAAAAATCACAACCAGATCAAGGAAAAGAAAACCCAAACAAGTGGTTTAAAGCAAAATGAATACAATAGTTCAGACGTGTACCAGAAATTTGTATCACAAAATAGAAAGAAACTCAAAAAATCCTCCAGAAGAAAAAGTTAAAAAAAACCACAATCAAAAAACAAGAGTTCACGTAAGTCTAGTTTGTATTTTTGTCAACAGTAAATGCAGTCAGCGAGAGATCAATCCCTAGTAACTGTACATCTGAAGCACAATATGATGCCATATTTGCTCTTGCAAAATCTTTATTATTGTGGGCATTGCTCTTTGATTTCCAAAGATGTTTGCTGCACAAACTATTTAACACTCTTTTTGAAATGGAAAACTATTTAACAGCTCTACAAATCTGTTTAACAGCTCCCATGGACTAACTAAACAACATTACTTACACTGTTTATATCTGAAGTCTTTGATAGAGATTAATTTAAAGCAGCTGTCTTCAAAACCCCAAAGCACCATCCAGCTTTAGGCAACACAGTTATCATCAGCTTATTATCAAAACAAATCTGAAGATAAATGATTTCAAACTAATTATTTAATAATCGTTTATTGCAGGAATCAAAAAATTCGAAAAAAGTCAGGAAAACACATCCTGAATCAGTGTACTACTATTAAAATTAAGTAAATATTTCTTCTTCCTTTGAGTAAAAATACTGTCTATTCAGGCCTGAAAATCATAACAGTATAAGAAAAAAAGAATAACGCTCAATCTCCTTTTAGGAAAGAGATAGGTATTGCAGCTTTAAAAGAAAGGAGGGGGAAAAAAAAAAGAAGAATTTTACTTTTACAGTTTATACAAATTTCCAACAAGTCTTTGATGTGTTATCATGAACGTGCTTTTCTGAGACCTATGAAAATTGAGCCATGCTCCAAAATGAGCAGGCCTAAGGGAACTGCATCAATAGTTACTTCTGTCTTGCGGAACACTTCCTTCAAAGAACATTAAGGCAACACTCTCACCTTTAACTGCCAGTCAAAATCCTGCAGCTGGGCAGAAGAGATTGCATTTACTCTTTCCACTAGTGCATTCCTGATTTCTTCCTTTCTGCCTTTTAGACATTTTGTTATTGCTTCTTGATAGTTTGAATTTAACTCATTTACCTGCTGAGCAGCCTACAAAAATAAAAATTTTGATTGCTTAAATTATGAATCACAGAAATAACACGTATCACCTGTAATAGCTGTGCTCTGTAGATATCCAAGCTTCTACTTACATAGCTGTTATACTGTCTCATCTTTCTTATACTGCCCTCAGTGGCTGCTCTCTGCATTTGGTAGAGTCAGTACTTACCACAGCAACATATAAAGAAAAAAAAATTTCCTTGCTATTTAAATTAAGTAAGACCAGAGAATGGAGGCTTTATGGGCCTTCTTAGATACCACCCTAAAACCAAAACAAAAATCATACACACAAACAACACAGGTTTAGTTCTGAAACTTTCTGAACATCAGAGTGGAAACAAAATACATTAGGTTAGCTGAAAGAGACATACTGATGTACACATTTTCCTAAGGCTACACAAGTATCTTTCTTTGATCTACCTACTAGCTGGTAGTCAAAATACAAGCAATGTGCAAAAGATGAGAATTAAGATTTCTGATAATGGAACAAGTTTTTGCAAAGTTTATACATATTGGAATGCCCTGAATTATAGTCCCTGTCCCACACAGTCCTCCACTCACAGTCTAGATTATTTTTTTTTTATTTACATACAGTCAATATTTTAGAACACTTCAATGCAGTAGTAATGAACAAAGAAAGCCAAACAAGAGCGTGAATTGTTTTTATTGCTAATGGTCAGTAATGACAGGTTATGCATCTTAGGGAAAACAGATTTAATTTGGTGGTACTTAAGGTACCGATTTAAGTGACTAAAACAGTATTTTAACAAGTATTATCCAGTACTATTTAAAAAAATAATCAGTGTCAATTTCACTTTTTCTTTTAACAGTCTTCGCAGTGTATCTCTAAATGCTGCTCACCTTCTACCTATTTAGGCTTAGTCTACTATTCAAATGCTATGCTATAAAAACACTTTAGGGCTAAATAAACTACAAGACTAATGATTCCAGTATGATCTCTCAAAGCCAAGCCCAATCAGTGATAAGCCCTTACCTCTTCATCAGATATGTTTTTGCCAACTGCGGTTTTGAAATATGTCACTGTTTCTTCCAAAACCTCCATCCACTCCAACAAGTTCCAAATACTGCCATAATCCTGGTATCGAGGATACGCGCGGCCACATATTCCATCAACTATTTTATGAAGGAACTGAAACAATGTGATATATAACTTAAGAACTATGATTCTATCACAGTTAACCTACACCAGATACAAGACTGATCAGGCAATTCAGTCATCACCCCTCCCTTCACTGGGTACCGTCTCAATTCTTCCTCTGAGTGCAGCCCATACGCCATTCTAAAAAGCCATAAAGAGGTAGTCCCTGAATATGAATTGTCCTCCCCTGTCCCCCAAAGTCAACTCACAAGGTTTAGCCAAAGAAACCACAACATGATTCAGATACACCTTGGACTTACATTCAGACTTAATAGTTTTGTGCACAACTATAATGTACTGCTGAGCAGCACAGCTGCCACACCAAAGCGCACCTCGGTCATCTCTGCACTGGGATTGTCAAGATGCAAAGCACAACTCGAAGTGCTGACCTCCAAGCCTGTGCCTGTGGATCTCTCTAGTCTCCCAAACCACTATCCTCTGGCACTGAGGCTCTTCTATATGCCTGGCTTCTTGGCCTGCTGTAGTAATTTTTCTTTGAGCACCGTAGCGAGGCAAATCCAGCTAGTCCACTACTTCACCGACTGGAAATCTCTGGAGCCTCTCTGGGAGCAGCCGAGAGCTCCCGCACGCAGGCCATCCCCCTCAGAACCAGCGTACAGCGCTGAGCCCTCAGACGGCGGAAGACTTCCGCTGGGGAGAGCTCGAGGGTATTTCCAATCATCTAACAGCAAAGCGAGCGCAGAAACACCCGCTGCGTGCACCCTCAGCGTATCTGGAGCCCGTACTTCTGGTTTCGTTTTGGAGAGGCCCAGAGGGGCCGGCGAGGGAGGGCAGTGCGGTGGACAGCCCCGAGGGGCCCTGTGAGGGGGGCAGCACCGCTCGGCAGTCCCTCGCGGCCGGCGGACGACGGGCCCGGCCTCCCCCACAGCCGCCGGAGAGCGGCACCTCGGCCTCCCCGCGGCGAACACCGCCCTCCCCAGCCCCAAGGGGCGTTACCGGACACCGCCCGGCCGAGACCGGAGGGCACCCGCCTGCTCCCGCCGCGCCCCCACCCCCGCTTCCCTTCACGGCGGCAGCGGCCCAGAGGCCCCTTCTTCACGGAAAGCAGCCGCCTCATCGGGCGGGGAGGAAGGCGGGCTGCTGACCGGCACGGCGGCCGCGGCTCCGCCCGCCTCAGAGGGGACGCGGGGAGCCCACCTCAAGGGCCCGGCCCAGGGGCAGCTTCTCCAGCAGTCGCAGCATTTCCCGGCCCGGCCCGCCCCGCCAGGCACGTGACCGCCCAGGCGGCCCGCGAGCACGCGCTTCCCCCTCCCCTCCGGCGGCAATGCGCATGCGCACGGGCAAAGACCCGCCCTCCCCCGTCCCAGATCGCCGGTTCGAGTCCCGGTCCCGGCGCCGCGGGTATCGCCCAGCGGGTTTGGTGGGCAAACCGCCGCTCTGTGCAACCTTAGTCAGACGGCGAATGAAGTTGAACCCCCCAAATTTTTACGAGCTTTTATATGCAATAACAGTTCAGCTATTTTAACATTCTGTCAGTTTTGCAGCTTTGTTTTTTCACTCTTAACAAGCTAACCTTCCGAGTGGTGGCAGGGGAGGAAGTTCAAGGCTTACAACAGGCGCCACATCTGATGTTAAATGAAATTGAGGAAGTTGGGAGAAATACAAAGTACAGAAGTCCGTGCTGCTGGTACAGTGTTTACCGTGAACAGCTCACTTCTTGTTTCTGCTTTGCCAAAGCAGGAGTGCAATGCTAACCAGAGCGGGGGGGAGGTTTATGGAACAGGTTTTAACATTAGCAATGACCTTTCCGTGCCTTAAGTTGATTTGAACGTGAACGTGAAGAAGGAAAAATGCTGCGACCACTTTTACGAGAAGACCAGCGCGAATTCAAGTCCCAGCAAGACACAAAACTGCACAGAAACGGAAATACCTGTAGGCAGAGCTTATTTCACTGAAATCACTGGGCTAATCCACAGGCAAACAATTATGCGTGTGCAAGTATAACACTGGGCCTTAAGAATACGAAAGCAGATACAAGTCTGTACTGGTGGATACAAACCCTGTGGAAAACCCCAGGCCGGTTAAGTCTGTTCGCAGCACATTTTCTCCAAAGACAGGTCTGTGACCTTGTAGGAACAGTGTGGTGTGGAGGAGTTTTGGAGAAGAAGCAGATGGGGAAGAACTAATTTCGTGTTTTGCTGACTGTAAACTTTCAGATCTACCCCATTTCTCTCAGGGTTTGCAACTGCTAGTAGATTAGATTTTTAATAAAGGCTTCTGGAAAATGTATTCAATTTTATTATGGATAAATTACTTGAAGCTGCTGTTAAATTCAGGAATAGCTGAAATTACAACTAAAAAATATTTTACATAATTTTCTGTAATAATTTCCTATATTCCCCTAGAATTTGCTTTGCTAGATAATGGAAACCTACCCAGTATCTTTTGAGTGTACACTGTTGCACACTAGAAAACAGAGCAGCAGGGGGAGCTTCTGCTCCAAAAAAAAAACAGACCCAGAGCCCACTGGAGAAATATGAAGGAGACCCAGACTTGGAGAGAAGTAAGTTAGGGGGAATAAGGAGAAAGGTAGTAAGTCTCCTGCCCAGTTGAAAGGGATCAAACAAGTGACAAATGCAAGAGAGAAAAGATGTAACACATGAAATACAGGAATACATGAAAGAGGACATGAAACCATCATTCTGTCTGACACAATCTCAATGAACACTTTCAAAGCAGCTTATTTTTTACATGTCTGAAGAATAAAGAGTTTCACTTTTCACAGATGTGTAGTCTAAAATAATATTTTGGATTCAGCCTACTGACATATGAGGAGCAAAGTCAGACTGCGCAAGGAAACCAGAGCTGGGTTAGCTAAATCCGTGTTTCTGATTCATGTATAACTACAAAGAAGTAGGGCATACAAAGCTGGCCTTTGGCAGTTCAGAGTTTGTTTGGACTTGCATTATTTGGATCTGCCATCAGCTCTTAGGCCTTAAAAATAACAGCTTTTCATGCTTCTGTACCACAGCAGCAATAACCCACCCCACCCTTCTGAATGTAAGCTGTCAAATAATCACAAAATCAGAGACAGGGAGGGAAACTTGTAAAACAGTAAGTAGGTAGGCAAGAGACTCTAGAACAGCAAGAAAAGCAGCAGCTTTATGAGAGAGAAATGCAGAGTGAACTTTGCATTATATTATCCACATTGCTGCTGACTTACAGAGGGTTTTGTTTCCTTTCACAGATAACCCACGACCTAAACTGCAATGATTAAACATATTTCAAAATTAATCCTTTTGTTGCCCTTGTTTTTGGAGGAACGGCGGTAATTAAAACATTGGGAAATAATTTAATAATCCGAGGTTCGTAATATTAGAGTAGCATGAAGGTGTTTGTTTTACATTGCTCGAAGTATATCCAGTTGGGGAGAGCATCTGAGCACCAGTAGAACTGTGACCCACAAGGAACTATTAAATTGGTATGGCAAGAGAAATAAATAGGTAATTCTGCATTTTACCAACACAGAGTGGCCAGTAAACGGGATTTTTAAATGCAGAGGAAATATGAGGTTGCAGTTCAGATTAAGCTGAGCTAAATGTAGGTTGCCATGGAAAAAGGAGGTCCCACTGGTCCCCCAGCCCCTGTTTCCAGCTCTGCTTCATTCCCCCGCCCTTTTGCCAGCATTAGGGTGCCTGTGGCTGCAGGATGAAACTGCAGCTGATCTGGCTGAAAACAAATTGTTATTTTGCACTGATTTTTTTTTGCACAGGTTAGATTTCAGCCAGGCTGGAACAGAGCACCACTTCGAACAGAAGAGAACTTTGTCATTGGAACTGATGAGGAAGACAAAACTACCCGTTCTGGCAGCCCACACTTAGATCAAATTAAATTGGTCCTGCAACTACAGCTTGACACATGAATATCAATCAGTGAACCACTTTAATTATTAAACCAGGAATCTTGAAAGCTTTTGTAGAAGCTTACATATAAACATGCTTATAGTGATATGCTACAGATGAAGGAGATTGAAAATTATGTATGTCTATTTAATTTTTACACTCTGACCAGCCAGTGAAGTTCATAATAAGTGAGGCTGGATAAACAACACGACACTGACGTACAGAACATTCTTTATCAGCTATTTGCTCTTCATAATCTATAATCATAATTTCTCCTGAATGAGAAATCAGTTTCTTAAATTGTTTCAGTTGTAAAATTTAAGCATATAAAACCGTAACAAGTTTTGGTTCTCTTCCTTCCCCCCCTCCCGCCCCATTCTGTAAACATACTACTTGTGTATTCACTCTATAAGACATGAAGAGTACAGTACATCATGCATAGTGGATACAATCTATGTTCATAGTTCTATACCTGTCTCTATCTTCTCTAGCTTTTTCCAGTAAAGAGAGATAACTAGAGGGACTTCCTTAAATGTTCTTGATTTCACTTCTCACTCTGAAATTTCAAAATCCTCTTGCTGGTTTCTGTAGCAGTTCTGTCCTTCCAATAGTTTGCACTGAAGATCTAGCAATAGCTGTGAGGAACATTCTTGTGGTTCAACATCACCTCAGAGACACACAATTTATGTACCGAACTCTGTATCGCCTTTCACAGATAAGTATGCACTAAAGAGCTCATTCAAAACAGCTCTGCTACAGTGCAAGATTTTCAGAGGGGAACTGCTATTGCTGGACTCTCCAAGCATACTTTGAAGTACCAGATGGGAAAAATCTTGTACATATTATTCTAAATCAAGCAAGTTATTATCGTAAGTTTTTTAAATATCTGTAATGTATACATCTCAACACCTGCCTGCCTGAGGTAGTGGAAGGACCAGGAGCTGGTATCACACCCACTATTTAGTAGGACAGAGGCAGGGGAATAGTTTAGACCAGAAGAGTGACCTACTCTATAGGCCAAGGAGCCTGTAGTTGGCTTGAGTCATATACCCACTAAAGTAACAACTCATAGCTCAACATAAACTGGAGTTAATAACTGGGGCTCTATGCTCACATGACCCACCGGTCACCGTCTTCTGTCCACAGCTGGGCAGGCACAGACTTATTCTGGGGACTGGATGTCTTGCCTTTCGTCTCCTGTCCTCAAGACACACTTCCTTGCACCAGCTTCTTTGACAGGAGAGGGAGGAGCCTTTGTCTCCCACCCAATGGGAGTCTCTATGAATATTCTCCTAACCCTCCTTTCCTCCAGTTCAGAACCATTATTTCTTATCCTGTGTTCAAGATGCAGGAGAGTTTATTTTCATCTGATTCATTGCTACCATTTTATATGGAAAAATCTATTGTTACCATTTCTATTCTTCTACAACCCTCTTTTCATGCCTAAGAGTTCTAGGTGAACTGAATACCAGGTATGTGTCAGGACTGGAATTTTACTCACCATGTGCAGGTCTAATAATTGTAATGGCTGGAATGCAAAGAGACAACAACAACAGAAAATTAATAATCACTTTTAGGGCAGATGCAGTAAAACTGTAAACCAAATATTTCTCCCCTTCTCTAAGCCTAACCCTAATCCTAAGATTTTAATATTAATAATGGACGGTAATAGTGTGTTGGTGCTTTTCAAGATTCTTTGGGCATCATAAAAGATAAAAGAAAATGCCCTCTGGGTAGATTATGATGACTTTTAGCCCTGTTAGTAAACAACAATTAGAAGACACTGGAATATGCTGCATAGCAAGTTGCACCAACACATCATAATAGCAACAGGGAGAAAGTATTCCTAAAATAATAAACACACTACTAGGTACATCTCCTCTCATCCATACAAGGAATTAATGGACTGTATTTATTATATGTATGACTCTGAGTTCAGGGCTACTATGATAGCTACTATAGATTTTATTTTTATCACATAATATTTTAAGGTAATGAAAACAGCTGTTGGTCAAATAGTTATGCTGGCAAAACTCTGGTTTTACTGGCAGAGGTTGTTTCAGCGAAGGGCATAGAAAGATAAGATAGTTTTAACAGACTAAGAAAAAGCACAGTTTGTTGACACAGCTAAGAGTGCTTTTGCCAGTACAGCACCACAGTGCTTTTTTACCACTAAGTCCCTTCCGGGGTAAATACAGTCAACTTGCTTCCAAGGCAAATGGTCTTGGGATTTACAAGTCTTTCTCAGTCTTGTCAGTCTGTGTCCAGTTTGGCAGCACATCATGCTGGCCAAAATGCCTGGACTTCTTTGGGGTCTCTAAATAATACATAAGGGGCAGCTTTTCACTTCTACCTCCCTCTGCCCTTCTCTTTTCCATGGGAAATAACAATTGAATAGACTTTACTGAAGACGTTCCTAGAATCCTACTAAACAACAAATCCCGTCTATCCATACTTGTATCCAAGCTCAGGAAAGTGGAATCAGTTAGTACACTTTACACATACAACTTTCCTTGAAGGATATTTAACACCTGTTCCCGTTTTTTCTTTTCTGAGACAGACTGTGTGACTACCATATTTAGCACAGAGCTAGGATAAAGAAACAATTCCAACTCTGGCACTATATTATTTCCTACCCACTTCATCTTCTTGGATCTGAGTTTCCCCACCTGCAGAATTCAGATAGTAATATCTGACTGTTCTTACAGGTGGTGTAGGAATCCGTTAAGTTTGTGGCTTTACGCCATCGTGTTTATTAACTTTAAATAATATCTGGTAAGAACCAGGAGTTCTTCTGTATTTTGGGAAAAGTATGGTCATGGCAGAAAGCCAGGTGTGAGTCCAGAATGATAGAAATTCTTTTTTCTTAGGAAACACATGGCAATATGATATCAAACACAGCAAATGTAGTGCTCATGAGGAATAAAAAGAAATACATTGCAGAGGAGAAGGAGGCCAGAAAAAAATAATTTGAAAGTGACATCTTCTTACAAAGCTAACTAAATATCCGTGTATTAATTTGAAAAGTAAATTTTGGGAAGCAGTTGCAAGAGTCCTGGACAACTTCTTTATAGTTACCAACTTTTCGAACCTTGCTACCTGTTGCACTGTTGCTGCAGTTGCATAACCTCCATGACCCATGACCTCCATGAGTCCTGGGACAAATTCTGCTTTGAATCATATTACTGCAATTCCCCTTTTTCTTCAGCATGAGAGTGACTCAAATTGACAAAGACACTAAAAGAAGAGAGGCACACTGCGTACTTCTTTGCAGTGGCAAACAATTTTCTCATGGCTTAGCCACTGATGAATAAGAGAGTCATGCCAATATAACCATTGTATCTCAGCTTGCCTGTGCATAATTTCTCTTTCTAGGTCCAAAAAAATGTTCTAATTTACCTAAAAGCATTACCAGGCAGCTGAAAAAGTCTGAAAACCCTCTGGCTCATGCATAAGTGCAAGGCTTTTAAAAGGTAGGAAAATGCATGTATTTATAAATAGGGTTTGCTATAGTGAAATAATGAATCTCATTATGCAGGTGACAATAGTTTTGATTAGTATTTTGCTCACACCAGATTTGCAATAGTTTAATGTTATTGCAACAGCAGAGATATTCTTAATTTTCAGTGAAGTAGCTGAGATGACATTTTCTTTTATTTAGAGTTACTCTGGAGTAAATTCTGGAGAAGAGCTCTCCAGGTAATTTCTCTTTGCACTGTGAAGACCTGTTTTTCCACAAGCCACCGTAAAGAATGTAGTCAGAAATTTTCCTTTCACAGTTTGGAGTATATTTCAGGAGAAATCCTGAATGACTTAAATAGAAAATTTGCAATTATCTTAATTTTCCTAGTTTTCCTTAAATAGTTCATCTACCTATAGGAGGAAAGTAAGGAGAAAATACCAATTGTTCATTCAAAGACAGGATATGTTTTTTCCGTATGTTAATTACAATGCATTATATGACATAAAATCCTAGCAAAGAGCAGTTGTTCTAATATTGTCATATATAGTTCTAGTTAAAAGTAAACCCTAGGCTTCCTTCTAAGTTTGAACTTGACCTACAGATACCTCTGAAAGTGTAAATCTCTCTTGTCCTTACCATGGCCATGGCTTTTCATTACTTAATCTTGGATCTATGATGTACTGGGCTACCCAAGTAGATCAGAAACACGCATGTCATAACATTTCTTCCAAGTTAGCTAAAGCCGTACTTGTGCTTTGTCTTGGTCTTGGTCTAGGTCTATACTTTATCTTCATATTCGTCTATACTTTATCTTCATCTTAGTTTACACTGGCTCTAGAAGGTGAGATGATCAGATATAAAGTCTGCTGGGATAAAGTTTCACCTTCAAAAATGTTTAAATACATGTGAACCATAAAAATGAGTTTTTATCAGTGTGGTGTCTTGTAGACACTTTTGATCTGATACTAGGTATCCTAAAATTAGATTAACCATCTTATGAAAAAACAGTCTTGGATTTTCCCTTGTGGAAAATACCTGAGAGAATCCAAAGTCCAAGTGGCGTCTTCATATTCATCTGCTGGATTATTTTTATTTGTTCAAGAAATGGGTATTGTAGTTGTGACATAAGTAACTATGTTAAAATGGTGAAAAACTTTGTTTAGCAAGTTGGAGTCATCTGTTCAGAAGAAATTATGAGTTAGAAAAACTGTTAAAAAAAAGTGAATAGAAAAAAAAGCTTGAGAAAAATTATAACCCAGACAATAAATTTCTACAAGACTGAGAAAAAAGAAACATTTACTAAATAGTTCATTTGATATCACTGACTTAGCTCATTTTATTAGCTGGTAGAGTGGTTTGATAAAAAGAAGACGCAGAATTAGGTTATTTTGTGGATCAGATAAAATCAACAAGTCAAATAACTTGCTTATATATACAATGAAAAGGAAGGCACGTAAGTACGTATCATAATTGCGTATCAAAAGTGTTCTGATGCACAATAAAACCGTAGCAGTGTAAACACGCTAATAACAAGTTTACAGCTGTAGATAAGATAAGGCTGAAGATTAGCCACGGGAAGTTGCCACACCACAGTAAACAGAAAAAGAAGGGATAAAGCAATTTACCAAAGTGCATCAAAGCCATCTGTGTGAAACTCCACTAAGTACTACTTTCCAACCATACACACTTTCCCATCAGCCCAGAAGGAGCAGCATTAGATGGTGTTCCTTTTCTTTAGAGTGACAGTTTTGTGTCTTCTTATTCAATGGGCTTGTGTTAGTTCAGCAGGGTAGTGAACGTGGATTGTTAGAAGCTGGAGTCTCACTATAGATTACCAATTCAGCTTCCCTATTGTAGAAAGTACTAGTGCCAAGTGGTAAATTCCTGCTGCATTAGGAGCTGCAGTAAGATGATGATATCTCATTTAAGATGATTTTCTGCTTGTCCTGGTAATTCAGAGCCCCTTAAAAAGGAAAGACTCTTTCAGATTCCTTGTTAAATTCCAGTTGGTAGTTACTTTCTGCAGAATGCGCAACAGAATGAAAATCCCTAGATCACGAAGTCCCATCATCTTAGTGACTTTCAGGATGGAAGTTCCTCATACACATGATGGCCGAACCACAGTGAGTGGTATATCAGTAAATGCTAGATCAATAATAATAATAACTGCTACTGACTGCTAATAACTGCCCTCCAGAACTGACATATAACGCAAGCTTACTGATTCCCGGCATTCCGCAATTGGTACATAATGGTACAAACCACAGGCAAAGCATGAGGATTACATGAGTGAATACTACAGTCAGTTACTCCCTTAAAACTTGTCTACACAAGCTACGTCATGGCAATTTATCCAACATTAACTAAGGTCTGAATGGATTTGTTAAACTGCATTACACCTTTGGCTGGACACTTTTATTCAGAATTTAGTTAGCCTTCATTCGGTTTGATATAATTCGTTCTTATCTGGTTTACTTTAGCAAAACAAAGGTGGATGGATAAACACCATGAACAAAGAGAACTATTTAAACCATTAAAACAGTGGTCACTGCTAGTATAAGAGCAAATGGGTATGATATTGAATTTAGAAGCTAGAAGATAATTCTTAACCGCCACAGACCATACTTATATATATATTTATACTTACCCATACTCTAGAACAGTTTCCTATTACAGTAAATATGAGCAAAACACCTAATTACTTTTAAGTTAAAGCTCAGTCAGTTTATGAACCAGATTACATGGCATGCTTGCAATAACAAGGGAATTGATTCAATGACCCAGAAGGTGCCTTTAAGGAAAGTTCCCATGATAATATTTACATACCTACTATACCTCTCTCAAGATTTGCAAAATGTACATAATATACACAGAATATATCTTGCACTGTAAAAATATAAAAACAAATGTTAGCTCTTTCAAACTGACCATATAGTCTCAGAATCACTAGCAAACACTTTCACATTGTAGTGCTTACTCCCCCTTGTTTCAATTTTTTATTTGTAACATGGAAGTAGTAATACGTTCTTGTCTCACAGGGAGCTCTGAAGGAAAATTCATTAATATTTATAAAATGCTTGCTCCAGTGATGAACACAATCTCCTCACAAAGAAATCAATAAACCCATACAGATTTAGATGGTGTACAGTAAATAAAGGTTATAGGCAGACACAGACTAGAACAGATAAACAGCTGTCTCGTTTACTGTGCATCCATCATCCTGTAAACTGAGTCAGACTGGGGTCCAGTCAGGAAATGTACCTGAGTACATTTCTCCTGTAGTAAGAGACTACCTTAGTGCATATGCACAACAGACAGCTTTAATTTGCACTAGCAAAACATGGGGTTTTCACAAATAACATTGGTTAGGACTTTAAATACATTAAGCCAATGATCTGTAAAAAATAATTCAATGTACTTTAAAATTTAAGTTTTTTGGTGAAATCTCTGCTACACTTAAATTATTTGGGTTTACTGCAGAGCTAAGGAGGAAAAAGGTGATCAAATTACTGGGTGACCATCAAGTCACTTTCTGGCTAAAAGTTATGATTAATATGCTACCATATCTTCAAAGATATTTAAAGCAGAGTATATCTCATAGTATGTCACTGTTTATACTGTAAATACACGTCAGATCTCTCAGGTACATCCACTGACATGATATGGATGCACCTTATACTTGCTAAGCTGGTCCAGGAGCATTCACACTGCAGTAATGATAACCATCTACGTCTACAAACCCAAATCCCCACTGGCACTGCTGTTTATGTGGATTTGGCACTGGAATGTCTGGAGAATCATACCCAGGCTCTTAGCATTTCATTAACTTGAGGTGTTCCAGGAAATGTTTGATGGCATGCTATGACAAATTTCCCTCTTCCTTCCAAGTCTTTGTGGGAAAGTTTTCAGCGTGCCAACATGTTTAGTTGACAGTTCCCATGATGTAAGTTCTTCTCTTTCATGTACCCCAACCAGTGCCAATATAAGCACAGCTGGACAAGCTGTTCATGCTCGCACTTGCAGTTATTGCAACCAGGAACAGATAGAGGGTTTGAGAAACACAGAAGACCAAAGAGCTCTCCAACTGTGCTGGAGCGATCAATGGCTCTCATGTGCCTCTCCCTTTTCCCTTTTCATGTGGCAGCTCAAGAGTTAATATGAAAGACATCTGCAGACCTCTCTGGAAAAAAGGGGATATATCTGTGTGGATGACATTCAGTGTTATTATCTCCACACAGAAAAGCTATCAATGAGATTTCTCAGTCAAGCATTATCTCTGGTGACTGTCTTCTTTGTAGTTACTCTTCCATAGTGTACTTGGGAGAAGACAGTTTAATTACACTTCAGACATGCTGGATGGTTGCTTTGCATGCTTGGGATCATGACCATTTGTACTACTGGACAGTAGTGCAAAAGGATAAAAGTGAAAACACGTATGTGTAATTGCCAAGCCAGGCGCCAGTAAAGCCTCCCACATACCCAATGAGACCTACCTCTCTGAACAACTCATATACCCTGCTTCAACACATCTAATTAAACTGAACAGAGTGCTGCACTAAGGCAGCTATGCTCCTTCTGGCAGCCAAGCTAGCTCATTTATGGTTTGGTCAGGTATTTTTGCAGTGCACTGATGTGCAGGCCTAATTGAGGCAATCATTATTGCTGGGCAAACACGGGAAACAAAATCATGCCTTTTGTAGTCATAAGCTTGCAGAATGGACTGATATGCATGAAAAAATATGAATGGGAAATGTGGGACTCTGCATATTAATTATTTACAGCTCTGATGTAATTACAGAAGAGGCGGCTGTTTTGTTAAAAGCTTTCTGATGTTCTCTTCTTTCTCAAACACCTATGCTAACCTGAAAGTTCTAATAAATCAATATGTTGACCAATTAAACAACATTAAAGGAACTGTTTTCTGGCAAGCCTACTACCACCTTGTGTCTTGCAGCAGCTCGCTCTGCGCTTGCCAGAGTTGTATCCTCTTTCCTACAGCACCTGAGCCAGCACAGGTGGTGGATCCTGCAAGGAAACAGAAGAACTCCGTATCTTTTCCTCCCCCAGAAGAATAAACCTGCATAATTTCAAGGTGGCAGTTATGGACTTCCTTCATGTAGACGTATTTTTATTCCATCTGACATGCCAATATGTTTTGAAATTACCACTAGCCATATGGGCACTTCAAAGAACAGGCCATCAGCTACTGTTCACTGCAACATAACCAAAGCATTTTCAGTGTGTGGTCAGGGGTGCGGGGCATGCTAAAATGCAGGACAACTGAGGAAGACTACACCATGCAGATGGGAAGGAGACCACAACCAGTTACCACTGCTCAGCACAGCCCTCCTGGCTCTCTGTTAGGAATTCATTGTTGATACTGGAAAAGTACTGGTAACTCCAGTCCGTTTCAGTAGGGACCGAGGGGTCTGCAAATAACTTTTTCTGGGTTTTTTTCTTCCTTTTTCAGCAGAAGATGGTCTTGGAGTAGGAATCCTCTCACTTTAGTGTAAAAGACCATGTGATTTCATTGTAAGGGGCTGCCTTCAAGAGTGCTCTGGAAGGCAGTAAGAGCAAAAAGGACAGTGTGGGACTTTAAAAGGGCTATTGATCAAACAACTCACTGAGGTTCCTGATGGCAGTGATTTGTTTAAGATAATTTGGGCAGTTTCTCAATAGCCAGAGGCTTACTTCCTAGAAAACAAGAGAGAGTGTTTGCTAACCTTGATTAGCCCAGTGGCTAGAAAACTTGATGTTTAGACAGGCCAAGCTGCCTTCAGTGCCAGACTGTCCTGGCAAAAGATCAAGAACATCAATTTTCCTGACAAGCTGTCAAGGGCGTCAGGTTCTGTCACAGCTGCACTCCTGCTATGGCCTCCCTCTGCTGAGGCCTCAAGGGGAAAAAAAAGCCTTTAAATGATAACAAACCTTCGGATGGGCAAGCGCTGCTATCGACGGAGATTGTAAAAGCAGCTCTGTTCATTTTTCGCTTTGAAAACTCAGCTCCTGAGCATGGCCGGAGAAAAACGGGTGCACAACTGCTGATGCCTGGGCACGACAGCCCTCTGCCTGCACGCAGTCCGTCGTGCTGGCTTGGGACTGGGTTCGCCCCGGGCTGGGGGAAAGGGCTTGCTTGGCAGTACCTAACCTCCCCTCCGGAAGCGGCAACCAAAGGCCCAGCCGCTACTGCGATGAGCAAAGCTTCCTCACCCTCACCCGGGGCCGTGGGGTGTGCGGCAGGGCCGCTTTTGGAAGGGTCCCCTGCTGCAGCCCGGCCCGGCCGGTCCTGCCTCAGGCACTCCCCGGGAGAGAAGGACCGGAGTTGGAAAGAGGCGAGAAGAAAAGAGCGGCAAAAAGCCGGTAAGGGCGGGGTGGGGTGCGCAGGGCGGCGAGTGGCGAAGGGCGCCGGCGGAGGGAGGCGGAGGCGGGCCGGGGCGCGGCGCAGCCGCGGGGGGGCCGGGCAGCACCGGCGGGGCGGGGCGGCCGCGGGGCCGGAGCGGCAGAGGGGTCGTGGCCATGGCGCTGGGGTGTGTGCAGTGCTACCGGTAAGCCCGCCGGGCCGGTCGGGGGGGACAGGCAGTCAGCCTGCCTGCGGGGCCGGGTGCGCGGCTGGTGGGGTGGGAGGACACCCGTGCCGGGCTCCTGGGCCGAGACCTGACGGGGGGGAAACGTGAAGGCAGCGGCCGTGGGAGGAACCCGCACTAATTCGCGAGGAGGCTGTGGCGCAGCCACCCGCGTCGCCGTGCGGACAAACGAGCCGGCAGGAAAACGAGGTTGCCTGCGGCTGCTGGCCCAGTGCGAGGGTCGCAGCCGCCGGCTTTCGGGCCTCGCAGCCGTCCTCGGCTCCGCGGGCAGCCGCCGGCAGCCAGGTGCCCCGCGCTGCCCGGGGTGGAGGCGAGGCTGCCGCCCTGAGGGAGGTGCCGCCCTCCAGGCCCCGCGCGAAGTGCCTCAGCCCTGCCGGCCGCCTGGGAAGTTCTGCCGGGCCGCTGCCGCCCCTCAGCTTGAGGGAAACGTGAAGCGGTGGGTTCTCGGCCTGAAAAGGCAAGGTGGTCACAACAGACCTGTCCGCTTTCCCCTCCCAGTCGGACTCGGATGTGGAGGGAGGTCCCCTCTTCCTAACCGCGGGTGACATTTTGAAGGCGTGAGGGGTCTGGTCCGGGCAAGTGCTGCGGCGGCCGAACCGCTCCCCTGCAAAACCCAGCGGCGGCTGAAGCTCCGTGGTACCACGGCCATCGTGGGCAGTGGGAAAGGGTGGTTTGTACTGTTAACGCTTTTAAGCGTCCCCTGGGACATGAGGCCACCCCTGCTTACGTTAATCTAATCGACTGAGCAGCTCTGGAAGCAGACCAGAAAGAAAGGGTAATTAAGACCTTGACTCCAGAAACAAAAGCCTTTGTTTTAGTAGTTCATGGCGGTGATTGAGGGAAAGCTTTTACGTACTTTACAGATTTATGGCAAGGAAGTAGACTTAGGTCCATATAAGTAACAGGGAAATCCCTGAAGATTCAGGAAAGTACAGAGGAGTGCACAGTGCACTCAGTCAGTTACAGGATTAGGCCACAGTAATAATTACTGGGCTTAGTAATGAAAAAAATTTTAACAAGGATGGGAAAGAAAAATCAAAGTTCCTAAAAGGAAATTACTGTTCTGTCAGAAGTACACCTACTGAAGAAAAATGCACTTTTAATATCAAAATTACTATTATTTTCATATTAAAACAGTACTTATAAGGTACTCATGTCTCAACAATGACCATGGTATTGATAAACCTCTTATTTAAAAACGTATTTATCTTCATATCATCACCATGAGATAATAGAAGTGTCATTATCCCTATTGCAGCAGAGAAGCACTAAATGGTTTCCCCAAGATCGGAGTGGAATTTAATTCTCTTAACTCCTTTGCATGCCCCAAAAGCTGGTCCAAAGCCATCATTTTAGACTGAATCTTTACAGTTAGTCTGTGGGTATTTACTATTTACAGGAGCAAAAGCTAGGACTGACAGACAAGGATCACATTCTTTTGTTAATTGCCTCTACTGTGGATGATCTGGACTTCAGCCGCAGCTGATATGTATTTCTAATGAAAACTAGACCAAAAATCAGGATTGAGTGCCCTACATAAGTACTCAAAGACATTCAATCTAATCTGACATTCCTGTCTCACCTCCCTGTGCCAACATGAGTACTTTCACAGCTGTAAGCTGGATCTGGAAATTCAGTAATGTTATTGTCTTTGAGTTAGTAAAAGGTCTTGCAGATCCGTGAGTTCTACACTGCTTCTTTAGTGTTTTAAATAGTTTTGAGGTTACCAGGATCAGAATTGGAGCATTAACCCCCTCCATTTTTTTCTAGGCTCCTGTACCTTTAGGCTTCATTTTTAATAATAAAACTTTTAAAGATACACACTTGTAGTAGGGCCCTGAATTGCTGTAGGACACTTCTCTCGGGCCTGAAATATCCTCTCAAGAGGCATGTTTTGTAGTGTTGCAGAAACTCTCTAGTGGTTAAAGTGGATTCATAGGTTATTCCTGTCAAAATATCCCCAAGCAGTAGACAGGTTTTATTGCTCCATGACAAATATCTGATTGTATTCCTGAGGTTATAGAAGAGTCATTTTTGTCAAAAATTCACTACAATGTTGGCAAATTATGTTCACTGCTGTCTTGAATTCTGTTGAATGGTGTTGTGGCTGATGACCACCTGTATCTCACCTAATTGTGGTTTCTGTAATGACTTTTAAATCCCTGTCTTGTCCATATAAAGCCAGAAACCATCAATATATACTGATATGCTGTTTAAAATGGATATAAATACTGGCATAATTTCTGCTGTCACATTAATGAAATGAAAACACATTTATGTGTTCCGTGTACAGGGATGATGCACAATTCTTGTCTTGGACAGCTAACAGTTGAAATCAGTGTCATGAAATATTAAGTGAAGTCTGCAAGATCTGGGCCTAATTTTAGACCTGAATATAATAAACAGTACTGGGAGAGAAGTAAAAAGATAATGCGTGTGGAGATGAGTAAGAAAGGCAATGACAGAAGCAGCAATACTAAAACAAACAGAAGTGCCACAGAGGATTTCATGAGGCTGAAATGAAAACTAAACACCTGAGTAGTTTGAGTCTGACCCTTAGAACTGCCTCTCCAAAGGGATCTCCCAGTGAAAATCTGAAAATGCCAAGGAAGAAACACGATGCACAGCTTATGTTGTAAAACAGCACTGTCATTTGCAGCTGGACTGCATATGAGGAAGATATTTTACTGGTAGAAAGTAGGAGCTGTGCTTATGCACAGCAGTTGTTGCTGAACCTACAACACAAATGCACTGGATCAGCACAACAGCATTGACAATTAAGGTGCTGTCAGCTGTTTCTTTCAGCTTCTTAAAAATCAGAAGGCTCTATGTAAATTGTTCATTTTTAAGATACACTTTTAGTAGGTATGTTTGCAGAATGCTTAAGGTAGCTTTAATCTGTTTGGCTAAAAACCGGTGAAGCTGCTCTGCTACAGGCCTTGACATGAGCTGTCTAAGTCTGCACAGCACTTGAAGACCTTCATGGAAATCTGTATTTTTGTGGCTTAACTGCTGTTAGCTATCTAGATACTAAGTAGCTCAGGTTATGCCCAAGTGTGTAGCACCCACATTTCTGGCTTCTAGTGTTGGCAGAGAAGTCTGTTTAAAACCAGAAGGTCTTTAAATGAATATACTAGATTTGATTTTGTCTTAAAGTGAGCTGTGGAATATTTTTTCCGATTTGAAGTTGTGCTCTTTTTGTAACCATATGTATAACCTCCTTTCCCAGATCCTTTGAAGAACCCTAGAGCATTAAACCTGAAAGCCTCTCTGGATGCCTTGGGAGTTTCTGGAACTCTTGAAGAGCTGATAATGTAGGTGTCTTAGAAAACCAGAAGAATAGGACTGTTAAGAGACGTCACCTAGGATTTTGGGAACTCAAGTACAGTTTCTTGCTGTAACAGGTACTTTCTGTATAAATTTAAATGAGTAACCTAGACCTTCTCTACACAACAGAGTTTTGGCCCTTTAAAGAAATCAGCATGGTTAAAACCCAGCAATACTGCCAATATGGATCCATTTCCTTTTAAACTGTTTACTGTAACTTAGGGAGCATACACTGACTTAAAAAAAAAAATCACATCCTTTTGCATCATATGAACACCAGTATGAATTTTCTAACATGGCCCACACCTTAAGTCTTACTGTGAAATTAATGTGAATTTCATGCATATCAAAGCATGCAGCATGACCGTAAACTAAAGATATACTTGTGAGAAAAGACGGTCTTGGAAGGTTTTGTTTTACAGTTTTGAGAGACTGATGTGGCGCGTGAGAACAGGGCATAAAGCAGAACTTTTTTGATGAATGGAAAAGAGGATGGAAAACGTTTGCACAAATCATAGCTCTGTAGCAGTCTTCAGTTTTATTTCGAAACTGGTTACCTGTAGCAGAAATATATGATTCATCTGAGTTTTAAACCTAAAATTTGGTATTGTGCGGTTCAGTTGTGTCTGTAGGTACAAGATCTGATTGGCATCCTAAATAACTTTACCCAAGGTGGAGGAGATTTTCTGCTCTTATGTACTGCTCCCGCACTGTGGCACATTAATCAGCACTACTGCATGTATGGTTTACTATTAAATTACCTTGCGATTGACCTTGTGTCAGGGCCTTGGCACTGCCTGGGTTTTAATGCATCCTGCTGACTGTTTTTTACTTGTGAAGACCTGCCGATGGCTGGCTTGATGTACTCACAACCAAGAAATTTCCTTTCCAAGATAAGGCATTTCAAGGCTTGCAGGTTTTCAGTGTTGCCCATGCTAAATCAGACTTTGTAGGTAGGTGTTCATGGCAAAATACTGCCATAGCATTTCACTTTTCATAGTAACATCTGCCTTCCACTCTTAATCTTAGCATTCCCTTTAAGAATATAACTCAGAATATGTGGTTGCAAATAACCACATATTTTTCTTAGAATTGAAGTTTTGATTCCTGCAGGTTTTTGGCTGTTTGTCCCATAAATTGGCAGCATAAGTCTCTTATCCAGATCTATTTAGCATATTAGGGTGTCTCTGCAAATTTCATATTGGCTTGCAAAGACATGTTACAAACTTGTGAAAATGCATGTTATAGAGAAAGTAGCAAACCTTAGGAGAAAAGAAGTATTTGTTCTTCAGAGTGTAAATTAATCTTTAGGCCATGGCTCCCTTAAGTTTCTCTGTTGTCTAATAGCTTCTGAGTTTTCAAAGATGATTAGGAGGTGTTGTTAACATTTAGCATGTATAGTTCTGACCAGTCATAATGTAGTGACACAAGTGCTAATGAGCCTGTGCAAGTAACCTCTTGCTAAGAGGATTAAATGGGAATTTGTGTGGATCAGGGATGATCCACTCTTCTACTCTTCCATAGCTTTGTGTAGTGTGACCTCCATCTGGGTTAGCATTTTTTATCTTCCCTGGTCACCCCAGAACCTCAGACCTGCAGAACATCCTGAAATATTTTTGAAAAGGGAAAAAAGGAAGACCTGAGGAACTACAGTCCAGTCAGTTTCACCTCTGTGCCTGGCAAGATCATGGAGCAGATCCTCCTGGAAACTATTCTAAGGCCCATGGAAAATAAGGAGGTGATTGGTAACAGCCAGCATGGCTTCACTAGGAGCAAATCGTGCCTGACAAATTTGGTGGCCTTCTACAACGGGGTTACAGCATTGGTGGATCAGGGAAGAGCAACTGACATCATCTACCTGGACTTGTGCAAAGCATTTGACACTGTCCCACATGACAAACTTGTCTCTAAATTGGAGAGACGTGGATTTTGATGGATGGAGCACTTGGTGAATAAGGAATTGGCTGGATGGTTGCATTCAAAGAGTTCCAGTCGGCGGCCTGATGTCCAAGTGGAGACCAGTGATGAGTGGCATTCCTCAGGTGTTGGTATTGGGACCGGTGCTGTTTAACATCTTTGTTGGCAACACGGACAGTGGAATTGAGTGCACCCTCCGCAAGTTTGCCAACGACACCAAGCTGTGTGGTGCGGTCGACGTGCTGGAGGGAAGGGATGCCATCCAGAGGGACCTTGACAGGCTTGAGAGGTGGGCCTGTGTGAACCTCATGAAGTTCAACAAGGCCAAGTGCAAGGTCCTGCACGTGGGTCGGGGCAATCCCAAGCACAGGCTGGGCAGAGAATGGATTGAGAGCAGCCCTGCAGAGAAGGACCTGGGGGTGTTAGTTGATGAGAAGTTCAACATGAGCCGGCAGTGCATGCTTGCGGCCCAGAAAGCCAGCTGTATCCTGGGCTGCATCAAAAGAAGCATGACCAGCAGGTCAAGGGAGGTGATTCTTCCCCTCTACTCCACTCTGGTGAGACCCCACCTGGAGTACTGCATTCAGCTCTGGGGTCCCCAACATAAGAAGGACATGGACCTGTTGGAGAGAGTCCAGAGGAGGGCCACAAAGATGATCAGAGGGCTGGAGCACCTCTCCTATGAAGACAGGCTGAGAGAGTTGGGGTTGTTGGGAGCCTGGAGAAGTTGCTGGGGAGACCTTCTAGCAGCCTTCCAGTACCTGAAGGGGGCCTACAAGAAAGCTGGAGGGGGACTTTTTACAAGGGCATGCAGTGATAGGACAAGGGGTAATGGCTTTAAACTGAGAGAGGGTAAATTTAGATTAGATATAAGGAAGAAATCCTTCACCATGAGGGTGGTGAGGCACTGGAACAGGTTGTCCAGAGAAGTTGTGGATGCCCCCTCCCTGGAAGTGTTCAAGGCCAGGTTGGATGAGGCTTTGAACAACCTGGCCTAGTGGAAGGTGTCCCTGCCCATGGCAGGGGGGCTGGAACTAGATGATCTTTAAGGTCCCTTCCAAACCAAACCATTCTATGATTCTATATTCAGGTAGGGAAGTAAGAAAAGTGGTGTTGCTGAAGAGATGCATTGTCTGACTTGCTTCTTTTTTAGGTACTATAGACATTTTTCAGGTAAGATAATGCAATTTTATTGATTGCACTTGTGTTTGCCAAGAATCAATTGATTACTTCCTACTGGAAACAGGGCCAGATGACACAGAAGGCCTCCTGCACATTATGTTCAAAGACTGTGCCTGAGCAGGAACAGGATAGAAACATGCACCATACACATGCGTGTGCCAAAGGTCTGGGGAACATTCCTGTGAAATATGTCATTTACCAAGTGTATTTATGTGCTGGTTTTGGCTGGGATGGGGTTAACTTTCTTCATAGCAGCTAGTATGGGGCTGTGTTTTGGATTGTATGGGGCTGTGTTTTGGATTTGGGCTGGAAACAATGTTGATAAAGCAGGAATGTTTTAGTTACTGCTGAGCAGGGCTCACACAGCACCAAGGCCTTTTCTGCTCCTCACCCCACCCCACCAGTGAGTGGGCTGGGGGTGCACGGGAAGTTGGGAGGGAACACAGCCGGGACAGCTGACCCCAACTGACCAAAGGGATATTCCATACCATATGACATCATGCTCAGTATATAAAGCCGGGGGAGGAAGAAGGAAGGTGGGGACATTCGGAGTAATGGCGTTTGTCTTCCCGAGCAACCGCTACGCGTGATAGAGCCCTGCTTCCCTGCAGATAGCTGAACACCTGCCTGCCGACGGGAAGTGGTGAATTAATTCCTTCTTTCGCTTTGCTTCTCCGCGCAGTGTTCTTTTGCTCTACCTATTAAACTGTTTTTATCTCAGCTCACGAGTTTTCTCACTTTTACTCTTCTGGTTCTCTCCCCCACCCCACCTGGGGGGAGTGAGTGAGCGGCTGTGTGGTGATTAGTCCGGCTGGGCTTAAACCACGACAATACAAAGAATTTTCTGAAAGAAGAACGAGGACTAACTGTTTGGAGATCACGGCAAAAGAGAAGGGTGTTGTCAGAAGGAAGGAAGTGGTCAAGAGAAGCTGGGGTAAACGGTAGGGCACTTCACATGACATGCGAGCAAATGACCACAACATAATAGTAAGGTGCAGTTCCAGAGCAGTGTAAACATTGGCTAAATTATCTACACATCTGTTTTTGCAGACAATCTCAAGGAAGAATCTGGTATGGGAGAGGTCAGTGATTGCCAAGTGATTTGCCAAAGGCTGCTGAATAATGTAACTGGAACTAAGGAATTTTTAGCCTCAGTTCCATCTCTCTGCAGGAAAGCTAGGAGCAAAGGCTTGCATGCAGATAGGAAGGTGATACTTCACAGAATTGGAAGTTGACAGAGTTTACAGGAGACAATGAAAGACAAGTGATGGGGAAAAAAAAGCAGCTTTTGGATGTGAAATATACATACAAGAGAATGCTTATACTGGGCTTTATGATGAAAGGCCCTTCTTTCAGGGTACAGACCATTTAAAAATAGGGGTTTTCTCAGCATTACCACTAGCAGAGAATTATTAAAGGCTTTTTTATTCTGATACAGGATGGTTAAACATGGATAGTATATAGTGTTGATCTGTCCTGTGGTAAAAATGACGGTGCTATGCCTTGCCTTTACAGAGATTTGACAAGCAGCTCTTGCATGTTAACCATCCATGTCCTTCCAGTTTCCCATATCTCAAAGTGCTTTATAAGAAGAGGAAAGAATCAGAGTACATGAGGGAACTGAGGTAGAGAGAAAGCAAATCCAGTGTCAGATAATTCCCTTCCACATTTCATCATGATCATGTGATATTACTGAGCTTGCTCACTTGCCTTTTTGCATGTAAGACATATCTGGATTATCTCTGTATCAGCTATTGCCATTTAGCAAGATCAAGTAGTGTTCACTTGAGTGTATAGTGTGAAAATGAGAACAGAGTCTAGTTGGTGTGATGCTGTCCTCAAAACTTAGAATATGACCATTTAGGCTTCCTGTTTTCAAATACATGAACATTATTCTTAGGTTTTTTAAACATAAACTTACTTTTTAAAAATAAACCTTTAAAAATACTGCTTCAAAGTAACTCATCTTGTGGGTTTTTTGCCAATGTTTCAAGAAACATCTGCTGTTTTGTATTACTACTTCAAATTCACGCTATCTGGAGAACTTAAGAATTTACTATGAAAAATGACATGACAAGAGGGTCAAATAATGTTTTAAGGGATTTCTTAGAAAAATTGTTTAAAACAGCTTTTATTTGATCTTCAGCAACTTCATCCTTTACAAAAGCTAACGTGAAGTTGATGAATCTCCTTTTGACCTCCTTCTAGCTAACAAAAGAAAAGGTGCTCATTGCTTTCTGATCCAAATTTAACGAGAAAGAAGAAGAAAAATATTCAAAAGAGGAAAAAAATCCAAAAGATATTTCTGAAGTTTGAAACCTCATAAATGCTATTTTAAAATGGAAGTGCAAATTATTAAAAAAAAAAAAAAAATCATTTGCAAATAGCAGTTCAGTCAAATCCCAGGTGAGTCAGAGGGCATTATGGCAGAGTAGGAGGTCCAAATACTTTTTTCCCAAGGTGCTGGTTAATTGTCTGATTCACCTTTTTGGCTTGTTGCCTCTCATGGTGTGGTTGTGGTAGTTTTATGTTAGTTATTTCCTGTTCCATACAATCTTCTTCAGAATTTTCTTGCAAGTTCTTACAATAAGATGCTGGGGATACTGGCAGAAATATGCAGTGCACACAACTGAATCTGAGGTTTTCTGTTCCTTTCTAAGCTCTGTTTCTCTGCCAGAGGATGAGGAAGGGTGGGGCAGAGGTTTTGGAGCTGTGCCAGGAGTCAGGGATGCGTATGCGGTGAGGGGTGACTGCTCTTCAGCAACACTGCGTATGCAATTTAAACCTTTGGCTCCAGATCCAGTGGTGAGGAATGCTGTCTTAACATGCTGTCATGTTAAAATGTCCAGTACTCTTCTCCATGCCCCCCCCCCCCCTTTTTTTTTTTAAATAGTGGTCACCACGTATCAAATGCTACAAAAGGTAATAAATTATGAAAACCAAAAGGAGTTAGAATTCAGGAGGTTTTGAGATTTGTCAGGTTTTCTCTTTCATTTTTCCCGATTCTGAACTCTCACTTCCTATCTTTATTTGCATGTTACTGATAATGTAATTCTTAAGCTTTTAAAGTTGATTTAGCTGTATAGGTTATTTTGCCTATATAATTTTCACTGAGTGAACAGGATCTGCCATTTAAAGCAATTGCATTCCCATTAACCCTGGGAGTTTGCTTTGAGAAAGAGTTTCTTTACTTTTGCTGCTGCTTCTGGTTACAGAAGTCACCAGTATCAGGTGTTTGTTTGATGGTCTTATGAAAACAAACATGATTTTCTCTACAAATCTAACCTGCTTTCGAATACCTGGCTCATATGGCATCTTGAAAAATTTTGTGGTGTTTACTTTTTTAAGTTTTCTACAAGGATATTGATCATTGTAACAGTATGTAGAGATATGTCAGATTACTGCACTTGGGCAAAGAATTATAATTTCAAGCAAAAGTATGGTTAATGAACACACCCTGTATGATTCATGGTAAAGGTGGAAGCTTGAAAGAGACTGATAAATTTAACAGGACAAAGAGGAAATCACATTAAAATGCTCCCTGATAATCCAGCACATTGATAATTAAAGCAAACATTTCTTTAAAAAGGCCCCTCATTGCATAAGATCTGTTTGTGAAATTACTGATTTGTCACAGCAGAGACAGTTAAGGAGGAGTGTTGTCGCCTCAAAATGGCCAAGCCTTAAGGATGCTGTGCAAAATCTGGAAGTTTGGGGTTTTTTAAGAGCTGAACTGCCAAATATTTGTGATTGCAAAAGAGGAAAGTACCTCTTTTCAGCCAGTCAGCTTTTTCAATTCTTTTATTTTCAATACTTTGTTCTTTGCTTCAGTCCTGACTCACGTAGATGGGTTGGTGTTCATTTGGTTTTTAGGAGCTCTAGGTGTATTGAAGAGCTCTGCATAGCCAAGTATGGACTCCACTAGGAGCACGTTCTGCAGTCCCTAAACGTCTTTGAAGGCCTGGCTACCTTCCAAGCTTTAGAGTTGTTCTCAGACTCAGTGCAAATGAATTGAAGCATCTTTTTCATGTGTGTACAGATCAATATTCATATGTCTGACTATGTGGTAGCCATACCTTAAAAGTAGTTCATTGTTGTGAAGTAGCTGCTTCTAGATGTTGGAGTTTCCATCGCTTGGAGGAAAGACTGACCCTGACTAAAATGGGATGGTAGCCTCTATGCAGAGGGCAGTCCCTCTGGGGACTGTCCCCCAGGCAGTGTAGGATTAGAGGGAGCAAGGATATGAAGATGCCACATTCTGTGAAAATAAGAGGATGCCATACATTTTGGAAAATCTTCACAACCTCCTTGTTTCTCTGAGAAGTCCCAGACATGTCTGCCTTCCTGTGCAGCAATTGCTTGCTGATGGTAGTCTGATGGTTACTGGGACCATGAGGTTTAGCACTGAGAAAAAAGAAAAGTCTCTTTTTCTCAGATTGGTCCTTTACATTGCCTGGGGAAGCACTACAGAAAGGCCTTGGGAGAGCAGTAGTTCACGTGGGAACTTCGGGGGATGCTGAGAGGAGATGCTATACAGAGGTTTGTTTTTCTCTCCTTGTTCCTCTTCTCCCTTCACATGCAGATCATGGTTTCTAAAGAGAAACATGAGTTTCATGTATGTGGCAAGAGTCTTCCAAGACATTAAGATTGTAACAGTCAATAACTATCCACATCTAATGAAAGGACAAAATCTTAATTTGATGGAGGAAGTGACCAGTTAGATGTTGGGGGAGAGCTTTCTAGCCAAAGGGTAGTGATGCAGTGGACCAGACTTTTTAGGAAGTTTGCAGAATTTTCTTCTTTTTAAGAACAGAATGGGTTGATCTAGATATATTAATACTACCTCATTGCTAGAGGACCTGCTGAAGACACTGTGCCCATGTTTAAAGATTTCTGCAATTCTAATAGAAGAAAGGAAAAATCAAGGAAGATATGTAAGAGAAGATACGATGGTATCAAATAGATAGTTTGGAAAATTACTTTTTACAGCAACGTTTTGGAGGAATCTGAACAGCACAGAGTGGCATTTTTCAATAGCAGAGAGACATATCACATGAATAGAAGTCTGAGTTGATTGAAACCAAAATCAGGATTAGTTTGATGACTGCAGAGGCTAGTCTGTAGTAAAGAGATTTCATTTAGAAAGACCCACCAAGTTTTAGAGGAAGCTTTTGTGTGGGAATTTAGGAAGAGGATTTAGTAAAAAATTTTTCTATAATGTATGCAGATAGTAAGATAGGGAGGAAAGTAATCTGCAGCAAGAAGTAGCTGTACTGATGATTTGGGGCTCATGCAAGTTATAGTTTTAAACAAATATAAGATGAGCTGTTTTATGGAAGACGTAGTACAAGCAACTATTAGCAACTATTAATTGTAAAAACTCATTGTAAAAAACCTCATTGTAAAAAACAGAACTTTTGAGCTTCCATTAAAGCATGGTTTGTGTGTGTAAAAGTCCTTTTCTGACTGCATTGGGTGGTTTGATAAAGTGAGTATCACCTATACCTATGAACTTTGGCTTTCTTTAGGAAAACAAATTCCTGGGTAGATTGCTAGGGCTTAGCTAAGGTGAATAGAGGAGAAACATTGGCAAGAAGTTTATACATACTCTATCAGCTGGTAAAAATTCCCAAACCTGTTTCTAATTCAATAGGAAGAGGTTTTTTGTTCATGATAGCTACTTAGTGCCTTTCACTGGTGATTGATTCCTCACTTCGGGTCTGAGGCTGTACTCGGACTCCTATTGCTATACTGTTGACTCCTGAGTTTAATAAAGGTTGTTAACAGTCAGCAAGGACTGCAGTGTCTGAAATAAGTATTCCTTTCAAAATGCTGTTCTCTGCAGAATCAGCAGTTTGCTTTTTTACCATACTACAGCACTGGAAACTGGTGGGCAGGCTGCTTACATGAGGTGCTATTACAAAAATATTGAGCATTTTAAACAGAGTAATCAAACTCTAGAATCCTGAAAGGGTGGATGAAATTCAGATAAATTCAACCTTTGAAGCAGAAGTTCCTGACCTCACATAACTGGGTTTTTTTTAAATGAAAATATGGAAATGACTTTTTTCCTAGGCTTATTTAAAACTGTATCTGTGACTTTTTAGTTGAAAAGCCTTTACAGAATTATTACTTAACTTGCTGTATTTTAACATGTTTCTAGATAGAGGACTCTCCTTGGATTATAAAGCATGTCAGGCGCAATGGCAGATCCCATCCGCTGGGCCCGATACCGTTGGCAGCGACTGGTATCTACAGAGGGTGGAGAAGGCAGCAGCAGCAGCAATTCAAGTAACAAGTGCTATCAATCATCAAAAACTATTGGCAAACATAGGATAGTAATACCCTGTTTGGGACATTTTAAGGAAGAGTATGAAAAAGTATCAAAACTCTACATGAACAACAAAATAAGAACTACTAAGTATACTTTATTGAATTTTTTACCACGGAATTTATTCGAACAATTTCACAGGTAATGAGCTCCTTCTGATTGTGGTAATTCTTCTGAAGTGGGATCCTTTTATATAAATGTGTGTGTTACTATATAGATGGGTATTAAAAAATAATTCTTCCTCCCGACCTGCCTATCACTTCTGAAAAGATCTGTGTTATTTGGCCAAAGTCTCTTGAATATCATCAGTGTTGGGCTAATCCTTTTCTCCGTACGTTATGTAATTTCTGCTAATTCTGTTCTTCAGATTATTGAAATATTCCTTACTCTTGGAGCACTGCCACACAACAATCTTCAGTAGGATTTTCAGCTCATTTCCTGCAAATATATTTCTCCCCTTCCCTCATGTCTTTCTGTGTTGCCTATTTTTTTCATCCTCCTCCTTCTGCTCGCAGGACTGCTGATTTTTAAAGTTATACAGGGAGGTTGTAGGATGGCTCCCTTTTAAAAACATGTCATCTCCCCCAGGAAATGATAAAATGAAGTTTGAAAGACCTGGAAAATTTGAGAGAGTGCAAGTTCTCCAAAGTCTTACTAGTATACATATGCCTGGAGGACAGGTTTGAAAAGACAGGCAAATTCTTGGTTTCTGCATCTTCAGATCATGCATATTAAGCAACTGTGCAGCTAAGTTATCTGTTGACTGGAGAATGAAAACAGAGTTCTAGGTACTTAGTTCTTAAACTGCAGCTGGGGTGAAGAAAAGATAAATTACTGCTAACTTAAGTGTCTATATAGCATGGAGTGGGGGAATAAGGATGACTGCCAGCACAGCTAACTGCTATGTTTTCTCTTTGTTTTAGAGTTGCCAATTTGTATTTCCTATTTCTAGTTGTCCTAAATTGGGTTCCTGTGGTGGAAGCCTTCCAAAAAGAAATTACAATGCTACCTCTAGTAGCGGTTCTGACAATTATTGCAGTGAAGGATGGTCTGGAAGATTACTCAAAGTACAAAATGGATAAACAGATAAACAACTTACTAACCAAAGTGTATAGCAGGTAAGAGACAATAGTCTTTCTGGTTTATTGTTATGATTTGATTATAAGTATATGTGAAAAAGCTGTTGATAAATCTTTTGGTTTACTTTCTGGATACTCATAGAATCATAAAATAATTTAAGTTGGAAGGGGTCTTTGGAGGTCATCTAGTCCAACCCCCTGCTCAAAGCAGGTTTAATTAGATCAGGTTGCTCAGGGACTAGTCTAGTTGAGCCTTGATCACCAGTTTTGCTAAATGGATATCAAATTAGTGTAAAATTTGCTGAAAAAAATATTTTTTCATTGAGGCAAGAGTGTTCATGCATGAGTTTGTACTGTATTAACCAAGGTAATTTGAGTAGTTAAGCATTGTTGTATATAGCATTTGTTTTGAAAGGTGTATTTTTAATCGCTCTAAAATTGCTGTAAGCATCATGGAAATTCAACAATTGCTAATTTATCACTATATTGATAAAGCTCATTAATGGTATTGGGATGTACTCATAATGTAATAACATTTCCGTGAACAGAATGAGAACATTTTCTATTTGAGTGCATCACTTAGCTTGGTACAAATGTTACTATCTGTTTCACAGTGCGGGACTGCAGTATCACAGATTCTAGGTGCAGGTCAGGAGTGGAGTGTGCTAGTGGTGAGAGGTTTGCTGGCAAGCAGTTATTATGCATGGATAATAAAAAGACAGGAATGCAAACTGATCATATTCCAAATTAACTGGCACAAAACTTCTTTTAGTGCACGTCAGTGCTGCCCACCTCATTGTTTTTCTTTTATACCTGTCATAAAAGGATATTCTGAGACTCATTCGAATCCTGTAAAACACAAGAAAAAGTGTCTGCTATATTTCCTTTATCTTTTCTTACATGCTCTGTGGTCATGCAGGGAAACAAGTCATTTGAAAAACGTCACTTTTCATGTATTGTAGTAGCCGTCACAAATAGCACCTGTAGAAGAGGATTGGTTGGCAGTTAGGCACTTTAACAAATTCAGTAAGGTCTGAGCAGTAACATACAGTAGTTGCTGTAGTGCCAAACCACATTTAAAGCTCCCTCTCTTCATTAAAGACTCACCTTTTCCTAGTGAAGGCAATACACTGAAAATAAACTTTTCTAAAATCTTAATGTGCTAGCTGGTTATGCCAAACCCTAAACTCTGTACTGTAGACATGACTTTAAGCAGCCCATGCAGCAGGTTTGCAATCTGGTGCTACATAACCATTAAATATATTGTGATATTACTCAGAAAATGGAATCTCCAGCTTTTTGGCATTTGCAGTACTCTATTGGTATGTTAAGAGCTAGCTTGTAACCATAGAAAAAGTCTGGACTATCGTTTTATATCATGAAAGGAAAAACAAGCAGCTTTTTGTTCTGCAAACACAAATATATGTAGCAGCTTTCCCAGAAACATTCCATTCAACTTATAAAAGTTTGAGCTTGAAACAAGTAAGTAATTGGGCTATTAGGGAAGATAAGTTTTCTTTCTTTTTCATGTCTGCAGAGAAGGCTTAAGGGAGAAACTGGATTACTTCTGCTATAAATTGTCATGTACCCTGAAAGAATTCATTGCCAGAAAGCTGAAGCATTCAATATCCATATTCCCGAAAACTCTGTGTTACTTGCAATCTCATACCAATGTCAATGAAGCAGAATTAATTTTTGATCTTCTTTTCTGGCTTGATTCCTTCTCCATCACCAGAAATGTGTAAAAATCAGTGGCCATATTAGTCATCTGTAAAATTCCTTCTTGTGCCAATAAGTATTTAGGTTTTGTAACTTTTTTTCCTCCTTAGTTTCTTTATCATGAATTATTTTATATAGTATAATCTGCTTTTAAAAATAAGCTTGGAGGCATAGTTCAGGAGAATTAAATCTTACTGGTACAAAATGATTGTTCACTGTGTGTGAGCTGATTTATCTTAAACTTCCATTAATCTCACATTAGGATTCAGAATTTCTTAACTTGTTTAAAAAGAATCCCTTACAAATTGTAATGACTCTTCCAGTGCATGCATTTAATGAAGAATAGTCATATCAGTTGTAAACATGATGAAGAACTAGCTAACGTTGAATACAATTTCCAGTTATTTTCTTACTGTGCATTTGTTCATCTGGAGAAGTTGTGTACATTGTACATGCTGTCTGTATAATTTTACTTACACATTAGATACTGATACTACATGGCCACTGAGACAAGTGCTCAGTAGAATGGCTACTCTTGCTATCTCAACATAGCTAAGCAGTAGTTGTCATGCTTGAAAGCTGATAGGCCACCTGTTTGTATCTGAAGATAATTTGCATGAAGCATTTTTAGAAAGACCAGTGATCCTCACTTCTTGAACTTGTGAGGCTTGCTTTTATACTAAGTTAAGTGTTTGTAATAGAAACTAGTTTCACTGTGCTCTGTTGTCCATGACAGAATGTTCCAGTCTCAGTGCCTTGATAAATCTAAGCAACTAGATGCTAGTTTCTGTGCTATTTTGACAAATCTGATTTCCCTCCCCCCGCCTCCCCCCTTATTTGCTTTTGCTTATAGCAAATGTCTGACATCCACAGTTCCAGAGTTTTCAGTCTGCTACTTTTTGGAGTTCTGGAATTTATCCATTTGATAGATCAGAGTTATTGTATTTGGCCTTAAATACACAGAGCCTGAAGCTGTTTTTCCAGGAAAGCTTATTTCTGTCTTGAAAATGTGATAAAATAAGATAATGTTGCTTAAAATATTTTTTTTCTGGCTCATCTTTCCCTTGTGGAGTAATAAAACATATCATGTCTTCCACATGTGCTAATGTGCATTTTAATTTAGTTTGTAATTGTTGCTATGATGTTAAATACTTTGTTATCAAGTCCATGTGCATTTTGAGCAAGTTACTATTTTAAAGTAGTAGGATCCTATTTAAATAGCCATGAATCACAAAGTATGAAGGCACTTCTGTTTGAGCATCTGTTAAAATCATGTAGTTTGTGTCATTTCAGTAGAACTGTGGTGATGTGATTTTGATGGAAAAACCCATTCATTTCCCCACTGACCTACTACTAAAGATGGTTAAACTTTTTGTCTGACTTTGTTTTGAACTGGATAAAGAATATGTGCATGATGCATCTGCTGCCTCAGCAGCAGGACGGATAACTTCACTGGCTGATATGTTTTTCTTCTCGTCTTCCCTCTTCTGCAGACCTCTTAAATATACTTCTGTTTCATTCCAAGCCTTGCATCTAGATGTGTTATAATTACTATTCCTTACCAATGCATGTTTATGCAAATTATTGTATATGTTTGAAATCCAGATATAATTTCATATCCAGTTTTTCTTTATGGAATTGAGATCTGGAAAGAGTAATCCTTTCTACAGGATTCTTCCTTACCTTTAGCTTTCCTTTCTCTCCCAGACTGCAGCCTGGCAAAAAGAAAGTGGGACTTGTCCAGGTGCATCAAGTAAGAAGAAGCATCATATACTTTCAGTCCCACATTTATTAAATAGGTAGTGATTTAAAAGAGAAATATTTGCCATCTCCTGATGCCTAATCTCAACACAGGCAGTACAGACAAATAGATTTTTTGTAGTTTTTTGTGAAATACACAGTAGTTAGAAAAAATAAAGGAATGCAAGAGTACTAGTGTTTTTCTCCTTATTTTAACCTCTAGTAAATAATTACTTCAGGGATAAATCAAAGGGTTGCTTTGTCACAAAATCTTTAATTTCCAAATATTTCTGTGGTTTTGCAAATTCCGAGTCACTTTGAAAAATTCCTGTAGAAGTCAGTGGCAGAAATTGACAACTTTTCGCCTGATATTTTTATCTTACTACATTAGTGATGCCACTGCTTTCTTTGCTTATGAGCTTAGTTTGTCTTGCTTACGTTTCCGCTTCCATCCTTTCTCTTAACTCTTCTAGATACAAGCTGGCTGTGGAAGTAATTTTCTCCAACCACCCTCCTGGGTTCTCAAATCCTTTCCATCCTGTTTGGAGGGTGAGGTAAAAGGGTGCTGTTTTGGAGTGACCAGGGCATTCTGCTCCAGTTGGTGCTGTACCCTAATTGGACTCACTTGGCCTTCATAGCGGGGTAAATCGGCCTACACGAAAAGTTATGCTGATTCAGTTTTCAATACCTGAGGGGTAGTTCTAAACAAAAAAAAAGATTACTAGTTTTCAGCTCGCTCAGTCTCCTGAATAGATTTACTTTGTCAGGACCTTTGCAGCTATCAAAGCTTAAGTCATGCCTTCAGTAACTGAGTCACATCCTGTTTCAGCAAATCTTCCTTCCCTTTTCCTGTTTACCTTTATTATTAGGTTGGGTTTTGTTAATTTACTTCAGAAATTTTTCCTTCAACTCTTTTTTTTATTATTATTTCTGTATTTTCAAGGAAATGTACTGATATGAAAAGTTAATTCCTGCAGTGTTTTTTGAATCCATCCATCTTGTGATAGACATGGCTGTAGCTTTCATTAAGTTTTACATGCTTTCTATTGTGCCAGTTTTCCATCTGTGTAGAAAACTAGTGATGAGCATCTTAAGGAAAAAAAAAAATGTGCCTTATATTGCTTTAATTTTATGTCAGCTTTTTTTGCTTCCTGTTTTTGTTTTGTTTGCACTTTCAAAGCAGTATAACCACCTCCACCTTATCTTCACTGGAGAAATTGTCATCCGTACACTGATTAATTATGTGGGCTTTGTGCCTCCTGTTTGTAGACAACCATTTTCAAAAGGGTACTACTGTCAGATAGTGCAGGTCTGAAAGGTATGGGTGCAAAGCTTGACACAGGGAATATTTTTCTGGTATTTTCTTTGTCATTAGAAGTGTCTGTTTCTATTTCAGTATTTATCAGAAGCATTTTACGTAGCTAGCACTTTGATTAAAGCTAGTAGATAAGTGCCAGTCCACACACAATGGCCATGTTGTGACGCTTATTAGCTTATGTCTCCACTGGAGAAGTTAGGTGCACTTCCCAACTCCGTGATGTATGTGTGCTTCTCGGTCAGCTTAGAATGACATCCAGAGAAGGAAGCACAATGTGGAAGACAGCCGTAGCACAGCCCGGACTATACCCCAATCTGGATGACTAAGAAACGAAGGCTGTGGAGAGTACATGCTCCTCTCTTTAAATATAGCTCTAGGGTTAGTCTGTGCAAGGCAGAAAAGCCAGGCGGTCACTGAGGGCAGTAATAGTTCATACAAAAATGTACTGCATCCAGACCCATACAGTGTTTGTAACAGCAACTGTAGGTGCGTTTCATCACCCATATTGCAGTAGCCTACCACTGTGTGCCTCTGGCTAGCTCATCAAGTGCTCTTTGTTGCTTGTTACCTTGCATATTATGTTCAGCACTCTAAACCTGATTGTGTTTGCAATAAACTGCTTTGATTACATAAAAGGAAAATTCTTCATCTCAGCTGAGGACAGAACAGCAGCTATAAATCGAAAGTTGAAACCAGTTCAAACTTACATACATCATGCCTGGATATTTCATATTAATAAAGAATTTCAACTCAATACTGACAGGCCTGAGCTTTTATTGACTTCCTTTAGTATTATACAGTCTTGGTACCTTACATTCAAAATTAATGGAAAAGATATTTTAAAAGCCTGTAAATACAAGTATTTATATTCAGAGCATCAGTGAAGTAGTTGCTGAATATTCTTCCTTACTGGTAGATGTTCATCATCTTGGGAGACAGACATCTTTGAAAGGCCCTATCAGAAGGGAAAAAGATTTGCTGTTCTTGGTTGCATAATTGCAAGAAGAAGTGGTGACCCAGAAGGAAATCCTGAAAACACTGTTTGTTTTCTTGGAATAATGAAAATACAGGAAGCAAGTGGGCTGAATTTTAAAAAGAGCTAAAATAATTCTGGGAGGGTGCCTGGAATGTAATTCCCAGAAAAACAGGGCTTGGACCCCAGACTTGATTCTTTGTAATTATATTCACCTTGAGCTAACAGACTATCTCATTAGAGTTTTTTAATGACTTGGAAGCATAAAATAACTATTAGAGTAATTTTCTAGTTACAGTGTGTTTCTCTGAGTTTTCAGTTTATGCATTTGTAAAAAATTACTGGTTTTATATGTATTTCAGGAAGGAGAAGAAATACATAGATGAATGCTGGAAAAATGTCAATGTTGGGGACTTCATCCGGCTTTCACGTAATGAAATCATTCCTGCTGACATGGTGCTGTTATATTCTAGTGACCTGGATGGGATCTGTTACGTTGAAACAGCAGGCCTTGATGGAGAAACCAATCTAAAGCAGAGGCAGGTGGTGAGAGGATATTCAGAGCAGGTGATAATTGTGCATTTCTAGTGGTGTTAAGAAAGTTGACATGACAGATGGTCAACTAAGAAAGAACCAAACAACTCACCTCTCTAGATTGCCTAATTCTTGATAGCTCAGCAATCCCCATCTGAAAACAAAATAACTAGGTAACATAGTTCTAATTTGTTGCTTGAGTTATTTTTGAGCAAATCTTTGTGTGTTCACTTAACCCAGAGAAAGAGAGATCTATTTCAAGTAATGCAAGGCAATAAAAGTTAACTATTCAGGTAAATGTCAAGAAGTCATTTATGGTGCCTGTCATGTCACGGATGAGAAATTGGAATTTTTTAGAAGAGAGTTCTGTGCTGTAAAAGACCTAGAGAAAGGAGCTGGTATTATCTTCTCTCTTTCACTGTTTTTTGATATTGCAAATGTATTTTTACCTCCATACAATACTTAGTATTATACCTAGCAGACAAAATGCTGGAGGCTGGCACAAAGAAGATGATATCAAAAGAACAAAGAATCCCAGCATTTCTGCAATCTTCAGCACACCTGGTACTGAGTTCTGTTGCTGAAACACCATGTTGAAAACGACAGCAGGGAGACTTGGTGCTGTCCATAGTAACAGACTGTTTAGTCCTCTGGAGATAAAATTCCCTGAAATGCCTCTGAATTGTCAGCAGTGGTGAGGAAGTGAGGAGTACCACCTTGTTGTGCATTAAGACTCCCCTGTTACTATGATGTGATATCCATGAACAAAGCTGTTTCTTATCCCCTTACAGTGACATGCATTTTTTTTTCTTTCTTGATTTAATCTTAAAACAATAAGGCAGAAAGGACTGTTTGATCTTTCTGTATAAACATATCATTACACAAGGCAAAATTCAAATGGTTCTGTAGGCTTACATCATACTGAGGTGGCCCTGATCTCACACCAGCTCCTGCTACCGAAGTCTGATTTCAGTCTCGCTCAGGAGAGAGACTGTTTTCTGTGTTTCCGGAAAACTTGTACCAAAATGCTAGGAAGAGTCATACTGTCCAAAAAAAGTGACAATTCCTTCACCATTTGAGACTCTTCATTTTTATCTGCAAATACAAAAAAAAAAAAAAAGTCATTGTAGAGTCTTCTTGTCAGGACGGCATGGTTTCTGAATGTAGAGCCATGGTCAGCTTCACAGACTTCTAGTACCCCACCAGCTGCATTTCAGCCAGAGGTTTTGTTCTTATAACCTCAGGCTGAAGACGACTCTGGCAGTGCTGTGTAAGAGGCTGACTGCCTGACCTCTCAATTTCTTAAGCTCAGAAGAACAGGAATAAGCTACATCAAATTAAAGAACATCTGAAGACAAGGACTAAAAAGACTGAACCTATTTGCAAGGGTGTTTTGTCCTGCTTCTTTGTGACTGAGCAAGTAGAAACACAATGAAAAAAGTTATCAGTGAGGCACCTGTTCTCGCACTTGGGATTCCTTTAAGAGAAGGCGGGCCAAAATTAAAGCATGAAACAGGAGCTGAAACTCTCATAGTCAAATTTATGTTTTGGCAACTTAGAATAGCATATTTTTTTTTTTTTTACATGCTTAAGTGACAACAGGAAAGAAATTGGGAAAGTAACTTGAGGCTTCTTAGGTAACCAGGTAACACGGCGCAGAACACAGTGTCTCCAGCCATCTTGGCATTTGTAAATACACAAAACAGCTGAGGACCTGCTCCCCGAGGATAATGAGCTATTTAGTGAACAAGCTGTCATTGCTCTGCTGCTTTCAGGATACTCAAATGTTGCTTCCCATTAAGCAGGGATTAATTTCCTTTTCGTCCAGCTTGGTTAGCTGAACCAAGCACAGGTTCACTGGGGTGGAGAAGCTAATATGCCATTAGCACTAAGTCACTGAGCAGTGAATGTTTCCTGTTACGTTACAAGAGAGGCCACAGGACTGCACTGTTCAGTTCCTTCTCAGCTTACGTGGTCAATGACTGAATCGAGTCCTAGCTGCAGCTTCCTCAAACCTAGAGGAGTGGAAAGTGCTATCCTTTTCTTCCAGGTAGTCTGAGAAGCCAAGCTGATGAAAGGAGGTGCCTGCTCTCCTCTTCCACCTTGACCATGCACCCACTCCATTCCCATGCCATGTTACGAAACCAAATCGTTTGTCAGGAGTACAGCACAGCCAAAGCAGCAGGCGTGGCCTTGGGAAGCTGCCTCTCTCCCCATTCCAGTGAGAGAGTCTGATGCAGGGCCTGTCACTCCCAGCTAAATTAATCAGTTACCATCATTATTGTCCCCCTTCTATAGGGAACTTTACACAAAATCCAAGTAATTTTAATTCTGCCATAGAAAATCTTCTCTTTTGTGCAAGGAAACATAGGAAAGCATCTCCAGAAATAAGGTGCAAAATCTTCTACTCTTAATATTTGCTTTGTCAAAGTTAAGATTATAATGAAGAAATACAGACCATAAACTTATAGTCCAGGAAGATCTGAGTGCCCATATGAAGATACCTGCTTTTGGACATAGTTTTTGTCACCTCTGTTTTATACTGGCAGAGTGTAGACATTACTTCTGTGCCCGCTATAGGTTACACCCCAAGTTTCTGTGGTTGCTATTTCAAGGTATGTTGCAAGAAGCTCTTACTAACACCTTCACTGCTCTTACAAATTGTTTGACCAATTCAAATGGTTTAGTTGTCCATCAAAAATAAGATGCTTTCACCAGAAATGTTGGAGATGTTTTCCAGGCTGTAGAAGGAAAGAATCAACTGCTTTGGCTATATTAATTCCTTTTGGGGGTAATTCTTATTCTCTTTGTGCTCTTTTTTGTGTAATTATTGTACAATGTGAAACACTTGAAAAGCATGAATCAATTATACTGTCTAACATTTTACAAAAATGTTGTACTTCCTGTACAAATAAACATGAGAAAGGTCAGTGGAGAGAGGGGTCTTTCATAGTTAATTAAATTTACAAAGAGACTGAAGGTATCTGTTTATCTAAGGCTGTGTTCATACTGACTTTAGGTTAATACAGTGCAACAAATCAATACAGCAAAACATAGCAAAAAAATTTTTTTTAATCAAGCCAACAAAGTACATGTTAATAATGTCTTCTGAGTTTCAAATTCTACTTACAGGATTGTGTTTTAACCTCACAGTTGCTATTCTGCCAGTGTGAAGTCACCCAATTGTGGGAGTGCAGCCTTCTCAGAGAGCTGTAATTATGTAGATGTATTCAGTTACACCTGTGAATTATACATTTATCCTTGGAGTTTCGAACCTTAAGTTGGTCATTCTTTTTTTCTAAAGAGCAGAACAAATGACTTTCCAAGTAAATGGTGGAAGGTACTCAGCTTGGAAATGGCTCTGTTATACTAGAGGCGTACTCATATGCCATTAATTGAAATTAAATTGCAAGTGCAATTGCAGGTAATTCCAAAGATAAGGCCTTCTGGTTTTTCTCTTACTTCTTGTCAGGTTTCATTCTTTATTAATAAAGGATATTTGTTTTGTTTGGCTTTTCTCTTCACTGAAGAGCTCAGCTGCTCTTTATTTGCAACATGTACTCCTAGTCTTTAAAAACAGACCTTTCTTCAGTACTGGTAAGGCTCAAACATCATTAAAAAGCTCTGTCTGCTTTCTTTGCATTAGCACAGATAGCATCCTGGTCACGCTATTGGAAACAGCAGCTGTTTGGAAGAAATTCTGCTTGCAGAGAAGACAGTGCCTCTTTTTTTTTTCCTTATCATGAAAAAAACCTATGGGAAATCTCTGCTTTTCAGATGTTCTTATTGCATTTTTTTTTTTTTTCTTCTTCTTCACTCTTCCACCCGTTCTCTCCAGTGTTCTCAAAATACCAGTAATTAGGCTGATACTTGCCAGGGTTTGATACTTACTAGGAAGTCCTTCCATGCTGTGTAAGTCTGATTTACGCTGGGTAGCAGATCATCAACACCAGCAACTTAAAGTTTCAAAGCTAAATTGTTAGATAGTAATATCTGAACCTATGAATGTATGACGTTTTTAAGTTCCATCACATTTTGTCTGAGTTCTCTGGGTTTTTTTTTCTATGGCTTTAGGTCTCTGAAATTGATCCAGAAAAATTTTCGAGTAGAATAGAGTGTGAAAGTCCTAACAATGACCTCAGTCGCTTCCAAGGCTTTGTGTAAGTAGGCTTGGTAGCTCTTTAAATTATTGTCATTTGTTTTGGTGTTCTTACTAATTTTCAGAGAGCTTGTAATCTTTGCTTTAAAAAATGATTACAGTATGTGTAGAAGTCAGTTTGCACCACTACATTTCTGAGTGCAGCCCAATAGATAGAGCTCCAGAAGGGCTCTCTGAGCAGCAGATTGTGAACTGGGAAAACCCAGTTTTTTATATTGTATTGAATGCTTTTTATGTTGTATTGAATATTTTCAACATCTTAGTTCAGGCTGTTTTGCAGTTGTGTATTCCATATTTGAAATTGCTGTTTCAAATATGCTCTTAATAATATGTGATATCTACAGTATTTGGTCTGGACCATGGCCTGATTAGACAAGCTGCATTGCTCAGAATTGGAAATGGGAAGGACTGGCTTCCTTTCCTACTCTGATTTGTTTTGTGTAACCATCAGTGACTTGATCAAACTCCTTTTGACCAACATGCCTATCTGTGTCTTTTCTTCTTATGGGTTTATGATTTTCTGTATACAGTAAGAAAACAAAATACTATTTCATGGGGTGACTGATTTTCAGTTTTTGAGAGTTATAATATCTATATTCTTCCCTGTGGGCACTGACACATTAGAAATATGAAAATAAAAATAAATATATATAAACTTAGTCTCTGAGGAAACGCCTTGACAAACAGTGGGCCTACCTGCACTGAAAGTATGCCACAGGAGTAACGATTCTCACAGTGTATTTAAAATGGGATTTTACACTTTGTTTGAATTTTTTCTGATGTTGGCAATAGAAGTCATAGGCCTTCAGACTTCCAGTGTTTGTCTTCAGCTCTTTTCAGTAGTGTTGCCTACTTCTCATATGCCAGCTGGCAAATGCTAGACTTGTAAACACAAGAAAATTTTAATACAGTGCCTACATGCCTGGATTTTCAAAGGTGATCTGCATGCATGGTACCCCATTCTTTTTAAAAGTCCCATCGGAAACGTCAGAATGGCAGTCAGTGACTAGCATTTCTTTGGGAAATCTGCTCCCTAATGGTTTTGCAAAGCCTGACTGGTAGTTGCTGGAGTCCTACAGCTGAAGTAATGTGCTTTTTTTTTCAGTGAGCATTCAAACAAGGATCGAGTGGGCCTCAGCAAGGAAAACTTACTGCTCCGAGGATGCACAGTAAGAAACACAGAAGCTGTTGTAGGCATAGTGGTATATGCAGGTTAGTGAACCACGCTGGCTTTCACAGATTGCCTTGCAAACAAGATAGGGTTATGTGCCCTAAGAAACAGTATCGTACAAAGAGGAATTAGGAGAGTGAAAGCTCGAATCCAGCAGAAGGCAGCTGTAGCTAGAAATGTTAAGAATGTGTGTCTGGATTAAGTTTGTTTCTATTTTAACAATGTAAAGACTGATATGTCTGATTATTCATGGGAGGCCAGCTCTGTTCCATGTGAACAGGTCCTTGTCCTCAACTGTTAGTTGCAATGGTAAACCCAGGTTTTGAAATGGACATGGTAATGCATGACTTGCTTAGGATACTTTTCTGGTCCAAAACTGAAGCTGGTACTGTTCTTCAGTGTTCTGTATCAAAGGGCAGAGGTTTTTAAACTAATCAATCTGATGTATCCAGCCAGATAGTTGTAATGCAGGTGCAGGATTTTGTAGAAAATATTAGAAATAATATAGAAAACGTTGAGAATGAGATTGTTTCTCTAGGAAGGAATATTATTGACAGTATAAAAGTTAATGTGTACATGACAGATTTTTGTTTAGCTTGTTCAGTTTTCTTTAGGACAGAATTCATATATTGTAGGAGCAGTTAGTTTGCTCATATTTATAATCTCTGTTCAAATATTAGTTAACAGAAATGTCCCATTTCCCCGAGCTTTAGAAATATAAAGCGCTTGTGGTTCTGGTACCTGCTGTTAGGGAATTCCAACCTGTGTTGTGGTTACAGGTCATGAAACCAAAGCCATGCTGAATAACAGCGGCCCTCATTACAAGCGCAGTAAATTGGAAAGAAAAGTGAACACTGATATTCTCTGGTGTGTTCTGCTTCTGATTTTGATGTGTTTAACTGGTGCAATAGGTAAGTGAGAGTCAGCAGACTCCTGCTATTTTCTTCTCTCAGCCTACAATGCTTAGTGTTTTATTTTGGGGCTGATTCATCTTAACAGCCCATCTCGGAAACTGCCTTTATTCATGTGTAATTCCCTAGCAGTTGGGGATGCTGCCAGTTGTTAGTTCATGTTGTCATGTTTAATCTGGAGTGTGGTCAAGAAGTATGTTCCTGGTGCAAGTTCTTAGGTCTGGAACCTGTTTCTCCAATTCATGTATCTTTTCTCTCACTAATTGCTCTGCAAAACTCCTACTTTCTCTTAGGATTTTTCAGGTAACATGAGATGCATGTACAGCATTGTGGGGAGAGGCCTAGTGTGACTAGAGTTGTAAGGACTTGATATTTTAGGGATTGATTAAATAGTGAGCTTGAGTAAATCTAAACAGACTAACGTTTATGACAAACGAAAAAGGTGTTTAAAACATGTTTAAGAAAACTTCTTTAGACTACACTTAATAATGATGACATGGTGTTCACGGGTTAACTAAAACCTGGACAAGCAAGGATAATACAATTAATTGCCAGAGGTTTTTTGGGGTGGGGGGGGAAGTGTTTATCAAGTGTAATTAGTATTCTTTTAGTTGTGCTATTGATACAAATGCATGTAAGGTATTTATTCATGTGTGCATTGATACTTAATTAATTGTAATGGGGTTCCCGTTGAGGAGAAGCTCAAGAGATAAAATGGTAGTTTAAAAGCTTAGAAAGAACTGCAGAGTATAACAGCTAACACCATGACCCTGAACTGTGATACAGTTTACATACAACTGACTCACTTTATCTTGTTCTTGTTTTCAAGGCCATGGAATTTGGTTAAGTAGGTACTCAGAAATACCTTTTTTTAACATCCCTGAGCCAGATGGGAAATCGATTCCTCCAACATTAGCAGGGTTCAATATGTTCTGGACGATGATCATTTTATTACAGGTAACTTTGGTCTGCTTTGAATATGGGTCACATTCTGATCTCATTTATATCCTTGAAGTAACTCTTCGGCTTCAGTAGAGCTACTTCATGTTTGTAACTGGCCAAAGAGTTTGGTTTTATTTAATCCCCATGTTTTATTTTGGTAGGTCTTGATCCCAATTTCTCTCTATGTTTCAATTGAAATTGTCAAGTTGGGACAAATTTATTTAATACAGAATGACACCGATTTTTACCATGAGAAAACAGACTCAACAATTCAGTGTCGAGCACTGAACATTGCTGAAGACCTTGGCCAGATTCAGTATATCTTCTCTGACAAGACTGGAACCCTCACTGAAAATAAGATGGTTTTTCGGAGATGCAGCATTGCAGGACAGGAGTATTGCCATGAGGAAAATGGTAAGACACTAAACCTGTGTTCACAAGGGGTGAACACAGAGAAGCTGAAAGTTTTGTCAGGGGTCCAGTGGACTTCATGAGGTCTGTGTGGCAAGACGCACTCACAGAAGGTATGAATTCAGACTGATCCTACTAATAGCCATGCATCTTTCCCCATTATTTGGATCCATTCATATATAGTGTGTTAAGAGACTTGAAGGCTGTATGTAAGGTGCTGCTTTGCCTTTGCAGCTAGTTAAGTTCCAACATGCTTGATACCATGAACAGAATATTCTTTACTCTCTCTGGAAGAAGTCATGCCTACTATGTTTTGGTTCTCTCCTTGCAATATTCAGAACCCAGAACATTGGAAAATTGCCCATCTAGTCTTTTATCCTTCACCCCCCCCCCCCCCCCCCCACTAGACTGCCAATGCTTACCTAGCATTTTTGGGTTCAAACATCCTGTTGACTGCCATAGTAGTGTACCACCTTTATGTAGTGTATCTTAAGGCTCCTATTCAACATACTGTTGTCCTTGAGGATACAGTAACCCAAATAAAATACACGCTGAAGTCAGAGCTTTAACAGTAATGTTAAGGTACAAGTCAAGCAGATGTGTGTAGATGTGTGTGTTAAGGCTGCAAAGATAAATACCTCCATCAAAAATAATGACTATTGTATTCTTATTTATATCTTACACACCAGCTTATTGTTAGCCAAAAAGTCAACAAGTGCTGTTACTGAATAGTTGGTGCCTCATTGTCTAATAGTGTAGCATCTTTCAATATACATTTCATGAGAGTCTACTTGAAGTCTTCTGGGAGCCAGGAGAAGATTCAACTCCAGACACAAGAGAAAATTGGACAGTGACATGAAGTCTTTGATTCAATTAGCTATTTTATTAATTAGATAAAACCACAGAGTTTTTATTACCATTGCTGTATGTAAGTACTAGTGGCTGCAGACATTTACTATTTTGCTGGTGGGCAATGCAAGTATTCCATATGAGACCAAAGGTGAGGTGCTGACAGGTGGACACGTGAAGCACAGCTGTGTATTAAACCTCCCAGTTTGTGGTTTTGGTGGTTTTGCTGCCAGGTAGAACTGCTCACAGCTGTGAGCAAAAGGCACACCCTGCTGGCCACAGCAATGAATCAGTTCAGCCCTTCTTTTGTTGTGTCACAGGAGCAGATGGTTACAAACCATTTTTACAGTAATTTCTGCAAATATTTTGAAAATTTCATAGTGTGGGTGTCCAGGAGTTTCTTTGGCTTTGCATAATTATATCGGGAAGGATGACAACAAAGTGAGAAGAAATATTTTTGAGTTTCGAACTTGGTGAATGGACAACTTAAATAAAAAGTAGAATGTATTTTCAGAGCATTTCCTAAAGGAAGGAAAAGTATTTCAGAAGAGATAAACCAAAGAGTAGTGTGAATGATGTAGCTGTGGCTGATCCAGGTCTCATTGTGCCAGGGAAACTATTTCTACTACATACTTCTGGTAGTAGTTCACTTAGAGTTATCTTCCAAAAATATTACTGTGTTAATTATGTTCATAATTATTTCCTGCTGTGCCCTGCCGTTTACCTGGAGGGTAAGCATGTGCTTCTCCCTAACAAATCTAGAAATTATGTGAGCCCTAAAAATTAGTTTGAAAAATGTTGGAGTTCCTGTCTTTTAGTCCTGTTTTATATTTGTTCAGTAGCATAGAGCTGCTACTTGCAAGGCTACTGCTACATATAGTAAGAATTGCAGTGCAAGGCAGTACAGTCTTTTGCATACAAGCCACTTAGTCTGTACATATATTTCTGTGTTTATATCTGTATTGCCCAGGGTAAAGGGATGCACATGAGGGAAGCACACAACAGCAATGACTGTAATTCAGTATAATCCTCCATATAGGTGCCCCCATGCAGTGTTCTGTCTAAAGTAACACGTGCATCTTGGACCATGGCAGCAGAGCAGTGGTGTTATGAAGTGCCACGTATGTTACTTCAGACAGAACATGCAGGCTTCTCAACAGCCTGGAGGCATAGCAGAATGGGCATGTGTTGTCCAAACTTGCCTCTGCAAACACATACTAAGTCACTGTGGCTGTTTTTGGTAAAAGGTATCAATACCACATGTGGGATATTATATTTGTTAGTTGTGGAGAGCCACAGTTTGTTACGTTCCCACCTATCTTTTTTTTAAAAAGAACTATTTTATTAAATTCATGTTGACATCAGGAAGATGACCTGCCAAGGAACATGTAAGCTCTGGTCTCCCTGCTTTCCTTGGACTCAGCAGAATGGCAGGATGAGGAATAGGAGGCTTTCATTGGCGTTCCAGAAAGAGAAGACAGCAGGAAATAAGGAGAACTTAACAGGCTAGCAAATCTGGTAGCTCATTTCCTGAACATAGCTAAGCTCCTGTGTTTTGGCTAGAAGGAAGAGGACTCACAAGTGACATAATGAACCTATTTCCATGTCATTTTGAGCACCAGAGCTGGGGACTCTAAACTGTGGATAAGTTTCCTGTTCACATAAAACAGAATAATATCCCACTTTTCACTTCTCTCCTGTACGGTAGCTGCCACTTTAAATAAGAAAAAAATAGGGAGTTAGTGGTGTTGCAGCACATGTCTGTATGTTAATACTGTTTTTTTCCTAGGATGCCATTGTTTGTATTCACACTTCAATGAAATAAATAGGCAATGCACAGCTCTCAGAACAGTTTTTCCATGCTGTCTGTGGATGCAGACATTGAACTGGTAGTGTATGCTCATTGCATGCTCTTTTCACAGTGATAGGTAAAAACTTGAAAGCTGAATAGCATACAGTGATCCAGTGCTGTCTGAATTGAGATTGCAGTCTCTTGCATGTGATCAAACACTGCCCAGAACTCCAGTGCAGACACTTGGGTATGTTCTTAACAAGCACATGATAGTGTAGGCGTGTTTCCATTTGCTACAGAGGTTCTTTACACCACTGATCTTCCTAGCTAGATTTGTGGGGCACAGAACTGCATTTATATCTTTGGTGCAAAGGTGTTAGACATGTCAATACAAAGTTTTATTATTGAAACCTGCTTTTCAGTTAAATACTCAGAAAATGTGTATGTGTGTGTGAGGGGGTGTCCAATACGGAATTGATAAACACAGTTTCAATGAGTTCCTGCTAGAAGCTGTACTTGTCAAACCAGTGGCATACGATCCTGATCCATCATAAAATAATTAGGCTAGAAAACTTATCAGGAAGTAATCTGGTCCCATTTCTCTGGCCTGAGGCAGAGTTGTTGCTGTTGTTCTTTATGAATATTTTTTTGTTTCTTCAGGACCTCCAGTGATGTCCAATTCGCTGCTTTCTCAGACATTCTGTTCTAGTATGTCATGTCTTCTCTGACAAAGTTTTGCTGATACCTAGCCTGAGTCTGTCTTGCCACAATGTAGGACCATTGGGTCTCATATTACCCACAGTGTGCATAGAAAACAGGTTATTTCCTACCTCTATGCAATTGCCCTTCATGTACTTGAAGACTATTATTTGGCTCCCATCAATGTGTCCTTCTGGAGGCTGTGTAACTCCAGCTTATTTTACTGTTTTTATGTGGCTCATGTTGTCTAGAAGCCTGATCATTCTTACTCCCTCTTCTGGATTCACTCCAGTGGAGTGTTGCTCTTGAAGTGCTGTGTCCCAAACAGGAAGTCAGTGTGATGGCTTGTTATGGGTTTTATTTTTCATAAATGGTGGATTATTCTTAAGTATATACTAAATTCCTTACTTTAAAATTTTGTTTCTTGAATCTTCAGGCAGTGTTTTAGACAAGTTTCTTTTTGCTCATGGAACAGTAATTTTGTTTCCCTTTCCATAGCAAAGAGGTTGGAATCCTATCAAGAGCTGGATTCAGAGGATGAGGATTCAACGGAACATCATTGTGGCTCTTCAACCCATATGTCAAAATGGCAGGGGCACAACCGCAGAGCTGTGAATGAACTTTTGAACAGAAAGTCTTTGAATCAGTTGTCTGGTAGTTACCCTGCATTAGGAAGGGAAGATGGGACAGGTGATGTTCCCCACTCAGGACACGTTGCTTTCAGCAGCCCCATTGTAAGTAAAAACTGTTGGTTTTGATGCTAATTTCTGAAATAACTCATGAAGGAATACCTTTTTATACCCCCATTTGATCAGAGTGCTTGTCCTTTAAGGAATCCTTTCTCTCTTCCGTCAAAACCAGAGTCTCCCATGATTGCTTGGCTGCATCCTATTTGCAGCTGACATTGCAGATGTTCGTTGGGTCACGAAGGTGTATGCTTTGGTTCTTGCTGCCATTAGTCCATGATCACTCCAGCTAAAAAGACCAGCTTCATCTTAATAACAGTTTGTTCTTTTGTTTCAAGAGGTTTCTAGAATTGTCTTTTGGTTTTAATAGGAAATATCTAGATGACCAATATTTATTGGAGGTTACGAGAGGTAAAAACTCTGCTTCTGTACCTGAAGGTGTCTAAATAGCATTCATCATACTTAATCTCTGTTGAAGTGTCTGTGAACTAAGGCTCTACTGTTTACCTGTCTGAGCATGAAGTTTGCCATTTTCAGTGGGCTAGCACAAGGCAGTGAAGACACCAGAGTGTCCCTCTATTTCCTAGTATAACCAACTCAGAATCTGATAGGAGGGAAGTTGTATGAGCTTCTACACTTCATTCATCTGTAACTGATCTAATCTCCAGAGACTGAGATTAATCTTATATCCTAATGGACAGTTTTGTTCATTTCATCAATAGGAAACGGATGTTGTACCAGACACACAACTGCTAGAGAAGTTCAGTCAAATTTCTTGTCATTCCTATCAACAATCGGAAGAAGCTAGCAGCAAGTTATCTTTGGAGACAATGTACATCGCTGACTTCTTTCTTGCTTTGGCAATCTGTAATACTGTTGTAGTTTCAGTCCCCAATCAGCCACGTCAGAAGGTAAGAAGACTTTATTTTTGGCTGTTTGGCCATATTCATAAGTAAATGAGCTCCCTTTGGTTTGAATACAAAAGGAAGAAACAATTAACTGACATTTAAAAAATTATTCTTTTCTTCTATTGTTTTGTCCTGTTAGAAAGAAGGGAATTACTGTAAACCCATGGAGTGCAATGAGTTAGTGTGTGATATAATGCTGGTAATTTTTCCAGTGCAGGAAAACTTGGCTTTAATATTTTTGCTTCTGTGTATAGACTCTTTGTAACTTTTTCAAGACAAATTTTGAGATTAAATAGCAATTGTGATTTTTTTCTATATTCTAGTTATGTTTTTCCAGATATGTGCATAACTTACTTTAAGAGTTCCCTAACACTCAGGTTACCTTTAAAAGTAGGTTATTGTTGGCTGAAAGATAAGAATAATATCAGAAGACTCCCAGAATATTGGAATTGAGAATGCTCCTACCTGTTCCCTGACTATTCAAATAGAGTTTAAGCAAAAGTATGGAAGATCAAGTTTCATATGTGTAATAACCTGAAGAAAAAATGCTTTTGCACTATGACCACAAGTGGTCTCACCTTGAATGTACAGTGCATTTGCTAGACTGTCCTGGTTTAATGGTCTGGAGTGTGTTTAAGTCTTCCTGAGACCATGTGTTTTCAGAGCACACAACCTAACATTTTTTTAAAGATACTACTATCTTTTTCAAATTTTATTTTTTATTTCAGGGGGGATTTTCATAACCCCATGTTTTACCAATTTTGACTGTGTTGCAGGATAATTACCAAGTTCAGCTTTGATTTCCTTTCCCCCATCCCCTGCCGATTTCAATTTGTTGACTTTGCCTTTTGAAAGAAATGTTTATGACATGTGCAGGACTAGATTTTGGTGTCCACCTAGGCAGTGAACCTACAACCATGGCTGGAGACATTCCCAAAAGGTATCCTGTGGACTATAAGTACCTCCTATGTATAAATAAGCCTGGTATTTTAGCGTGCTTCCAGGCATTCCCAGAAGGCATAGTAGGCAGCATACAGGTCCATGTGTGAATGGGGCAGCTGTGTTCATAGTTACTAATCAGTCATTCCTTAAAGATGATGTAGAAAAATATACAGGCGAGATTCTCGGGTTTTTGAGAATAATATTTCCGGATGACTTGCTAGCAGAGGAGATCTCCAGGTCACTAGTAGGTAGGTTGGGAGGGGCAACGTGGCATGAGGTTCCTGAGTTCATAGTTAGGGAATGACATGAGAGAGCTCAAGGCAATGGAACATTTCAGTGTTGAATTAGGGAGAGGCGATGAAAGGATGTTCCTAGCCTCTATTTCCATGATGCTGAATGGAGACATGCTACAACTTGTATGCAATTGCAATAGAACTGAAGTCAGAGTCTGTGCTTCCTTTATGCTTTTCAGTGGCAAAGGAGAACACGCTTCCTGGTGATAACTCATTCTTAACTCTTCACCAGTAATGAGAAATTAATGTCAGCCTTGCATGCTTTGTTCCTTGTTTGTAAGCTATTAGCTGCCTAACTGTTCTGATTAACAGTAAGCCAATTATTTTCTTACACTGATGAGAGGGGAACTGTCTTTTGTTTGAAATTCAAACATTAAAAAAGTATCGATAAGGTACTGTATTTTTAACCGTACTTGTAGCTAGTTACTGTGAGGGGGTATGGAGTTGGTTTATTCTTTACAAGTATCTTGCTAATTCAGAACAAGAATTAAAGTGTTTAGTTCTATTTGCCACAACTTTTTAAAAGTTGTAGTGTCATACTAACTGTTTCATTACTGAAACAGTTCTGAAGGGAAGTATTACATGAATCAAACTTGGAATGCATAGTTTTCAGATCTGAAGTATTTTTACAATTCTTGTGGTTTGAATAATGAAGCTCTTAAAGAAGCTGTTTAGTGTACTCATATGGTTATATGTTTAATTGAGCTGGCCTTCTTTAATACAAGCAATCAAACTCATGGTAAATTTTGCAATACTACATTCATTAAGAAACATACATAGTTTGTAAGCCGTCCTTCCTTAATGTAACAAAATATGAACAATTTAATATAAATGCTTTCTCTAACTGTTCTCTTCCAGATGAGACACTCTTCGCTGGGTAGGATACCTATTAAATCACTTGATGAAATCAGGCAGATGTTCCAGAGGTTGTCAGTCCGGAGACTAAGTTCCTCCCCACTTCCAAGTGTAAAAGAGTCATCATCTGAAAGCCCCAACAGTTTTGTGAGCAAACTGTCTATTTTCAGAATGAAACTGGCTTCACCTGCTTTGGATGGAGCTGCTCAAAGGGCTGCTGAGCCTCACAGTACTGACAGCCCAGAAAATTCCCAAGTGCCTCAAGAACTAGATATGCTGAATGTAGCTGCTGGCTGCAAACACAGCAGTGCTGTGTCACCACCTATTGAATTGTCTCCCCTACCTAAACTGTGTTATGAAGCTGAGAGTCCAGATGAAGCTGCCTTGGTTCATGCTGCTAGGGCTTATAAATGTATTTTACAGTCTAGGACTCCAGATCAAGTAACTGTGGACTTCGCAGGTCAGGGATCTTTAACATTTCAACTTTTGCATATCCTGCCTTTTGATTCAGTGCGGAAAAGGATGTCAGTGGTGGTTCGGCATCCAGTCTCCAACAAAGTGGTGGTGTACACAAAAGGTGCAGACTCAGTCATGATGGATTTGTTGAGAACTGCATCTGAAGGTATCTATAGAACTTCTAATTCTTTGCTCACCTTTGTCATTCTTAGTACAGTTGAACAGATGGCCTGATTCATGAAAATCAACAAGTAACCAAGCAGAACTATTATCTGTGAATAGTTCCTTATAGGGAACCCAGAAAGGTAGTATTGCTTGTCACCTGGATATGGCTGTGCTGTGTGCTGGTGTGGAAGCTGAGAAGAGAGAAGCAGCTGTTATTCAAAGGATTTAGTGGTGTCTAAGCAGACCCTTTGGAGCCAACTGATGTATTTCCCGTTATAAAGGTCATTTGCTTGAATAGTTGGCTTCTGCTACACAGTGAGAGATGTTCATTAGAATGAGATACTTTCTAGCTTTTACCTATGTTAGTGTTTCTGAGCTATTAAGAGAGAGGTATCAGTAGCAGATGTCAACTGTCAATGCTTTTTGAGGTTTTTTTCCCTTGACTACTGACTATTTCTGTGTTTCTAAGTGTAATAATAATATCTGCAAAGTTTTGTGGTGCCTCCTGTTGGGCCCTGTTGTTGGGGCGTAAACATTTTTTGAATCTGCCACAGGAGGGGTGCACCATGGTGTTTAAGCACTAACTGGTTTATTCATACGCTGTAGCAAACAGTCATTCATTTTTAACTGAAGGCAGTAAAGAAAAAGTATTATCTGTGTATGTTAGAAATAAATACCTAAATATATTTAAGTTCAGAAGATATTCCAAGGGGTTTTTTTTAATGGTTTGGAAAGTAATATAAAGGAATTATTTTTAAAGGCTTGCTTTCTGCAAAAGAGAGTTTGGTTTTTATGTTCCATGGCTGGCTGATCTCAGTGAGGAAGAGGGATATTTCCAATTCCAAAGGTGGATTTTAAGTCACCCAACTTTAGCCATATAAAGTCTAGACAAAAAGCCTCTGTAGGCCATGGGGCAGAAACAGTACCTCCAAAATCTGTCATCTTACTAGGGGGATAATTTCATGTCTGGAGGTGCCTCTCCTTACTTTGATTCTCAAGGTAAACTTGGAACCTCACTTCTACAAGTCCAAAGTTAGGTGAGTTGAATGCCTGTCCAAATAGTCCACCCTTTTAACAGTTATTTTAAAAAAGCTTTTCTGTGACTTCCTTTTTAGCTCCTTCCCACTAGACCAGTGACAGTACAGCTGCTTGGGTGTCTGTGGCCCAGTTCATTTTAGAAAATAATTTTATTTTAGAAAAACATGTTGATATACCAGTGGCATCCAAAGATGTATCAGTACCAGACAGGTTCCCCCTCACTGCTTGTGCAGACTGGTACACTGCATGCTCAATATAGACACAGCCACAGTATATTGTGCAAACATGAAGATACGTTCATAGTTAAAATAAAACCTGTTAACATTTTGGTATTTTTAAAAAGTATTTAGACCTTCAAAATTTTCTGCTAAATTTAGCCTAAGAATGCATATTTAGTTTACTTTTTTGCTTTTTGTGTGATAGTAGGTACTAATAATTCAGAAATTGAACAAAAGATTAAAAAGAGAACTCAGAAGCATTTGGATGACTATGCCAGAAGAGGACTGCGCACTCTGTGTATTGCTAAGAAGGTATTCCTTTTAATACATATTTTTAAGAACGTTTACAGTCTGTGACCAACCTGAGTGGTATCACCAATGGAGCAGACATCACCGCTTCTAAACAGATGCTTCTGTTGCCACATTTTGTTTAACCTTATGTTCTTTCAGGAGGAGTTTGTAAGTTGATCCACATCAGTTCCTGACTTCTTTAGATTGCCATAGTTTTTGTTAGTTTAGGAAGTCAAGCGGCTTAATAGCCTAATTCTAGAACAAGGGTTTTCAGATAGTCTGATTTTTCTTCAAGAGTCCTGAGCAGGTCTCCTTGTGTGAAACTTATGCTGGTTGGAATTCCAGACACAGAAAACAAATGAAGTCAGACCTGTTTTATATGGTTTCACAAACAGTTTGCAGTGTTACAAGCTCTGGGTGCAAAACTTAAGTGATGTTTTGAGATTCCATTTTAAATTCAAAGCTGCTCACAAGTAAGATTCCGTAAGGACTGAAACAGGCAAGAAACCTCTTTACAAAGCCTTATGCGAAGTGAAAGTACAGGCTGTGTAGCTGTACAGTCATCAAGCTGTACACAGCTGTGCAGTGATTCTGTGGCTGTGTCAATGCTGCAATTACAGAGCAGTAGGGAGAGTATACCATTCTCATTGGCCTGCCTACCTTCCGTCTAAATGGAAATCTGTCAGGCAGCTCCAGGAACCTGCAGGGTGCCGGTGAGTAACCTGGCTGTATGTTTTCTCTCCCTATGTAGGTGATGAGTGATGCAGAATATGCAGAGTGGTTAAATCATCATTTTTTAGCAGAAACCAGTATTGACAATAGGGAGGAGCTGCTGCTTGAATCTGCCATCAGGCTTGAGAGCGAACTAACTTTGCTCGGTAGGTAGAAAATGCTGTAACTCACAGGAAACTGCTTATGATGTTCATAATAGGAATTTACCTGCAGAGAGCTATGCTAACCTCAGTTTGTGTAACTCATAGCTTTCTACAGACCTAGAATTTATTGTCACTCCTGAATTTTCATAAATCTTGCCGGTAAGTTTGTACTAGTTGTAAAACACGCTGAAGACAGCTAGTGCTCTTCTGTTGTTTGTAAAGGGTAAGGTTTTACTGATTTTTTTTTTTAATTTATTTTTTTAATTGGGTTTCTTTTTTGTGCTCACTATAGTTTTTAAGTGTCATCATAATAAGTATGTGAAATGATAATAACAAATCAGAGGCCTGCCTGGGCAAACATTCACAGGGATCCCACTTCTGGGCATGTTTTCCATCACTGTTGCATTTGTGGCACAGCAGGTATGCTTGTGCTGTGTCCTCCTGTAATAACATGGAGATAGGAAGTCAGGCATGCTTCTGCAGGAACCATTCCTCTGATGGTCATTCAGCTGTGCAGAAATGGGGAGGCCAAAACAAAATGAAAAATGTTTGGTGTAGGTGTGTAAAAGGTAAACTGCAGGCAGTCTGGGATAATAGCTCTAGAGGACTGCCCAGCAAATAACATTTGGAAAACAAAGTGACTGTGGTGGTAAAGGCAGCTCATGCTAGAAGCTGAAGAGAAACAGGTCCTATTGTGTGGAAAGGTGTTAGTTCCCTCATTTTGTGCCACATCTGCTCAGGGCAAATGCCATAAACAGTGATACTAAAAGGGATTCTGGGATTACTGGCTTCAGTTTCTGGAGAGAAGCCAGAGCGTTGCTGCTAGCTGCTGTAGTTTTAAGGGATGATGTGCTATACAGGTTCTCTTTTGCACTAGAGATAGCAGAAGGAAGTCTAGTTGCTGTGGAGACCTGCTGTCCTGCAGGTCAAGGCATTTTTTTGTCTCGTGTTGCTGGTGGGACAGTAAGCAATATGGGTTGGCCCTAACGTTAAATGGGAGTGAGAATAAGAAGGGTAAATGGCTTCATACTGCCAAGGTGCTTGCTTTCAGTACCTCTGCTAGCTTAGTTACCCCTGCCTGGGGCATATGTACATTGTGATCTGCAGAACAGAACTACTTACAGCATTTCTCATTCTGCTTCTTTGAGCCTTCCTTTGCTTTCTTAATATTACCTGGTATAGCTGCAGCTGTAACTCTGACTGTCCTCTTAGGACTGAGAAATGAAGACTTTGTCCTCTAAGAACAGCAAGCAAATATTCAAATCATCTCAGTATTGCCAGGATCATGGAGGACAGCAGTGGTTTGTAGTCCACTGCATAGGCAGGTATGAAATCCATGTGGCTATATATAAAGCCTCAGGCCTTTATTTGAATGAAAATCTATTTCTGGAAAGAATAGTCCTCATGTGCATTGCATCAAAGCACAGATCTGGATTTCAGCAGTATACATATTGCAACTGGCTTCTGTTGGATTATGAAGTGATCAGGTACCTCAGAAGGGGAGTGTTAAGTATCTGGAGTGCCCAAGCTGAAACAACATTTTTCTCTCTTCCCTTGATGCCTGGCAGTGTCTCTCAAAGAAGCTTGCATCAAGTAAGTCCCAGCATCTTCCTTCCTACCTCTTCTGTTGACTTGCATCAAAACGCAGAGTGCAGAGCAAGGTCCTGGAGGTTTTCATCTTCCCGGTGACCAGGGGCCATGAGCTCTGTGCCCTGTTGGCAGCTACTTACTGAAGGAATTGCTATAGCATCAGAAATTTGCCTGACCTTCTGGCTCTTATCCCTCCCCATATGACAGTTAGTGCTTTATATACAAATTGCTGGCTAGAGTCCTGCACTAGAAACATGCTAGGAGGGAAAACTTTGCTTTGAATTTTTTTATTGTGTGTCTTTCAGAATGAACCTAGCTGCAACTGGCTGAAGATTCTTTCTGAGAAACTCTCTTGACCTGAGCATACTACAAGCCAAACCATGTCTCCTGGTTATGATTTAGTACCATTCATATTGTGAAAAAGCCATGAAAATTCCCTGTATTGTAGTAAATCACTGGCACTGCAGCTTTTCAGAGATGGTTCTGCTTTATGCTGATGTTGTATTACCTCATTGTTACCAAAACAGAAGATTTTGTAAGCTGGTTTTAGGGACAGAGGTCTGCCTGCTGTGCACACCAGAAAAGAGGATATGTCTGTTAAAGACTGTATTTTTTAGTTAAAAGTCTTCCTATAATCACTAAGGGGTGTGTGTTAGAGCAGGTGTTTCCTCCCTGTGGGAGAATTTGTCAACATTGGCAGTGCAGGCAGAAGGAAGGACAAAACACAGAGTTTAGTGCTGTGAATTGAAAGGACCTGGGACAGGAGGTACTGCAGCAGTGAGTGGTGAGAAACCTGATGATGAATGGCAGGTCTTTGCAGCAGTGTGCAAAAGTATGATATAAGAAGAGGGGATTTTGGTGTGGAAAAGGTGAGGGCTTGCAACAAGACATACAGAGTATTCAGCCTGGAGCAGAGTTGAGAATAAGGAAGAGAAGTGGGCCTTGAGATAGGAAGGATCAAGGTGATACAGGAAAGAAGGTTTGGGGTAGTCTGAGGTAGGAGGGAGTGGGAGTAATGGAGTATATTTGTCATGAGAAGCCTGGGAGTCTGTGTCCCACAGCCACTATGGGATGAAACAACTGTGAGAACGAGAAAAGTTTGCTTAAAAGGATCTTGTGAAGAGTTGGAGGCCCCTGAGGCTGTAACAAGGGTATGTGTCAACAATCTTGCATGTGATGGGTTCTGGGACAAGAAGATGTGGAGAGGAGGAATTGCCAAGCATGTCCCAGTAGAGTGTCTGTTTTGGGATGTGGATGCACACAGAGTACCATCTTGTCCTGTCACTCCTGCAGCATTTTGGTTCTGGAAATACAGCAGCACTAATCCTTCTGCTTGTCTAAACTAAGGTGCCACTGGCATTGAAGATCGCCTGCAGGAGGGTGTTTCAGACACAATACAGGCATTACGGAAAGCGGGAATAAAAATCTGGATGCTGACAGGTGACAAGAGAGAGACAGCTGTCAACATTGCCTATGCTTGTAAACTGCTGGAACCAGATGACAGAATCTTCACTCTGAGTGAAGATTCCTACTCACAGAGTAGGGTGAGTGGAAAATTACACTTTTCTTCAATATTTTTTTTTTCTCTGCTGAAAAATTCAGTCGGGCTATATCACAGGGCAATACAGAAAAATAAAGTGTTCTCTGCTTTCCCAACTGGCCAAAGACAGCATGATTTCTTGGAAGATTAAAATACTGGAAAACTGATGGTTGCTTCCTTGCGAGTAATATATTAAATCCTTTATATGTATGTAACATCTGTTTCTTTATATACAGTCCCTAAATTATGATTAATTATTTCAATTGAATAGACTGCTTAATTTCTCTTTGTGGTAGGTTAGAGAGTTGACAGGCTTCACATGTTAGTAGAGATTTCAAACGGCTGAGTTACAGCATATTAGCAATGTAAGGATTATTGTAATGCAAATTCTATTGAATTAAGTTTTGTGCTGCTTTGTGTAATATATTCCCTCAGCCCTGCTTGTCTTGCATAAACGTACAAAGGATTGTCTCATTAAAGTACATTGCACGCTATTCAAAAAAACCAATCTGCCAACAATTTCGTCAGAGAAAAAGTCACCTTCTCCCCACTACCCAGTAGTTGAATCATGTGATAGAGTGGTTAAAAATGCTGCTGGTTTGGGTGGCAAGTTTAATCCTACTTGATCATTGTGTCCTCTTGAAAAACAGCTGGTTATAAGCATTCACAAATCTTGATTTTAGGTTTCTTAAGAGAGAAAATACTAACTGTAACTGTTAAGCCTATGTGTGAAATGTCTCTTCTCAGAGCAGAGACATGAAATCTGAGACTTCTCTAAAGGACTGGAGGATTTTTCTAAGACCTTTCATTTTTCTTTTTCTCTCTGCTTATGTGTTATTTTAGAAATTCAATTTGTATCTGCCATAAAAGATGGCAAGTATGGCAAGTGGTAACTGTGGGGAAAATAAAGTGAAAAAGAAAGAATTTTTAGTCCAGTTGTGTTTGAGGAAATCTTGGGGTTTGATTTTTGCTAACACTTTTTTCTTCCTTTTTTCCTACTGTGAAACGAGTGTCTTACTTAACAGTGAGAACTGAGCCCCTTTTTTTTAGAAGTGCTCATCTTCCCACTAACTGGGCTTTGGAATAAAAAATAGACAGGATTTGATACTGTTGCATTTCAAAGTAAAATAATGAGAAGATTTAAGAATATGTATTTTATTCTATATAGCACGCGCATTACATATATTAATATCAAGAATCTTTTGGGCATCTTATTCTGACAAGGTAAAAAATTCCATGGGGCCAGCTCTTCAGTAATTCATTGCAGCTCACCTATAATCTGGTTTGAAATGCACTTTTGACTTTGCATGCTAGACAAAAGAAATGTAGAGCGCAAAAGTCTTCTATCAAAGCTGTATTTATATTATAGAATCCTTAATGGTTGTTTTTTCTGCTAGTCTATGAACATTTTCTGATTTGCTTCAGTTTTTTCCCGTCTCCTAGTACAATACCCAATCTACTTAAGCAAAGTTAAATCACAGGCCCTTTTATTAACAACAGACTGCATGCTTTGTGATTTTAAAGGGTTATTCAGACTCATGTCTCAGCCTTTCTGGATTGTGAAATGCTACACAAGGGCAGCATTTGACCTTTTCCCCATATGTATTTTATAAATTGAAAAGGGAGTCAGAACACAAACAAACAGTATTTAATAAGTTGCCTTTCTCTTGTCTTTAATTAGGATGCCAGTGCCTTGATGATGAGCAAAATTTTAGAAGGCATCCAGAAGAATTCTTCTGCCAAAAAAAAACCTTGTCAGAAACTTGGGAATGTCTCTGCAAGTCCCTCCAGTCAAGCTCCAGAGTTCAGTGCAGGCCTGGTTATTGATGGAAGGACTTTAGAGCATGTCCTTCATGACAGCCTACAGAATATTTTCTTGGAACTCACAGAAAAATGTCGGGCTGTAGTCTGCTGCCGAGCCACACCACTGCAGAAGAGTGTCCTGGTCAGACTGGTACGAAATAAGCTAAAGGCAATGACATTAGCTGTAGGTGAGTCCTGTGGTTATCTTCTTTTCTCTGAAAAGAAGTAGAAGCCAGTTTCTTCTCTCCTATATTTTTGTTAATGTCTGTCACAAAATCTACCTTACAAGGAAGATAATCCTTTGAATCACAGTTGTCTCTGGCATAAGTTGATGTTAGTCTTCTGAATTAGCAAATTTAGTCCATAAATTTACTCATGGTAATCTAAAACAACAAGAACAGCAGCAGTCGTGCATGGTGTTACGTAACATGTCCAAAGGAGCAAGTAAGGGGGTTTTCCTTGTCATTCTCTGTCACAACCTCCCAAAATAGGGAGGGAGAGGGGAGATGACTGGCTGTGATTTAAAACACCCATATTTTCTGTTCCAGCATACCAACTAAATTCTGGCAAAAGGAACAGCTAATAGCCATTTGGTGAATATAGCTCAGTTCATTCAGGCCTTCCGCTTACTAATGCTGCTTTCTGTAGGGTTTTCCATAGGCTGCACTTTTGACCATAAAAATGTTTTTCTCTGAACTCTCTGGTGTTCTTGTATATTTGTCTTTTCCTGCCACTTCCATGGCAATGTGATAGCCAGCAAAGCTGCTTCCAGGTTGCATTCCAAATAGGAGAGGTTAGTTTTGATTTTTTTCTCTTTTCTTTTCTCTGTAGGTGATGGCGCTAATGATGTCAGTATGATCCAGGTGGCTGACACCGGTGTGGGAATATCGGGCCAAGAAGGCATGCAGGTAGTGTATACAAAGACAGCTGCAAATGACATCAGATTCCATTTTAAATCGGTTCAGAATTTACCCTGGAGGCCCAGTGGCTCCACAGTCCATTACCGTACACGGGCAAGTTTGCAGCCTGAGCTCACACCCAGGCCTCAGCACTTTTCCAGGAGCACCCAGCAGCTGAATGCTGCAGGGGTTCAAACTCCAAACAACAGATCTTGCTGCCTGTCACCAAACTCCATATTACTCCTGTGCTGCCAGGAAACAAACGGCCCAGGAAACAAACAGCCTAAGTATCAGTGATTTCTGTGCAGTTGTGTGGTAATAACAGACAGCGATGTTCCGGCCTATGTTGTGTTGGGCTGAGTTGTGTGTGTTAGTGTAAAATGTTGTATGGAGGGGCTCAGATCTGAGTGAGAGTAAAACTGTAAGCACTATGTATAAAAAAATCATAAAATAAGAATTTCCAACAGTAGGTCTAAGTTGCTCACTTGGCAGTATCTGAAACTTATCTTTAACAGTTTGGATATAACATATCCTTTTCTTCATGTGCTTTGCAGGCTGTGATGGCAAGTGACTTTGCAATCTCCCAGTTTAGACACCTCAGGAAGCTGCTGCTTGTCCATGGTCACTGGTGTTATACCAGACTTACCAACATGGTGCTTTACTTCTTTTACAAGAATGTGGTATGTAACTGTCCCATCCCAAGGAAATCAGAGTTTGCATATTTGAGAGTGCTGAAGGGTTTAGTGGGGCTTTACGTTCTTTTTTTAGTTTCTATTGTGAGTGGGTTCAAAAAGACACAAAAAGCATATGTCAAACAATTCAGTTTCCCATTTATGTCTGCAGAGAACAGTGACTTTTATTTGTTGGACTGAATATCCCACTCAAAGCCATTGTCTGATTTGATTAAACAGTGGGTAACGGGCATTACTAATGTGGTGGCAGCATGACTGTTTAAACAAGTTGTGTCCAATTTTGGAAAGTAAAGCTGTGTGTTAGTCAAATATAATTTCAAAGTGTGGGATCGGCATGAACTCCACAGCATTTATACTTAATTTTCCACAGATTACTGTAATCAGACCTAAGATCTGCCTGTTTTCCTCCTGTCTTTTAAAATACTTGTCTATGGGTAACATTTTATCATGTCATCTTTGACTTTTCAGGCCTATGTGAACCTCCTGTTCTGGTACCAGTTCTTCTGTGGGTTTTCAGGCACATCAATGACTGACTACTGGATCTTGATTCTTTTCAATCTCCTTTTTACATCGGTGCCACCCATTATTTATGGTGTCTTGGACAAAGATGTGTCTGCGGAGATACTCATGCAGCTCCCACAGCTGTACATGATGAGCCAGAAATCTGTGGTAGGTTAAAGAATGCTTGGCCTGAAGCAAATTGAAATGGTCAGAATTTGAGCCATTTCCGTATTCCTTTCCTTCATGGTTCACGTCAGGCAAATGTGAAGTTTAAAACCATTTTCTGTGTTAGAAAAACATCTAGGCCTGTGCAATATGTGCACACATAAAAGCTGTTTTTTCAAAAGTTTTTTGTAGGCTCTTTTCAGCCATACACCCAATGTTATCAAACATTTAGGTGGTAAGAGTCATTAAGGACTTCAGGTGAAGCAGTGTACTAGATAAACATTGTTACCAGCATGTTTACTTCATTCACTGCCTCACCTATCAACATGCTTCCTCAAAATGGGTTTCTTCTGAGCATCTGGGCTTACTTTTAAAGGTAAGGGCACTAGATACTGGTTTTTTACTGTCATATAAAGGTCTCAACTGCCAAGGTAATGAGGAATGGTTAAGAATCAGAGCACAGTCTTTTCAAATAATCCTCAAGAAAGTTCTGTCATTCAGGGCTCTTTTTCACTTATGGGTATGTTGTGGAATTTGCTGGTGGCACTTTTCTCCCGTCTGAAAACACTATGCATCATATCTGCTCTATAAGTAAGTTCTGTCCAAACATTTATCACAGAAAACTGCAGGGGGTAGTTTCTAAATCAAAATTATATAAATCAGTAAGCTTTTTCCTGGTTTCTGCTTTGCTTAACATGAATTCTAGCATAATTTTAACTTTATCATTTTTTTTAATGTAACACTTAATTAAAATAATATTTTTATTATAACAATTGAAGGAAGTGACACACTGAGCCTGAGACAGAACAGATACTAGTAGCCCAGAGAGAGGAAACATTGAGCATATGAGTCACCTAAAACTCACCATTTTCCTTATGATCATAGCCTTTCAATAACAGACTTGACATTAGGAAGCATTTCTTTACAGAGAGGGTGGTCACACACTGGAATAGGCTTCCTAGAGAGGTGGTCGATGTCAGTGTGGGCATTTGGACAATGCCTTTAATAACAGGCTTTAACTTTTGGTCACCTTTGAAGTGGTCAGGCAGCTGGACTAGATGATCGTTGTAGGTCCCTTCCAACTGAAATACTCTATTCTGTTCAGTTCTATTCTATTCTGTTCTAACAAATGCTGTTAAAAAAATGAGCTGCAACATGTTGTGTACTTGTTGTGCAGTCTCATATGTATAACCTGGCAGAAGCCTAGGTCTAGTTTAGAAGGGAAAGAAGGATATACAGTGAGGGGACAATTTGTTTTGTTTGTTTGTGGACTTTTACATTTCTTTTTACATACCATTAAATAATTTATGTTGCTTGGTTTACAATATTTTTGTAAAACTAAGTACTCTTTTGGTACCAATCCAAGCCTCTGTAGACTGGCTGGAGCAGGTCTGTACTTTGTTGATCACAGAAAGTTTTGACTCAGTAAATGTTACAAGGCCTCAGGATTTGGCCCTTTGTTTTGACCTTCAGGATATGTACGGTGATCTGAGCTGAGATGAAGGTTTTGAGGCAACATAATCAGAATTACTGTATTATGCAATAGTTTTTCTCTTTCCCTTTTTTTTCCCCTTAACTTTTATCAGAGATTTTCTCTTTTGTCCAGCACAGCATTGCCTTGCTCTGTGGTTGGAGTTGTTAAGTAGTATGTAATTTCCTTTCTTGCATGGAAGCACAGTGAAGTAATTGCTTTGAATTAAGTGCAGTAGAGAAGAAAGAGAAATGCTTTAAAAGATGTAGTATCACAATATTGCACCATGACATCACAAGTGCACAGCTCTGTAGAAGCTATGAAAATGGACAGGAACTTGGATTCATCTTCAGTTATTTAAAGCACTTTCCTGACAGGCAAATAAGAAGGTAAGTTTCCCACACCACTTCCAGAGGCAGTTCAGTTCTTGAAAAAGCTGAATGTCTTTTTGGAGAAACCCATCTCTCTCCTCTAACTGTAGAGGAAGTCCTGGGTGGCTAGACTGCTCACCTATGCATCTCAATTTAGTGCTTGAAGGAATGGGATATATCTGAGCCAGGGCACATGCAGGTATGGTTTCATAAGCGGTTGAGCTGTCATAGCCGTTTTCTGCCACTGAGTGGGGAAGGCTCGTTCCTTCTCCTTTTCTCCCTTCTTTTCTTCCCGTTCTCTGTTCTCACCCACATAGTTACTACCTTCCTTGTGCCAGCTCAGTTGTCCCATCAGATCCTTCCAGGAGCTGATTTAACTCATTAAAACAGCAACATGTTATTCCAGCAGAAAAGTGAATTGATTTCTCACATTCTAGTGAGTTAAGTTAGCTCACAAAGGAGTCAACCAGCAGAAATTAAGAGGCAGAAGCACATGTACCAAAAAGCAGGGGTGGAGACAGAAGAAAGTGGGACTTGGCATTCAGTGATGGTAAGCTGCTAGGATAATTCACTGTCCCCTAGCCCTTTCCCTTCCTTAGTACTCAGTTAGGTAAGGCTCTGGTAGGTCTGTTCTGGCAGAAACAGCTGTAAGATTAGAGTTCCCAGATCTGGCTGCTGATTTAAATACTAAGTTAGCTACATGTGTGGAGTGAGCTCTTTTTTCTTCTAACACAAAAGATGCCTCTTCATTGGGAAACTAACTGGAATTACTTCTGCAGATAATCTTTCCCCAAATCCAAATTAATGCTAATTAAGGATGCAGCAATTTGTTCAATTTGTTTCAATGCCATTATCTTTTTTTCCTACAGGCTTACTTGCCTTCAACTTTCTGGATTACCTTGCTGGATGCTTTTTACCAAAGTCTCGTTTGCTTTTTTGTGCCTTACTTTGTAAGTGCTGGATATGAAATACATTTATACATTTTGACATAGTAAAAACCCAGGCAAATTAGAGAATAAAATTAAGTGTTTGACTTTACTTCCTCATATATAAATGTGCACTAACAGGATCATCGTTGGAACTGAGCTGAACTGTGTGCATGCAAATATGTGTGGTATTGAAACTTTTCATGCCATTTTGTGTATTAGGGCTATACATAAAGACCATATTACGCTGACCGCTGTCTTCCTTTACAGACTTACTATGGCTCAGACATAGACATTTTTTCTTTTGGAAACCCTATAAACACAGCAGCGCTCTTCATAATACTGTTTCACCTTCTCATTGAGTGCAAGTCTGTGGTGAGTACTTTGTTTCCAAAAGAGTATATTCCTGAAGGAGTATGTGCATACCGTTTTCATTAGAATTAAATGGAAGAAAGAGCTTCATATACAAAACAGAATAAGTATAAAAGGGCCAAAACCTAAGTATTTTGTTTATGTGACCATGTGAGCTCTCTTAATGCACCTGTCATTGGAGCCAATAGAATTATTCATATGACTAAAATTAACAAAATTTGGCCTCAGAATTATTTGTAAATAGTGAAAGGATCCTGCCTCATTAGGGTACGATGATTTGGGGGATGTCAGTTTAGTTTTGCAAATGGTAAAACTAACCAGTGATCTACTGAGCCTTCATTAGGTCCCAAAGCTTGCATCTCAAAGACAACAATGTGAACTGTTGATTTTGAATGTTTGGAACTGATGATGGGCTCTGTGGCCAGGATAAACAATTCAGAGGTATATTTTGGTGCCAGAACTAGAGAACCAATATGCTACAGAAATGCTATTATGGTTTTTAATTAAGTCTGCACAAGCTAAAGCATCTGCATTAGCTTGGATAAATTTACAGCCCTTAGAAGGGTAATACTGGGCTATTTTGCATAATTTTAAAGAAAATACAATAATATTTGCAGTAGAAGGACACAGATTAATGGTGTTTATTTTTTCTCTGTCATTTTTTTGAAAAATATTTTTTACGATTGTTTCATAATGGATGAAACTTCAAGTTGTGATTCAGTCTTTTCATTGTTCTTTTGGGAGCATGGCAGCAGTGATAAAAATGTCTTTATTGAGAATATATGGGTAGCATGAATGTATCTGTGCTCTGAATAGGAAAACATTACTTAAATGGGTTTTATTTGGCATTTTTGAATGTCGGCAAGCTGTCAGACCGATGACAGTGTTGTTTCCACAGTAACTATTATAGCCATTTAGGTATAAAATTACAGAAAACTCCAATGTAGAACAGTTAATCGGTGTCTCAAGCACAATATATAAGGGTGGTGTCATGTGAAGATCTCGCCTCCTTTTGCTTGAGAAGGCTTTCTCTGCTGCCAGTGGATGAGGTGGTCATCTAAGGCAAATGGCACAAAAAACATCTTTCACAAAGGAATCAAAAGCTATGTATTTAGTAGAATTAAAAAAATGAAATAGCTGGGTTACCTATGAACTGTAGGAAGAAGGCTCCGTTCTTCCTGGAATGTTTTGTATAAAACTAGGAATATTATCTGAACAGATCTATCCTCTGTTACATTAAGCAGCTGTCCTTGGAGGAAGTATGTGTGCAGGTTCATGCATGCATGTGTACACACATTCAGGTGTTACAGGTCTTTCTGTTTACAGCTTAAATCTGATTTCTTTCCTTTTCTGAATTGCAGACTTGGATACATACGGTAGTTATAGTTGGCAGCATCCTCTTTTACTTTGTCTTTGCGCTGGCTTTTGGGGCAACCCACAATCCACCATCAAACCCTTACTGGATCATGGAAAAGCACATGACAGACCCGGTATTTTACTTAGTTTGTCTTCTGACTACTTGCATTGCTCTGCTACCCAGGTGCGTTTCTGTTTTATAGTTGCAGATTGCTGCTGTTAACAAAATTAGTTTTCTTTGAGTCAGTGATGGTATAAATCTCCCTGGCTAGAGGTTCCTCCCCACTCCCAATGTAAAGAAAAATTCGTAACTCTACCAGACCAAGCCGTGTGCGGACAGCTCTTCAGTGAAATGTTCTCAAAGAAAATTTCAGTAAATAAAAAATTTCTTTTGTGATTTGTATTATATTAAATTATTTATATTATATTAAATATTGTCTTTGGAGGGAAAAAAACAGTAATCTCTTTAACCACAGAGTTTATAATTTATATACAAATCAGTTAAATTAGTGATCAAAGTTGAACATGCACCATACATAGAAGTACTGTGCTTAGTCTGTGTTTATTTGTGAAACCATTTTCTGTTTGAAATTTATGTCATGAATATATATAAGAATATTTAGAGTGAAGAATGCATGAACAGGTTTCTATGTGGGGTAGAAACACACGGACTAGATTGACAGGGGGTCCTGAGTTGTGTTTTTATTGAGCCTAATGTTTAAGTGTTTTGCCTCACTGAAGAAGTCGTAACTCCAAGTTCGATAGCTCATTCACCCTGGAAAGGCAGGAGTGTCGGGTGGCGGTCCCAGACACCAGCACGCTTAGCAGGGAGACACCTGAGCAAGCCAGCAGAGAAAAACTAAGTGTGTGGAAACCAGTGAAAGAGACTTCATCAACCTCTCGGTCTAGCTCTCTTTAGTAGCCACAGCCATCTTTCTTTCACTGGCTGAGTGTGAGCTCAAGTCTGCAGCCTATCAGTGAAGTGCCTCCAGTGCTAATTTATTCATTCTTCTGTGTTAGGTCTCTTTCTTTCCTTCTCATATCATTTCAGAAAGAGCGGGACTTGAAACTGAATTGCACAGACAGATACTGAGAGAAGTGCTGGGGAGAATAATTGCTGTTTCCTCCTCACCTGACATCATTTTATATCATTAGGCACAGTCTAAGCAGACTTTCTGGACCAAGTGCTGCAGTACAGGCTGCATGAATTGTCAACGCCGCCGGCAGGAAAGCTGTCAGAGCTGTGGCTGTAGGTGCCTGCAATAGCCACCAAATATTTGAGTGCCCTTTGAACATGTCCCAGTCTGTGTCAAGCATATCAGCCATGGTTTTGCCGCACTCACCGGAGATCATGACTGGTGGCTTTGGTTCACACTTAATTCAGCAGGACAAACCGTGAGGTGCAAAAAACATGAATGCTGTTGCCTCCCCATCCCTGCTCTCACCTTGGCTTCAGGTGGTGACAGTAGAGCCTTTTCTTTCACACACAGTAAATCTCCCTTACATGACAAATAAATAGATAAATGCTGTTCCTGTTTTGGTAGGGCTGTAGAGAGCCTAGGTAAGAGAGAGCTTTTATCTTGGTGACTGCTTCCAATGTACAGGTGTTCAATTTTGAGGAAGACTGTTTTTCATGCTGAATTAAATGCAAAGTATTTAGACTTACCAGTGAACTTTTTTGAGTAATTTGCACTCTCCCTATGCCAATACCTCAGAAGATTTATAGCTGTTGTGGCTAATTCAAGGTTTTCTACTTCAATGATTTGAAGTAGAAGTGCCTATTATGGAACTGCTGCTGTCACACATACGTTTTTTCCATGCTTATTTCTGATGTAGTCCTTTGTAAGGTACTGAAAAGCCACCCTGCAGCAGAGACTGTGAAGCTCAAGGGTGCTCTACACCTTCTAGCCTGAGGGAGTGAGATTGGGGCTTTCACTGGAGTGACAGGTGTTTGATGCCCTGTTGACTGAAAATTCACTGCAAAAATCTGTGATTAAAACCTTTTCCCAACCTAAGTTGCCAGTTAAGTCAGTTCTAATATAATTATTCCTAGAGTTTAATTCTGGAACATCACCTGTACTCCATAGTCCTCTTACTGCATGTGATACTTTGTTTCTTTGGCCTTTGCTTTCATGTTTATTCTTGCTTGTGGTGAATTCTCTGGCTCCTGCGAAGGTTAAGAACTTTAGAATGATGCTTTGCCTACTCTTCCCAGTGCAAAACAGCAGTGATAAACAGCTGCTCAGTTGGAAGCATAAATTTTTCTAGGCCTGATTTTTTCCACAGTAGCTCTTAACTCCTTATATCTGCACTGAATTGCCAGGGAAACTCTAAACTGCATGCTGATGCTGATACCTTTTTTCTGGGGCCTGACACTATGTGCAGAAAGCTCCGCTTTCAGTGTAGTTGGGACCCCGGCCCTTTCTTGAAGTTGCAAGTGCACTTTGCTGCACTAAGTAGTCCATAGGAGAACTGTGTTCAGGACAGAAAAATGGAAGCACCTGAGATCAGTATCTGTCTTTGAAAATGCCAGTTTTAAAACATGTTCTGGTGCAGTTGCTGGCCTTATAGTTTATGTTCACAAAACGGCACCTGCAAAAACTGTTTCAGAGGCTGCTGCAGCCTCAGGGTTACTTGAATGGTGTTTGATTTCCTCTAGTGTTGCTGGAAACAGTTTTGAGTTTTCTTCTAAACAGCTTATTTGAAACTGTGTTTATTTTGTAGATATTTGCTGAGAGTTCTCCAAGGAACATTGTTTCCATCTCCGGTGTTGAGAGCCAAGCACCTTGACAGACTGACCCCTGAGGAGCAGAGGGAAGCAATTAAGAGGTGGAAAGATGACTGCATTGTAAACTGTAGAGTGGAGTTCCAGGCTACTTCTGGGTCTTCCAGCACAGCCACAGGTCCTGTATCAGAGGAAGAAAGCATTGCCAGTGTTTTGCCAACATCTAAAACACCTTTTCAGGCCTGTTCAAGAGATGGGTTTGGAGAGGATAACTCCTTCTCACCAGACGTTCAGGATGAGTCGGGAATACAAATGGCTTGAACTCTGAAAAGACCGTATTTCTGAATTCATCAAAGGAAACTAATTCAGACACATTTGGCGGTAATAACTGATGCGTCAAAGTCTCTGTGTGTGCTTCTGAAGAGGGCAGCAGTGCTGTTTCTCTAGCACACAAAGCAGGTTTGGATTCTGTTTTGTGTGAAGAAGAGCTTTAATGTATTTCACAAAGTTGGAATGCTAACTGTTTAAAACCCAAGAGTAATAACTACTGATTTATGCTATGTTGTGGTTGTTTTCTTCAGCCAAGGTAGATGATGCACACATTTCCTTAAAAGCTTTTTTGTTTATAAAGCTTTTCAATAATTTATTAAGATGTTCAAGATCTAAATGGCTGGGTTGTTTTTTATATTTTTTCACACAGTAGACTTTGCATACTGCTTATTTCTTGTACGCAACATGGCATAATACCTCATGGTGTTATGGACAGGACATTGCATGAATACAGATTTGCAGGATCCAGTTCAAGTAAGCCAACCTGATCCGTTGCACTGCTATCCTAAAATCCTAGCGTTCCCTGGGATTCACCACTTGCTGAAGTATGAAATAAGCAGAAAGGCTGGGATGTAGTGTTACAGTTTGGCTTGTTAAAAGACTCCTCCAGTACGTGTATACAGTAATTGTTTCAACTGTTGTGGTTCAGTTTGTTCACCAGGCTATTGCATGGGCCATCTCAGTGCTGGCCAAATGCAATTTTAACCCTCAGAAGATCAGCCCAGATGAGACATGTGTCACGTGTCTCCCTCACCTTCCTCTTTGTGTGCAGTCTGTTGTAGGTGAACCTGCTCTGGCAGGGGGGTTGGACTAGATTATCTCCAGAGGTCCCTTCCAACCCCTATCATTCTGTGATTGTGTGATTCCACAAAAAGAGCAAGTGCAGCCTTTTGTTCTCCATGATAGTTCATCCTCCTGCTACATCCCTCCTTTTTGTCTCCATGTGCCGTTTCATGCCATTTGCCACTGACTGGACTACTTTTCCTCCTCACCCAACTCGGATGTTGGCTGCCTGACTTTTTCTCGAAACTCTACCTCATGCCTGTGCTGCAAAATTGTCTGCCTGTAGCAGTAGGTAGCTCCAGTCTGTCTTCAGGTCTTCTCTTACAAATAGCAGCTTCTAGCTGGCGACACTACTTTTCACTCTCAGGTGTTTTTACATTCCTCTAGACTTTTGTAATGAACAGCTTACATATCTCTAAAGGCTGCTCAGAAGAAAGTATTGCATGTCCCAAATTTGAGCTCTGTTGCTTATCTGTCTTGGAGATGTCCTGCCTCTACCAGTTTCCCACTGCTCTGCACACTGCACAAAAGCTGGCTGAGGTGCATGTGGCTACTTCTGGATTCCAGACTGTCTAAAGTATTGCCTCTGTTTTACTTCCCTCCCCAAAAAGTTACATGGCCAATTATGGAGGAACTTAGGAAATCGTTTGTATCCACTAGCACCTGTTGAAATAAACAGTTTCCTCAAACTGTAGCTGCTAATGAATTATTAGTATTGAGCCCATTTTTTGGTTCTGTTTCTTTCTAAAACTTTCTGCTTTCAAATTGCCAAGATTTGTGTGTTTATTTTTAGGTACCATGTTTGGGGCAAGGGCTCTACTTTTTAATTGAACCGTGAGCTTTCCACGTCAATGATCAACATTACGTATTCCACATCTTTGAAGATCTCTGAAAGAATTTAAACAAACGCTGTGAGGTCTGAGACAGCTGCTGCTATGCAGGGCAGATATTAAGGGCATGCTAAGTTCATTCAAATGCAGGTCACCACATGTCACCAAAAGTTTAAAACGGTTCTGTTTTCAAAAGATAGAATGTAATTAGGGCTGCCTCCATCCCTAGTGTTAGTGAGGAGAAAAATATCCTTTTTGTTTAGCCTGTAGAAGAAAAACAGTGGAAGGAGCCAGTGATGACAGCCATTTCTGCAAATACATTTTTTTAATTTGGTTCAACATGTGACAAAATATTTTTGGTAAGTTCTAACATCAGGTTAGTGGGGACCTTTGAAGTGATGGCAGACATTCAAATTTTAAGAGATCATGTCGAGCATGTTGGTTTGCAGTTACAATTTTCAGATGTTTGTAGCATCCTTCTTGCTGCGGGGGGCACCTTGCCAAGAGTGGACTCCAGGTGTCCTGAGTGAAACATCGCAGCTTTCTTTACAAGCCATGGGGACTGTAAGGTGTCCAAGAAGAAGATGCAAAAGAGCCAGCAGGTTTTGCAGGGAGATTAGCTGGTACAAGGGCAGAATCATACAGGAACAAACTTGCTGGGACTCAATGTTAAGCCATCTGCTCTGCTCCACAGACCCAAGGCAGGCTTGGCTCTACCCTTATCAGTCCTAGTAGATGTTCTCCTGTTGCAAAGAGCTCCAGAGAAGCAGTCACCTGTTAGACCTAGGGCCAGCTGCACCATGCCTCTGGAACACTTAAATTGCTATTACGCAGCTTTTTACAAGCCTAGTCACCCCGCTACTCACTGCTTAGTGTGGTGAGGCTTTCAGGATGGATTCTTAAATAGGATGAAGGATGATTTCATCTGGGTCTCCAAAGTGCCAGACCCTGTGGGTTGCCTTGAAACTTTAGGTCCTTCTAAAAGTTCCTCTGTGCTGAGATCACAAGTACTTTTGTACCACTTGAAGTGGTACAAAATGACACACACACACATTTTTTTTTTCTTGGTGTGCTGCTTCACTGATGGTGCATGTTGCTTAAAATTGTCCCCTATAGGTTGTGTTCTTTTAGAGTACTTTGACAAGTAGTCTAAGTGATAAAATTATGCCTTGTGTAAAATCTGATCTTTTTTCTTTTTTTCTTTTTTTTTTTGGACAAACAGCAGAAATATCTAAGGGATGTCTGCTGTGATCACTTGCTATTTTTTACTGAAGGGGAGATGAGGGTAATGAGTCTTTAATAAAAGCTTCAAAATGTTAATTGGCCATATCTAACGTGGTGCCAAATGAAGGGTGCAAGCACATCGCTCTCCCTTTGCTTCTCAACAGTTGAATGTTTCCTGTATTTTTTTTTCAGCGCTGGAGACGTCACGATCCCCTGCTTGCTTCTGCACTTAGGCACAGCGTGACCTGACTTTTCCATTTTGAAAACAAGCTTTTTAAGATCATCTCACAGGTGCCTTCCAGATGTCATAAAGGAAAGCACAGCATTTATACTTTGATTGTCAGTTTAAAAAAAACCAAAACAACCACCTTCAACTCCCCCAAGCTTTGTAGCTACACCTAGAGCAGCTTTAACTCACTTCTTGATGTGCAATATTTGATTTACAGAAAAAAATATGCTTTTTTAAATTATTTTTTTCACAAGCAGCTGCACCTGTGCTAAACATTTGCAGGTGGCAGTCAGCTACAGCCTTTATTGGGCGAGTGTTTTCGCAGCACAGTGAACTTTGGTCTGTACCTGGGGCACAGTTTGAGCTGAATGTTTAACCCAAGCTGTGGTTTTTCCCTCAGCCCCACTGGCTGCAGCACAAGGCTGAGGACCAGCTTATGCAGAGCACCTGCCAGCCCTGGCTCTGCTGCTGGTCAGATCAGCCCTTGCTCTATGTGGAGGCTAATGGAGAAGTTCTGAAGGTGACTGTGTTAAGAATGTTCTCATAGCTGAGTTGCACTATGGTTTTTGTATTATTTGTTCCTGTTTTATTCTGGTTATGTTACTCTTGCCCTCATGGTCCTGGATACCTTACTGTTGTCTGCAGTGAGAAGGCAAATTTTAACTATTTTAAGTTTCTGCATGCTTATTATTTTGATTTTAACATGTCTACATGTTGTTGAAATGCTGCATACCAGTTAAGAGGAGATGGTTATTGCAAGCTAATTGTATTCCTGAGGAAAGCCATAGAACAAAATGTGTTCAGAGAAATTTTCATTGCAGCTTTAGTTTTTCACATTTGTCAATCCAGAGTAGTTGCTGGCAGCGGTATTCTTGGTAATATTCTGTATTGGAAGCATACATACAGAAGAAACTAAAACTTGTACAGTGGTGGTAGTGCCAGAACCTCTACAAGTGGTGTTGTGCTAACAGGGCTGTCCGGGCTGCTTAAAAAAGCTAAATAAGGGTATGCAAATACCTTTTTAAGGTTGTTTTTAGGCATTATTGCTAAAGTTATAACTTCACACCTCTATATTCTCATTGAGTCTCTCTCTCTAAAGATTAAAACACATTTTCAACAGAGAAGTTACTTGGAAAATGATGGTAAATTTTTATTAGTACAGCTAGAAAGAAACACATCTGCTTGGCTGTGTGACATTGCTTCCATTTGGAGCTACAGCTGTGGCAGAAGTAAAACCAACAGTTGGTACCGTACAGTGAGGCTACACTTGTAAGAGAAACAGCGTAACTGTGATCATAGCTGTTATGTTGGCACACGGGAAAAGGCTTGATAACAGTGTAAGGAGGAGTATGTTGCCTATTTCATGTGCACACATAAAAAAAGCAGTATAAAAATACATTTATAAAATTACAAATTTCTTCTTTACATGGAATGTTGTGTCAGACACAGTTGTGGGGAAAGAAAAAACCCAGCTGCTCCCTCCTAAAGCCATTTGGGATGGGGCTCAGCCTGTAATTTCTTCAGACTGATCCCATACAGGAGGAGGCTGGACCATATCTTTAAGCAGGAGTCTCCCTCATTTCCTGGGAGAGATTGCTTGGAAACTGGTGGCAGGCCAAGCCCAGTCAATTAAAATGTGTAATTACATATTGTTATTTGGTAGTGCTAACATCTACATGAAATGATTATATGTACTCCAGTGCTTTACAAAATTCAAAGCTGCTAACCACTTCATCTGGTGGAGAGATGTCAGGCTGGGCTGTTCATTTCACAGCAGCGCCTCGCAGAAACCTGCCTGTCACCAGACACGTCAGATGGACAGCAGGGCGAGCTGGCTCTGACAGCCCCTGGGCCACCTACTCCTGTTACCGGCGCTGGGACTTCGACCGGTGCTGCCCTACAGCTGCAGAGATCCTGGCCCCAGAGAACAGCTGAAGTGGGGGACTGAGAGCTCCAGCTTCCATACCCTTGAGGCAAGGTCATCAATAACCTGCTTCCTCTGTAATCTACCTGCACTGGAAAAACATGGTCACCGCTGCTTTCTCTCATTTATAGCTGGGGGAAGAAGAGCATTTCTATGTTACAGTAAAAACAAAATCCTTAATATATATTAAAAAAACCCCAACCTAGCAAAGCCTAGAAGGGTTTTCTTTCTGAGCATGAAACAGTGATACAATAGTGACTTAAATAGAGTTTCAGAATCCATAATATAAATACTGAATATTTATTAATAATGCTCTCTAGAGCGCTGTCTAGTATGTTAGGCATATTAAAGGAGAAGATACGGAAATAAGAGGTAAACCTTCACTAAAACAATAGTCAGATTTATGTAGATTAGTTGCAACATGATTAATAGTACCTGAAATGTCCATTAGTTAGCTCTTTTAATGCATGTTTCCACATATGGCAGTCATGGTATTTCACAAGGCCCTGCCATGTTGTCATGGGGGTATGCCAGAGGTAGCAGAGAAGGTAACTATATGCCTTAGGCTGGATTCACAGCGGACCAGGCACAGCACTGAAAATACACAAATTTTAAACACATTGCTCCCCGGTGAAATTCATCCTGTAATCCTCAGGTTCCTGACTCCTCCTACTCCGGCCTCCCAAAAGCTGTGAGCTGCACAGGATGTCACCTACAGCAACAGCTGATCAGACACACCTCCCCTCTACACCACAAAGAGGTGCCAAGCTCCATTATAATTTTTTTTCAACCAGACTCTCTTGGAGTCAAGGCTTAGCCTCTTGCCTACTGCGCAGAGCATTCCGCCATCTGGCTACCAAGCACTTGAGTAGCGCTCTTTGAGCCTTCGCTGACGAAGCTGTTGTACTTTGCTAAACATATTTCTAATATTCATTTGAACAGAAGCTGGAATCCAAGTCTTCTGTCACTCAGATTTCTTTCTGCCTTTTTTCTTTCTCCCAATTGTTTCATCTTGCTAAGCAAAATGAAACTTTTAATGCAAGATACTAGAAGAGACCTATCAAAAAATACCCAGTTTCCCAGTATTTGGCATACTGCTCACACTCCATCCTTTGCACTTTAAATCTGCATTTTCCATATCTCACCAGATGTTCAAAGTAGCTGACTGTAGGTGGGGAAACCATTGCAGTGGCATTGCCAACCCTGTTATGTTTTTAGAGGTCTGGAGATGTTCAGTGCACACTTTATAGGCTGTGAACACACTATACAAAATGGGGAAAAAAGCCAGTGGAGCATAGGTTGGATGAATGTGCTGATCGGTGTAGTGCTGTCAAGGCATGGGTGTTTCCTGGACTCATTAAGACAGTGGAAGCTTCAGAAAATTAAGTGGTAGAAACTGTCCAAAGAGTCTGAACAACTAAACTTTGGTCTCAGGTGCCTCAAGTGGTAGTTATGGGTCTGTTGGCCTACTGGTCCCTCCATCACCCGGCAGAGATGCCCAAGCTGGCTCTGGGAACAGAAGCTGTGCAGTCAGGATGGTACAGGGTTATGCCCAAGCAAGTTGGCCACCCTGAGGGACAGAATGTGTTAGGTCAGGCGCACCAGCAGCACACGGCTACGCAGCTTCGGAGACCTGCATGTGTACTTTGGTGTGCCCTGTGCCACACGGACGTACAAACTCGTCGATCTCTCCCACACCGTCCCGCGTGTGTTGCGGCCATGCCTGGTGTGAATATACGTCTTGTCAGTGCTGTCTGAATGCACCGAGTTCATTCCTCATGACAACAAGTGAGTGAAAATGCATGTTCTACTAATTGAATAGTATTAAAATAGGTTATCTAAAAAGGTTTTTCTAGTCTATGCTACTGCTTAGTTTGAATAGCTGAAAGGCAGAAAGTGGCTGATTCTTTTCTTTTAAGCCTTGGTGCTTGGAATAGCACCACAACACAGTTAAAAGAAAAGTCAAAGGGATTATTAATTCTACCCCAAAGTATATTCACCAGCAGAGGGTTTATCGTTAACATACACTGCATATTCCATAGCTCCACAACAAGCATAAATAGAGCTTGAAACTCCTTTTCATAGAGTTTCTGGACTGCAAAATCTTCAGTGTTGAAGTGCTGATTCCTTTTTTCTTTTGTCTGTCAGCACAACTCTTACCATCTGGAGTTAGTTTAGCAGAAAGGTGTGGATGTATATTTGTCTTTCAATCCACTCAATAAAATGTGACACATTACTGTAAACTCCAGGTCCCAAAACCTTGGAAAAGCAGACAGAGCCCCAAGATGTTAAACCAAACAAAGTCCAGCGCCCTGCAGGTTGCTCACACACAAGCGGTCCTCCACTGTCACCCTGCAACATGAAACAAAAAAAATCAGTCTATAGGGGCTACACATGGCCAGCAGTCGTATGGTTAAAGCTATGTCTCAGTTCCTACAGCGATTTGCCTTTACTAAGTAACTCAGCTGTAAAAACCTGCTGCTCTGCTGAACTATGTAGCAGCACACAGCGTTACCAGTATTTATTCCCTGTTTGTACAAAAAATTACCTGCAAAAGGCTTGTACAAATATAAAAAAATCAGTCTAATAGTCAACTAATACAGAAAAACCTTAAAGTCTTCAAGCAGCATTTCATTATCGTAAACTGAAGTTGATTACACCAATAATAATAAAAGCTGGGTTAAAATAGGTAAATAACTGTTGTCATTCCTATAGTAGATGAAGTATGCTATACCTAATAAACATCATAGTACTTCGATTTCTAAAAGCAAGTCTGGCTGTGAGTTTCTCCTTAAAGAGAAGCCTACCATGCAAGAGTCCACAGTTCCAGACTCATAGCCAGCACACAGCATCCTGCTGGTGATGGTTTTCATGTCAAAGTATGACTGGCATCGTTCCAAGGAAATGATGCGAACCTCTCCTTCTTGAAGCTTGAAAGGCACTGAGAAACAGAATTAAGCATTAAACTACACACACAAACACAGAAATACTTAGCTATGATGGCTCTTTGAGGTATGATAAATATTTGCATTAGGGTGGCTTATAAATGTTACTTTTTTATATATATATTAAACATCAGGAGGGAAGAATCCCCCTTTCACACAAAGCTAAGGTGAAAGCAGGTGGCTTTTTTTGCACTGCTGCACTGCAGGATTCATGACTGTCATGCTCCTGAGTCAGGAGTGTACATGTTGCATTCTGGAAAAGGACCACACAGATGGGGACTGGTGCAACACTTGCTGTGTATCGTGCATTCGCACTGACTTATCGTGCATTCACACTGACAGACTGAGGAGGGAGAGCACCTTTACAGGTGCAGTGGCCACAGAACAAGAAAACACACTAACGTTCTGTTCAGAGAGACAGAAACAACACTTGTGATTATGCCTGGATGGAATAAATCGTATCACAAGTCCAAAGTGTGACGCAAAGCATTGATTCAAGAAAGTGTTCATTCAGCCTGTATGCCAACACTCAGTGCCTTCCGCTTTCACTGAACTAAGAATGTTGCACCCCCACTGATGATCTGGTACCTTCTCAATACAGTTCTGAATACAACCTAAACCAGTAAAACGATAACCAGTTCAGGTGACTTTCTTGACAGGAGTTTCTAGATCCTCAGCATTTTTTAAAATCAAGCCACTTGTCTAAATAAGGATTAAGGACCATAAATTCAGGCTGCTGATTTGAAAAAGCTAGGCTCTAGACACAGCTAGAATCCTTCATGAATAGTTACAGTTCTCTGCTATTTAATAAGGTCCAGTAATAGTACAAACGGATCAAGCTTTGCAATGGGATCACTTATTTGATTAACTCAGTAGAAGGTTAACATGTTTTTCCAAGAAATTTTCCAGAAATACTCATCTTACTTTTGTTGCCCATGTGTCCCCAGCCTGTGATGTAGCAGTAGGTGTCTGGCTGAACCAACTGGTCCTTGCTGGGCAAACAGACAGGTCTAACATAGCTTGTCTCGTTGATATCCTCATCCAGTTCCACAACGCTGATATCATAGTCTACGACTGCTCTGTTGTAGCGTGGATGGAGGATAATGGTCTTCACTAGTCGGGTCTGCATGAAGCTTGATGGATGATCAAGATTGCTAATCCCAAACACTACTTTCCAAACAGCTGCATTTTCTCTCCTTTGTAAAAAAGAAAAAAATGGGAAATTTCAATCAAGAGCTTTCTTTTAAGCTAAAACACCAGAGAATTTTTTCTCCCTGACTTTTTGCACATTGCACTTTGCAAAGCATTGCACATACAAATGCAATACAAAGAAAAGACAAATATTTGGGCATCATTACTTCCAGCTAAGATCTGGGCAACAAAAGACAATCCTTCCCATTTCCTTCCTGTCTGTTACCAAACAAATTAAATCTCACACCTTCATAAGATATGTAACCTTCTATCAGTTGCTGTATTAAATGCCAAACGCTCTCAAAATCATCCCTTGGATCCTGCCCGTCTTAGGTGCTCACACGCTCGCTGGTGGGCATGTACAAATTCCTCTGGGGTGACAATATTGTTCAGTAGTACGCTGTTGACAGCGGTAAGTCTAGCTGAAAACCCAAAGGAGTCTCAAAGAAGCAATTCTATTATGAAAATTAAGTCTTTTATGGTAGCCATGGGAAAAGTCCCTTATTTATTTGGCATTCAGCCTGCCTAAGCACACTTCCTATGCCTAAGACCAAAGGTTACTTTGACTCTTACAATTGTTTAAGACTCTTTTGGTAAATATACAAGATCACAAAAAAAGGATGCATATGGTACAAGTGGGAAGACTGAACTAGTGTCTGTTGAAACACATGAGAAAAACAGGCTAAGAGCGTGTAATCTCTTGACCATAACTGGTCACAGCATAAGTCACAGGTTCCTAATTAGTCTGTGATTCTAAAAGCCCTCAAAAAAGTCAGCATTTTTCACAACTGATGAAAGACAGTTCCATGTAACTAGGCACCTTTGACAAGATCGAAGCTTAATCAAAGCAGTGTAAATCAAAGCATGCAAAATTTCAGCTTTTTCACAATACTCAACAGTATTGTAATTTCTGTAATTTGTGAAGAGATTTGGTTGCTAAATAAAGGCTATTTTTATCTTGAGTTGCATCAAAATTCTGATACTTCAGACTATAATGAGCATTTCACCATCACGATCAGTTTGCGAGTTTTTCCATAAAGTTACAAGATTAAGTGCTAAGAATATTCATATGCTATTGTGTTTATGAACATTGTAAAAAAGCATTGCTCAGAGCAATGAGCAGTCACAGCCAGAATGTATTGTTCTACAGTTCAAGAAAAAAACCTTAATGTCTTGGATGCTTTGGTATAATGCATTTCAAAACAATATTGACAAAACTCTGGGGACTATACTAACAAAACTAGCAAAGGACACGATGTTTAATGTAGCCCTTTCCATTTATGCCCTCTACAAGTATTCGTGACTATTTGCATTAATGTTTTCTGCTGCATTATTGTTATATAGTCCTCATGTTTTGTACCACAAACTTCACATGAACTTCATAAAACACTTCACAAAATGGAGCATTTTGTCTAAAGCACCAGAGCAATTTAAAAGACATTTTAATTGTTCACTTATGTGGTTGGTTTGGTAAATTTTTGAAATACTTTATATCGCGAAAGCTTCATGGCATCAAGAATGATCTTGCTGTTGCTGTATCAAGCTGTACAAATGAAGAATTTAAATATTTCAGGCTGCTGGGAACATACCCTCAAATCTATTTAGAGAAGCAGAAGAGAAGAAAGTTCATATAACTCCTCAATGAATTATTAAACCAAAATATCTTAGTACTTTAAGGCATTTAGAATACAAATGCGAAAGAGACCTTTTACACGTAATGCCCTGAGCTCACATAGATATTATATAGCCCTAAATGAGGGGTAAATGAACAGCCTCAAAATGTAGTGGCAGTCTTTCTGCATTTGACAAAAATGGAAGAATTTTTACTTTAGAAATTTCACAGCTTCTCTGCTTATCTTTCACTAATGAGAGAAATCTCCTAGCCATGAAATTCAGTAACAGTCTAATATTGTTGAAGTATCCACCTCTAAATACCACCCTTTATTTTAGATCACCAGAAAAAGTTCTTCTAAAGGTAAAGAAATATTCTAGATACTGCTTAGCTTTATTTAAAAATAGATGGGGAAAGAAGAGAAATTCCTTGTGCAGGACCCAAAATCTGATAAAGACAATATTCTTGTTTGTATTACTCAGGTTTAGCACTCTGTTAGTTTAGAAGGAAGGTTATCTAGGTTACTCTTTTAAGTTTCTGGTTATTACTTTTCTTCTCTCTGAATGGAATCAGTTCTTGAACAGCCTTAGGGCTTGATATGATGTGATAGTCAGAACTGAGGTCTCTCCTCAGTCACTTCCTCTAGCATTTCCATCAATAGCTTCACACCTTGAGATACTCACACTATCACCTGCTTGATGTCTTCTGGTTTGGAAACAAAAGCCACAAACTTTGCCCCTACCACAAGTTCCATCAAGAGCCAGGAAAAAAAAAAAAAAAGGAAAAAACCCAACAAATACCAAAGAACTCAGTGTTTCAGAAATAAAAAGACAAAATATTTGAAATTATTACTGAAAAAGGGAATGATTAATGTTATAAAGAAATATCAGTCAAGAGGTACTTGCTAACCACAGAATTTCTGCTGGGTTGAACAGAAAGAAAGGTGTTTAGTGTAGTCTAAAATAATTTCCAATGAGCAAGTAGCAGTTTAAAGCAGGATTAAGCACTGATGACAACTGCATAGCAGAAAAGTACTTGCTAACTGCAGCAGAAAACACACATTTCAATTATCTTTAGAAACCCCATTAAAAAACTTTGGTACAAGACAAAAGAAACAAGGTAATAAACTTCCCTCCAAAAGGGAGGTTCATTAAAAAGAAATGTTGGTTGGCACCAAAAAGCTGACAATGACCAAGACAATTCTTAAGACATGTAAACTTCCTCTGCACTCCAGACTGTCCATCCACCACAGGGCCTCAGATACTAGGAGGCACTGAGTAGTGGTTAATACTGACTTCTTAATGATTGCAATCCTAATAAAGGAGTGGAGTGTTTATAATTAGAAATGGCAGTGACTTCAATATGTCAGTTGCACTGTGAGTAAATAGTCAGGTTTTATTTTTACTAATGGCCACAGCATTTTTCCACGGTGATTTCTATGCTGGTGCCCAGAATTATTTTTTTAATCTATGGCAGTTGTATGAGAGCTATAGGATTATTGTTTTGGTCTTCTTCCTTTTCCTGTTTCCTGCTGAAAGTCAGGGCATCTTCATTTAGCTTTCATCAGCAGAAACGCCAGCAATGAATAATAAAGCATGTGAAAGCTTAAGCTGATGCTGTTTTATACCATTTACTTTCTTTTTCGGTCTCTTAAAACCAGGCCTCTCTGATTTGCCGTTCTGCAAAGGTCATCACCTACCCCTGTGTGTTTGGTATAGGAGGGAGGACTTGGTAATTCACATGTCCAAGTTTATAGGAACAGTAAAACTGTCTGAGCCCTCTCACCCTTCAAAGCAGTGTGCTACTGTCAAGACCCATCTCTTTGCAATCAAAACACAGCCACATATGTGTCCACTTGGCTCACTCTGCAGCGAGCACTGCCACGGCCATCGGCCTGGGCGACTGGTCCTACCACCAAGGATCCTCTTGTTCATGCGAGCAGCTGGGCGACGGCCGCAGTCTAGTGAGGAACAGATGCAGAAGGGAGTTAATCGTTACCACAAAGGCAGCACATGCAAGACCTTCTGCAAGAAAACTGGGCACAGAACAGTATTAAGAGAGTCATGAAATTACACTGAACAATACAGTATATGAAGTCACCAACAACCACACAACAATATCAAACATTTTGAGCCATTTTCATCCTTCCATTATATCAAAGGATTTGCTCTCCTGGTATTAATTTTGAGCGGCTCAGCCTGAAATATTAACCCAGCTAAGTTTGGGATCCTGGCATCCTTTCTCTCAGGAGTTACCAGGCTGCCCTTGGGAAGGTTTCCTGGGTTTATGGCCTTGTCTTTCTGCCAGCTAGGAGCGTGTTTGAGCTACTTTGTAGCATCCTTAAGAACTGCTTCTGGAAAACCTGCTCAGCAATAGTAAGGCTTTTCTTAAGCCAGGTGTGAGGTGAATGTCACAGTGTTTACTCAGCTACACGGCACTGAGCTTGCTTTGCCTGTGGAAATTACTAAGGGAGGATATTTGAAGATTTGAAGACACTCCAGTACTCTGTCCATTCTACTTTACAAGCCACTTCCACTGGAAATTATACCAGATTCCCATCTGCCAGAGAGTTACTTTTCTGAAAGAGTTAGCCCTTCACTTTTGTTTCATTTTATATTCTGGCTTTGAAAGATGGCAAACTTATTATTTATCCAGTTTATACTCAGTCTGATTTAGAGAACAAAAGAACACCACCAGTTTCTGCAATCAGCCTCCCAAGGGAGGAAATACTGCCATTGCCTATATCCGTGGGAATTTAGTGGTGAATAAATTGTAGCAGTGGTTATTTGCAACTTGTAATTCTTACTGTGTTCACTTCACTTCAGAGGGCAAGGGGTTTTAAGTCTACTTAAAGCAACATAGGTCAGAAGCAAACACCTTTGACAGGCTCCTATGAGCTGCTTTTTTTTTGTGATGAGTAGTAAATGTTTTGGTTAGTTTCCCAAATTTAGGTCATGCTTTGTGGTTAATTTGCCCTGTGTCAAGCTAATTTAAGTGTTCTTCAGCAAAGCTCTCCTTGACTGTAGAACTTGAGTTTATTGAAGATGAAGAATTTCTGCATTTTTAAACCACTTAAACTTGCACAATCTGCTGTGCCTACAGACTTGGTCTGTAACTTTCTAATTCAGGTTCTTCTGTCCCCTTGAGCTTCACAACCAAACAGACCACAGCTTCAACTGCCAGGCAGATAGCCTGCTAACCACTCCAGTGGTAAAGGATATTTTCAGCAGGAAGTTTTATCAAACTAATTTTTGGAACCTGACTGCTGACAAAATTCATTTTGTGGGAGCAGGACCGGGCTACTGCAATACACAGCCTCGTAGTCAAAAAATAAGAAAAGCTGATGAAACTGAATAGAGCAGGGAAAAAAACCCAATGCAAAACTGGATGTTGCAGAAGTCTAGTCAAATTTCAGAATGAATCCGCACTAAACATCTGCATTTGTTAAAGTAATTTAACATATCTTGATAAACATCTTTGTTTTATATGCACTTCTCTCTTACCTTCTTTAGTGCAAAAGAGAGCCACTTTGCTTCTGCTTCGACACATCTGTCTAAATATTGAAACAAGAACATGGTGGAAATTTCAATTAATTGATGTAATTTTTGGTAATTTGCAAATCAGCACAGGTATTGTACTCATTGTTATGAACCAGCTGTTAAAAATTCCCCTCAACTGTAAAAAGAAACACAAGGAGCTTCTTATGCTAGATCACCCATGGTTTCCACTGTCTGCTTGGAGATAATTCAAAATATTAGTTCAGCTTTACAATGCATTTCATGAGTGGGTGCTACATATTTTGCAGTCTACCTCGCTCTCTGGGCATTGATCCAGCTCTGAGGTCAGCTGGGATGTACAGTCTGTCAAGCCTTAATTTATGGCACCTGAAAGTACAGAGATTGCCATTCTCTTCTTCCTTACAGCTGAAGGATAGAATTTTCTTTGAAATACCTTTGATAATGGATGATCTTTCATGCCGTAAAAGTTTGTGTGTTTTGAAATAAATCCAGGAAGTTTGCAAAAGTAAGTATTAAAACAACAAACAATTACCATTTTTGTCAAAAATTTTCAGATGAGAAAGGAAAGAAGTGATTCTCTGCCAATGGAAGGGAGATCCTTGTTAAAACAGAGAGCATTGTTGCTCACCTAGCTGACTGCCTTTTTGTTTCCACCACTTTTTAATTCCTACCATGTAAGTGCTTTTCTGAGGCAGATGCAGAGCTAAATTAGACTGGATACAGAGATTAGCTGTTCCCCAGGTAATTCTTTGAAGGCTGTAATCTCAGTAGGTAGGCAGTATCTTTAAAATTGCAACCACCTAAAAAGAGGCTGCATTTGATTTTAAGTCATAGATACTAATGTGGACACAACAACAGAGTGCCAGCAAGCTCACCAGATTAGCTTATATCTGTGACTTGACCAGACCTCTGTCCCTTACACTGCATATGCCCCATTCATATACTGTGCAATTCAGTCTACCTTCTGTTCCCGAAAACACAGACCATAAATTTCTGTTTCTAGACACAGACGACCAATTTCAGGAAAGAAAATTCTGTGCACAATTTTGAGGGGGATTTGTGCTCCATAAAAAAAATATACAGAATATAACTGAGACCAGCTACACTCATGTTTCACGCTCGTTTCTATGACTTATCTAATAGGCAGCTCTAAAAGAGAAAACTTCAAGCTTTTATGCATGCATAGCCTGCACTGTGCCATTCCCTCTTATCAAAACTTCATGAAACCACTGGTGCGTTTGTTAGTTCTTGCCCAAGTTCCCAGTAGTCCAGGAGCCTGACAGCTCCTTTAAACATACAACATACTCCACAGCACAGATGTTTTACATGCTCAAGTTCATCCAGATGAATACACCTAGACTGCAGGGCTCAGGAGCACTTCCCAGCTCCTGGGCCTGTCTTGGCTTCATGTTGGGAAGAGACTAAACACATATTGTCCTCTGTGCAGTCTGCTTTATACTAGAAAGCAAGCCAGGTACATGAGAAGTGAGGCAGGCCTGCAGGTCCTCCAGTAGGATGACTGGGAGATCAGTATGGGGTGCACCTGATCTGCAGCACATGCACAGCTGGTGAGAGCCATCTAGACAGGATGCCCAACACAGCCAAAACAAAAACAGCCTCACTCTTCGTGCAAGGCCTTAGCTTCTCGTTACCCATTTTCTGGATTTGAGTCTGGAACATCTGTTTCTACAGATTACTTTCATCTCTGTAATAGCTTTATCAATAATTCCCATTACTGCTGTTTTCTCTCCTTTAACTTGTACTTCGGGTGAAACTAGATCTTTTGCTACTAGATCTTGTAACACAGAGGCTCCAAATCCATCCCTTCACACATACTTCCTAGCAGACCACTTTCAAACACGGCAAAATACCTTGAAATTTCTGCTTTGCACTTCAGTGACTGAACAGAATATGACTGTGGACCTGCATTTGTGTCTGGTCACAACCCAAGGTGCTTATTCTTGTGTTACTCTGGAGAAAAGCATTTAGATACCATTAGGCTAGTGGAAAGGGACAATGAGAAAGGAAAAGAGTTAAAAACTGAAAATTTTCAAGTATCAGGCACCACCCTGTAATGGCCCTTCTTCTAGATGAAGAAATAAAAATGAACTTAAATGAATGGGGAAAATACTAAAGTAAAACAGAACTAGTACAAAGCTGAGATGTAGGAAAGCAAAAGTAGGCACTTGCAGACACAATCTTTTTAGTATTCCGTCGTTACAGAGAAGTTTCACTACAGAAAATAATGAAGCCACGCAAAAGAAAAGTAGGCGTGTAACTCATGTTCCTGTCTTCCTACATGTTGTACCTCTGTATTTAGCCAAGACAGTCTTTCCTTGTGAAACGGAAGGATTTTCTACGGAAGAAGGAAGTTCTGAAATCTCCTAGGCATTTGAAAGAGAACAGGGAAACAATGAATCTGCTTTTTGATGAATGCAGTTCCAGATGGGGATTAGGTGTCCTCGATGCTTAAGTACATTGGCTCTTCAGTTTCAAAGTCACACTTTGAATGTCTCAACAATGAGATCCTGGCTTCTCATTACCAACTACCTGTTTAGTCGAGTTAATTAAAAGGAATATACCACCATCTGAAGCCAGAGGAGCTGCTAAGGAAACCTACTGTAAGTGGATATAACTTCTGCTGAAGAGGCTGTGGTCGCTCCAAATGTAGGAATCCAAACTACATGGGCTGTAGAGGATGATAAGGTGTTGCAGGTTTTGCTCTATAGTACTTAATGGACTTGGTCAGCAGGGATTTAATGAAGCTGTCTGGTCCAAGTGCTTCAAGGGTATCGCCTCTATGTCACTCAAATGCTGTTAGTCTAGCAGAATGGGCCCCCGAGGATTCACAAGGTGCACTCAAAAGAGACTACAGTTGTAGTAGACACTAAAATTGTTATAAACTGTATCTTAACAACTCACATGAGTATGTGCTGGGATTTATACACAACCTTGGAAAAAAGAGCTTACACCAAGGGGAGTTTGTCATCCTCCACTGATAAGTGACTACCCACAGCAGTGAAATAAATCTCATTTACCTGTTACTTACCCATTCACTAGAAGTGCGTGTACAGTGGATGCATTTTTATTCTTCCAGTCTGAGTGCAGATTCAGCCATTTTTGATGCTGCATTTCCTCATTCTCTATTACAATTTCTGTTTTGGATGGTCCTCTGAAACAAATGAAAGACATTCATAGACCTTTCAGTAGGTTTCTATGTTAAAATTATGAAGGTGAAGAGGCCCTAGTCCCTCCTGTTTACTCCAAAGACATACAGCTGAATGTTATGTCAAAGCCACGTGTGGCAGAATCATAGTTAGGGGAATGAAATCACCCCAAGAAGCCAGGCCAGCTAACATATTACTGTTGCTTTTGTTGTATTTTCTGCCAAGAACCAGAATTGGAATTGGGAACAGCAAGAGCCTTCTGGAGGCATTTACTGTAGTGCATACATTGACATACTGTTTCTATAGTTTCTTGTCTCCAAAAATAGATCTTCCTATGTCGAAGGGGTAAAAGAAAAAAATATTTTCTTACATTCCTATCTTTGGAAATCCATTAAAACTTATCAGTAAAGAGCAGTCTGGGTCTTGTTAATAATAATTGACAGTATCTCTAAGTCCAAGCTGTCTGCTTTGCAAAACAGAACAAATCACGATGACGATGTCAAACCTGTCCTTCTGCAGCAAATTAACAGGAATATGAAAGTAAGTTAGAATGGTTCACCAAGAGATATTTTCATATATCCACTTCCTCTGTTTAGTTATTGCCTGATAGACTCAAGCCACTGAAGAAATTGCTGTTTTAGTAAATCTCAATTGCTAAATGGAAGAAAGAGTGTATTTTTTAAATCGCTTTACAAGTCATGCAACTTCCCAGCACAGAAGCATCCATGATTAGCCATCAGTCCCTGTCAATGACAAAGACTTTCAAGGACTGCTCTCCTGTACGTCGGTCAAAAGCCAAATTCTAAATCGTAGTTCATGGAAAAGAGAATGAGAAAAGTTCAGAAAAACTGTGATGCTTCCTAAAACTTGCCTCTGAACCCAGTCTCTCATGGCAGTACTTAGTAATGCCAGAGAGGTTTGTCTTTAAGTCCAATTTGCAGTATTAACTATGTTTCTTTTGAAATAGTTACAGAAGTGCGGCATCCTTTACCCACTTGATTGCATAAATTAACAAAGATCAAAGAATTCTGTTTTATGGTAAAGTTGTTAGAGCAACCATATGGAAATGTTTTCAATGGGGCCGGCAGAATTAACTAGGCTCTGAGGTCACGGCCCTGGATCCTGCCTGTTACATGACTTATTTTTCAGAACCTTCTCTGGGCATATTAAGCAAATATGATTCCATGATCTATTACTCAGAATGTGCAAGCAGATAATAAGAAGCGTTTTTAAAGACTGTGGGTTTTCCTCATTTAGAGAAAGCTGTTTGCTGCAAAAAGAGCTTTCTTCCTCAGTGCCTGCTCACAGCAAACACATAAAACTCTCCACTCTTCATTTCCATCATTTGCTTATTTCCCACTCTTTTTCCCACCAAACATACACAAACTTTTTTTCTTAAGATGACATTCTGCATTATGAACATCTGTGAAGAACTATGTTCACCATTTCATAACTGTGTACAGTGATATTTTATGTAGCTGTAAACAGTGTCTGATCTATAAAATATGCAACTCAAAAACATGCAAAAAGGTTCAAATATCATGCCATCTGATGAATCCAAATCTATATTATCCCAAATACCAGATTATTTTGCTGAAACCTGCAGTTCTGAATTACAGCTTGTGATGCTATAATCATCATTAAGCAGATACGTACTTCTAAACCAGGGCAACAACCTATAAGACACTTAAGCCTGTATGAAATTTTCTAATTATTAATACAAGTTATTATACTTAGTAAAAGTAAAATTATGGCTATGCCTTTTTTCCTTGGTGGTCACAGCTTGATACAATACACTCAAAAACAGTATACCCTAACTTATGTCTTTAGAATGCCTTCTATAAACATTTATAGAGCGTTTCCTCCTTCATGATATTTATACAAGGTTTCTTTCAGATAGGCAAGGGCCACCACTTGTCTCCTTTCATCTATTTTAATTAGAAATAGCGAGAATAAAGGGGACTTAAAAGCCTCATTTCTAGCTGAAGAAAGCTGGAGACAATGGTTAGCATTTGTGTAGAGACCAAAGCATACTGGGAATTGCCAGAGAATGAGAGAACACAAGCTAGAAGTATTACAGGAGAAGTAAGGACTCGGGCTGGTGTGAGCTTCTGCATCTGAGACTTTCTGCATCCAGGGAGGGGCTGCTATGCCAGGAGTATACATTACACCAGGGACTGTAAAGCACTCAGAGAAAAGGAGGGAGGTAGAGCAATGGGGACTCATTTTAGCCAGACCCATCCTGTGCTCCAGAAACACAGCAGGCAGCAGGTTCTACTCAGCCCCTCTTGGAGCTGTAGCATACAATTTCTTCTGTGGGCACACTCTAAAGAAAAGGGAAGAAGGATCTTTCAATGGACAGAGACGCATCAGCTCATACTGTATAACTTCTTTGTAAAAATATTTTGCTTTACTGAGTTGCTTACAGACTCCAACAACAAGGACATAGCTGCTAATTACTTTAAGACATCAATAGACATCTTTGAGTTCAAAATTAGCTCTCTCTCGCTAATTTTTTATTTTAGTGGCCTGCTGAAGTTGACCTAAATTAAGTCAACCTACACAAAAGTCACGTTTGTGGCCACATGTAATGTCTTTCAGGATTTCAGGCAAGCCAAATAAAGAACCTTTTTTATGAAATGCTTTCAGACGGTTCTTTCACTTCTTTGCAGTTTTCTTCTTCCCCCCCGCCCCCCCTTTGGTTGGCATATATGAGAACAGCTTTATTCAGAAACTCGCTGTTGATTTTAGACTAATGCTTTTAATTATTACCTGTATTGCAACGATAAGCAAAATTGAAACCATATTTGTTGACTGAAACCAGATATACCTGGAACACAATGTGCAGTTTTGAGGCCCCTCAGTTTACGAGGATATTCAGAAACTGCAGAGGGTCATGCAGATGGCTTTCAAATTTTCTCAGGGCCTATGGCACTGATGTACAAGGAGAGGTTGAGGGAACAGGACTTGTTTACTCTTGTGAAGAGGAAGCTAAGGGACAATTCATTAGCAACCTGCAATTGCTCAAAGAGGACTTAAAAGGTGATGGAATCACATTTTTCTCAACAGTGCTGCATAGTAAAACCAGAGGAAATGGCCTAGAGTTGTAGCTTTGGAGATTCATAGTGGATGAAAAGGAAATACTTTTTCACTAGGAAGGTGAAGCAGCCCTGGAACAGACAGACTGTGGAACCTCAATCCGTCAAGGTTTTCAACACTTTAGCTGAACAGGGCAGTGGTTGAGCTGATGTCTTTTTGGTGATAGTCCTGCTTCAAGAGGGAGATGGACTAGATGTTCTCCAGCTGTCTGTTTCAATGGGGATTTTATGACTTTGTTGCACACTACAAATACACTGTAGCGACCAGTACCTATGCTGAAGAGCTTAATCTTAAAAAAGGCCAACAGTTACTAGAACAGATTTTTCACACATAAGAGCATCTTTTAACATTACAGTACAGTCACTGAAATATCTACATCATTTAAGTTTGTTAGTGATATCTGCAACCATAAGACATTCATACCAATAATGCACACCTTTTGAGTGGTGATCTTTGGACCAGATCCTTCACGAGACTTTGAAGATAACTTACAAATCCTACCTGAATCCCCATGACTTTGTAACATCTCATGGTGCTATTTGGATGGAACCATTTGAGTACTGAAATATTATTTTAAAACCCATAGGGTTCTAAGAATCTGTTATTGAATAGACCACAAAAATTTAACTGTCGTCTCATGTGTCTCATATTAAATATCTGCAGTAAATCTTTATGTCCAAAAGAACTATGCTAAAGCTTCTGAGCTCAAACCACTCAAACATAACACTCAATGAATACACTTTAGGGTGCCTGTAGACTCAGTCTATGGACTTCTCCAAGACCATATCAGAAGTGCCATAGTTAAGTAAATTTACAATAGACGCACAACAAACAGCAATGTTTTACGATTTTTTTCCCCTCTACATTTAAAGTGATAGAAATACCAGGCTTCGTGGTAAAAGACTAGGTCCCCTGCACTGTTTTCAAGAATGAAATGGGATTAGGACCTATGAAAAAAATCCTCCACGAAGCTTTCTTTCACTAACAGTTAACCAAAACAGTTAACTATCAGAAAATTCAGCCAAAAAGGGATCTTATGAGGCCATCTGATTCATTCCCCTAATCCAAAATAAGATCAACTATATCTAAATTCTCTCTGACAGATTTTTGTCTGCCTTGTTTGTAAAAATCTCTAATGATGGAGAATCCTCAGCAATTCCAGGAAATATATCCCAGAATTTACAGTTAGCAATGTTTTTCTAATGCTTGTTCTAAATTTCCTCCCTGTCACTTATGCTCATTACTTCTATCTTACTTCCACTGCAAACGGAGAACAGTTTATTCCTCGCCTCTTTGCAGCAGCCTTTTACATATCTGAAGGCTCCTATACCTCCCCTGCCCCCCGTCACTGACCACCCAGAGTTTTCAACCTTTCTTCACAGCCCATGCTTTCTAGGTCTCTTGTAATTCCTGCTGATCTATTCTGAACTCTCGCCATCTAGTCAAAATCTAACACAAGCTGAATACACCAGAGGGATTACGCATGAACAGTCCTGGTTAATTCAGGTCATTTCTCCAGTCTGTCAAAAATTTTTGAATTCTAATCCTGTCCTTCTAAATGCTTTCAGATCCTCCCAGCTTGATGCTGAATGAGAAATTATTAAGCGTGCTCTCCACTCCATCGTCTGAATGACTCCCAGCAACACTGAGTATCACCCCAGACATACTGGGATGTGTCTAGCCACCCACCGATACATCTTCATGGTTTGACAATGAACCATCAACAGTATCGTGTTATTTCATCTTTGTCCATATCTCCTTACTTATTTCAAAAGTCATTTCACATAGTGTGAAAGTTAAAAATATATCACATCTACTGTTTCTTCCATATCCACAGTGTCTCTGCTTTTGCAAGGAATAAATGAAGGGAAATTGATATGATTTATTATTGATAAATATATTCTGTCTGTCATTAAGACCTTATACATCTGTAATTATTTGTTGATAATTCACAGAATCACAGAATCACTAAGGTTGGAAAAGACCTGTAAGATCATCAAGTCCAATCATCAACCCAACACCACCATGCCCACTAAATCATGTCCCACAATGCCACATTCACATGTTCCTTGAACACCTCCAGTGAGGGTGACTCCACTACCTCCCTGGGCAGCCTGTTCCAATGCTTCTCCACTCTCTCAGTAAAGAAATTTTTCCTAATATCCAGCCTAAACCTCCCCTGATGCAACTTGAGGCCATTTCCTCTTGTCTTGTCACTAGTCACTTGGGAGAAGAGACCAACACTCACCTCTCTGCAACCCCCTTTCAGGTAATTGTAGAGAGCAATAAGGTCTCCCCTCAGCCTCCTCTTCTCCAGACTGAACAACCCCAGCTCCCTCAGCCGCTCCTCATAAGACTTGTGCTCCAGACCCCTCACCAGCTTCGTCGCCCTTCTCTGGACACGCTCCAGCACCTCAATGTCCTTCTTGTAGTGAGGGGCCCAAAACTGAACACAGGATTCGAGGTGCGGCCTCACCAGCGCCAAGTACAGAGGCACAATCACCTCCCTACTCCTGCTGGCCACAATATTTCTGATACAGGCCAGGATGCCGTTGGCCTTCTTGGCCACCTGGGCACACTGCTGGCTCATCTTCAGCCAGATGTCAATCAACACCCCCAGGTCCTTTTCTGCCAGGCAGCTTTCCAGCCACTTGTCCCCAAGCCTGTAGCGTTGCCTGGGGTTGTTGTGACCCAAGTGCAGGACCCGGCACTTGGCCTTGTTGCACCTCATACAGTTGGCCTGGGCCCATCCATCCAGCCTGTCCAGATCCCTCTGCAGAGCCTTCCTACCCTCCAGCAGATCAACACTTGTGCCCAACTTGGTGTCATCTGCAAACTTGCTGAGGGTGCACTCAGTCCCCTCATCCAGATCATCAATAAAGATATTAAACAAGACCAGCCCCAAAACTGAGCCCTGGGGGACTCCGCTTGTGACCGGCCGCCAACTGGATTTCACTCCCTTCACCACGACTCTCTGAGCTCGGCCATCCAGCCAGTTTCTAACCCAGCGAAGAGTGCGCCTGCCTAAGCCATGAGTCACCAGCTTTTCCAGGAGAATACTGTGGGAGACAGTGTGAAAGGCTTTACTAAAGTCCAGGTAGACAACATCCACAGCCTTTCCCTCATCCACTAGGTGGGTCACCTGGTCATAGAAGGAGATCAGGTTGGTCAAGCAGGACCTGCTCTTCATGAACCCGTGCTGGCTGGGCCTGATCCCTTGTTTGTCCTGCACGTGCCCTGTGAGCGCCCTCAAGATGAACCTCTCCATAATCTTCCCCGGCACAGAGGTCAGGCTGACAGGCCTGTAGTTCCCCAGATCCTCCTTCCGGCCCTTCTTGTAGATGGGCATCCCATTGGCAAGCCTCCAGTCATCTGGGACCTCCCCTGTTAACCAGGACTGTTGATAAATGATGGAGAGTGGCTTGGCAAGCTCCTCTACCAGCTCCCTCAGTACCCTTGGGTGGATACCATCAGCCTCATAAACTTGTGAGTGTCCAGGTGGCATAGCAGGTCGTTAACTGCTTCCTCCTGGATCATGGGGAGTTTATTTGGTCTCCATCCTTGTCTTTGAGCTCAGGGAAGTCACCTGGTGTGGCTACTAAAGACTGAGGCAAAGAAGGCATTAAGTACCTCAGCCTTTTCCTCATTCTTCGTGACAATGTTCACCCCCCTGCATCCAGTAAAGGATGGAGATTCTCCTTGGCTCTCTTTTTGTTGTTAATATATTTGTAAAAACATTTTTTGTTATCCCTTATGACCATGGCCAGATTGAGCTCTAGCTGGGCTTTTGGCTTTCTAATTCCCTCTCTGCATGACCTAACGAGACCCTTGTACTCTTCTTCAGTTGCCTGTTGAAGCTAGTTGCTTCAGTTGAAGCTAGACAACTAGTCTACAAATCTCTGCATCTTCCTCTTTTTCCCTTTTTAACAGAAGATGGCATACCTAACAGTTTTCAGCCTTATGTAGCCACTCTCCCCTTCTCAAAACTATTGGCTACCATTATTGGCAGTCATAATGGAGATTTGCCATAGCCATAAATCTTAAATGCTCTTGGATGAATTTCAGCAAAACCAGCTACTTTGAAGAGTACTGTATAACCTATTATTTTCTTACTCTAGCCCTAATTCTTAAGTCTTTGCCATCTTAGAAATATAATATGTTTTGCTGAGGTTTCTTTGTGGTTTTGTTTTGGTTTTTTTGTTTGTTTGCTTTGCTTTTTGTGTTTAATATTCCTGGCTTTTCTGATTCTTTCTTCAGATACTTATGCTGTTGTCCTATACCAGTTCTTGTAAGTTTGAACTACATCTCCACTCTTTCTAGAATTCCACTTCCAGTTTCAGGTCACTGTACACCTTGTGCCTCAGCCAAGTTAGTCTTGCTGCTTCATAGAAAGATGTCTGCTAGATCTAATGAACATCAAAGGGCACATATAATTCTAACATATCTAATTTCTTTAATTTACGAAGTTTCCTTTATTGTAAGTCAATTTCAAAAAAAGTTATTCAATGATTCCACAAAATCAGTCACTTGTAAAATCAGAAAGGCAGGACATTTTAATTTGCAGTAGCACTTATGTCTACCTGAGTGGGAAATTCTAACTTAGATTTTACTAATTTTTCAAATTTCAATTTAAAACTTAGGAACTTCCTTTAATAAATTTAACTTCAAGCTACGAACTCCCTTATGTGTGTTTAAGAGAGGGATTTTTAGAATTAAAAAAAAAATAAAACCCAGTCTGTCTTCTTCATTATAAACATGCTGACAATGGGGAAAAGTAATGTTTAGGGTAATTTCATTACGTAAGTTTTACAATGGAAATATTAAAGTAATAGTTTTCTAAGTATTCTAGCCTGCTACCTGCTGATCACTGTGCACAACAGTCAAAGTTTATATATAGTTCATAGTGAAACACAAGGAACATTATGACTTGCATACTAAATCATAATGAAAAAAAAAAAACAAAACAGAAGGTAGGGACTAATCTTAGGTTATGAACTTAATATTCTATTCATCATTAAAAGTAATATAATTTGGGATACTTCTGTACAGCAGTGGTTTTAATACCTCATTCTCCCTATTCCATTGTGGAAAACTCTCTCAAATGTTTTAAATTGCAAGTTTACAATAAAGTATAATCCATAAACTGGATTCCTTCTCCCTTCAAAGGAACAGTAACATTCCTCTGTTCAGCTTCTATAATTCCATTGTTCTAAGCCTCATGTGACAGCTGGCTTAAAGAAGGAAGCCTTGTGTTATGCCAGAAGGTAATGAATAACGTGTGTATCGGCACTAATATAAAACAAATTAGGCCTATTTCAGAACTGGAACAGCATCTGTTTCCTGTCTGTACTTACTCACTGGTTAAGAAGTTTCTTGGTCTTGAGCAGAATTGTATAAGGCCATGGCTGTGCCACAGAATATGGAGTAAAAGATCAAAACCTTGATTTTAACAGCACTGAAATCAGAGAAAGCTGAAATTTTAATGTGAAAACATATGGAGACATAGAAAATGGAAATTAAAAAGATTCACAGCATTGACAGAAAACTAAAACATGTATGATTAAATAGTTTTCACAATTTTTGGTGCAAAGTGGATAATCACTGTGATATTTCCAGGTTTCAAAATGCCTACAGTCTTGTGTTCTAACTGATAGACTACTCAACCCTATCAATCAAGAATGAGTTAACATGTAATTACGCTGAAAAAAATTTCATATGCTTGCTTTTTCTCTGTCATTTGAGTCTCTGTAAGTTACAGGATTCATAAAGTATGATTTTGTAGCTAAACTTAAAAAAGACCATTTTGGGCCATCTAAATTTAAAACTTCAAACAAAATACAGATTTTCTTAGCTAGAAGTCTTAATTCAACTTCAAATTAAATATAAAGTCCTTCATTTAAGGTTAATTAGCTTTTAATTTTAAAAATATGAAGGGGACATTTCAGAGAAAACTATTATTTTGAAATTAAATTTTAAGTGTTTCATTTTAAAAAGTTGAAGCAAAATAACTTGACTTTTCAACCTTTTTTCCCCCTGCTGAAACTATTCACTGAATTTGAACAAAATTAACCGTTATTTTTGTTCAACATATTGTCCTTAACAGAATCATTATTCACTAAGAAATGTTCGCATAGTTCTGCTGGTAATAACATATTAGCCAGAAAAAAACACTTCAACTTGCGGATTCCAGAAGGAATTTTCATGACTGAGAGATTTAATATCTATTTAGTGTTAAACTAATTCAATTTAATTTGGAAGCCTCTAGGAAAAAAAAAAAGGGGGGGAGGTTATAATGCCATTTGTACAAGCTGCAACATAAAGTAGTTTGAAAAAATTATTTATGATCAATCATGAGAATAAGAATGTTTCTTTCGTTGGCAGTATTCATGTATCTTTCTATTTCTTTTAGTCAATCACAGAATCACAGAATGGTTGAGGTTGGAAGGGACCTCTGGAGGTCATCTAGTCCAACCCCTCCTGGTCAAGCAGGGCCACCTACAGCCAGTTGCCCAGGAGCACATTCAGATAGCTCCAAGGTTGTTAGAGATGCTAAATCACTAATAACATTTTTCTTTTTACTTAAAGAAAGAAAACTATCCAATCATGGAGCTAAAAAGTGTTATATGAGGTAAGTGACCATATACTTAATGACAATTTGAAGCAGTTGTCACAATTTGCAAGGAATTATTAGGTTGAAATTTCTTAAAAAAAACCTTATCCAAATAATTATATTTTAAACTGCATATGTACATGAAAAAAGATACATAATCTATCAGATTTAATCTAATATAACTCCAATACACTGATTAAAGTCTATGTATTTTAACATTGTTTTATGGTTACTCAGAATTATTAAAACAGTCTTCCACATCTACCACAGCTTGTAATGTTATTTCCAGTAAATTTTATCTGATAGTTATTTGCTGCTGTTCTTAAAAAAATAAATGTAACCTGAAGAAGTCACTATTTTGCTAAATCCTCTAAAGATTTAATAGAACATTTAATAGAAGATTTAGTAAGAAAAGAAAGACAAACACTACAAACACACAATCACCTGTCACTACAAAAAAGAATTTGTAGAAAAATTGATTTGTAGTATATCTTCCCCTGTTAGAAAATGGATTTGTGAGATTTAAGAATTATTTGTGCCTCATGCATTTCTTAAAAGTGATAGGATTGATAACATCTGTTAGCAAGCCTCAGTGAAGAAGGAGGAAGGTATAAGCTTCTACTCATGCTAATTTCAGCCTAGGCACACCTCTGAAAAAAGGAAGGATCAGAGGTCTTTCTTGTGATAATTTAATAGCTTTTTCATTTTCCTAGCAGCAAGCATCATTTTATACTAGGACTATGAGACTGAAATATTAAGAAGAAAAACATTCTTAATTTTAAGACCATAGGTTTGTTCTTAGACAACAAAGTAGTTGTAAAAGCAATAACTATTTTTGAAGGTATCAAAGGAGTTTAAGCTTATTAGGATGTTACATAAAGTTAAAGCATAAAGATAATGTCAATATTACTTAGATATACCAAACTAGCTAGAGAAGTACAGAATTGTTGTGTGTGAGAATGGCAGGCAGTCTATTCAGTACTGGTGGTCTTGGATTCAGGGCATCTGTTAGAACTGATGTCAAGCATCCATGCAGTGCAAGGCAATACAAAGTAGCTTAAGAGCAGACACCATAACCCAGGGTCTTTATCCTCCTGTGTTTTTTGAGAAAGGTACAAAGAACAAGATTGCATGTCAGTATATGTAGTGGTAAAACACAGACAGAAAAGACTTCTTAATCCAGTCTGGGGATCAGACACTGACAGAAGATATCCTTCTATATCATCAGGCTTGTCTTCTCCTAGTAGAAGACAGGTTTGGCTATCAGAGCAGATGAACTTGGTTTTTATCCAACAGTTACATTTTGCATCAACTAGTCCATAAAGTAGCTATTACTTTAGTGTGCGTGCAGTAAGAAAGAGGCATAGAGGCTATTTTTTTTTCTGAGTTCCACACAGAAAGCTCTATTTTTAACAATTCATTGCTCAGAGATACTCAAGTTAAATATATCTGCTTGCCTGGTTCACAGTACTTATTGCAGAATGTAAATGAATGCAGAGAAATTTTCCTGTGTGTCCTAAGACAAGTCTGCTTTAATTCCTTAGGAAGACACAAAGTATCACATTGCCAAACAATTCTGAGCCTCAGCAATAACTGCAAGTCCAAATATTGAGGCTTGGCAAGACATCATTATCTTTTCAACACACTCTTTTAATAACAATCATGTAATGTTTATAAAGTGATGAAAGTGCCTAGATCTTAGTGAGCTTTTGTTCCTGCCACAGTTCACAAAATTTTATTACCTCTTTTCTCTATGAACCATTTCCACATTAGGTCTAACACTGCAGCAATAAATCATCATTCACATCTAACTCCAGCACTCCAATTGTCCTAAGAAATTCATCGATGCTACAAACTACTGACCTTACCCTAAACCCATCTGATTGCAGGCCAGTTGGCTTAAATTTTCTTGCCACTCATCAGCACAAACATGGTTATCAGCAGCTGACCTGTGAATGGTCAGGAACATCAAGGAATTCATGTTTTCAGACAGGGTAACTGCAAAGAAAAAGAAGGACAACTTCACTACTATTTCACAGTTAGTTTTATAAATGGCATACTGAAAACATGCAACTACATTCAAAAGAGTTTTCCAAGATGCTGGCTTTTATACGCTCAATAGCTATGTAATTTAAAACCAAGGCAACCATGGCTATCAGAACCTTGCTAACATTGAACAGCATGAGACACTAAACAGCAAAGTCATCTTGAGGATTAGAATAAACCACAATACTCTTGACTCACCAGCACAGTTTCACATGGGTTCCTGATAGCCTTAAACTTGTTAAAACGATGTTTTACCCCAAAATAGTCCAACTGAAATCACTAAAGTAATTTGTGGGATGAATGCTGCTTGACATAAGAGTGATACCGTCATTTGACTCTTGGTAATATGCACTGTTCCTGTCATAACAATATTTGGGTCTAATTAGAGAAAGAAAAAATAACTACTGTTTACAAGAAATGTCATCATAACAAAGACGACCATTGCTTCCCTCTTAATCCATGTATAGAAGTGTGTGAACTGCTTTTATCACACACAAAAAGCTTCTCAAAATTGCCCCAAATGGAAATTTACATCCGTCCCTTTCTAGGATCCCTTAAAAGATGTTGGGTTGTGTGGATTTCTTCCACAAATACATACTGGTTTTAGTTAAACTCTTCCTCTGACTTTTGTTTTGATAGTACCAATCTTAACACAGCCAGTCATTACGCATTTTTCCTATATCCTGAAGGTGCTTTTGCTTCTCTCCCCCTGAGAAAGGTATGTATTAATCCTAGATCACTCCTTTTCAAATATGCATTTCTAGCACAGTTCTTCTCTGTTGCATAGGTTTTATTAAATGCTGTTGTTTATTAATGTTTATATAATGTTAAATGTTTTAAAATATTTACACAATCTACTTCGATGTGAATACAAAATATTTGCTTCTGTAAGCCACAGTACACCTTTCTTCTGTATTTAAAATTACATAAAAAGCATCTCAAAACTTAGTAATAAAAACTACTGTCGTGTACAGAAATACACGTCAACTCAGTGAAATCTCAGAGGACATACTACCACTTTCCAACCTGCTTCTTTTCAGTGCAACTTTTTTGAAATCCACCTTCATTTTTATTTAAAGAATAATACTTGGAGAGTTTTACTTTAACAACACATAAAAGCATGAGGCCTAATCTGAATATAGCTAGCAATAGCAGGTTACATCATTCTGCAGGTCTTCAGCCAGTGCAAAGGGGACGTAGTAGGACTATCTTCTTCTCATAAGCTCTGAACCTGCACGATTGCAGTCAGTGGGAATTTCACACTGATTTTCACAAGTATAGAATCAGGGCTTAGAAGTTTTGCCCAAATGAATTCTACATATGAATGACTTCCTACTCTCTCTTCCATCCACAACACTTTACAGATTTTACACACCATCTACACATTTTAGAACCTCCTTGCCATGTCACTTTTCTTATATCTTTGCACTGTGACACTTCACACTGAGCTTTTCCTTTCTCTTTTTCCCACTTTGTTGCATGGTTTACCAACCTCAACCCAGTCTCCCTTTGGTAATAAAGGGAGCATCTCTCCATCACTGCAACTGTATTCTAAATCAAATCACCAGTGATTACCACCATTACAAACATCACTTCCAGGCAGAGTGCACCATGGCGGAAACTTACCACAGTCCCATTCATCTGAGCTGTCACTGCAGTCTGCTTGCCCATCGCACCAGAGCGCACGTGGCACACATTCATGGTTGGCACATTCAAGTTCACTCTCTTCACAAAATGCTGCAAGGACAAAAACATCTTTCAATCTGAGGAAGAAATGATCAATGAGAAGTTCACATTGACACATGAAAAATGAGGAGGAGGGTGAAGGTAGGCACAGATCAGATCTATGGAGCAAGAAAGTAAGTGAGACTGATTTGCAACAAAATTCAGGACGGACATCACGGAGGCAGAAGGTGGTTGCTGTCGTGCAGTGGCAGAGGGCATTGCAACTCAAAGGAAAGGAAGGGTGTCTGGAAATGGCAAGATCTGTGATTACTTGGTACCATTTGTGGTCTTGCCATATGAAACCTGTCTAAGCCTCGCATAAGCTTTAAGTGAAAATGCTGTATTCCATGCTTTTTAGGAGACTGCTCCAAATCTGTTTATTTCTTCATGTTCTTTGAAAAAATTATTTTACTGTAACGCATAGGTATTTCCTTTCATCCACAGCAATTCTATATTCACTTTTGGATCCTCCTTTGCTATTTAAAATCATGGAATTATTTTTATCTCCACTTTAGAGATGGGGAACTGATGTACAGATAGACATGCTCCAGTTCACAGCTGGTTGCCAGCTGGCAGCATTAGATAGGGATTTCCTGAATCTCTGTCCAGTGCAGGAACCTCAAGAGCTTCCATTTGCAAGTGACTTTTAGCTTTCCTCCAACCATAACAAACCCCCTCCCAAAAGGCAGGTCTGTAGCATTACAGTACCCTCCTCACTAACACACTTCTCTTCCAGCTTCTATAAACCCTATCATTTGGGAATTTTGAGAGCTGGGGGAGGGCAGAGAGGGAGAGAATGCGTGGAAGGAAGCTGCATTCAATTGTGCCTATGTCTGGCTGTTGTACAGTATCAATACTGCCATACAAACTAAGCATCTATTTGCAACACTAGTGAAAAAACTGTACTCCACAGCGAAAACCATAAGGATAGAGCAGGCAGTGCTGCCTACTCTGACATAAGTGATCTTTCTGGCTCTGGGATAAAGTGTGCAAAACTACAAAAAACTCTTTAACTCTGCCTTCCGGAAAGAGCATATTTCAAAAGCTGGAAGCCCTCAGCTGGGGAAACGTGCTGCTATTTTGGAATATTCAAGCCCCGACACAAAAGCAGAGAGGAAATATAGTCTGTTAATTATAGACTAGTTTAAGCTAAGCCCTTGAAGAATCTTTTCTCTGCCATGATCTCAATGTGTGATAATGAGCATATCACTTTAGTACCACCTTCCTGTTTTTAGATTACAGCACACAGACCGCTTGGAAGTCAAATGGTATAATCTTTGCAATGAAAAGCAGATATAGAAATGTTCTGTGAGCTGCCTCTTCCCAAAAATAAACAAAGTTAGATCTAGTGATATATGCAGGCTGCCAATCATTTTGGCAAATATATTCATATGCTCCACACAGGACATAAAATGTGCCCACCATCCTGTCCCTGCCAACAGAACTCCAGAGACTCGGGAGCAACTTTTTTTAAATTGTAAAATTATACGCTACAGTCCCAGCAAAAATGCTGAAATACCAGTATCACCCGGAGAACTAAAATTTCAGCTTTCAGCCAAGTTTACCAAGCATCTCTTCTTTCTTGTGCAGGCTGAGTGTCACCCAGTCTGCCTTTTCTAGTTCCTTGTCTTAGGGATGTGCCCACACACCAGGTTTTCTCAGAAGAAGAGAACTCAGAGTACCACTAATATATTCATGAAAGTGAAGTTAACATTTCATGGCACCCACTCCCAGCTTCACATGCAGGGTAGGAGCCTGCAAAGCAGCTGCCGTTCACAGGTCTTCCACCTCTTCCCATCCCACTAGTCAGCTGCGTAGTGGAAACAGACCACAGGGCCACTCCCGCAGGGAACCAGGGGGTTTACTGTACACTGTCAGCACTCTGAGCCAACTTAGACTGTGTGCATGGACAGTATGCCCCTACCATCAGTGTACTATACTAAGTTTTGTATCTCTGATACTTATCACAGTTTGGATTGTAGAAGAAGCCTGTGGAGCCAAGTGGGGAGACAGAATCTAAGAAATGTCAAGCAGAAGAGAAATCAAACCAAACAGGGACACATATGAAATGTACTGAAGAACAGATCAGAAGGAAAATCAACTGGAAATCAAGAAAAAAAAATGCAGTGAACAGCTATATCTATATGGAATGAAGTTGAGAAAAGTTGGGAAGTGGAGTCAAGAAGCTACAAAGAATAAAGAAAAGAAGCACGAAGACACAAGAAGGAGGAGGGAGAGAGAGAAAAAAAGAGAGAGGACCAGAGTGACCAAGGAGACAGCAAGGATCCAAGGATGCGAACAACAGAGGACACAAGATGAGGAAAAAGATAAATTGGTGACATAGCAAAACTGAAAAGGAAACTGAGGGAATGACTAAACCTTTCTGTCTGTAGAATACCTTTTTACTTTCATTTATTTTGCACCCCAAAATCCCAAAAATGTGATCAGCCCTTTAGAGGACTAACAAACTGCATAAGCCCTTACAGCAGTTCTTTTCATCCATCATGTCAGGGCAGTCTGGGAAACCATCACAGATCATAGTGTGTTTGATGCACAGCTTCTTCAAAGGACACTCCCAAAGACCCCTTTCTCTACAACCTGGAGACAGATAAGCACAGTTTTGAAATGCTTGCATGCAATATCAAATCAACTGTTTTCTTAATAATCCTGAAACACTCAAAATATTTTCACTTGCAATATAGATTTTAAAAGGCACCAAGAATAGTTACTAACGAAGAAATGGAAGTAAGATCATCACAGTGCACACTTGATAAATGGGTATAAAATATATACCACTTCATAATACTTCAGTGCTTTTTAAATAATAGTGTGAAATATGTAATTTTTTCCGGCAGTGCTGATATAGAATCTAATGCAAATCAAAATGAAAGTTAGAGACATGCTGTAAGTATTGACCACAAACAGTTTTCCTGGTTCCATAATCTGAGACCAAACCAGTCTGAAAATATGAGAAAGATCCAATGCCTGTATCAATCTTCAAGAGAGTTCATTATTATGCAGGGAACACACTGCATTATTGTCTCTTCAACGTCCCGCTAACCAGCCTCTCTGATTTCAAGAGGAATACTTATAAAACCGTGTCAAAGTGCTTTGACAGTAAAATTCCTGTTAGTCAGCTAGAGGAAATTAAGAATGGCCCAAGGTATATTTTAGAAAAGTGTCTTCTCTTGGTTTATGTCACTATTTATTTGCATCAACTAATAAAGTGCTTCACTGTGATACCAGTTTAAATACTTTGACATACTAACATCCTGCACATCTGACATTCTGGTTTTATAGGAAGCTATAAAAACATTGTGTTCTCCTGACTAAAACAGATGGTTTGACTGCTTTGTTTTGCCTGTTCTATAGATGATAATACTAGTTTTCATTTTAATCCAAGCTCAAATTCAGGTGACAGCCCTGATGTCCCCACACACAAACAGTTGAGGTATAAGCTCACAAACTGCATTTGAAGTAGGACCTCTGTTTGCCTGGAGCTGGACCTACAGCAGCATATCAGCACTAAGTTACTAAGCAGCCACGTTGTTTCCAAGAAGTGTTATTTCAGAAGTGAGTATTTTACAAACATGAACAAGAGAATCACTACTAGCTCATACGATTACTGGAAAAATCTACTCAAGTTTTAACTGTAATTGGATGTGTGGAGTGCTTGATTTCGTTTAGATTGAAAAAGCCATGTAAATAAATGTTAGAGCACCGAGGAATAAATAGCCTTGAACCTGTGAAACTAATTCCACGTGATCAAAGAACTTTGAGTATCACCATTTTCCAGGTCTCCTTCTTGACAATATTTGTGATAACTATTAATGAAAAATTAATTGAAACTCTAATAAAGAACAAAGAATGCCAGTCATGTTAGGAACTTGATATGAAAATAAAATAAAAAAGCTTAAAAATATATAATTTATGAACCTTGCCATTTTTAGCAGTGTGTTTACAATTAATTAAATACATGTTTGCTTTTCCCCTTCATCACACATTATAGTGTTACACTGTGAAGTGTTCCATGGCTCTCGAAAATTTATCTTTGAGTACAATATAGACAAATACAGAGACAATTCCCTAGGAAAAATTCACTACTTACTGAATTCAAGTTCAAATACACTGTTTTGTTGGTAGAAGCCATCTATCATTTGGTGTAGTTATATTTCTTCTCTAAATGTTTTTGGGACATATATTTTTAACTTAATGACAATGAAATGGAGGTAGGAAAACTTGTCCATATTTACATTACCCCCATCTCAAACATATGTTTTTCTGGCAAGAGATAGGGATTCACATATGGTCTTACCTTCATTCTTCTTCAAAATATGAAGCAAGTCACCTTTTGTTATTCACGTGTATATATCCGATGCAATTATTATCAAAAGTCATTAACATTAAGACCACCACATTTTTCTCTCAACTAAAATACTACAGTCAGAACTCAGATTGCAGAAAATAGTGAATGACAATACTGGTTTTGAGTGTTATGTCTTCAATTTCTTTAGCACTCTTCTGGGACTCTCTTCTGCTCTCTGCTAGAGGTGTTGTTCAGCAGCCAGTAAATTAATATGATCAATTACAATCAAGCATACTTAATATAACACACTGTCTTGTTGTCTCTCATAATAATAATGTTCAGAAATTACCTTCCTCACACTTTACTGAAATGCACTCAGAAGTCTCACACTCAGAAATCTGGGTCAAATTTTCTCCCCAAATCCTAGTCTAAATGGCACTAAAGTCTTAGGATTTCACTGCAATTGCATGGGTGAGATTTTCTCTCACAAAGATCATGTGAAAGTATGACAGGGATTCCTAACAGGAGGAGACAGAGGGTGCTGAATACAGCTCTACTCTGCGTGGGCAGAATATACCTTAGTCCCTTTGGACTATTCTACCTTACATTTTTGGCCAGAGTAGCTTGAGCAGCCAAAAGCTGTAGCTAGTCTTTTCCAGCCTCCTCCTCCCCGCACTGTGAAGTTGTTCCATGCCTGTCATTTAAGGCACTTCAAATACAAGGTTTTTAATTTAAATGCTGACTGTTATTTAATGGTATAAAACCAATTTCAAAACATAAATCTAATAAAATGTGAGCTAACCATTTACACATGGAAAGATCATCAACTTTTGATTTTGTCCTGCACACATGGAATATGAATGAGTGAGAGACAGTTACTTCTGGAGCTCTACAAGGACTTTCTGTTTTTCAGTAACAGCATTACCCCTGGTCAATGTAATGTCACTCTGACAGCAGTAACTTCCTAGCAGATACAGTCTTCCATATTTATAGAAACTGATAAGAATTCTGCTGATTGCTAGTGACATTCTGTCTAGACTACAGAGACAGAGAGAGATCCACTTGAGAAATTAATGTTATATATTAGAGCAATATTTCATATGTTAATGTCTGGCAGAATAAAATTATCCTAAAAGACGCATAGCAATTAGTGTTCTAAGGAGTAAAGAGCAGGTAGCAACAAAGAATATTTGGCAGGGAGGACAATTGAGACAATTGATTCAAAGGTAAAGAGATGACAAACTTTAAAAGAGTCACTGTGATTATCAGCTCTGCCTTTCCTTTATAATTCAAACAAGAGAGTGACGTATTACTACAACCTGTTTCAGTGAGCATATCCTTTTTTTCTTTTGTTTTCTTTTTGCAGGGAGAGGGGAACGGGGCAGAAAGAGGAGAGAGAATACAAGGGTGATTTGAAAACTCCCGGAGATTGAGAATACATTGCACTCAAGCAATAAATAACCCCTTGGTTACTCCAATCATTAAAAAAACCTGCTCTTAAAAAACAAGCATTTTTTAGAGCTGAGAAGCTTAAATTTTAGCCTAGCTTCAGTGTTCAGGTGTTGGATCTTATTTTATTTTTACGCAGCTGAGTAGAAAGTCTTTTATTGCCACAGTTTTGTTGCTCATATAAACTGTGCTTCCATCTTAACCTGCTCTCTGTGAAAAAACCCAGGTTGTGAACCTTAGCCCTACTCCACTGGAATGTTTTCCAAACCTTTACTCATATTCACACCTCTTCTCTAAATCCTTAGTGATTTATAATTACTCTCTTTGCCCCTAGAGATGCCAGGCCAGCATGCAGAACTCGATGAAGGCTACAACTTAGTCACATAAAGAAATAATGTAAACTCCCCTTTCCTTCACGAAATTCTCCTGCCAGCACATACAAGGATGAATAGTGACCAAGAGATTTGTTGGTTATTCTCACGCTCAATACATCCCCTTAAGTTAACATTCAAGAGCACCTGTACCGTAAGTAAACTCAGAAATACACTACAGAATAAACTTTGTGGTTACCACTTTATCCTTGTACCTACAGCTTGAGGTTGACCAATCTGAAAAAACATGTAATTCCTGACCCTTGCAGTACAGAATCCACTTCAACAAAACAGATCTTTTATCAATACATCATAATGAGAATATTACCATGTATAAATTTAAAACTCTATTTATGAATTGAGGATTTAAACTGCCAGGAAGTCATGTTTTAGCTCAGTAGAACCTCCAGCAATATTAAAAGCATTAGATCCGCAGCGGTTTTTATCTTGATTACTAAAGGAATACTCAAACATCCTGGAATATGGTTAGCAGAATCTAAATGATCAAATTTAATAAATTGTGTTGACATTAATCAAGAAGGATACTTGCTAAAGTATTTTTACTGCCACTAGCCTAAAAAAACCCCACTTTCAAACATATTTTTCTTACAGAAAAGGGGGCTTATCCTCTGAACTGTCATGCTATGGTTCAAATAACTGAAGGAAAAACAAAATTCATTTTCTAATGCTTCAACTACTCTCCATTCAAAAGATCCAACTCATCGAATTTATTTACCACAGCTGTCCTCATCACTATCATCCTCACAGTCAGCTTGACCATCACATCTTCTGGATGCCAGGACACACCTCCCAGAACGGCACTTGAAGTGACTGGGTGAGCATTCTGTCAATGACAAGGAACAGGGAGAAACAAGACTCCATAAGCTGCAAGCTTAATCATCACATGGGTACTTATTTATCACTGTGACTGTTTCGGAAGGGTACATGACAGGAATAGAAAGCTTGTGCGATACTAAACTGGAACTAGGTAGCAGGCAAGACTCTCAACCATTGCACTTGTGAACGGGGTGGGGCAGTATTTTCCAGAGCTCTCCCTCACATGCTGCCCTCTGTCAAATTTCAAAGCTTTGCCAAATAACTGACATACAATGTTTGGATTGCAGGCATGGATTTTCTATCTACTTTTCTCACTATTGTGGTGGTGTGTGAAGCAGAAATACATCATCTGATGTGTTGCAATGACTGTAATAAAGAGATCCCTGGGATAAAAAACCCCAACATATTTTGGCAATTGTGTGGCTATTTGAATTAATAAAACCACCTATAAATGTCTACTAATTAACCTTTACACTGCTTCTGCCTCATCTTAGAGAGTACCATTTTAGGAAAGCTTTATTTAGATGGTTTTGAAAAACACACCCATTTTTTCACACTGTATATGTCACTGACTTTAACCTACAACCTCCATCACATGTTGCCTTTTTTTTTCCTTCCTGCAAAATCTTTCGGATATTTAACACCATGAAGTTCCTTGGGTAAATTTTAGGATCCAATAAACAGTTGTACCAAAAATATCATCAATGAACTCGGGAGCCTTAGACAATAACATTCTAATGATAAAAGGTATGTGAACTATACTGCCAACATTTAAAAATAACTCATTATGAAAATAACTAAGTTTACAATGCATACTGTCTTGGCCAGCAGTATTCTTGGATTTAGCACTGAGTGGAAGAGAAGTTAAGCCATTCAGCACATTGTAGTAACTCTGTCAATTCTAGCTTAAGTTGGAAAATCACCTATATTTTGTCATCATAAACATCTTAAATGCTCTCAGAAGCTTGATTTCTTTTGTTACATGTGTTTTTTTCAGAAATATTTATATAAGATTTCAAACTTCCCAGGGAAGACTTTCTAACCAACATTGTTAGTCAGCAGAAATCTGGCATTGAATCAACATAAAATTCTAGCAGTAAGTGAACCCAAAACAACTCTGATAAGACCCTTAATTAGCTACACTGTTTCTAAAAGAATACTAACACACACACACCCCCCCTTTTCATTGATTTTACAGGAATACCTATTTCAGTGCTAAGATGATCAATAAGCAGTGAATCAGCTTACTAGGCAGAGTCCCTCTAATTAAAGTGAGATTTTTTTTTTAAATTATAACTTTTATAAGTGAACAGAATTTATCTCTAGAAATGGAACACACTAGTATGCAGTAGTATATTTAAAATATAACCATTCTATGTTACATTTCAAAGCCAAATGATCTAATAACACAGGGAGGAAGGTTAAAAGACATTTGATACCTGAGAAAATGAAATCATGTTATTTTTCTTTAACTCACCTTGTTGTGCCCAAATCTTACTTTTCCTTTCCCACATACTGCTGTGTAGTAACGGATAATTCCTTTCCATCAGCCCACTGCTGTAGAGGGAAATTGTCTCCTTGCCTCTCAAGAGTCCCATGACAGGATTTCATTACTATGGTATTACATGTCTTTATAAAATCCTCACGGTGGTATATGTGCATATGGACTTTGCTTGAAGAAATAGTACTAACTGCTATATATGCTTCACTGGTTTTTCATTATACTTTCACTATATTCACAGCAACACATCTGCACTAAAAGAACTACAGACTGACTAGCTTTCGCCTATTGCTTTATCTGAGCAAGATCAAGACTGTGGAAAAACCATCATCACCATGTAGGTGAGTAGGAGGAGAAGAGTGAGAAATGAACACGATCAGCATATTGCAGGCACTGTAGCACACGCCATCTCACTATTTTCCCAGATACTTTACTGGCGTTTTAGCAAGAAAAAGAAAAGGCATGTCAGAATCCCCACAGACCTCACATCTGATGACCACTGCAAAAGGAAAAGCTGCACAGCTTCTCTCTTCATACATACAAAGAATATCTAGAAGCATTTATGGCAATTTCATTCTTTTGTTCCATGTTCACACCCACAATGATTAGTATTATGGCTGAACTCAAAAACTGAAATTTGTCAGTTGCTACTGAAGCTGGTTTGGCAAAACTCTCTACAAAACTTTCCCCAAACAAAAACCAAGAGCAAACAATAACTGGCAGACACTAATATTACAATACTTTTCTCAGAGCTGTCGTGGGGCTCAGCTTTTTGAAGATTGCCAAGACTCTGCCTCCTGGTTAGAAAAGCATTATTGTGTCATCTAAATAGGTAAAAAAGTGAAGTATAAACACCAGCAAGCAGTAGGTGTGGTGCTAGCAACAAATCTCAAACACTGACTTTCACAGATTGAGGGTAATTGATCCTTCATTCAAATAGATTTCTTACGAGAACTTCCTCTTATCTGCAAACTGTAGGTATCCAAATTCCCTGAAACCCAGTTTCGAATCATTTCCACAGTTCAAATATTATAATTTGAAGAGGAGGTATGGGAAAAAAATCAGTGATTTGGGAACCTAATTAAATCTTTCATTTCCTGTTATATGTATTTATAGGAGTTACCTTCTACATCTTCATCTGGTGTTAGACAGGTTTGGTTGTCTGAGTTCTCATCTGGAAACTGAGTGCAGTCAGTATCTTCTGGCCACTGCAGACCTACAATCCCAAGCACAGACTCACAGCGTTCCTTAGACTGTACACATAATGTCCTGAGGAGACAAAGTGGAATTGCACAAAGTAACTGAGTGAAAGTCTTAGAAATTCCCAGTTATTGGAAGTTAATAATCCTAGCCAAAGTTAAGGATGAAGATCAAGGAAAAAACAGTTAATCAGATTTCTTTACATGAAAAATATATATATCTCAAAAGACATGTTGCTACTGTTGAAACTTTATTTTAAGTTACTGTATGCAGATTATTACCTGAGTTATAACATAATAGCCAAACATAACTACTTACAAACATCCTGTCCTCTGTAAGGCATGGCAGAGAACCTTTTTTAAGAAGCAGTAACTGCCCTCCTTCAAGAAAAAAAAGCCAAATGCATTTTGTACCAATGAAATGCTACCTCTTCTGATGATGCTACCTCAGAAACCATGTGGTTTCAGAAGGACAAAATATTTAAACCTTCAAACAAAAGAGCAAAGAACTCCCCAGGGAATTCAAGAAAATTAAAGTTTGGTGAAAATCAAAGCACAGATCAACCTAGTCTTGAGGGTGTTGTCAGTTAGAGCAACAGAAGCTTGTATCACACCTGGAAAAAGGCATGATTATAGTCCTCCTGCTGCATTCTTTTTTTACCATACAAAGACAGGATTCACCACACAAAATTTTTTCAGTCCATCTAGATTAATATCCTGTCTCTCGAAATACCCAATGTCAAATGCTTCAAAAGTACAAAGAGAAAACGCATAATAGAAAAATCCCCTATTATTTTAAGCATTATTTTAAACACTTAGCAGCTATTTTTTTCTGGAATCATAGCTGATGTGCTGTTCAATACAATAGTCTTGTCTTGTATCAGTGGTATTTTGAATCCCTGTTTGTTTCAACTGCCTCTATTTTTTATTTATTTTTGTGGAATATTAACTAGGCAGTATGGGATTAGGAACCTCAACATCCTTTTCATCTCTTCCTCCAAACAGAAACATGCATCACACTTAATAGGTATTTATCTAACCTGTTCTTAAAAACTCTTCAGTGAGCAAGATTTCATATACTTCCTTATCACTCATTCTGATACAGAAATATCTATTATTTTCTTTATACCTGACCTATAGTCTTCCTGATGTACTTTAAATCCATTGCTTCCTGGTTTAACCTCAGTGAACATGGTGAATTATTTATTTATTCTCTCACAGAAGCTTTTACCTATTTGAAGGTTATGACGTCTCCCCAAGTCTTCTCTTGTTTCTAGACTCCACAACTCATTTAATTGCACCTTTTAGATCATATTTTCTAAACCTATAATCATTTGGACTTTCTCCTACCATTTCAAAGAAAATTCTCCTTTGTTCTTGTAGATTGAAAAATATTCAACAGTAGGATTCTACCCATTTCTATTTTTTTCAGTTTCCTTCATGTCACTTTTAACTTGCCTTTTATTTAATTTGATTATTTTTTCCAGATCTTTCTTCTAGGAACAGACATTCCTTTCATGGAAGGCATTTTATTCCACTCATTTTCCTTTGATCTTTTGACCGATGGATCGGGGTTTTTTCCTGCAATAAGCTTCAAGAAATGCAGTGACCCAAACCAAGCAAACAGATCCATTTAGGATCAATTATTTTATGCTTTTTTGAGAATATAATACATTATTAATCTTCTCAAATTTAATTTTGTTTTGGGGGATTGCATGAAGAGAGTCAATGTTTTTCCACACCCAGTGACTCACCATTGAGTTGAGCAGCTGGAAGGAATGGATGAATGGATTGATGTTGGTTAACCATGCTACAGTTACAGATTCTCTCTCTCCTTTTAGATCCTCCTCAATATCAAAAAGGACAACTCGCACCACTTTATAACCTCAGCATTCTGAATACCAGAATTTTTATTTAACAATGACAAAAACCCAAAACCAACAACAACAACAATATGATTAACACATCTTAAAAATTTGATTTTGTTAGCTGAGACATCTAAGCCATTTCTGTCCTGTGTTCTCGCACACTCAAATCTTTGGCCAAAGCTGACACTTTCCAAAAGCTATTGCAAGTCATTTAGTTGTCAGTCTGTGGTGAAAGAATTAAAATGTTGATAATCTTTAAGGTAGTGCCCATTACAGCGGATATGGAAGCCTACTGCAATACTGCTAGGAAAATTGGAAAAGCAATTGGTACTTTTTTTTTTTTTAATACTTCCCACATTCACATACCAAGTCTCGCAGTTGTGGTATCAGAATACCTTGGTAGCAGACTTCTTTATTTACTTCTGAGTCAAATCTTATCTGTGGTACTGTCTATGAATCAATCTAACAAGTTAACAGTTAACAAGAGTACACACATCACAAAGCAGAGAAATCTCCCCCTTCTTGGTAGGAGAAAGATATATAAGGCAAAAAAAAAAGATGTAGAATAGAAACTTGCAATTTTCTGCAATGGAATTCCATCTAGCACTTTTTTAAGAACATTAAGCATATTTATCAGTTACCTAAAATATCTCTTTACTCTCCCAATTTAAATACAGTAATGGGATGCCTAAATTGATGCCAACACATAAGGGGCATGAGATTTGACCAGGATTATCCTTCATACACATCTGTCACAGTTTTGAAACAACACCAAAGTCAGCTGGACACCACTTAAATACACAGATAGTGTAATGTCCATGTCATTGTAGGCTAACATGACTAGCAAGGCATTTACTGGTCCCAAAATAAGGGACACTGATAGACTTACTGGAATGTTGTGAGACCCAGAATCTCCAGAAGCTGCTCAGCACTTTGCAGAATCAATTCATAGCAAAGATACTTTGTAATTATAAGGAAACAGGAATTTCTGAGCTTACTCCGTATGTTCTTCACGTATGAAACTCCATTTGTCCTCAGTGGGAACCCAGCACACACTTAGCTTCAAAGATTATTTCATCAGACCTGGACTAATATTACCAATGCTTTATCAGAGATTAATACTGTTCGGAATTTGAAAACATACTTCATAGATCAATGAATGGCCTCAATAACAGCAAGTTCAGTTCTTTCAAAAAAAATGTCTTCACCTGTGTTCCTCACTTGGAAGAAAACTTCATGAAGATCGTTATAGTTAAAAAATAAAGCACAGCAGTCAAACAAAGACAATGAAAAGCCTTGCAAAGCAGGGACAGATGTTTTATACAGAGGGAACAGAATGAAAATCATTTAGTTATACACCCTACAATGAAAAGAACAGATCAGTGTGCCAGTATTAAAAAATCTAGTATGTCTCTGATAAGTACATTTTATAATAGATGCAGAATTATAACAAGAATTTGCAATTCATGGTTGGAAAGTGCACTTCGACTTGAAAAGCTTAACACTGAAAAACTGTATTAGCTGAACTCCATTTCATATTTAGAAGAAAAGACAGGTAAAGCAATACATATGTCCTGTTAAGCTCAACTGATCACTGACATCTTTGAACAAGATTTAGCAAAGCCAGCAGCAGATTCTCAGAATATAGTTTCTGTGCTCAAAATATAACATTCTGCCTTCTAGGAGCTTCAAACTGTGGTTAAGTAGATTCATATTTATATTGATATATCATATGTATTTAAATTCTTTGCTGCCCTACATTTATCAATTAACTCAAGAGTTTATTGTTATGAGGCTGTACATGTTTTCATTTCTAAAACACTTTAACATTATATCTGTGTCCGAAATTCTTCCTAAAATGTTATTGTAAAGCAAATACTACAGATTTCACTGTGACCTTCCAAGGTATCCCTTCCTAATAAAATCACTCTCTACTTGTGATCCAGCATAAGAGTGAAACCTGAAAACAGTTATAAAAGTAGAGCTTTGAATCCTAGAATTTAAAATTTTATGTTGTATATTCAACCTGATCTAAATGTGATGCTACCCTGTTTTGAGTGAAGTTGGACCAGATGACTTCCAGAGGTCCCAAACTAAATTATTCTACAGTTTCTATGAGTTCCTCTTCATCTGTTCAATACCTTAACTTTGAAGACTATTCAACTGTATTGTGATACTTCCTAAAATCTGTTAGCTAGGTATGTAGTTGCTGGAGCAAAGAGCCTGTAATTCAAGTTTTGTCTCTCTACATTGTAGTAAGTTAGCCCAATTTTTATTTATTATACTGCTTTCTTAAAAAAACAAACAAAAAAAAGATTTTCAAACACACAAGCCTGAAACAGAGCTTACATAAAACACTCTGTAACTTTGCAGCTATCCCATATGCAATATTCTAACTTTCCTGTTAGGTCCCTGTGTGAGAATTAAGCAATATCTTAGTAAATTTTCATGTGACTCACTCTTAACTTGCACTAAGAAGCACATCACTAGACAAAGAAATGTTACCTATTTGTCAACAGTGTCACGTGGTAGGAAATCTTAGGACATGTATTGCAATTTTCAATGCACTTTTCTTTCAATACAGTAGACATTAATTGATCAATACTGTCAGGGTAGACCCAATAAAAGAGACAGAAATACAGCATGAGAAAGCTCTAGCAGCCAATAGCTTAAAGAGCTCTGCCTGCTGATCAGGTTCATTAGCTCTCCTAACCTGCAACAACTGCTGCTAGCAAACCAGTAAGATTTACAGAACATAGTCTCTTTTGAACAGATACAGGCATAACCCTGAAAAATACAGTGATGTTAACTGATGAGGATGGTAGAAAAGTTAATCAGACAAGTACAAAGCCTAAGTTAGTCTATAATTCAGAATGATGTGGCACTCCTCTAATTTAGAAAGCTAAGCACGCATTAAAATCTCAGGTTTTGTTAACAGTATTTGGATAGGGTTTTGCATAGATAAAGTGATATGCAAATGCAAGGAACTATTACAAATGCTAATGTTCCAAATTAAATCACAGAATCACAGAATCACTAAGGTTGGAAAGGACCTCTAAGATCATCAAGTCCAACCATCAACTAACACCACCATGCCCATTAAATCATGTCCCACAGTGCCACGTCCACACGTTCATTGAACACCTCCAGTGATGGTGACTCCACCACCTCCCTGGGCAGCTTATTCCAGTGTTTCACCACTCAATGAATTGATTCTATGTTTTAATACCCTTTATAGTGCTGCAATTCTAATCAAACACACAGAAATGGAAAATGCTTCATACAAAGCCCACAGCATTCTTCTGCACAAGTTGTCCAACCGTGGGATAAGCATGTTCACAGTGCACTGGGTGAAGAACTGGCTGAAGGGCAGAGCTCAAAGGGTTGTAGTGAATGGGGCTACATCTGGCTGGCGACCAGTCACCAGCAGTGTTCCTCAGGGTTAAATTCTAGGGCCAGTTCTGTTTAATATATTTATCAATGGTCTGGATGCAGGATTTGAATGCACCATTAGCAAGTTTGCTGATGATAGCAAACTGAGAGGTGCTGTTGAGTCTCTTGAGGGACAAGAGGCCTTGCTAAGGGATCTAGATAGATTGGAGCATTGGGCTATGATTAATGGGATGAAATTTAACAAGTCCAAATGCTGGATCCTGCACCTAGGATGGAGTAACACTGGGCACAAGTATAAATTGGGAGAGGAGTGGCTGGAGAGCAGCCCTGCAGAAAGGGATCTGGGGGTGCTGGTCGACAGCGGGCCCAATAGGATCAGCAATGTGCCCTGGCAGCCAAGAGGGCAAACCGCATCCTGGGGTGCATCAAACACAGAATAACCAGCCAGTCAAAAGAGGTGATTATCCCGCTGTTTTTAGCATTGGTGCAGCCCCACTTTGAGTACTGTGTGCGGTTCTGGGCCTCGCAATTTAAGAAGGATGTGAAGGTCCTTGAATGTGTCCAGAGGAGAGCAACAAAGCTGGAAGGCATGTCCTATAAGGAGCGGCTAACGACTTTGGGCTTGTCTAGTTTGGAGAAAAGGAGACTGAGGGACAACCTCATTGGTCTCTACAGCTTTCTGAGGAGGGAAGTGGAGAGGGAGGTGCTGATCTCTTTTCCTTGGTATCCAGTGATAGGACACGTAGGAATGATTCAAAGCTGCGCCAGGGGAGGTTTAGACTGGACATTGGAAAGCATTTCTTTACTGAGAGGGTGTCAAAAGCTGGAACAGGCTTCCTAGAGAGGTGGTCAATTCCCCAAGCCTGTCAGTGTTTAAGAGGCATTTGGACAATGCTCTTAATAAGATGCTTTAACTTGGTCAGCCCTGAATTGGTCAGGCAGTTGGACTAGATGATCATTGTAGGTCCCTTCCAACTGAAATAGTCTATTCTATTCAATATATACATTTTGAAAATTATTGAACTGCTATTCCTCTCCTTGTTTTGAATACTTCAGATACTAATCACACACATGTAATAAACTGCATTTAATGATCTTATAAAATATATTTCTTTACCTTTTCCTATGGAATTCCAAAGCAAAATTTCTAGCATTTTCAATGGAAACAGAAAATTGGGAAAGACTAATATGACAGACAATGTATGTCCAGAATTAAATGAAGTATGGTATAGTACCTGCAAGGTGGGATCCGCTGATTTGTATGTGGGTCACATTTTGGTACTAAGATTGTACAGGCGAAAAACATAAGGTACTTGTAGCAGTTGGTCTGAACCAAGGCTGGGAAAAGAGAAGACTCCCAGCTGATAGAGGCTTCCTTCTGTGTCCGGTGGCCCAGGTAGTTCGGGTAATAAGTATAGTTGTAAGGCAAGTTCATACAGAGTTCCAGCGTAATTGGTTCACACTGACCTTTCACAGAAAGAAAATTAAAAAAGAAACATAAATGGTGTGAGATTAAATGAAATACAGAAGAAATAATTACATAAGTATTTAACAAATTTATCAGTCAGGGGATTTCCTCTCAGGCTTGAGAAACTACAAGTTTCAGAGTTCAAGATGCCATATAAGCCATATTGCCTCTGGTCTTGTCACTGAGCACCAGCATAGCCTGGCTCTGTCTTCTTTACACTCTCCCTTCAGATATTTGTTCTGTTACCCTAAATATGTTGTAACTGCATTATAATGCAGAGCCTAAACTGATCAGACATTATCACACATGGAGAACATCTATCATATTCAATATTGTGAAATATGGCCTATGCTTTGGAATTTTCAAACCAAAGAGATATTTGGGCCAGAAAATACCGCTTTGTCAAAACTGAAATTTTCCATGGGAGTTCTCATCTCTTACCAAAGATGAAATAACTCTGGTCAAAATACGAACAGTGAAAATAACATGAAAAAAGACAATAGTATTTCCAGATGTTATGCAAGAAAAATCTCTCCCAAATTATCTTGCTGTTCCATTGTGTATAAACAATTAAATATTCACTGGACCAGAAAGGGAGAAAGAGATGATCCAGAAGTCTAATTCAGATTATGTGTTACTCCTGCTGAGAATTATGGACTGTTGCCCATAATATGATGAGGAAACCTCTTCACTAAAAAGCTCTTGGGTTTCTCATGACATGGAATAGGAACATTGTTTTAGAACTCAAATATCATATGTCAAAAAAAGTTTTTCACTATCTTGTAACATAGTCCTAGCCACTCAAACGTTTTCCAAAATTGCTGTCCATACATACAATGTAATACAAAAATCTGCATTGATCAGGAAAAGATTCTGGACCACAGAACAAACTGCTTTGAAGTGCAGTAAGTCTCATGTTGATTTATCCACAAGGAAGATGAGTCCAAGAAATAAAGTACACTTTCAGCTCTCTCTTACTGTGAGGAAGACTGAATTGCAGTCACACCGCTTGAAAAACTGTTGCCTTTTACAGGACTGTAGTTGTTACTTATGAAAGGTAATTTGCTTAAGAGAGAACTGCTCCCTGATTATGAAAGAAATGAGAGGCTACTGTGGGAAATTACATATTTTCCTACTTGATAGGTAAGGCTGCTGCTGGTGCCTTGTTTGCCAGCCAAATAGAGGACCTGTCTTATGCATGACTACACAGCCTTCTCCAATGTTGGTCCTGTCACAATATATCAGATATATTTTATGTGTTCTTTACTAAGCAGTTTAAGTTATAAGTATTTAAAAATAAATAAGATTACAAAATACTGTCTTTTTTTGACCTGAGCAAATGTAAAGTTGCCACAGTTTTAAACATATAAAACAGGGCTTAGTGTAACACCTGTTAAGTTTTGGAAGCATTATGAGTAAAGAAGCTTTGAAGCAGCAGATATAAATATGGAAGTCCCTGTTCCTGGGTAAACCGCTGTTTTGTGGCAAAGTCAGTAATGCTCAAATAAAAAAGCCAAATCTTCAAATGGAGAAACTGAGAAGCAACACCTGTTCTTAGAGGCACAGGCTGCTAAAGCTGCTGCTTCTCCTGCAGGCAGAGAAATCTGGGACTAAACGTCCTTCACTCCCGTGAGCCTTCAGCCCACTCATGTATTCTGACCTTAAAACACGAGGAAAATATGACCTTCAAGAAAAGATTACTTGAAGATCTGTTTTCTTTGGAGATGCCAGGTACCTACAGTTCCAAGGGATTTCAACAGGAACTGCACATGTGGTCAACAACCAAAGTAATTTGATCTGTTGTGACATCTCATGTTTGATTTCTCCTTGATTAATGTATGTATCCCAAGATATATTGCTTCCTTTTCACCAGGAGGGGGCCAACCTCTCATGGGAAATAATATCTGACCATGAATTACAAGACACAGAGGAGACAATGATCAAGATAATTCAGTTAAGATATCTGAGATTTCAACCAAAAAAAATTTAAATTATTTCAAAATTTTAAATTTTATTCAAAGTTTTCAAAAAATGAAGTGGATTGTTATTAGTTTTGTGTTACATGGATACCTTCCTTCCCATTTCATAACCCTTTCTAAATATTTCTTCGGGGAGAATGATGGTTTCGTTCACAACAGGCAGGTAAAAAAACCCAACACCTACTCCAATCACCTTAGAAGCGCCTTCTCACCTGAATAGTTTGGTTATGGATTAGAGGACAGACCTACCTACACAGTTGATGTACATAGTAGGCATCTGCTGCAAACCACCTTAGCAAAAAGAGGAGGTAGATGAACCCTTCTTCAGAGAGCGGGAAGATGCCTCATGATTGCAGGCCCTGGTACTTGTGAGAGTTTTAATCAAGCTGGTATCTGCTTGGAGGACAGTGAGTGGGTCTTAAAGGAGAGCCTCTTCAGAGCACAGGAAGAGTCCATTCCAATGCAAAGCAAGTTGAGCAAGTGTGGCATAAGGCCACCTTGGCTGAACATGGATCTCCTGACCGAGCTCAAACACAAAAAAGAAATATACAGAAGACAGAAAAGGGGATAGAGCACTTAAGTGGAATGTAGGGACATTTCCCGAGCCTACAAGAATGGAGTTAGAAAAGCCAAAGCTCAGCTAGAGTTGAAACTACTGAGCAACTAAAGGGCAAGAAGGAGGGCTCTTGTAAATAACCAAAGGAAACGTAAGAAAAATGTGGGTCTGATGCTCACTGGGGCAAGGGAACCAGTGACCAGGAACATGGAAAAGAGCAAGGTACTCAGTGTCTTTTCTGCCTCAGTTTCCACCGAAGAATGTCATTGGAAGGCTCCTTTATATCATCTTCAAAAGGTTATGGCAACCCTGGCACCTGGTGACTGGAAAAAGGTAAATATCACATCCATCTTTAGGAAGGGCAAGAAGGAGGATCCAAGGGACTATAGTCCAGTCAGTCTATTCTTAACGCCCAGGAAGATTATGGACCAGTTCCTTCAGGAAGACATGTCCAGGCAGCATAGATTTATCATGGGAAAATCATGCCTGGTTAATCTGATTGCTGTCTCTGACAAGATGACTGGCGGTCATTCCCTTTTATTCAGCACTGGTTCATACCTGGAGTATTGTGTCTGGTTTTTGGCTCCCCAATTCATGAAAGGTATCAACATACTGGAATGAGGTCAATGGAGGGCCACCTAGCAGGTTAGGGGACTGGATCACATGATCTACAGGCAAAAGTTAGGAAAAGAGGTTTTGTTCAGCCATCAAAAAAGGAAGGCTAAGGGGAGATCTTATTGTTGTTAACAATTACCTAATGGGAAGGTATAAAGCAGACAGAGCCAGACTCTTAGAAGTGCACAGGGCTAGGATAAGAGGCAAAAGACACAAGTTGTAACACAGAGAATTCCAGTTACATATATGGAAAAAAGGTTTTTACCATGAGAGTGTCCTAACACTGCAACAGGTCTCCCAGAAATATTGTGGAATCTCTGTCCTTGGAGATAGTCAAAATGCAGCTGCACAAGGTTATGGGCCACATGACTCAATTGGCACTGCTTTGATCAGGAGTTTGGACTAATTGACCAAAGGTATGAACTAACTTCTTTCTAATGCTAAACATGGTACTTATGATTGTCCCTTTTCCAAAAGTTAAGAGAAGCATTGATAGAAGCACATGTAAAGCATATATGCCCAAGTATCTTATATCTTTACTTTAGCAGCATCTAAAGGCCCCAGCATGAATGGCTCAAACAAACACTTGTGGGTGACAGTCACAACTTTAGAGAGACTGTCGAGTTTGGACTAGTTGACCTTCCCATGTTCATTCCAACCCAAATGGAATAACATTATCCAAACAAGCTATCATATAGTACCAAACCGTACCTTGCAGAGATAACTTCTCAGCACAAAGCATTTATAGGATACGTCTACACATTCATATGTAAGTGAAGGCAAGCCTGCCCGTGTGCCGAGGTGACCTGAATTGATGTGACTGTATCAACACATCACCAAGTTTGAATTAATTCTGAATAATTCTGAATACAGTTCTGCCCAGTTTCAAAACTTAGCCAAATATACTTGAACATCTGTTCACAGTGCTGCATTGCACAAGTGAAAAAGAGAGCTACTCAGAAGCAAATGTACAGGAGGTACAGGAGGCTTGCATGGAGTGGTATAGTACAGGACACAGAAATGAATATACACAGTGTTAAGACCCCAGTCCTCTACAGTATGTACTGATCAGAAGAATAACTAGTTTTCCCAGTTTGAGTATCAAAATTATTCCTTCATAAAAGGGATAAAAGTTCTCCAGACTACTAAACACAGAACCATGTTTCCTTATATTTTGAAAATAAACCGGTAGCTTCTGCTTTACACTTACACTATGTTGTTTACTTCATGTAAACACTGAATGTCATTAAATGTTAAGAAAAAGTGCAACTGTAAACAGTCATTAAGAATGTATCAAAAATTCACAGAAGGGAAAATATCTCAACGTCAAATGTTATGAGTATCTCTTAGCACATCAATAATCAAGAGTTGTGATGAAAATTTTGTTTCAAGTTTGCCATTTTCAATACTTAATCATTACACACGTGCATTAGATAGTAAATTAAAGTATTACTTACTGTGTCCTACCCTGCATCCTCATTATACTCTAAAACACCCTGAAACAGTGACAGTATGAAGCATGTGACCTACTTACTGCAGTTTGTCTGGCTGTTTCTCATCTCACAGAGAGAAGTTCCACAGGGATCAGGACAGGAAGTACATCTCTGGTCTCCCTCCTGACAGAGGGTTTGACCTGAGGAAAAGAGAAAATTTACTATTCTAATTATTTACCAGACTAATAAAAATGACTGGAGTGTAGTGATGAGAAAATACTGAGTTTACATTACAATTAAGAATTTCCTTTACATAGTTGAGTAAGTACCCTACAGCATTTCAAGTGCAGTAAGGAAGTGTTGTAAAGAAGAAAAGTGTGCAGCACTGTCCAGATGTCACTTTTCTTTACCCCTATGTTTAATATAAGAGTTTATATCCCAGTTTCTGAAGGAGAGGTATGGATCTCTCAAGGCCATTTACCATGATCCTCTGGCAGAGTATGAAAAGTCACGTAAATCAGATTTCAAAGGGAACAATAGGTCCTAGCTGAAAGAGAATACCCTCTGGGAATTATTATTCAGTGCCATTCAGTTGATCTGCTTCTCATTTTATGATTGTTTTAGTAGACAATAAAAACCATCCTGAAGAAAGGTCATCAGAGCTGAAGCTTTATTGTCCTTCTTTGGCTGGTTAAAAAAACAAACAACAACAAAAAGAAACCCAAAAAGGCTATGGTCCTAAAGAGGGAATTCAGAATAACTGAAACAAGCACTTCATCAAAAAGTTTCTGAGCACATTACCTGAGTAGTTAGTTTCTCTGACAAATCCCTGGACTTCTCTCTGTCTCATAGTGGTAATAGCTCCTATCCAAACCATCTCTCTTCCATATGACTTTTGCAAAATCAGTCATTTAATTTACTATTCTGTACACAGAGACTGAACAGTTTGGATTTTATCATTTCATCCTGTTCAAAATGGTTTATTGCAACTACTGCTTATTGTTTGTATTGCACAACTCTCCACGAGCATTAATCATTCAGTCATGGCATCCTTATTTTGGGCATACAGAAGATGCTGAAGAAACATCTTGTTTCAATGACCTTGACAACAACCTTGTCCCAAAGCACTGATGATGTAGTCGTATCTATTCATAATTATGTAGATTTACTTCCCTTCATACATGTTACATATTGAAGCAATGGAGGTACTTTCTTTTGCTGTAGTAATTGACTGTCTTATTTTACAGGTTCATCTGATTGCAAAATGGAACTTGAAAAGTAGGGAAAACCTTTTGACTTCTAAAGGTATCACAAATCTTTACATTAAAATTAATTTTTAAAGTTTGCTCCAATTCCTTCGCATCCCACAGTGGAAGAGTTTCTCAACTCTTTAAAAATCCCTGTACTACAAGTGTAGATTCTTTTGATCCTAGCACAGTCAATGCTGAATTTCTATAAACACACTCTACCTTGTCTTTTAAAGGGATCACAGAACCAGCTGTGAGTACTTCTATATTAGATTTCTATTGTCACAAAATGAATGACAGCAGTAATGTTAACAGATGCCATACCTAAAATTTCCTTAAGGTATGTAGCGAAGGAGAACATTTTTCTTATTCGGATATAGATGAAGCAATGGTCATTTGTAATCCCTACATGTATATACTTGTACTATTACACAAGGTCCCTGTATACTTACATAGGCAAGAGGCAAGTCACTACATCTTGACCTCAAATTTCTATGCTGATTTTACGTATTTACTGTGTTTGTAACAAAACCAATACTTGAGATCACTTCAGCCCTAACTTCACTGCCTCTGCTAGGCACATCCAAATTGTTTGATATGTAGAGCAGAGAAGTCTTTGTATTAAGCATATATCCTATTACATTTTCTGTAGTTGCTGAAATCAACAAGATACATAAGAAATACAAAAGAAAGTTACAAACAAAAATTCTGCTTTGCTTTTACATGGACTTTGCGAGGAACTAAAGAGGAATAATCCAAATGAAGTCCAAATTCTGCCTAGGTATTCTCAAGCAAATTTAGGACGGACAGGTTGCATAAAAGAAGAATTTTGCTCTACACAGTATTACAAAATATTAGACAGAGCTTTTTGCACATTGAAGAATTAATAATAAGAACAAGGAAAACTTTTGTATTTAAAAGCTTTGCAGTTTAATGCTAAGTGCAAAAATCTTATAGTGTATAGTGAGATCATTGACTACATAATTATCACTCCATCCTACTCCTCTGCATTTATTATCCTTGAATCTGTATCTGTCCATCTTACCAAAACCACATTTTTAACCATTTCTTCAACACCCACAGAGGCAAAATTCAGTGAAAACGAAACACATCACAGACTTCTAGCCCAGATCATGCATCAACATTTTCAGTAAAATTCTCTTTTACTAGTGATAAACAAAATTAAAAGGCTTAAGTTGGGTGATTTTTAAAAGTTGAAATGGTTGCTTATAGAATGCTCTAAGTAGTTTTGTACTTTTCCATTTATCCCATTCTCCTGCCTCATCTCTTTTATATTAAAAATGATAGTTTCATTATCAGCAAGAGAAACAGAGGATCATGGAATTCATAGAATAAGACTGAGGCTGGACGTCAGGAAAGATGAAGAATAAAACCTGAGCACTTTGTGAGATTGCACAGTCGGAACTAAGGACAAAACTTGGTCCTTGTTTTTTAGATTGCCACAGTCAGAACTGGAAGAAATTTCATGCAAGAGATTTTTGCAATATCAACATTAATTGCAAAGAAGAGTAATGGTAATTTCTGTGTTTCAATTTCTCAGTTGTTTTTTGGAATGGAGATGTTTAAATTGAAGTAGGAAGATCCCAAGAACTTAATATGAACAGAAGGGACTAAGTAGACAGGCTTATGAAAAGATTTCTTCTAGACTGGTTTCATAAAGAAATGAGGCTTATATAATCACACTGTTTATTTATCTTACAATAACAGGTCTGTTCTACTCCAGTAACTTTTGAATAGGTTGTCCTATTACCACTACATCTGACAGCACTACAGTTTCTAAATAAAGTGAATACCTTTTAATTTCTGAAAAATAGGATTTGTAAGAGAAAGACATTAATAATTCTCGCATTGAAGGAAAGGCTGCAATCTGAACCTATACCTTACCAGAAAGAAGAGAATTACGTGTGAAAAATACCTTGAAATGCTGAAACCATCACAACATGACAAAACCTCTTTCTGAGCGTCAAAATGTACCACAAGACACAAGTCTTTCAGAAACCATGCTCCAGGGCTCAAGAAACTGCCTCGTGTCCTTTTCTTTCATACAATCCATCATGAGACAGCTATTAATTAGCTGTGAAAACTTACATTCTCATGTATTTTCCCGTAGTTACACTAAAACATTAGTTTACTTATGAAAACATCCTTTCGCTGACTCCCAAGTTCTGATGAAAAAGGATTTTAGTGAGAAAATTCCTCCTCCATCAGTTCCTGTGATAGTAGCTTCTAATCGCTGCAGACAATGTGAATACGTATTAATTTATTTCAAGTAACAGCTGATCATGTCAGACAACCAAATACTATGCTAAATATCACCTCCATTTCTTTAACTTTTCGTATTTTTAGAGACTAATAAAACTCTGCTTACAACTTCCTGTGTGAAAGCAGACACCAACCAGGCTTAGCAAGTGTTACATGAAAGGCAAAGAAAGTAAATTTCTCAGACAGCTTTAGCTAAAGGCACTTCAGAACAAAGCATTCAATGGCAGGTTCAGTAAGAAGAGTAAAATGAGGGATATCGTTACTTTCACTGCAGTTTTCTTCATCACTTCCATCTTTACAGTCATTATCTCCATCACACTGGAATGCACTAGGAATGCACTGTCCATTTCCGCACTCCACCAGACCCTGACTATGACATGCTAGAGAGAAAAAAAAAGATTATATTCTGATCAACTTAGGTTATGAAGGTCTTAATGATTTTTGAACATCATCTTGAAGTTATTTTAGGAGGAGCTGATAACAGCGCTTAGCACTGGAGGTCACTAGACATTTTTCATTATATGTAGGCTATGTTTTCAATAGCCTGCAGCTGTGCTCATCTTTAACTACAGGGACTGAAACTATGTATGTCAGGTATTAGCAACAGGCTGAGATGAAGGTTCAGCTTTTCCAAGAAAAAAAACCCTGTCATTTTTACTCACATAAAAATAGTCACCTTTTCTTTGCCCACTTACTTAAATTCCTTTATTCAGATTAGTTTCTTAGATTTCAGGGAAAATTGTAGGATAGTGGTTGCAAGGTCAAGCACTGAACGGCAGCAAGAATCAAAGCAGCATAAGCATATGTCTTACAAGAACTTTAATCACATTAAAACATGTGCTAGTTCCCCAAGACTTGATTTTGCAACCTCAGGAATATTCTAATATAGTATAGTTGTTTTGCAGATATACACCATCATCATTGCAGCAGACAGAAGCCCAAACTCTGACAAGGTGCAATAAGTCACATACAGACACATCAGAAAGCTGTCACAAACTCAGAATGTTTACAGTTTAAGAGGTTATACACATTCATTCATTACTCTTTAATAGGAACATTACAATCAACAAAAAGCTAATTCTGTAATTAAGAAGTTGAAGCACAAGGCAATGCTGGTACTCAGAAATAGTGTGGCCAGCAGGAGTAGGGAGGTGATTGTGCCCCTGTACTCGGCGCTGGTGAGGCCGCACCTCAAATACTGTGTTCAGTTTTGGGCCCCTCGCTGCAAGAAGGACATTGAGGTGCTGGAATGTGTCCAGAGAAGGGCAATTAAGCTGGTGAGGGGTCTGGAACACAAGTCTTATGAGGAGCGGCTGAGGGAGCTGGGGTTGTTCAGTCTGCAGAAGAGGAGGCTGAGGGGAGACCTCATCGCTCTCTACAACTACCTGAAAGGGGGTTGCAGAGAGGTGGGTGTTGGTCTCTTCTCCCAAGTGACTAGTGACAGGACAAGAGGAAATGGCCTCAAGTTGCATCAGAGGAGGTTCAGGCTGCATATTAGGAAAAATTCCTTTACTGAGAGAGTGGTGAAACACTGGAACAGGCTGCCCAGGGAGGTAGTGGAGTCACCCTCACTGGAGGTATTCAAGGAACATGCGGACGTGGCATTGCGGGACATGATTTAGTGGGTATGGTAGTGTTGGGTTGATGGCTGGGCTTGATGATCTTACAGGTCTTTTCCAACCTTAGTGATTCTGTGATTCTGTGATTCTCGACAATGACAACAAATGTTTAATTTGTTGCAGCTGTCTACCAGAAGGGACATTTGCTAAGTGCGAACTTCTGAAATCAAACAAGCTTATGGTTTTGCCTTACAAGTAATAAGTATACTACTTATCTTACTTTTTTTTTAATTTTTAAAGAAAAAAAAGGGAAAATTAAAGGAACTTACAGCAATTGATTTCATCTGATTTGTCTATACAGTCATGGTCACCATCACATACCCAATCAGCTGTTATACATCTCCCATCTCCACACTGATGATGTGTCACTGGATTACAATCTAAATAAAATGCAGATTTGAGGAGAAAAAAAAGGATGATAAGTATATCATTTGTATAATTTATATTATTGATCAATTGTTCTATGCCTATAAGCTAATAATTCTTACTAATGAGCCATTTTGCACTAGCAAATTACAATAAGGGATTTTCTGTACCCGCAGATTTTTTTGCAGACGTTAGTTACATACGTCCTGAATTCTATTGCCTACATAGGTAGTGATGCACTCATTCCTTGTCTGAGGTGCACAGTTGTTTCCATTTGCAAATAAACAAGTTTCTAAGATTTGTTAAGCAGATTAAAAGATCTTCTGGCTTCCCATCCCAGAATGATTTTCAGTTAGCCAACATTTTCAGTTGCTATCAGAGAAAATCATTCCCTACATTTATCTTTTTACCAAGAAGTTAAACAAAAAAAAAAAAAAAAGGTTTCTCAACTGCCATATTTGGTACTTAATCAGAAACTGTATTTTTTGCATACACTCAGAATTTTCCACAAGAATTATCTACAAAGAAACTATTCCAATCTTCATCTTACTCCTTCTACCCAAATGCTTCCACAAATAAAGAAAAGCATTCTGTTAAGCAGGCTGACTTTACACCAAAATAAACAGGGAGTGTAGACATAGTCCAGTCTGCCAAATCTGCTATGAAACCCATTTATAGCCTGTACAAAAAGTTAGATCTTCAATTTTATACAGCAAAAACTATCTCAAGATAGGCATTGTGGGATATGGTTTAGTGGGCATGCTGGTGTTGGGTTGATGGTTGGACTCGATGATCTTACAGGTCTTTCCCAACCTTAGTGATTCTGTGATTCTGAGTCAGACTAATGTTTAGAAAAGTCTTTAATCAAAAAGACATTTTAAGAAAAAAACCACAAAACAACCAAAACTGACAAAAAGTAGTGAAAGATCTTAGACTGTGTTTAATTTGGAGAAGAAACATAAAATAAATTTCAGAAAAAATTGTGCCTTGATTTCTAGTTTTGAAATTCTCTGTGCTTTTCCTTAGAAAAGCAAAAGAAAAAAAGTGAGAAGTAATATTTTAATTTTTAAAGAATTATTTTAGGGCACTTAATTTTTCTCAGGTGTAGTACCAGGAGCAAAAGTGAGAAAGAATAAGGCTTTCAAAATTTTCCAATATTTACATGTGAAGATTATTCTTTTTTATGGCAAAACTTCATTTTTTCCTTATGAAAGTTAAGTATAGGTGGAAAGACAAATATAAGGAGGAAGAACATACAAAGCTGATTGAAAACAGACAGAAAGAAACAGAATTTGATCATCAAAACATACAAGTTCACTATGAAGTTTATGTAAAAACAGTTCAGCTATAAAACAGTTGGCATCACCAGTGTGCAGCCTCTTATGGTTTGCTTTAATCTCAGTTAAATTCAGCCAAGTTAGCAAGAAAGCAACCATAACATCTTGAATTAGTTTAAATCAAATTGCAAATCAGAATATTTTTTCAAAATACCACTACCTTCAAAATTTGGATTAACCCAGAACTCTCCTTTAAATCTTTTCAAATTGTTTATAGAATTTGTGAGCTGTTTTTACTTTGTCCAAAAAGAGTAACAGCAGGGCATATTAGTGTCGTGGTTTAACCCCAGCTGGCAAATAAGCACCACACAGCCTGACCTTTGGTCAGTTGGGGTCAGCTGTCCCAGCTGTGTCCCCTCCCAACTTCTTGTGCACCCCCAGCCTACTCGCTGGTGGGGTGGTGTGAGAAGCAGAAAAGGCCTTGACTCTGTGTAAGCACTGCTCAGCAGTAACTAAAACATCCCTGTGTATCAACACTGTTTTCAGCACAAATCCGAAACATAACCCCATACTAGCTACTATGAAGAAAATCAACTCCATCCCAGCCAAAACCAGCACATTCTCCACCCCTTATTCCATACCATTTATGTCATACTCAGGTAGCACACTATCCAACACATTCTCATTACCTACCATCACCCTTCCCATCCTTTGATATAGTACACAGACATCACTCCCTTAGTCTGTGGATCACCCTTGTGAAATGTCTGTAAAATGTCCATAAATATCCACAAATGTCCACAAAATGTCCATTGTCTTCATTTAGTCCATGACTTTGGGCTCCATCTGTTATGGTGGTCACTCAGGACAGAAGAGGTGTTGTATTGCATGGACTTATTGGGCACCACAGTTAGCCCAGGTCAGGTCACTGCTGCACTCACGCTGCTTCTTGTAGGGCTTGTCCTCCATTGGTTAAGGTGGTTCCTGCTACAGTAATTCCTGTAACATGTAACTCAAATTATGGATTAGTTTCACCCAGAATTAAATCACCTTGAGGTACGCACTGGACTCCCCCATCCTTCTGCATTACCCACCAAGTGCACCCAGGTCCTTGAGCAAAAACAATCCCGCAAATAGGTTTACCTCTTCCTGAGGAAGGAATAACCCAGACTGTTTTTCCCAGCAAGTTCCTTATATGTACTACAGGAACCTTATCTCCTTCCACAGTGCGCAGGAGTTTTGATTGGGCAGAGCCAGGTCGAGTGGCAGAGCCTCTAGTGTTAACTAGCCAAGTGGCTTCTGCTAAATGTGTATCCCAATGCTTGAATGTCCCAGCACCCATTGCTTTCAGTGTAGTTTTTAACAGTGCGTTGTATCGTTCAATTTTCCTGGAGGCTGGTGCATGGTAGGGGATGTGATACACCCAGTCCGTGCCATGCTCCTTGGCCCAGGTGTTAATGAGGTTGTTTCGGAAATAAGTCCCGTTGTCTGATTCAGTTCTTTCAGGGGTGCCGTGTTGGCATAAAACTTGCTTTTCAAGGCCCAAGATAGTGTTCCGGGCAGTGGCATGGGTCATGGGGTATGTTTCCAACCATCCAGTAGTTGCTTCCACCATTGTAAGCACGTGCTGCTTCCCGTGGCGGGTTGGTGGTAGTGTGATACAATCAACCTGCCAGGCTTCCCCGTATTGATATTTCAGCCATCATCCTCTATACCAAAAAGGCTTTAGCCACTTCGCTTGTTTGATTATGGCACATTTTTGACATTCATGGATAACCTGTGCAATGGCATCAATGGTCAAGTCCACCCCTCGATCACGAGCCCATTTGTATGTTGCATCCCTTCCTAAATGTCCTGATGTGTCATGGGTCCATCGAGCTATAAATAGCTCACCCTTATGTTCCCAATCCAGATCCACCTGAGCCACTGCAATTCTAGCAGCCTGGTCCACCTGCTCATTGTTTCGATGTTCTTCAGTGGCACAACTCTTGGGTATGTGAGCATCTATGTGACGTACTTTTACAACCAGATTCTCTACCTGAGCAAGCAATATCTTGCCATAATTCAGCAGCCCAGATGGGTTTACCTCTGCGCTGCCAGTTGCTCTGCTTACATTGCTGTAGCCACCCTCACAGAGCATTTGCCACCATCGATGAGTCAGCATAGAGATACAGTACTGGCCATTTTTCTCATTCAGCAGTATCTAAAGCCAGATGAATGGCTTTCACCTCTGCAAACTGACTTGATTCACGTTGTCCTTCAGCAGTTTCTGCAACTTCTCGGGTAGGACTCCACACAGCAGCTTTCCACCTTGGATGTTTTCCCACAATACGACAGGATCCATCTGTAAACAGGGCATATTGCTTCTCAGTCTCTGATAATTTAGTATAGAGGGGCCTCTTCAGCACAAGTCACCTACTCTGGTGACAGTCCGAAGTTTCGGCCCTATGGCCAGTCCATGATCACTTCCAGAATTCCCTGGCGGTCGGGGTTTCCCATCCAAGCTCGTTGCGTTATCAGTGTGACCCACTTACTCCATGCAGCATCGGTTGCGTGATGCGTAGAGGGGACCTTCCCTTTGAACATCCAGCCCAGCACAGGCAATCGAGGGGCCAAAAGGAGCTGTGCTTCAGTACCAACTACTCGTGAAGCAGCTCGAATTCCTTCATACGCTGCTAATATTTCTTTTTCAGTTGGAGTGTAATGGGCTTCAGATCCCCTATATCCCCGGCTCCAAAACCCTAGAGAGACCTCAAGTCTCTCCAGGTGCTTTCTGCCAGAGGCTCCAGGTGGGGCCGTTCTCCCCAGCTGAGGTGTAAAGCACATTTTTCACATCTTGTCCTGTCCGGACTGGCCCAAGCGCTACTGCACGAACTATCTCCCATTTAATTTGTTCAAAGGCTTGCTGCTGTTCAGGGCCCCATTCAAAGTCGTTCTTCTTCTGGGTCACTCGATAGAGAGGTTTACGATCACACTATAACCTGGAATATGCATTCTCCAGAAACCCACGACACCTAAGAAAGCTTGTGTTTCCTTTTTGTTAGTTGGTGGAGACATAGCTGTTATTTCATTGATCACATCCATCGGGATATGACAACACCCATCTTGCCATTTTATTCCTAAAAACTGAATTTCCTGTGCAGGTCCTTCGACCTTACTTTGTTTTATAGCAAAACCAGCTTTCCAAAGAATCTGGATTATTCTTCTCCTCTTCTCAAACTCTTCCTCCGCTGTGTTGCCCCACACAATGATGTCATCAATATACTGCAGGTGTTCGGGAGCTTCACCTTGTTCCAGTGCAGTCTATATCAATCCATGACAAATGGTAGGACTATGTTTCCACCCCTGGGGCAGTTGATTCCAGGTGTACTGGATACCCCTCCATGTGAAAGCAAATTGCGGCCTGCACTGCTGCCAGAGGGATCAAGAAAAACACGTTGGCGATATATATTGTTGCATACCATTTGGCAGCCTTTGAGTCCAGTTCATATTGAAGTTCTAGCATGTCTGGTATGGCAGCACTCAGCGGCAGCGTGACTTCGTTCAGGCCCCGATAGTCCACTGTTAGCCTCCACTCTCCATTAGATTTTTGCACAGGCCATACGGGACTATTAAAGGGTGAATGAGTCTTACTGATCACTCCTTGACTTTCCAGTTGACAGATCAACTTATGGATGGGAACCAGGGAGTCCCGATTGGTGCGGTATTGTTGCCCGTGCATTGTCATGATAGCAGTTGGCACCTGCTGTTCTTTAACTTGCAGCAACCCCACCTCAGAAGGATCCTCTGAGAGACCAGGCAAGCTACACAGCTGTTTAATTTCCTCCGTACTCAAAGCAGCTATACCAAAAGCCCACCGGTACCCTTTTGGGTCACTGAAGTACCCTCTCCTGAGATAGTCTATCCCAAGGATGCATGGAGCCTCCAGACCAGTCACAATAGGGTGCTTTTGCCACTCATTCCCAGTTAGGCTTACTTCAGCCTCCAACACAGACAGTTCTTGGGATCCCCCTGTCACTCCAGAAATACAGATGGATTCTGCCCCCTTGTAATCTGATGGTATTAGAGTACACTGTGCACCGGTGTCCACTAGAGCTTTATACTCCCGTGGGGCTGATGTGCCAGGCCAACGAATCCACACAGTCCAGTAAACCCAGTTGTCCCTTTCCTCTGCCTGACCAAAAGCAGGGCCCCTCTATTCCTGGTCTGAGTCTCCATTACTTGTTTTTTCTAAGTGCAAAACAGAAGTCCCTTCATCAGGATCAAAAGTACCATCAGCCCTTCTACTCTGCCCAACAGACACTGGACCAGTAGTTTTCCTGGATGGATGCTTTTTGGCTGGTGTTTTCCCTTGCAGTTCCTGCACCCGAGCTTCTAGTCTCCAGGTAGGCTCACCATCCCACTTCCTCATGTCCTCCCCCTGGACACGCAGGAAGAACCACAGGGTTGCACGTGGTGTGCGGCCACCAGTACCCTTTCCCTTGAACAGGAAAAAGCTGACCTTAATAGCTGAGGCTTTGGTTGGAGTGCATGAGGAAAACCTACCCTTCTCAGCTTGCTTGAACATGTTTTGGGTCAGTCTGTGTCTGTCCACAGCCGAGACACAAGTACACATGGAGGGAGCAAGATTATCTTCGTATTCTTGGAGTTGTCTGGCCAGTTCATCTATAGTTGGTGCCTCAGTGTCTGTCCAGCTCATTATCGCCAGGGTGTGGGTGTATGACGTCACTGCAACCTTTCGCCACATGGACCGTGTGCACCAGATATCATCTGGGTCTTTGGATGCCTGGTCATTATAGATCACCTCCAACACGGCTAATTCCCTCAGATACTGGATGCGCCCCTCAATGTTGGTCCATTTCCTTTGAGAATTTGCAAGTTCTTCCTTGAAGGGATACCTGTCCTTCACACTTGACAGGAGTTGCTGCCAAAGACTGAGGACTCCTGCCTTTTTTCCAATACCTTTGTCAATGGCCTTGTCCTTAGCAAGGGATCCCAGCTGCCGGGCTTCCTTACCCTCTAATTCCTGACTACTGGCCCCAATATCCCAGCATTGAAGCAACCAGCTGAGAATTAGCTCACCTGGTTGACAACTAAAATCTTTTCGCATATCTCGCAGCTCACTTAGGGATAGGGAGTGGGTGGTTTCTGTCTCATTGATTATCTCAGTCTCTTCCTCCTCCTGTTCTTGTGGCTGCTCTGCCGCAGAACAGGCTGCCTCTTCTGATTCTTTCTCCTGCTCCCTCTTAGGAGAAGCTTCTTCATCCCTTACTAAACGAGCTGACTTCCACTTCCATTGTTTCTTTTTAGTTATAGGGGTGACTGATACAATGTCTGGTTTAGCCACAGTGTCTGTTGGTTTGTCCTCCCTCTCTTCTCCCTGAGGTTGCTGCATGATATCGAGCAGTGTTTGGTAGATACTGGCCAGGGCCCAGCACAGTGCACTAAGTTGTGCCTCTTTGGAGTAGCCACAGCGTTTTTCTTTCAGACATTCTACCAATTTATCAGGATCCTGTAGTTGTCTGGGAGTGAAGTTCCAGACCACTGGAGGTGAGAAGTTCTCTAGATACCTGCCCATATTCCCCCACATGCCATGCCACCCATGACCATACTCTCACGGAGCCTGGGTCATATTCCTAAATTGCTTGTTAACCTTAGACAAAACTGAAGCAATATTTCTAAGAAATACCAATAGAAGTATTTTAACTACTCGATGTCCAAGATACTGAGAAGTTATTGTAATGAGGGAGACAACATCACAGAAGAAGGTAGCAAGTGTGCCATTCTGTATTTCTTCCACAAAAAACCTCTCAGAAGAAGTATAATTGTTAAATGTCTCCATGAGATGGTAACCGAAGTATAGTAATGGATTCAGCACAGAGACCAAATACCAGATTAAGCTCAAGGTCAGTGTTTTAAAAATGAATCTCCCAGGCAAAACATCACTAATCACTACAGAGCACAGCACACTGAAAAAGCCAACACCAATCTTTTAACAGGTACAGCAAAAAAAAGAGCATGGTGCAGATCAAATGAACTAATGTCGAGAACAGATGAATCAATACTGTGACCTGTAACTTTTAACAGATAGAAATCCCTTCTAATATGCTCTGTTGAATCTGTTATTATCTCAAACCCTTCGTGCTCCAAGTTGGGCGCCAAAAAGGACTGTCGTGGTTTAACCCCAGCTGGCAACTAAGCACCACACAGCTGCTCGCTCACTCCCCCCCTACCCCAGAGGGATGGGGGAGAGAATCAGAAAAGTAAAAGTGAGAAAGCTCGTGGGTTGAGATCGGAACAGTTTAATAAATTAAATGAAATAAAATAAAATAATAATAATAATATTGATAATAATAATCGTAACGTAATGAAAAGGAAAATAACAACAACAACAAACAAATAAGAAAGACAAGTGATGCAAATGAAAACAATTGCTCACCACCCTCCGACCGATGCCCAGCCTGTCCCCAAGCAGCGGTCCCCCGGCCAGCTTTCCCCCTAGTTTATATACTGAGCATGACATCATATGGTATAGAATATCCCCTTGGTCAGTTGGGGTCAGCTGTCCCAGCTGTGTCCCCTCCCAACTTCTTGTGCACCCCCAGCCTACTCGCTGGTGGGGCGGTGTGAGAAGCAGAAAAAGCCTTGACTCTGTGTAAGCACTGCTCAGCAGTAACTAAAACATCCCTGTGTATCAACACTGTTTTCAGCACAAATCCGAAACATAACCCCATACTAGCTACTATGAAGAAAATTAACTCCATCCCAGCCAAAACCAGCACAATTAGTCTTTTAGTAGTTTAAGGAAAAGATTGCTGGTTTAGACAGTATTGCTATTTTAAAGACTTTAGAAAAGCATAAAAATTGCATTTACCACAGTTTTGTTCATCGCTAAGGTCTCCACAGTCATCATATCCATCACAAACAAAGGTATAATTGAGACATTTTCCCGTGTTGCAACGAAATACATCATCACTGCAGTCTACAAAATAAATTTTTGTAAAATGTTAACAAGACATTGGAACAGTCATACAAACAATGAACACTGGAATGTATTGACTAAACAAAATTAGCTAAAGATACCCTACAATTTACAGGTCTGCATTAATACTCATTGTGTACCAGTTTATTTTCTTTATGGAAGAAAAAGAAAAATCAAAAGCAATTTTTAGACATTTTTATTGTCCTACCAATTGCTTTTTGATCAATACCATGATGACAAAGTGCTCTGATTACATATATGGACCAAAATGTTTAATTAATTTATACACATAAAGTTCTCGAGAAAGATTGTGGGTTTCATCAGCTAGATTACTAGGGCAGTCTTGAGTACCTGATATGGCTATTAGGTGGAGCTGAAGCTTCATCAAAGTTAGCAAAATCAAGATCCCCAGACCCTGCTTTTGATCTTACAATGGTTTCAAATAAGCTTTATGCTTTACACAGTTTTGAGCTCAGAATTTGACCTGATGCTGTCTCATCAAGGAATTCATAGCACTCTAAGTGGGTTTAACCTTTCTTTCCATGGCTGAGGCCTTCAGTAAAGCCCTGATAAATATCCTCCGAGAATATTCAAAATGCTTGAATAATATCAGGTTTGATAAAAACATGGCATCTACATTGTAGTTAGGCAAGGGTGGAGAAGAGAAAAGAGGGTTGGTGGTGTCTGGTCCCATTAGCAGTAACTTTTGGTTAAAAAAACACAGTTGGGAAGTGGGTGACCTAGTTTCATTGCCTTCCTCTAGGCTTTTCCTTCACATCTGGCTTTTCCAGGGAGAATGCCAGGATATAGAATAGCTGGGTGGACAGTCCTTCCTTCCTGTTGAAGCTATGCCACTGGAACCAAGGAAGTGCTTTGTGCCCTTTCTTACTGCGATATGTGGGCATTTTAAATGAGCTCTTTCCTGGGAAATGTACAGGAAGAGGTCCAAGAGCAGGGACTGGAACACAAGTCTCTCCCCTCAGCTGAGATGCTCAACCTCTAAACAACAGAATTGTGCTACCGCTTGCTTCTCTCCTCTTGGCATGTGACTCCTGTGTTCATGATTGCACAGTGGTCCCTCTTTGAAAGAAGGGTGTCCTTCTAAGTATATTACACACTGAAAGGTGCAGCACTCTCTCAGAAGGTGCAGTGGGGTTTCTATCCCTGTGGAATAATTGCTGGAGGTAATTTAGGAATTAAATTTATATTAAAGGTACAGCATTGAAGAAATCTTCAGGGTGGAGTGTGGCGAATATGCAAGGAATCCATCCCACAGAAGTTCCCTAGGCAACCTTAGATGTTGGCAACACCAGGGGAGCCTGGTGTGCTGACTCTAAGAGAAACTGCACGGAGGGTGGAGCGGAGTGAAGACACTGCGGCCAGGCTCTGTGATAAGACGGGAACTGGAAGTTACTATGGAACTGACAAGCTGCATATTTACTACCCTGAGCTGCATATTTACCACCCTGAGCCAACAGTCTGTCATTTTTTGACAAAATACTATCCTTTGGGTGAACTTTGCTCATTATAATCTCATTATAATACCAGAAAACACACCTCCATCCCAAAGCTACCCACCTCCAAGGTGCAACCACCCCTCACTGAGCTTGCACTCTGAATTTTTCTTAGTCTACACCTTTAAAAGTAAACGAGAAACTTTTACACCAATTACAGTAGAGGTATGTATGACTAGAGTCACTCAAGCTCCACCTGTAAGGACAAGTAATATAAAATGGCTTAAGAGAGGAAGGATGCCAGGGAAGATACCATCGCAGACCACCTTTGACACCTGGGATCAGTCGACGGGCTGAGCCTCTCTTCCCCCCCACAGGGACGCCTTTGGGTAAGATTCGAACACTTGGTTATACCAAGTGCTTCCCCGGGAAACTTAGAAATCTCTATAGAGTTGCTTTATAACTTAACGCGTTTGTAGCCAGGCTATATTACTCACATTCTTGGTATTTGCACATGCTTTGCAAGCAGTAATTTTATCACCGGCAATCCAAAAGAACTTGTGTATCTGTTGCTTCAATAAACTGCACTATTCACTGATCTAGCCGTGAGAGTTCTCATTGAACGCCACCAAATCCCCTAAGTGTGGCCGTGCTAGTTCATGGAACGTGACTAGACTGAAAGTGTGCAGTGTTACGAGTGTAAATCGTGAGAGTTCAATACATTGAACACGACCGGGCTTGTAACATAGAAAAATTGGGCATCACTCAGAATCTAAGCCTAGCCGCCCCCAGCCCCTCTGATATCTGAGGACAAGCTGGAATGCAAGGGGGTTTATTTTCTGCCAAATTGCCTTGCCCTTTAACGCGACAATCCCTCCAGATCAATGTCACCCAAGTGTTCCACCTCCTAGGTGAATGCTCTAACATTAAGTTTCTCAAGGCTTTACCAACCTCAACTCTAGAACTCGAATATGAATCACTTCTTCCCCTTCCCCCACCGAAGTATTCATGTTTTCTGTAAGTTTCACATCATCTTAGAAAGTACAAACAGAATTTATAGCACAATGCGAAGGACAATGCTTCAGGACATGAGCTTTGTAGTCAATAGTTAATTTAGCTTTAAAGCTTTAAAAGAACAAAAGGCATGAAACAGTAAACACCAAAAACCCCAAACTAAATGAAAATACTACAGTTCTAGTTTCATGTAATCAGAACAATAGCCAGCTGACAGTAAAATTCTAAACATCACTTGTTTTGAGTATGCAACAGCATGAAGTACTCTGGCAACCTTTATCCTTATTGATCAGTTTGTAACTCTGACAGTTTCTATGCTTCCATTTCTCCTCATGCAAATGAAACAAAGCTGTTGTTTCCTCTGAATAATTTTACTGTTTAATTTCCATCCATACCCCTATTCCTGTTTACATTCATACCTCTGTAGCTCCAGCAGTGTCCTTTAGGGCATGGCAGCTGTCAGGCCCACACAGACAGGGTAAACAAAAAGAATACAAACTTCCTTGCAAGGAAATAAGATTCACTTGATGAAAATCTAACAGTCTTAACATGTATTTTCTTCAAGATATTGGCAATAATATATAGAATAGGGTAGCTAGTTACTTCCATCAGAATAAGATGAGCACTTTGCAGCTGCCATTTATAAAAGGCTCAACTTGAATTTTGTTAATGATGGGACAAGCACAGTTTTCATAAAATTAAATACAAATTCCTATTCTATACTTCACTAAACACAAATAAAGCCTGGTCAATCTTTTGCATTCAACAACCTTTTGATCTCTGTTCATGTATACTCTGTTTTCACCACTTCACTATTGCATCATATGTCCTTCCGACCATGAATCCCCTCAACCCAACACTCAGCAGTGATTTTAGGAGTCCTACATTTTAAAGATGCATGTTTAAAGATATATGTGCAGACTCAATGTACAAATTCTGCCACTTCTAGGACTAAATAAGACCTTAATTCAACAAGATGCTCTATTCTGGAGTATGGCGTGCAGTGGCACATTTTCTTTTGTAAACATTTTCTTTTGTATTTTATTACTAAAATGGTCTTCATCTTGTTCACCCTTTGTGAAAGAGAAGTATGACTGAAAAAGTCACACAAGGAGGAAATGAATGTATTAGGGAAGTGTGTGTCTAAGTGCAACCAGAGGGATGTAAGAGAGCCTGTTGCATTTGGTACATTACATGTAAAACTTGCTCATCAGGATCCTTCTGACAGTTCCAAGTTTTGACGCTGATAATTTATGCATTTGTAGATCAGCATCACAGCTTCTTTCCTGTTCATATTCCTATGTGATAGCTGGCTGAGCTGAATTTTGAGTCCTCAGCTGGTGCCTTCCACTGCACAAAGTCACAGGGTAAATGGTAGCAGTTTTTGGCTGCAGCTGTGTAAAAAAGTGACACTGCTAAGTAAATTAAACTATACTTTCAAAAAGAGGGATGGATTCTACTAAAGCCTAACTATTGCTTGCATACTTATTATGGCCCTTCAAAGTGAAGATGAGAAAAGTGCATGTCAAGAGCCAGGAACAGAAAAGTGATTGCATCATGTGAGCAGTTTCTTGATGCAGAACCCTGAAAGGAGATTCTAGGAAGAACTATTAATATGGAAAAGATTAAAACCAGAGACTTCTACATTTCATAAAGTATGTACTTTTCAACGTTAAAACTAAGGAGGCACAGCTTTAAGATTCACTACATCACTTAGTTTCTAAAGCACACAGCCCATTTAAATTATCTGCTTAAAATTAGACAAATCATGCATCAGAAGTGTCTGTTTCTCTCAGCTGATTATCCATACAGCCAGTTTAGACATTTAGCTCAGACAAAGTCACCTGCACAAGGACAGACAACTCCCTCCCTAATGTATGTAACTTCATAACTAAAAATGAGAGACATCTCCCCAAGCTGGTAGAATCAAAACAAATATAAGAAGTCCTGTATTTTGGGATTGCAGATGGGGAAAGCTTTGACAAGATCCTGGACATCCCAGGAGAATGCCTCTGGATACATATTTTTTTTTTACCTGGAATTATGAACCGAACCTTTAAGAGCAAAGGTATTGAGGTGAATAGGCTTCATCTCTTGTCACCTCATCCTGCCATTGAAGGAGCTGATCACAGCATTACAAGCACAAATCAATGCACTCACCAGGTTACTGGAATTGGCATTGAAGCAGCAGACAAGCAAGCAAACTGCTCTGCTATAACTGCAGCTGTCTTTTCTTTAACAAAAATGATGGAGGAAATGTAGAGATGGATAAAAGAAATATTAAGATTAGTATGAATTAAATATGAAAGAAAATATGCGTGTGCATGAAGGCATCAGAAGCAAGAGCAGAACAACGTTTAAAGGAATGCAATATGTTAATTGCTACAGAGCACTGCAAGCTTGACTTCATTTAAATGATGAGGCAGCAAGAAGATGAGTAACAGCCTGACCTAAAGACAGGGAAACAAGAATCAGAGAATCATTTAGGTTGGAAAAGACCCATAAGATCATCCAGTCCAACTGTTAATCTAACACTGCCAAGTCTACCACTAAACCATGTCCCTAAGCACCACATTTATACAATTTTTAAACACCTCCAGGGATGGTGACTCAACCACCTCCCTGGGCAGCCTGTTCCAATGCTTGACAACCCTTTCGGTGAGTAAGTTTCTCCTAATATCCAATCTAAACCTCCCCTGGCTCAATTTAGGGCTGTTTCCTATCACTTGGACAACTCACCACTTTTCCCTATACCTGGGAAAACAGAGTGACACCCACCTCGCTACAACCTCCTTTCAGGTAGTTGTAGAGAGCGATAAGGTCTCCCCTCAGCCTCCTCTTCTCCAGGCTAAACAATCCCAGTTGCCTCAGCCGCTCCTCATAAGACTTGTGCTCTAGACCCTTCACCAGCTTCGTTGCTCTTCTTTCCAGCACCTCAATGTCTTTCTTGTAGTGAGGGGCCCAAAATTGAACACAGTATTCGAGGTGCAGCCTCACCAGCGCCAAGTACAGGGGCACGATCACCTCCCTACTCCTGCTGGCCACACTGTTTCTGAAACAAGCCAGGATGCCATTAGCTTTATTGGCCACCTGGTCCAGCTCATATTCAGCCAGCAGTTGACCAACATCCCCACCTCCTTTTCCACCAGGCAGCTTTCCAGCCACTTGTCCCCAAGCCTGTAGCGTTGCATAGAGTTGTTGTGACCACATTGCAGGACCTGGCCTTGTTGAACCTCATACAATTGGCCACGGCCCATCCATCCAGCCTGTCCAGATCCCTCTGCAGAGCCTTCCTACCCTCAAGCAGATCAACACTCCCACCCAACTTGGTGTCATCTGCAAACTCACTGAGGGTGCACTCGACCCCAAAGATCAAGAACAACCCTGAAGACACAAGGAAAGAAAAAAAATTAAGTCTCAGTAATATTTTCCAAATAATACTCAAACCCTAAGACTGTAAAACGCTTGTCGGAAGTGTAAATATTCACTGCCAACCAAAAAGAAACCAAGACATTATGAGGACAGAAAAGCCAGTGTTTTTCACTGTCAAAACCAAGTGATTCTGGCCAGACCGCTTGTGTCCACACTACAGGTGAGTGCAAGTGAGTGAAATAAGTTTTGTTTAGGATACATACGGCCTTTCTTCTCAATAAGGTCACCCATTAAGTTTTGTTACGTTAATTTCCTACAGAAATAATGATTACTTTGAATGGTTTGATTTTCAAACAAAGCATAAAGTTAAATCATTTATACCAGTTTGTTGTACATATTATACCACAATTTGTAAAGTTCAAAATCTTATTGGAATTATTTAGCAGCAGTTTCACCTTACCCATTCTCATATCAGGAAATGTAATAGTAGTCATGCTTAGGTCACAAATACAGAATGTTTAAATACAAATCCAAACAAACAAGAATATTTTAATTAAAATTGTAAAGCATACTTTAGAAACATTCTTCCAGATACTGTTTTCAAAATCCTATGTTTCTTTTTAATGCATCCAATCACACTGGCAAGCTTCAGTCTTTCGAATCTAAATCCATCAAATGCCCTTACAAAGATACTATTAGTTACATTCTACAGAATCCTGTTCTGAAATTTTATAAAGTGCTTTAACTATCTAGATGAAAAAATACGTTGTCTTTTAGCTTTCTGAAGCTTTAAGTGCCACTCCCTAGACACACTGAGGACTAATTTAATTATCAGAATCATAGAATAGTTGAGGTTGAAAGGGACCTCTGGAGGTCACCAGCCCCACTGCTCAAGCAGGGCCACCTAGAGCCAGTTACCCAGGACTGTGTCCAGACAGCTTTTGAGTGCCTCCATGGATGGAGTCTCCACAACCTCTCTGGGCAATCTGAGCCAGTGCTTGGTCACCCTCACAGTAAAAAAAAAAAAAAGTAAATGTTTCCTGATATTCAGGAGGAACCTCCAGTGTTTCAGTTTGCGCCCACTGACTCTTGTCCTGTCACTGGGCATCAATGAGAAGAGCCTGTCTCCATCTTCTTTACACCCTCCCCTTCAGGAATTTACATACATTGATAGGATGCCCCCTGAGCCTTCTCTAGGCTAAATAGTCCCAGCTTTCTCAGCCTTTCCTAACAGGACAGATGCTCCAGTCCCTTAAACATCTTCATGGCCCTTCGCTGCGCTCTCTCCATTATGTCCAGGTCTCTCTGATACTGAAGAGCCCAGAACTGGTCATAGTACTCCAGATGTGGCCTCACCAGTGCTGAGTAGAGGGGAAGGATACTTTTTCTAACGGAGCCCAGAATACCATTAGCCTTCTTTGTGGCAAGGGCACTTTGCTGGCTCATGTTCAACTTGGTGTCCACCAGGAACCCCAGGCCCTTTTCTGCCAAGCGGCTTTCCAGCTGGGTGGCCCCCAGCATATATTGGTGCAGGGGGTTGTTCCTACCCAGGTGCAGGGCTCTTCACTTCTCCTTGCCGAACACCATGAGGTTCCTGTCAGCCCATTTCTCCAGCCTGTTGAGGTCCCTCTGGACAGCAGTATGACTCTCTGGTGTGACAGCCACTCCTCTCAGTTTGGAGTCATCAGCAAACTTGCTGAGGGTACACTCTGCCTCATCATCCAGGTCATTAGTGAAGATGTTGAATGCATTTGGACTCAGTATTGACCCTGGGGTACATTGCTAGTTACTGGCCTTCAGACTTCATGCCTCTGATCACCACCCTCTGGGCCCAACCATTCATCCAGTTTTCAATCCACCTCAATTTTCAATCCATCTCATTAACATATATCAGAATGAAATGAATTACTGTGACTCCAATACAGTGTACAGCTAAGAGAAAACCATTTCTCCCCCCAAAATTAATTATTGGCACCATTATTGTTGTGGAATAATTGCTGGAGGTAATTTAGGAATTAAATTTATATTCACATTATAAGGAAAGGTACAGCACTGAAGAAATCTTCAGGGTGGAGTGTGGCGGATATGCAAGGAATCCATCCCACAGAAGTTCCCTAGGCAACCTTAGATGTTGGCAACACCAGGGGAGCCTGGTGTGCTGACTCTAAGAGAAACTGCACGGAGGGTGGAGTGGAGTGAAGACACTGCGGCCAGGCTCTGTGAACCGACAAACTGCATATTTACTACCCTGAGCTGCATATTTACCACCCTGAGCCAACAGTCTGTCACTTTTTGACAAAATACTATCCTTTGGGTGAACTTTGCTCATTATAATCTCATTATAATACCAGAAAACACACCTCCATCCCAAAGCTACCCACCTCCAAGGTGCGACCACCCCTCACTGAGCTTGCGCTCTGGATTTTTCTTAGTCTATACCTTTAAAAGCAGAATGAGAAACTTTTACACCAATTACAACAGAGGTACCTATGACTAGAGTCACTCAAGCTCCACCTGAAAAGACAAATAGTATAAAAATGGCTTAAGAGAGAAGGGGTGTCAGGGAAGATTCCCTGAGAATCCTATCTGTTTGCGTGCAGTTCTATGTTATCTTACATCTTTTACAGTGTAGAGGAGGCAGAGCAAGAATTCAACATGGAGCGAACCTAAAGCACATCAGAGACTGAAACAAAGCTGGAAAAAACAGGAAACAACACATGGACAGGGCTCCACTGTGATAAAGAAACTTCCCAAGGGCAAAAGAACACAGAACAGAATTTGCTGAGAAAAAGAAAGTTCCTGAGTTGACTGAAACCAAGCCCAAGGACCCAACCTTCAAAACCACAGTCAGAAAAGGCAGTTTTGTTTGTAAATCTTTTTCATTTCTATTCTGCCTTATCAAGTTTCTTTCAGTTTTCTCTTTTAAAGGGTTAATTTTTTCTTTTAAAGCGTTAATTTTTTCTTTTACATTCTAATAAAGTTTGGTCTTTTGAGTTTAAAGGCCTTTTAATGTCATTTGGGAACTAACTGTAATGAAAAGATTCTCCTCACAGCTCTGACCTACTCATGGAGATTGTGAAGTCTCATGTGGTCTCTTCACAAAACTCCTGCAGTAGAAATATTTGCCTTTCTGTGCAACTGTTGCTCCTAAATGATCGACTGCTACAGAAGTTTGTTTGCTAGAACAAAGAGTCTAAATATTTTTCTCCATCTATATTGCCCAAGCTCTTTGTTTATGATTTTCATGCAGACAAAACAGCTCCCTAGCAATCAGTGGAGCAGAAATTAGGCTAGAAGTGAGCCATATGTTTATACCTAGTTATCATCTTCAATGCATTAATGCTGTTTCCTCTAAGCTAAATCTGCTGCTATTGTTTCATTTACTCCATTTGCCCCATCCTGAAGGTTAACAACAAAAATTTGAAAATAAATTTCATGCTAGATGAAACTTTCCTATGACCAAATATAGTTTGGGCTTAATAAGAAGGGAACAACTTTTCCATGTGTTATTCTGGGTACCATTAAACACTGGAAAGCTATGTGTAAGCACTAGCAGTCAGAATTCAGTTCATACAAAATAGAACAAAGCATAAAAATTCAAATTTTTATTTTCTTTCTCAAATATTGCTAAATATTGCCAAATATTTCATAATTAAATGGTGAACTAAAATTTTGGGAGTACTGAATATTTTCATTATTATGGAAATGTCAGTCACTGTGAAAGCTGCTACTGAACAATCTTGAAACTGAACTGAAAGACCTCATGACTGAGCCTAGGAGGAGAAGTCTTTTAAGAATTAAAAAATCAATAATTTCATAAATTTAATTATGAATTCATTATAGAATTATAACCTTCAGTTATCTATAATCATCCCTAAAGGAATAAGGAGACTCTTTAAACTACTCATACACTTAAAACTTGCACACATTGTCTGGACTTGAAGAAAATATATTTTTAGGGTTAATAGTAATTTTTGCCATTTATTTTTGAATATATATTGAAATCTCTTCATTCCAATGAGATTAAGAACACAGCTGCCCTCACACATGGCTGTGGCCTTTGTCAGAAAAGGGGTCATGAACTGTCAGGATGCCCAAAGGTCTCTTCTTTGTAGCACTTTGAAGAGGGAAGATAATGAAAACCAAACCAAATTTCCCAGACTAATGCATCTTTAAAAGTGTGTTTAACTTAAATCAGGAATAAAACACTGCTGTGCAAAAAACGTAACTTTAGGGTTATTACTTGGCAATGAAAATAACTAGTACAGGGCAACAGTAAGGTTGTCCTGAGTGTCTTAATGGTGTATTTCCATGCCTTAATAAGTTTTTGTAAAAATGTTCCTCTAATCGTAGTCAGTCGCTGAGGTGAGCTGCTACAGAGCTGGCCTGATCCACAGCAGAGTGGCAGATCTTGGTGCACAGTGGGGTTTCCTGAGGCCGGGAAACGCCAGGGGAGTGGAGAAACCCACCAGGAGCCAGCAGCTCTCCGGAGAGACGCTGACTGAGGCCTGGGCATTACCAAAGCAACTGCAGCCACCCCACACCTATAAAAAGCAGCGTGGGGAGTGCTAGTGATCAGAGCGTGGTGCAGCAGTTTGTGCGGCAGGGTGTCATCACCCTACCAGCTCAAAAGGTGAGTTCAATTGGTGGTCATCACCCTCTCAGAAGGAGCTTAGCTATGGTATCCACCCAGCAGAAAGCTATGCCCTCTGCACTCACCACAATGGATGTGGCAACCAAGACAGAGCTCCCATGAAAACATGCAGCCATCCAGGTCTCAGGCTGCAGGGCATGCCAGAGCCTTTCACTGGCAATGGATGGCAGTAGTGAGAACACCTGTGTGAGATGTGACCAAGTGGATGATCTGCTCAGCTTTGTGGCAGAGCTACGAGAGGATGTAGAAAGGTTAAGGAGCATCACGGAGTCTGAGAAAGAGATAGGACTGGTGGAACCATGCTCTGCCCTCCCTGAGGCAGAAACAGCAACAGCCACCGGAAAAAAACAAGATCAAGGGAATCCTGTATCCTCTCCTCGCCAGGCAGAAGGCAGTAGCTTAAAGAAAGGAAAGGAGTGAATGGAGGCAAGTCCACACTCGGAGGGGCAGGCAAACACCCTCCTTGCCCACCTCGCGTTCCCAGGTGCCTCTGTACAACAGGTATGAGGCTCTGGACGTGGAAGGCCAGTCAATGGATGATGTGGATGATGGTCCATCTACACCAGAGATGCTGCCGAGGTCAGAAAGGCCTACCCCCCGTATTATGACCACCTCCACAAGGCAGAAAAGACAGGTTACAGTTGCAGATGACTTCCTTCTGAGGGGAACAGAGGGTCCAATATGCTGGACAGACCCTCCTCTTCGGGAAGTCTGCTGCCTCCCTGGGGCCCGGTTTCCACTAGGAAACTTCCTAGCCTGGTACAGCCCCTGGACTATTACCCATTATTGCTCTTCCATGTGGGTTGCGATGAAACCACAACACATAGTCCAAGGGCAATCAAAAGAGACTTCAGGGCCTTGGGACAGTTGGTAAGGGAATCTGGAGCACAGGTAATTTTTTCCTCTATCCTTCCAGTTGCAGGCAGTGACACTGGAAGAAACAGACAGACCCAGTCTATTAATACATGGCTCCATGGCTGGTGTCAGCACCACAGTTTTGGGTTTTTAGATAATGGGATGGTCTACACAGCACCAGGCCTGCTGGCGTCGGATGGTATTCACCTTTCTCAAAGGGGGAAGAGAGTCTTTGCTCACAAGCTAGTGGGGCTCATTGACAGAGCTTTAAACTAGACTTGAAGGGGGAGAGGGGTAACACCAGGCTTGCCTGTGACAAGCTGTGGGATGACACATGAAGGTTAGAGGGATGGGATGCTAGCGAGAGCCCTCAGCCTGTTGCTCTGAGATGTGCTAGGTACACTGGAGCACACTTGAAGTCTTACGGAGATGAGCCAGGGGCTCCTGAGGTAATAAGAGCCAAGAGGGAAACACCAGTGAAATACCTCAAAGGAATTAAGAGGTGTTCCTCTAAGAAGGTAACATAGCTGACAGGAGAGCTGAAGTGCCTCTACACCTACGCACGCAGCATGGGCAACAAACAGGAGCAGCTGGAAGCCACCGTGCTACTAGAAAGCTGCGACCTAATTGCCATTACTGAAACTTGGTGGGACAAATCCCATGACTGGAGCGCGGCTATCAAAGGCTGCTCAGAAGGGACAGGGGAGGAAGGAGGGGCAGAAGGGCTGCCCTCTGTGTCAAGAAATAGATTGTGAAGGGCTGTTTCTGAATAGCCAAGAGCAGGTTGAAAGCTTATGGGTAAGAATTAGAGACCAAGGCAACAAAGGGAACCTTGTGCTTGGTGTCTACTACAGGCCACCTGATCAAGGGGAGCCTATTGATGAAGCCTTCTTACTCCTGTTAGAGCAGGCATTGCGCTTGCAGGCACTCATCCTGCTGGGGGACTTCAACCACCCCAACAACTGCTGGAAAAGTAGCACAGTGAGCTGTAGGCAATCCAGGAGACTCCTGGAGTGCATTAAGGATAACTTGTTAGGCCAGGTAATAGACAGCCATACCAAAGGGGATACAATACTGGACCTGATGGTCACCAACACAAGTGAGGTAATCAGTGACGTCAAGATTGGAGGCAGCCTGGGCTGCAGTGATCACGCACTAGTGGAGGTCGCAGTCCTGAGGGATATGGGACAGGCGAAGAGTAAAGTCAGGACCCTGAATTTTAGGAAAGCAAACTTCCAGCTGTTCAAGGAGTTAGTCAATAGAACCCTCTGGGAAACTGCCCTCAGGGGCAAGGGAGCAGAACAGAGCTGGCAGATCTTTAGGGACACTTTCCATAGAGCTCAAGAGTTCTCGATCCCCAGGTGTAAGAAATCAGGAAAGGACAGCAAGAGACCAGCATGGATGAGTCAAGACCTGCTGGTCAAAATAAAGGGCAAGAAGGAAATGCACAGAAACTGGAAGCAGGGACACTGGGAAGAGTATAGGGACGCTGCCCGGTTGTATAGGGATGGGGTCATGAAGGCCAAGGCGCAGCTGGAGCTGAACTTGGCACAGGACACAAAGAATAATAAGAAGGACTTCTATAGGTATGTCAGCCAGAAAAGGAAGGTCAAAGAAAGTGTACCCCCTGATGAACACAAAACTGACAAACTGGTAACAACGGACAAGAAGAAGGCTGAGGTACTCAACAACTTTTTTGCCTCAGTCTTCACTGGCAACCTCTCTTCCCATACCTCTTGAGTGGATGGACCACCAGACAGGGCCTGGGGTAGCAAAGTCCCTCCCACTGTAAGAGAAGATCAGGTTCATGACCACCTGAGGAATCTGAATATACATAAGCCTATGGGATCTGACGAGATGCATCCCAGAGTCCAGAGGGAATTGGCTGATGTAGTTGCCAAGCCACTCTCCATGATATTTGAAAAGTCATGGAAGTCAGGTGAAGTCCCCAGTGACTGGAAGAAGGGAAACATTGCACCCATTTTTAAAAAGGGTAGAAAGGAGGACCCTAGGAACTACTGACCTGTCAGCCTCACTTCTGGGCCTGGGAAGATAGTGGAACAGATCTTCCTAGAAGCTGTGCTAAGGCATGTGTTGGACAGGGAGGTGATTTGAGACAGCCAGCATGGCTTCACCAAGGGCAAGTCTCGCCTGACCAACCTAGCGTCCTTCTATGACAAAGTGACTACATCAGTGGACAAGGGAAGAGCTATCGATGTCATCTATCTGGACTTCTGTAAGGCCTTTGACACAGTCCCCCACAATATCCTTCTCTCTAAATTGGAGAGTTACGGATTTGATGGATGGACTGTTCGGTGAATGAAGAATTGGTTGGATGGTCGCATTCAGAGGGTAGTGGTCAATGGCTCAGTGTCCAGATGGAGATCAGTGACAAGTGGTGTCCCTCAGGGGTCTGTATTGGGATCAGTACTGTTTAATATCTTCATCAATGACAAAGACAGTGGGATCAAGTGCACCCTCAGCAAGTTTGCAGACGACACCAAGCTGAGTGGTGCAGTTGACACACCTGAGGGACGGGATGCCATCCAATGGGACCTGGACAAGCTCGAGAAGTGGGCCCATGTGAACCTCATGAGGTTCAACAAGGCCAAGTGCAAGGTCCTGCACCTGGGTCAGGGCAACCCCTGGTATCAATACAGGCTGGGGGATGAAGGGATTGAGAGCAGCCCTGCAGAGAAGGACTTGGAGGTACTGGTGGATAAAAAGCTGGACATGAGCCGGCAATGTGCGCTCGCAGCCCAGAAAGTGAACCATGTCGTGGGCTGCATCAAAAGAAGCGTGGCCAGCAGGTTGAGGGAGGTGATTCTGCCCCTTTACTCCACTCTGGTGAGGCCCTACCTGGAGTACTGCATCCAGCTCTGGAGTCCTCAGTACAAGGAACATATGGACCTGTCGGAGCAAGTCCAGAGGAGGGCCACAAAAATGATCAGACAGTTGGAACACCTCTACTATGAGGAAAGGCTGAGAGAGCTGGGTTTGCTCAGCCTGGAGAAGGAGCGGCCTTTCAATAGTTAAAGGGGGCTTATAAGAAAGATGGGTACAGACTTTTTAGTAGGGCCTGTAGCGACAGGACAAGGAGTAATGGTTTTAAACTAAAAGAGGGTAGATTCAGACTAGATATAAGGAAGACGTTTTTTATATTGAGGGTGGTGAAACACTGGAACAGGTTGCCCAGAGAGTTGGTAGATGCCCCATCCCTGGAAACATTCAAGGTCAGGTTGGACAGGGCCCTGAGCAACCTGATCTATTTGAAGGTGTCCCTGCTCATTGCAGGGGGGTTGGACTAGATGACCTTTAAAGGTCCCAAACTATTCTATGAGGTCACAAGAATTTGAGAGGGGCAAGGACTGCAGGAAACACAGCATCTTTTATCAGACAAGCTTTCAGGCAAATAAGTCCTCCTTGGGTTTTGCTATTTCTGCTATTTAATTCAGGAAGGTCTTATTTTACCTCCACCCCCTCTCCCCAGCTCTTACCAAGTATCCTAATAAAAGACATCCTCTGCCTATAAACCCTGTATCATTTAACAGACAGGCTTTCTTTTAAAGGTAATCTTAACTCATTAAATTTATAATGCTTGTTTTTTCAAGACATGTAATGTTTTTACTCTTATATTACTAATTTATTCTTTTCCCATTTCTAATGGAACTTGAGAGCCATAGTCTCATAGGTATTTTTACATTTTTAGCTTACATTAAAAAATGAAGTTTAACACTGACAGGAAAAATTCAAAGACAAAAACATGTAATACTTTTTATGTAACAGAAATTGTATCAACCTCCATTAAATAAATCGTAGGCTATTAAAGTAAAAGCAAGCTCCAGCCTCATTCATATTGAGACCAGGAGGAAATTGCAGCCATCGTTTATTCCTTGGAGTATCCCAGATAAAAATCGATCAGTAACTTCCTTAAAAGCAGCTTTGTGAGTCTTGGAATGCCCAGGCTCTTAAATCACTAATAAGAACAAATCTTTTGAAGTGAGTCTAGACTGCACAGTCTGGAACTCAACCCCAGGTCTGATATTTTCCAAAGTCTGAATGCACAGCACTGTTTTGCGGCATCATGTCCTACTGTAGTCCCTATTTAGTCATTGTTCCACATTTTCCTTTTTTCTTTCTTGCTTTCTCCTTTTCCTTGTTTTACTACTGTGTATTTGCTCAGCTTTTCTAAAGGTGTTAGTAGTCCAAGGATGTTTTTCTCAACACAGAAAAACACATAGGAGCTCTAAAAATACACACTACCACAGAGAAATAAATAAGAAATTAAGATATTAAGCATTTATATTCATTTTTCTTTTCTACTGCACCATATACTGGGATTTATTTAAATAACCCACATCCAGGGTTGAGGCCAAGAGAACTTTCTAAACAGGTGGTTTTGCATCTGCTGTAAAATCAATGCCAACGACTAGGAAAAAGATACAACTAACAGTCTTCAGTTTATTATCAGAAGTGCTCTTCCGATGCATGTTATTGATCCATTTAAAACAAAAAAATGCCCCAAAATACCTCTAATTTCCACATGGCTCCTTGCAGAAATCTTAGAATCGGCTTCCAGGCACAAAATTTGATAGAACAAAAACACATGCTGTGGCCAGAGTGAGCAAAGGTAAAAACGTTCAATGGCAACTGAGACAGTCCAAATGTCAATGTACGCAAATACTATGCAAAGCTCCTAATCTGCACCAATAGCCTTATTTAGTTTTTAGGTTTCCCTGAATGGATTCAGTGCTTCAACAGAACACTGGAAGGTTTAAGAAACTTACTGCAATGGATCTCATCACTCCAATCATCACAGTCATTGTAGCCATTACACTGCAGTTTCCCTGGGATGCATATCCCGCTGGCACATAAGAAACTCTCCTCTCCTCTGCACAGTGCTAGAAAAGAGAAGAAAAGAAAGAATGCATGTTAAACTTCTCAGGGTAAGAAGAAATAAGCAGAAATGAAAGACAGAACAATGAGTCTTAACTGATGCACTTAAGCGACAAACTCCAAATTAATCAAATTCAAGCCAGTGCAAACTGGCATTTTCATCTAACTTTTGTTATTTCAAAAATAGGTATCTAGGATGAGTTGATCAGTGAGGTTCAATCTACCATTACCTCTAAAAAGCAGCTGTACCGAGTAACTGTTAAAAACTGACCTTAGGATGGGATTAAACAAGCTCTTTTTTTTTCCATTAAATAGATGCATCACATTAAATATTCAACTAAAGTTACAATAGATGGATCTTCCCTGCCCAGGTGTTCAGGCAAAAGATTACCAGGTGGAGACTTAACAGTGTCATAACACAGACACCTTTCTAGAGGGGAACTCAAACATTGTTATAACTCCCTGAACATTAGAAGACAGTCATCATTGCTATTCGATATATGGGGAATTGAGATACCTAAAGCGATTAAAAAAAACCCTAGAGCTTTAGGTATCCCACTGGAGATACCTTGCAGGGCCATTATGTTCAGAAGGAGGGAACTCCTAACATCTTCCCATTCAAGTCCTTCTAGGCACTTAAAATATAGAGATGCAGATCACCATTAATTTGTTTACACCTTAGTCCATGCAATAGAGACCAAACTTTGAAGCCTTCGCTTTAAAAACCATTGGCTGAGAAAAATCCCTGTAAAGCAGGGAAGATATCAAGCAAAAATTACATGAGGATGAAAAGTAAAGATGTCAAGTAGAAAAGCAAATATTCAGTACAGAACCTGGTCGTTGGTTTGGGTTGGGTTTTTTTTCAAAAGCCACAGTTAAGAGTCAGGCCACTCAACAAAGCTAAAAAAAACAGAAAGTTTCACCTCCAGTAAAAGATTGGCAAAAAAACCCCAGTAACTTCACTTTAAGCATACATATCTGAAATGAGAAATAGCTTTCAGAGATGGAGGAAAAAAATCCTGTCACTTTGCCAGTGTAAAGTTATTATATGTATCCATGTGTGAGAACAGCAAGTTCAAACAATAAAATCTCATGAAAGTTCAAAATTCTATTCACAGAAATTCCATTCTAATTCAAACTTTACATCCAGGTTTGCCAAGAACAACAAAGATCTCTAATTGTAGCTTTCCAACTTTACCACAATGCAAATCACAGGTATGAAAAAACATCAGTTTCAGCAGCAGCAGCTATAGAATCTCTTCCTCCATTAAAGTCATTTTGCATCCAATCACAACATAGCTCCATATTTCTCATTTTAAAATGCCTATATTTGCATTTTTCCTATTCCTATAGGAGAATTCCATTCCTATGTCTTCTCCCTTTATTCTCTGAACCTGATGGTTATCAAAGTCTGGAAGGTATATTTATAATCTACATCTCAAAAGCAAAAAAAAAAAAAAAGCATATTGAGTATTCTCATAATAATTTTGTATTCCTCATAACATGTCAACTGACAAGTATGTTCATGCAGAGTACAGTTTAAAATTAAATTAAGGAAAAATAACCAAATATCTAACGATACAATTTTTAGTAGCATGAGCTTTTATGACTTCAGTTTGGCACTGGAGTAAATGATAGCACAAAGGGAACACATTACATAAATTTCAAATAAAGCCATTAATAAATCAATGACTACAATGATGCTTGTGTCAACATTTTACTAGGTGCTGCACTCAGTAGAATTCCTAGTATAAGGAATTATCCTTAACAGTGAAGTATTAACCACAATAATGTGTTGACTAAGCACATTCTTGAACAAACAAAAACTGAGCTTAAGTGAAAGATCAGTCCTAAACTCACACACTGCTAATGTCCCATTTAAACTCCTCTTTCTAGAGCCAACATTTCACTTACAAAAAGAGGGAGAGTTCTTTTTAATCTCTTCCAACAAAACAGTCTGTCGTGAAGTAACTCAGAGCATAGAAGTAATCTCATTTTATACGTCTTCAGAAGAATAGAAAAATAAAAATGAAACAAAATGGAAAGTAAAGTGGCGCTGATGAAATCTGGCAGTGTTTCACAAAGCACACATACAATTTAAGGACATAAAAGATGAAAGGTAGAAAGAGATGAGAAACATGAACTAATAAATGCTGACTCTCCATGCTACTACATCAATTTTTATCCGCTTTATTTGGTTGTTAAGCCATACTGTTTCATAGAATTTCAGGAATTCATTATTTGGTATCTTTTGATTTTAATAAGTGTATCATAAAAGAAAACTTGATGGAAACTTTTTTCCTAAAATCTCAAACACATGGCCTGTATCTTACAGTGCTTTAAACTGCGTGGTAGCAAGTGTTACGCCTTTTTTCCACACGTGAAAAGCTGAAGGATAGGAGACCCAAGTGATTTGTCCAACAACAAACAAGGAATCAGGTGAACAATTCAAAGTGGTTTACAGAAGTGTATTCCTAAAAGTCTAAACCTAAATCGGAAAAAAAAAGGGAAAAAAAAAAAGGTTATCTCCCTGTTCTGACACAGTAAGCCTCTTTCTTACTTCCTGAAGCATGCTGATCTTCACAACAGTCTCTTATCGGGAATTTTGGCTGTTGGTGGGAGACCAGTATCCTTCAGCCCTGCTGCTGCCTTCACTTTGGCAAGGGACTGTCAGTCTTTGTGTAACTCTAATAGCTTTCTCTCTCCTCACTCTCTCGAAGCACTTCCAACGATGACCAACCAGGGTCCTTTCTAGACCTAGGCCTGAGATATCTATGGTTTTGTACTATTCCTCAGTTGTGCTGGTTTTCTTTTCACCGCCATCCTGCTGCTACCAGGTACAACCTACAGCCTAGAATACAGCTTTTTGCCATTCTTTAGCATTCTGGAATCCACCAGGACAACCTGCCCATAGTGACTGTCAAAGCCATCAGTGCACCAATAGGCCTTGAACGGCCTTGAATGACCCTGACCAGCCTCACCTGGGGCCTCCACCCACTCCCTGCCCATGGGCTCAGTCCCCACCTGAGCACTGTTGTAGGCACAGCCTTACATCCAGCTCCAGCTCCTGGATGGATCCCTCGTATAAACACCGTAGCTGGTCTGCAGCCCTAACTTTGGCCCTGGTTCCTAGGTGGGCTTGGATACATTGGAGCCTTGTCACCAGTCCTGTCTCTGGTCCTGCCTCCTGACTGGGCTCTCGAATTGGACCCCGGACCGGGTTCACCACTTTGCCATGTCTGGGGCCAGCTCTGCCTGCCGCATTCAGGCTCTGCATCCCAGCACAGCCTGACCTCAGCTTCCAGCTTGCCTGCCTGGAGGGAGCAGCCCCGCTGCTGCTGCTCCCTGATGGTGACCTCAGGTCCTTGGTTGTTGGGTTACAGTAGGCTGATTGCTCACCCTGGCTCCTCGTGGTGCCTTATTTCTGTTAGTCTGATGCTACCTGGCAGTCAAAGACATATCTCAAGTTCCAACAGCTATTTGATGCCTCTGGCCAGCTATATTAGAAAAATAATATGATATTGATGGGCAGGTATTCCCTGTCCCCAGTTCTCCATTATTCTTTCAGTTATCCCAGATGCCACCTCTGCCTTTCCATGACTTCACAGTACACACGGAAGACATCTTTCACCGCAAAAGCAGTGTGCCCATTGTCCCTGTGCAGTGTATTAGGTATGCCACCATTTGCAAAGTGAGCATTCACTGTCTTTAAAACTACGCTTTCCTGAGCACCCTCCAAATAACCCAACTCCTAGACATTAGAATATTAATAACTGGTTTGTTCCCTTCATTAAAAGTGAATAGTCATGTTTTGACATCTAGAAGGACTGATTAAGATCTTCAGTAGGGTGCAAATCACCTTCTGTTGTCAGTATATTATGATTTTCACAGTTGCAAAGTATTACCTATCTCATGATAACTGCTCTTAAATCTGATGGAAATACCACTGCCTCATTTTAAGGAAAATCCCACCTGAAAATACAACTACTATTCCCTTACAGAGTACAAGTCTCCATCATCCTTTTCCATAAAATTCTTTCTTTTCTATTTTCCGATTTATAAAACACCCCCCCATTATTCTGTGGCTGAGGAGCAGACAGAAAATTTCTTCGAAAAGCTCATTACTTTCTCTAGTAAAACTGAATTTCATGCCTTGTCTTATTAAATACCATAAGCGTGACTTGATTTTTAATAGTGAAAAAAATCAGCTACTCACAAAAAATCCATACATGACCTTATTTGTTAAAGACTAGCTGATTTATAAAAGCACTATGAAGCAATGCCATAGAAAAAAAGCCTAGGCAAGGCAAGTTGTTCTTAGGGAACAAAGAATCTTTTATGTATTCCAGAGATAAAGGTTCTCTTCCCAGCTCTGCTGCAATCTTTTTGCATCACCTTCGACAATTCGGGCAATCTGTGCCTTAGCTCTATACCTATAAAAAGATGAAAAAACTACTCTGTTTTCTTGGGCTCTTTGAGGAGAAAAATCATTAGCCTCAGTACTACAAAGTCTTATGAACCTATTTTCACACTGATGAATTGATATTCAATATTTTCCACAGGGATTGAAATGTTTGCCAAAATGGAAATACATCAGGATAGCTCTCAGAGGAACATCACTGAATGCAAAAAGGTCAAGAGGAAAACCTGAAAGATAAATCTCAATGGAAACAATACCATTTTTGAGATAGAACAAAGCCATTTAAAACTGCCATCAGTGAGTGACCCATTTTAAAAGACCTCAACAGGCAGTCATGAAAAGACTATTACACCTGTTAAATATGCCCTTGGGACTAAAGAAGGAGCCTTTAATGTACCTACAAAAAATATAGTAATATCTGCTCACAATCAGCCTTTCTGTATAGCAATGTGATATTCTTCACAATTTGCCAAACCACTAGGTGCACAGTGGATGCTGTGATGTACCACTGAACACCGGACATGCCTACGCATGCAGAGTGTGTTCTTCAAAAATGACAAATAGCTCCAGCTTTCACTGTCTGCAAGTGCAATTAATTATCCAGATTTCCAACTTTATTTGTGGTCCTAGCATAGCAATCCTTTCTACAGCACTATGGCAATGGATACACACACACGCTCTCAGCACCTTCATTTTTACTCTTAACTTCTGGCAGCAGGGGATTATTTTTTTCAACCTATTTACATGCTTTTCTAATCCTGAAATATTATTTTATCATCCCCAAGCAACAGGACAATCTTAGACTTAGTCAACTGACACACACACCCTTGTATGAAAAATGTGTTTGTAATAAAAACTTCTGTGAATGATTTCAAAATATTTTCTATTACATTCCCAGATGCACTCTCCACTTGGGCAGCATATGATCTTGATTTTGCAATAAAAACATTATTTTCCAGTTGTCTAATGGGGCCATGGTTATTGAACTGAAAGCTACTTATGCAATATATTTTAAAGAAGGTTTCTAACTTTACAGAAAGGTGCCCAAAATAGGTAAGAGACTTTAAAACAAGATTTTTCAACTGGTTTGTGCCATTTAATGTTTGTACCTCTCAATCAGAAGCAAGGTAGGGCAAAACCACCAGCACCATCCTTTTGCACACCCTTATAATGTGCTCCTCAGTAGGTTTCCTCAAAACCCACTGTGTGGTTGGACATGTTTCCTAACTTCTAACTGAAGAGTTACAGCCTCATCTCTATTCTACCATTTTTGGAAGGGCATTACAAACTGAAAAATATGATAGTCTTAACAGCAACATAAGATCGGACAGCATTCACATTCTCATTTTACAGGGGAAAAAAAATGAGGCACTGAGATATTAAGGAGAAAGTTATAAGAAATAATGAATAATAACTTCAATTGTCCAATCTAAGACATGTCAGTATGTGATTTTTTTTTTTTCTGGAGAGTAAAGACCCTGATGTTATTTTACATGTTCAAAGAATAGCTCCTGTTACCTCTGCTTGCAGCTGCAAGAACATGTTCCAATTGAAAATGAACCCCAGCTATACAAATGAATAGTCCAGTTAATTGGAAGTGTGCAAAGAACAGTTGAGAAAATTTTGATTCCACTGCCTTGCTCAACATTACACATGGTGTCTGCAACAGTGACAGGGAAAGAATCCCATTCTATACTATAACATCACATTTTCTTTATTATGAGCCAACCTTTTGTTTCTCCAGTTCCCTACCTTATGCGCTGCATTTTCCAATTGCTACAATCAGTAAGACCTACAAGGGGCCCTAGAAAAAATAGCCTTCCTCAGTATGGGCTCTAGTTCCCTGTAGACCAGAGTTTATCCCACAGACGATGACATTGGGTAAAAATAGAATATGATAACATAATCAAAAGATTGTAATTCATCATACAAGAAAGGCTGTTTGAGGTTGGAAAGGCAACTTTAACTGACTTGGAAATCTTACATTTTTCTAACTTGGGCTTTTATGCAATTTCCTGCATGTTCAAAAAAGAAAACAGCATAAATAGATCAAAAAGAACCATTAAAGGAACCATCTTGATTTGCTTACAGATCTCCATCAGTACAGATCTTCACTGGTACTAAGAGAGCAACAATAACAGACTTCGACCTTCTGTGTGAATATGCCAATTTGGCTGGGGAGAACAGAGGCAAAAAACAGGAAGGATATTTATCTGACCATTTTTCCTACAGATCAGAAGAGCAAAGATTCTGGAGTCCCATATTCATTTCAGGGCAGTGAACAGAAGTGTGTTCAAGCACTTATAAATCATTCTGACTCTCCCTTCCTAATACATCTCTATCCTATTCTGCTCCTATCCATTCTGATTTCCATCCCAATCGGCTTCTCCATTTCTTCTTACTTAAAGTGAGCATCTTCCTATTTATCTTGTATATTATATGCAAACAAGAGGAAGAATTAAATCAGTTTTCCTTCTCTCAGTTATAGCACCCAGCAGCAATCAGAAGGAATTTTAAGAAAAATTAATCTCACCTCTTGCAGTCTTCTAATAGTTGATGACTGGATATGTTTGGTCCAGTCAGCGCAGTGTTCAGGGCAAGGAGAGCACACACACTGTGAACAGTACCTCCAATGAATGCAATTTCTGCCTCCTACTGAGCTTGTGCAAGAAGTTTCCAGAAGTTTGACAATTTGATCATACCTCCAAAGATCAGACTTTAATGAAAATTATAAAAGCCTAGTCTTATGCTGTAAAACAAACACTTTTGTTGAATTTCGATATTTGATCTGAAGCCTAGAGGATTTAGATATGCAACCATTTTTAAGACTTTCTTGACACAGGCAAACAGCTCTATACTCAGAAATGCTGGGACTGTTTCAAACAAAGCAGAAGAAGAAGAAATAAAGTCTGAAATAGATGTCTGAAGTAAAAAAAATTATGGACCATCCCACTTACATTTGCCAAAATTATTAAAAATTGTAAAGGTATTATTATAAGGGAATATGCTGGGACATGTTAATTATTGATACCTCTGTCAATAATTCACACATTTATTAGTATAATAATGCAAATATTCACACACCCAAACTCCTGAAGAAGAAACAATGTTAGGTAAAAGGAACCCAAAGAAAATGGAAGCAATCCTTGCTGATAGAGAAACTTGCTTGTTTTAGACCTTCCCCAGAAAGGTTTACAATCTGGAAAAGCTTCCAAAATCACTGACTAAGCACCGTTGGTGGCAAATAGTGCTTTATTTTACCTGTGTCTGGTGTACTATCGAAAGTGTCTCTGAGGAGTCAAGACCATTTATGTGCTGTACTTCCCAGCTAGATTACTGGAATGCCATCTATAGAAGATTATGCGGGCAGGTCCCTGGAAAGCTGCAGATAGCAGAGACTGAAATAAATATATTATTCTACCATCCTCAGGATTGACATCTGGTTGCATTTCACGGAATCACAGAATCACTACGGTTGGAAAAGACCTGTAAGAAAGATCATCAAGTCCATTTCAAGGTATAGCAACAGATAAAGCACTGTATATCTGTGAAAATGACCATGAAAAGTGCTGCTAATTTTTTTTTAAGTGAAGACGAGACAAAATTCACTGTCTAATGCTATGAAAGAACTAGGAGATATCAAATAAAATTGCTCTTAAAACAACCAAAAGGTGGTACTCTTCATGCAATGCATAGATAAGCTGTAACACTTTGCCACAGGATACTACGGATGCTAAAATGTACATAGATCCATGAAACAAAGAGACACATTAATAGAATAAAAATCTATGGTGGGTCACAAATTACAGAAAAGTCCTTGAATCTCGAACAGATGGAAAATGCAGGAGTATTTTGGAAAAGTATTGCCAAATAGTCTTGCCCTGTTCTTCTATTCTGGGCATCTGATTTTGGCAGCTTTTGGAGTCAGCATTACAAGATAGATGGACTTTTCGTCTGACTCGATACAGTCACAATAGCACAGTGGGACACATAGGAATCCCTGTATTCTCTTGCCTGCACATTTTTATCACCTGCTCCCTATACCCTATGTACCCTGCGGTACAGTGTATGCATCTTGTAGCTGTCAATTCTAGAAGGTTTTGATACTAGGATCACGATCACAGAATTAGGAAAGTTGGCAACTCCTTCCCCCCAGGAAACTGTCTGTTTCTCTACCTCCTTACTATGCAAAACCCTGTGGGAGAAAGAACACAAAAAACCTTTCTCTTCCAATCAAGTGAAGTACCCTAAAAAGGCCACATAGGAAACTCCAAGCTGGAATAGAAACAGGCAAAGAACAGGAAGGCAGGCAGAGATAAACAGTGGGGGAGGCAGAATGGGACAAAAAACAAAATTGAAGGACGTGATAAAATGTAATGCAGAGTCAGCAGAAGTAAAGAATGAGTGCTTGGGGGAAATAGTTTTTTCAACTGTGAATGTTTCCTCACATGAAACACCACCACAATCCTGGAAAACATTTTGTCTCCCTCAAAAAATTATTCCATTATTGCTGTTTTTGCAGCTGGTCAGTATCAATGTTATACACACACAGATCATCTTGCTCTTCTTTTCACTGCATTAAGTGAATGCAAGGGCACAAAAGAAAGATAATGTCTTCCTGATTTTAAAAGCTGCTTCTCAAATAAATTCTGTATTGGATGTGTATAATTAGCTTCACATTGTCAACAGAAAAATAAGTACCTGGTTGTAACCAGATACTGCTTTTGAATCTCTGCTCAAAGATACTCCTCAAAGACAACTCTCTCAATTAATACCAGTGTGAAAAATCCTGGAATATAAACAGGGTACAAGAGTATCAGAACAATTTTTACTGGTGTTTTATTCTTGGAACAAAACAAAACCAGATCTGCATTAGTTAAGCATATTTGTTTAGGAAAACTAGTAGTTTCCTTGTATATATTATATTAATTCTCTTGAGTATTTTCTGTATTGCTTGCATTATTGCAGCTTATGCAGGGCAAGATAACATATGATGACAGCCACTAGAAGAAAGTTTGAACTGTTCAGCCGAGTTACTGCAAAACTCAAAGCTAAACTTGGATAAAGGCAATGCTATTGTAAGAGAGAAGTACTGCTGAAGTCTATAGTTGTGGTGTTAATGCATCTTTTAACTATTTGTTTTTACAGTATCTTAAAATGTTATACAGTAACTGTTAATGACCATTGCTAATATTGTTAATGTGGTGCTCCAATTAAATGCTTCTTATCCAGTTTAAAACAGGCTAAGAGCTCCTGTGGTGGCATCTTCAAACAGCTGGAAGAGCTCACTCCAATTATACACGCATTTAGCCCTTTCATGTCCTTGAACATTACAGGGCATTTATCAACACGTACAATAATGAATTTCTTTGTTTTTGCCAAGAAGGGAGATTACCTGGGTCATCAGCAATGGTTTACCTGCTCACCAACTGCTATAACTTTTCTAATCAGAAAAAAATAATTGAAAGACTGCATCCAACTAAAAAACTGCTGCAATAACAAGTGAATAAAAAGTTCACAAAGATTTATTTGTCTTACAGAACAGAAAAGTTCCGTTACTTATAATTTAATGCTACTTATAATATTATGTGTTATTTATACACATACTTACTTACTTTCATTCCTTTTCATGATTCCTTTTTTTTTATTCATTCCTTTTTACAGATTCGAACTTTAACTACTAATAGGAAGGGATATGCATTCATAGTATATAGGAATTATTAGAATACCCAGAAACCATTACATCATGTAAAGTCCCTTTCTTACATTGTTCAGAAAAAAACAAACAAAGAAAAGAGGGGTATTTTTTAAGAAACTAACATAAAGGAAAAAAAAGTAAGTTAACGTCTCCATTAAATCTTGAGTCACGACTAAAATCCGTAATTCACTCCAATAGGAATGAAATGGTGATCACAGGAGGATTTGTAATAAAAGGTACCTGAAAAAAATGTACTTTCATATATTTAACTCTCACTACTTGAAAAAACTCCTAAGACAAAACTGTAAATTTGTTCTTGGAAAAAATGATATGAAAAATATTTTCATAATTTGGCACAACTCATAGCTATTTAAAAACAGTTTCTTACCAGAAAAAAGGTCTCATTGTTTTTTGTCATATACTTTTTTGTACCTTTAAGAATAAACAGTATAAATAATATGCAACATAACAATGCAATAGAATTTATATTCTATATTTAAATTTGAAGGTACTATGTCTTTTGTATAACTTAAATAGTATTATTTATTACAAATCTCATGGCTGTGAAGTGCAGTTCAGGCCTCTTGCACATCATTTTTTAACAGAAATAGATATTCATATTGCCTCTTTAATAATAATACAAAAGTGAACATTGACGGACAGTTCCATACTGTCGCTCACAGTTTCGCTGTATAAAGAGCAGAAGCATCATATTCACTGCGGGTTTTGAAAGCATTTTACCATTCAAATTAACTCAAAAATAATTTCAGGGCTCTTCTGAGAGCTCCACATTAATATAAGTCAGCTCATTGTGTTGCTTTACTTCTCATTCAAGCTACTGTGGTTTTTTTCTCGACAGTTTTAACAGCATCAGCTACGTTGGCTGGTCAAAGCAAACAAAGTAACAGAAAAACACAGTGACAGTTGAAAGAAAGAAAAACAGAGCTGGAATATTTCTGTGAGTAGGGATATGTATAGCAGCCCCCAGGAAGGTTTCTGAGATTTGTCCCCCCCAGAATGCATTACTGGATTCATGTGGATGAATCCAACGCTGATACAATCCATGACTCATGATGCTTCCCCCTCCCTCCCTTATATGCTCACAAGTCATTAAAACTATGAAACCAGTCACATCAGTCCCCAAAAGAAACCACAAAGTTGAGACATAAGCAGCCATATGCCAAGGACATGGTCTAGCAATTTCCAGGAACTGAGGCCTGCGAAGAGCGTGAAGAGCACTTTGGGCTGAGCACTAGGTAAAAAGGGGTTGGATCAGAGAACTGACCCCTGCTGTTTCATTCTACAGTGTTCAGAGAAGTAAATTCTTTCAAATATACAAATTGCAGAAAGACATATTCAACTACAGCATAATTTATTTCTGTAGGAGAAACAGCCTAGTGAACCGGACTCTCACCTTTTCCAGTCATAGAGGAATCACATTAGAACCATTCCTTTAAATAAAAAGTCAAAATATTCTCTATAGTCTGTCATTCTGCATGAATATCCATGCATATCCAAGCATCATGCACAACAGTTCATTAAAAAATCCCATAGGAACCCTTCAAAAGACTTGAGGATTTTTCAGTTTTCAATTTTTCATTTTTCAATTTTTCAATTTTCCTGGAAAGCATTCAACTGCCTTCAACAAGACATAATCCCTCTTTGCATATTTCCCCAACTCAGCCATTACAAATGTTCCCACAGGTGAAAATTGGTATGGACAAGAGCCTCCTTTACTTCATGACCCCTCAAAACGTGCCCTAACAGATGGAGAGAATCCAACTGGCAAAAAGACTTGGTCTGATAATTTAAGGCTATATCATTATGCATATTCAGGAAGTGCAAGGAGATAACCCAGGATATAGAGACAATCTTAATTGTAGCATTAACTAACATTCAAAGATACACTGCATAACCTCACTGATCTTTTAAGGTAGTTTTCAGTGTATAACTTCTTGGGTTTTTTAAAACAGAAGTGAAAAACAATTTTCATCATATCATTTCTTCTTTTTTAGTGTCACCCAGAAGTCATTAACAAAGTTAGAACCCACAGATGGACCGTACAAGCCTCTATCACTTAGGATCATGGGATGACGCATATCAACAGTAAAGTCTCAGATGTCAGCAAGAGAACTCCAGCAATGGGGTCAATGAGAAAAAAGAGTCAGGCTTGCTGCTCTCAGGTCTGATCTCACCTAGATTTGGATCTAGAGAACAGAGCAGCAACTCTGAGGAGATGGAAATGCCTTGTATTTAGAGAGTGGCTGGAAAGCTGCCTGGTGGAAAAGGACCTGGGGGTGCTGGTTGACAGCCGGCTGAATATGAGCCGGCAGTGTGCCCAGGTGGCCAAGGAGGCCAATGGCATCCTGGCTTGTATCAAAAATAGTGTGGCCAGCAGGAGTAGGGAAGTGATCGTCCCCATGTACTCGGCGCTGGTGAGGCCAAACCTCAAATACTGTGTTCAGTTTTGGGCCCCTCACTACAAGAAAGACATTGAGGTGCTGGAGCGTGTCCAGAGAAGGGCGACGAAGCTGGTGAGGGGTCTGGAGCACAAGTGTTATGAGGAGCGGCTGAGGGAGCTGGGGTTGTTTAGCCTGCAGAAGAGGAGGCTGAGGGGAGACCTTATGGCTCTCTTCAACTACCTGAAAGGAGGTTATTGTGAGGTGGATGTCAGTCTCTTCTCCCAAGTGACGAGTGACGGGACAAGAGGAAATGGCCTCAAATTGCACCAGAGAAGGTTTAGATTGGATATAAGGAAAAATTTCTTCACCGAAAGGGTTGTCAAGCATTGGAACCCAGGGAGGTGGTTGAGTCACCATCCCTGGAGGTATTTGAAAGATGGGTAAATGTGGTGCTTAGGCACATGGTTTAGTGATGGACTTGGCAGTGTTAGGTTTACAGTTGGACTGGATGATCTTATGGGTCTTTTCCAACCTAAATGATTCTATGGTTCTATGATTCTATGAGTGGATGCATACAAACCATGACTTTTGTAAAGTTTACCTCTCGATCAGTTCTGGGCTCATTTTTACAGCAAGGAAAAAGGAGATACACTTGAAATTTGGGATGTGTATCAGGTTCCTGCTCCAAATAACAATCTGGTATTTACTAGAGTTAGCAAATGTCAGCAGAATGTTTTGAAAGGACATATTACTTTTCTCCTACCTTCTTCCTTTGAAACAGCTCAGCATTTTTGATGCAAAACAAAAAAGCCTCAAATCAGCACAAGTCTGAAAAAAATTCAGCCTAAACAATTAAAGCACAGCAAAACTATAACCTACTGACAACCAGACTTTATCATAGTAATGTGAAGGAACATAATAACAAAACCAGAAATAATAATTTCATCCCAGAGCTTTTCCTACACAATAAAAAATACATTATTAAATAGTAACTCATGAACATAGTGTAACAGTTAAGAATGGTAACATACACTGCTTTCCTTTTTCTTGGTGTGGTGAGAAGCATACCCTCGTAGTGGTGTCATTTTCAGTTTTGTTTTGGAATTGAGAGCACTTCAGGAATTCTGGCCAAGAAGCATTTACCATACCCAGGACTGGTTCACAGCCATCTTTTGCAGCCTCACAAAATGTCCTGCAGGGCAAGAGGCCTCGACTGGAGAAAAGAGCAGAGAACAAAAATACAAAGGATTGTGAAAACTTTTTACAAAGAGAAAGAAGTAATAATAAACACTTTTGAAGAATTTTGTGTTCTCCAGAGCTACACCAAAAAGGTGCCAAATCTTCGTTATTCATGGAAGGTGACATCAGCTCTGGTTTTCAGGCTAAATTTAAGCCCAAATCAAGTTCAGAAGAGTTTCTAAGTTCAACTCTGTGCAAGCTGAAGCTGAGATTTTATCAAGAGTTGAACCAATATAACGGTGTAGTGACAGTACACAGGAGAAGGCTTGCTTCTTCGTCCAGCCCTTCTTCCCTGCAGTTGTGCAGAGCTACCCCTCTCTGACTTTGGCAAACACTTTCATGAGCTTATAAAAAGATCATTAACTTGGAAAAAAACTTTTCATGTTTTTGACAGGGTAAGCCTTCTGACAACTTAAGTGTTCTTAATCTGCTCATGGAGAGAACCAACAACCACCAGACATAAACTGTAGGAACCCACAGTGGATAGCACTATATCACCCCCTTTTAGCATTTGTGAGCTCTTACACTATTTCCCCTGAGCAGTCAAAACATGACTTGAATTGTATTTTTTTTAAGAAATCACTGTAAATTAGCAATTTTAAAAGTATAACAAGTTTAAATGCAGCATACTTGCCTATTTCTTATTCTGAGATATATACCTGCATATGTATTTTTTGTTTATTCTTCTTCTACATATGCATAGGAAAAACAATTAAAATAGATAGCTATGAACTGTCTCGAAGTCTACATAATTAGAGTCAACAAAGTCAAGCAAAAAATCTAGAAAATCTATTAACATGTTTACTGTAGATCTGGAAAAGGAAAAAAAAGTAAAGTTACAAGATTGCAGGTAACACAGGTAACAATAAATTTTGAGTAACTAGCCAAGTTAGTCAAGATTTGAAAAGACAAGAAATTTCAAAGAAATTTCAGCCCAGTTAGTTGATATGTGGCAACTATAATTCAGGATAGACTACTGCAGTGAATGCACACAGGAAGGAATAACTGAACGTCCACACATACAGTTCTCTGCTTTACTGCCACTTCCACTAACCTTTTATCCGAAAGCCATTTTGGTGGAGCAGAGGAAAAGCAGTCAACATTAGTCTTAGCTATAAAGAAGAACTGTTCAATGCCTTTCCCAGCAAGGATTGGCACCATCTGTGGGAGCATTTACCTGAGAGAGAGCTGTCAAACAGATTAACGTAAGCTATCACTGGAGCACAAAGGAGGAAAGCCTCTGAGTAAGCAGGTGCAATTGCATCTGAAAGTCCACACACTGAAGCAAATAACACAGCCCAAACGAGACACACTGCCTGCCTATACAAACACTTTTCTCATCCCTATAACTGGTAAAGCAAAAAGACCCGGCTCTTCTTGCTGGAAAGCAGAAGCACTAACGCAGCTAGATGATGGCATCTACTAACACCAACCTGTTCACACTGAAAAAATACCAAAACGCCAACTTGACAGCATGCTAGCCTTCCATAACCTCTAGAGCTAGAGGGTGTGTCATAACCATAAACTGAAACAAGAGATGTTCAGACAGGCTATAAAGAACTTTTTCAGCATGAAAATAGTTAGGGAGTGAAACAGGTTATCCAGAGAGGTTGTGTGGTCTCCATCCTTGCATGTTTTCAAGACATAACTAGATAAAGCCCTGAATAAATTATCAGTACATTTCTGCTCCACTGAAGTGACAAGTAATATCATGATAACAATGAACAGTTTCAGTAAAAGGAAATTATTTACTGTTTGAACTATTTACATTTGGTCAGTTGAGGGAAATTCACATAGAAAATAAGAACAAAACTGAAAGAAATATCACAAGCTAACATAAAATAAGGAAGTTGAACTGAATATACTGAAATTTTTCATAATGTTGGGCAAACTTCAAATTTGTTACTGGAATTTGGAAACAACTTGAAGCACTGTTACAGAAGTAGTTAACCAAAATACAATTCAGTATTCTGATTTTTTTTTTGAAGTTTCAGAAATAAATACATATAAATGCACAAACACACATAAACATACACTTCTAATTATCACAGAATCACTAAGGTTGGAAAAGACCTGTAAGATCATCAAGTCCAACCTTCAACCCAACACCACCAAAGTAGATTATAGTAAGTCTAGTCATTAATAAAAGTTGTCATATTTGAAATATCCTGTTTATTGCAAAAATATAAATGCATGACTCTGAATCCTTGCTGTATTATCTACTGTAAGGATACACAATCTCCTTAGTGTTTGAGAGGGAACAAAGGATTATTTCGAGAAATAAGTCAACCTGTCACTCAGGTTTGCATCTTGGGGATCACTGTCAGCCTGCACTTCATTCTGTGTCTTCACATCGAGGCCACATTTAGATCCCACATACCACATCTAACATGTTTTCTCCCGTACCCTTACACTGATAAAATTTTCAACACAACTTTTCGCAGTTTATATGTGGAACCTTTGGGGCTTTAGCAAATGCAATTTTGCCTCATTCATAATCATTCATAATGCCATAGAAAAGAACTTTTCTTCCTACTGCACCACTTAGATCATATAATCTTTCTCTTTGTGTCTGACTCTTGGCTGTACCTGCCCAACCCAAAAAGGTGGCTAGAACTCCATATTCAGGCACAAGTAAGTGGCCTGAACTGAAAAAGTCCACAGTACCCAACAGTTCCCTTACTTAGTGTTTCATTTTCCAGTAATAGATAAAAATACAGTACTATTAGCAACAGTGTGATACAGCAGCAAACCCCACAAGCAAGGAATAAAAAGCTGCCAGAGCTGCCTGACTACTAGTGGTAACATGAAGGAATTGGTGAAAAGCAAAATATTCACTTGCATTAAGTATTCTGAAGTCAGTATGGTTGCCTTTCTCTGCTTAGTATCTAACAAAAGGAGCGTGCTGCCAGTGTTGTTACTGAGTTCATTACATATGCTAGTTGGAACCACTGTTTCAAAATAGGTATCTTTAGAGATATATTCTCCAGGTAATGCTAAGGACTTTTACACAATGCACTTTACGTGCTGCAGTATTGAACTTATCTCAGAAACAAGCCGAGGACCTTTATCTCTAAAATTGTCTCTTGCAGCTTCCAAGTTGGCAGCTTACTTGTTGCCTGGAAAGAAGCAGATATATTTCAAAATAGTACTTTTCACCACCAGATTGTGATGTGTTGAAAGGCAGAAAATTTCAGCACCATAAAGCACATGTCTGGCTGTGTGGAAAACCAAGAACAAACGGTCCCCCCTGATGACAGGAAGAGCTGCCACTTACTAGTTCTGCACATTGTACTGGCAAATTAAAGGTTTACTGTTTGACCTGTAATGGCTCTTCAGATAAAGATGTTCTAAAACACTCTTCTGGTTTTTACAGAACCTATTTGATATGGAGAGAAAGAAAGGGCACAGCAAGAGCTCTGCAGTAGCTATCACTGCCTCCTGACTGGAGCCTGAGAAACTGCCTAAATAAAGGGGGTTTGGCAAGGCAAGTGACTGTCTCCAGTCACTTTCATTTAGGGTTTTGGACATTTTTTAGCTTTTTATTTTTAACTAATTTACTACTTCTAAAAAGTTATATTAGCATAATCACACGAGCAGACCCACTGGTTTAACAGAGGCTCCTTAATACAGAAAATACCAAAAGAAAAGCCACTACTTACTATGGAAGGCACTTGAATTCCAAAATATCTGTAAGAAATAAGATGCCACATAACTAAAATGGAGTATTGATTTGATCTATTTGTGGCTGCTAGCCATTTAATTTATTCAGACTTATATGCTTAGAGCTAACTTTTTGTTTATTTTTTAGGAAAACCTCATTAATTGTAAATGGTTCCCACTGGTCCAATAGAGCATACCTGATGATCACAGATAGTAATTTAAAGGTGGTATAATCTGATGACTTCTTTTTTCCAAAGAAGTGGTATCAGGGACATTACTTGAATTTAACAAGTCTGTGACTGAGATCTACTTGAGTTTACCATGGCTAACCAAATTCATACTGCTCTTATGATTTGTACAAATGTGACTGCTATTTGATCTCTCCCTGCCCTTATCTCGACCCACGAGCCTTTTGTTGTATTTTCTTTCCCCTGTCCAGCTGAGGAGGAGACTGATAGAGCAGCTTTGGTGGGCACCTGGTGTCCAGCCAGGGTCAACCCACCACAGATATATACACAGCACAGTAATAATTTAGAAATTACTAGGCTTCCAAAAGACAACTGCACAGTGATTAAACAAGCCAAGCAGAATTTGCAGTCTCTAGAGAAGCTCTGACAAACCAGAAAACATAGGATTATCCAGCAATTACTGCAATATTTGGCCCTGTTTCAATGTTCAGTCATGTATGCTCCATAAATTAAATATTTCTGGATAATGACCAAGTTTAGTATGGACATATTGGTTAATCTACTGAAGGATGAAAAGCTGACTAAAAATCTCCATGTTGATTAGTCTTATTTACAGCTACTTGGAGACCAATCATTTTAAAAATAAACTGGCAGGTTTATGGCAATCTTATAATTTATTTGGCACCAGTGGCCAGCACAGAAGCAGCTTATAACATATTAGGGTGCAATTCTGCTTTTCAGGATATTCATGAAAGAAACTCTTGCTGAAGAAGCAGTTTGATGAAAGAACAGATAAGTGACATATTTTTGACTCTGGTTGGTTTCCTCACACTTAAAAGTTCATACTTCAGTTGTTTCAGCTGCATAGAAATAGCAACATTAAGAATCATATGGCACCAAAAGAAATAAAAATATTCTTTATATTTTATTAAAAAGTATACTAAGAGTAAAGAGAATAAACAAGGGGTTTTAATTTGCATGAGGTATCTTCAGAGAAGCTATTTATCAAAAGAGTTTTATACCAAATATTCATTGAAGCAGATATATACAATACAGTATATGCTCTAAAACTATTATGTTGACTGATTTTAAACTTCCAAAGAGCCTACACACTGCCTGAGAGCAGATGATCTGACGTCCTCTTCATGTCAATCACCTAGAGTTCACTTAAACTGGAATTCAAGTTTGCCTGATTATAATCCTACATGAATCTAGTCCTTATCGCTCACTTAAAGACATTTTACATTTTTAGACAAATTCGTTTCAGAAATTACTCCTTCTGTAATACTGACTTCACGTCTTTGCAATCACATTGCCATGCACAGGGCTCATCAGTAGACTCTGTAAGTCACTTCAGTGGTTGTTCTGAGTACTAGAAATTATCAAAGTATGCTACAAGAAGCAGTAAGGAGAGGGAAGATCCTTTAGGCAACTGTTTTCTTCTTACTGCAGTATTTAACAGATTTTCTAAGGAACCACTGTTCAAGGTAGCTCAAGGGTCTGGCTCTCAAACTCAGCAGCCACTGAGGGCATGGCTCTTGATATATCTTCTGGAAGCAGAAGCAACATATGCAGCTCTTGTCCCCAAATGTCTATATCTGTTTCTGTGTTCCTTTCAGTTTTGCAATAAAAGCTGTTTGTATAGTAAACCGGGTCAGGTAACTGATTCAGCTGAAAAGTAATGTGACAAAAAAAAAATACATTCTTTTTTCTCATCTGACAACTGAATTGGCCACTCCAAAGGGATACAGGCAAAGCGGGAATAAGCTGTCAGGAAAGGGAGAGGTAGAAATTGCTAAAGCTGACAAAAGTATTAAATACAATATACAACTAACCATCCTGCAGACTCTTCATGCAACCTCGTAAATTCTATAACGTATCTAGTGCTCATTACTTGTTGTGGCATTTCTTTGTGTTTTCACATTAGTATCTCCACTGGTAAAAGCACTGCCACAGCCATGCCCTTCCAGAAATTCATTACTGCAATTTTACAGATTAAAACGACAGAGGGTAAATGACTTGCAAAAGGTTATAAATGAAGTTGGTATGCCAGAGCTGAAAATACAGCACAAAGATCACTCTTAGAACACGCAACTGTTGACTGCACCTGTTCTGGCTAAAGGTCATATTTGTGGTTCTGTAGACAACCTGACTGAAGGCAGACTGATGATCATTTTCAGCTACTGCTGGTCCTCATTACTGTTCCTTCCCCAACTTCATTCCTTCAGTTGTTCCAGGATAACTGTTTCTGTGGCCGCACAGTAAGCCGTACTGAAGTATTGAGCCAAGTTAAAAACAACTGTAGGGTATTTTGCTGGATTATTTTTTTCAGCCAATCCTGTTTAAGGAAAAGTGTGGCATGGCTACCAGAGGAAACATTAATCATAGTATAGCCTTGCTATAGAGGACCGTGGGGTAATCCACTGTATCATTCATAGGCACACAGGCTAAGAATGATGACAGATCTAAGGTCTGAGGCAGAATAAAGGAGCTGGTAATACAATTGTGAGAGACCGCTGGGGCGGGTGGGGGGACGGGGACAAACTGAAAAACCCAGGAAAAACGTGCGAAAGGTGTGGGAAGAAGAAAACTGAGATTATCCTTTGTGTTTCTACAGTCCTGAAATCAAACAAGTTGAAGTGACAAGCTGACACACCAGCCATTGTTAGTTTTAATTGTCATTAATACTTTTGAGGATTTTCTAACAGTAAAGACTTCCGCAGAATATAAATGTCACAGAAGGAAGTTTCCACAGTAGAGCAAACACCCAGCATTACAGTTTTTTAGTGATAGTTCTTGTGAAATCTTTCTCTGGACCCTCTTACAGTACTCCAACATGCAGAGCAGCATATTCAGAGTCACTGAATAGAGCTATATGAGGCAAGCTCATAAAAATCTCGATATTACTTTTTGATTCATGGATTTGTAAATAAATGGGCTGTTTAAGGTTTCAGTTTCACATAATCAAGGAAATAATGTATTTTTGTCTTTCATTGTTCAGTTTTCACCTTTATCTTGCAAGTTATTTGGAAAGATTGCATCTTCTTTTCTATTTTGTCTCCAGAGATGGGTTTAAATCTGAAACATGCTTCTTTACATAGTAATAAAATCTGAAAAGAAAGCAAGATTATTTCAGATTTTTGTGGTTATTTCACTTGACAAAATTGTATTGAATTCATATAGCGACATTTAGGGAAGGTGCCTCAACTCCATGCAACACTTTGTAGTACTGAATGCAGTGCTAGCTGCACATATGCTTCTGACTTCCCACTTTGTTTTTAGCTCAAATGCATGTACTGTTTTCTTGAAGCAGGTTCCTGTGTATAAGTACAAAGATGCGTAATGAACCTGTAAAAGGAATACATAGGACACACAGTCTGAGAAACACTTAACATCTCAAAGGAGAAAAAAGGCATCAGAGGCGATCCTGGCAAAAGGCAGCAGCAGCTCAGTTCCCCTGAGGTGGGAGACTGAAGAATGGCTCCAGCTGTTTACGCGACATCAAAGCCTACTATTAATTGGCTGAATTGATGGTAGATGCCCACTCATCTGTCCTGCAGTGACTGAGTATAAGGATTTACAGCTAGGGCAGAAAGCCAGTTCTCACTCATACACTCATGAATATTCGATCTATTGTCACGAGGTTGGTAATTACAGATGAGCCACAAGAGGAATGCCCTTTCCAAAAGATTAGAAAAAGCCTGGTTTATACGATGAGAATGAAAAAGATGGAGATACTGAATGGATCTGCCTGCAGCATAGAAGAACATTGTTGCGAATCCCAATTTAGGATCCTGCCAACTACACCAATTGGTCGCAAATGGGTGATTTAGATTGCTTAAAGAACCACTATCAAAGGTATTAGCAAAAGTGGTTTTAATATGATGTAAAAGTGCAACTTAACAAAGTTTGATGGCAAGGTTTACTCTATTACTGCATGGAAGAAACATACAAAGGAGAACTGCATTACACTCGAGTTAGAATGATTTGCAGAGAGACCAGAGACGCGAAGGGTGAGGAAGACCCTCCTGTTGAGTCACGGGGTTCAGAGTGGATCCCCTTGCTTTCTAAACTCCTGAGGGAGCTTAGGTGTGGCTAGGTCCAATCTTAGTCTCAGACTTGGACAACGGTTTATGTCTAAAGGATTATATATGCAAAGTTTATGTAATGTTCCATTAGCATCAATTCAGCTTGCAATCAAAATTATCAAGGCAAAATCAAAGTTACAATACTACAAGGTTATGCACGATACCAGTCGCTTACCAAAGATCTGCCATTGGTCAAGGGTCTCTCTGGCTCGAGGAGCAACCTTGAGAGGTGTCCCAGCTCAAAGGGAGATCACCACCATGCAGCTATGCTGCCTAGCAGGGAGAGCTCAAAGAAGGCTCACTTAGGCTGTCTTACTTCTGGGATAAAGTGGTTGGCTCGTAGTCAAATTACATGCGACGCAAAAAGGTATGCATGAGACTTCCTATACCCACAAGTTTCTTTGTTCCCTGATAAATGAGTCTTGGAAAAGCCACCCGCTATTTATGGGTTAATCGCATGATCAGTGTTGCAAGTTCATATGCATTGATACTCACTGCGTCACTCTGCTCCTTTGTGGGTTTTCAGAGAACAGATTGAAACTAGAGGAGTTCATGGCCCAGCTACAGCTCAGGCCTTTACCTTTTCCAGAGCCTGCACCAAACCACCACCAGTCTGGTTAAGGGGTCAAGCGCATCTGTCACACTCCACCCTGTGACTACAGTCAATCCATTTTATCAGCTCATAGAGTGGTAGTATGGTTACGTCTTGACTCTATGTCATAAATATGTGGCATATTGCAGATCAGTGGTAGGAGTCCAATTATTTGATAATCTGTGTAGTTTAAGTGTCACAATTAATGCTAGTTATATACCATCTCACATACAGAATCAGTTGATTGTAAATGTTTTGCATGCTGGATTGATATAATTTGTTTCATTTTTTGCCAAACTTTGATATACAGAATTATTATAAGCAATAAACTTAACAAGGTTAAAACTAACAATACTACAATTGGATGCAGCATCAAATTCAAAATTCCAGGTGCTGTTGGTGACCATCCAAAAAGAGTTTCCCACCAGTGATGTTCTCCATCTTTCTTCGAAACATCGATAGTTTGCCACTTGTTCCCATTTTGTTGGGCCCATACTCTATGTTCTAATGGATGGAGTATAGTTCCATGGTGATTTAATGCCAGTGCAATGATTGGGTATATAATGCACACCAAAGCACTGCGCAGTGTCAAAACAAAAACTGTGGCTTTACTGTCGGTGGGGTCATAAGTGACATTGATTAGACACCAGCAGGACTGGAATTCCCTTTCAAATTCCATTGCATTATCCCAGATTACCTTTCGAATTTCAGTGGCTAAGGTGCCCTGTTCAGCCAGTCTGGTCAAGGGGTTGAATGCACCCGTCACAAGCATGCCATCTGATTATAGGCTATGAGAACATGAAAGTCACAGAACCAAATAAGATGAAAAAATTGGACTGGAATCTGTTCTGTGAGTCCATACAGATGCCTTATATATTTTCCTCTAAAAATTGCCGTATCTGGTGGCAGCAGAAAAGAGACAGCTAAAGAGTTATGCTTGCAGAAGTCACAGAATCACAGAATCACTACGGTTGGAAAAGACCTGTAAGATCATCAAGTCCAACCTGGGGGGAAAAAAAAAAAAAAAAAAAAAAAAACAAACACAAACAACCCACGCAAGCCAACCACCACACAACAACAACAGGCACAACACACCAAAAACCAACCCACCCAACACCACACAGCACCATGTCCATCAAGCTACATCCCACAACGCCACATCCACACGCTCCTTGAATACCTCCAGGGAGGGTGACTCTACCACCTCCCTGGGCAGCCTATTCCAATGTTTCACTACTCTCTCGGTAAAGAACTTTTTCCTAATATCTAGCCTGAACCTCCCCTGGCGCAACTTGAGGCCATTTCCTCTAGTCCTGTCACTAGTCACTTGGGAGAAGAGACCAACACCCACCTCTCTGCAACCCCCCTTCAGGTAGTTGTAGAGAGCTTAGAGAGAGAGAGAGAGTCTTAGAACAGATAGATCACTGATACCCAAAAGTACCATACTTCAAGAGTTCACACAGAACTCTGAAGGCTGTTCAGACAGAGGAAGGAAATAAAAATTCCTGATTCCAGTGAAAGTGGAACTGGGAACAAATCCAAAGATACCGTTAGATTAAAAAGACTCCTCTTATCCATCCAGAAATGAATAAAGGAGGCAGCAGCTGCTGTTAAATTTCACATCTTCTACATCAGCTGCTGTTGAATTTAACACCTCTTTCAGGCCTAGCAACGCTCTTCGGACAATGTGGCTGAACTCAGCTGATATCCATAAGGATGGACACATACAGTCTCTACAATGCAGGTTAGAATTTTTAGTCAGCGTAATCATTTATTTTGTACACAAAAGCCAGATAAATTATTTTGACCAAAATAAGGAGTAATTTCTATCTGGAATCAGCAACAAACAGAAATGCAGAAATCCACTCTGACCCTTCAGTCACTTTCTGGATATGACACCACCATATGTCATAGCTGAGCTTGTAATACCGTAACAATCAAAACCACCTAATGTATATCCTGTACAGCAAAAGCACTCTCTGTTCTACCATACTTAGCAAAGTGCTACATAAATTCTGTCATATAGCACTGAAATTATTACCACAAAAAAGGTAGCAAAATGATTTAATGTGTTTTGTATGATGACCATGGTCAGCTGAGAGGATCTGTCCTGACTAAAGCTGCCAGCCCTTCCGGATTTCTCTTACTGAGCCCATCACTCGATTCAAACACGACAGTGAAAATGAAAGAGATGTAGTAAATGAATTCATTAGAGCTATAGTTCAGCTAGGAAGCAGTTTAAATATTATTAAGAATAATGCTACAATTATGAGCTATTTTTACAATCTTGTACCATCTGCCAAAACTTCTCCTAAATGAAGGCAAATTCCTGAAAATTCTTGCCTGATATTTATTATGCAAATGCTGAACACACTGTTGATTTAGTTTACTCTATACAAGTGTCTCTTGCAAAAAAGAAGCTCCTAATATGCCTGAGAATCCAGGTTACAAGATCTTTTGATGTTGACAAACAAAATTCACACTTGGCAAAGACAAGCTGTCACAGTGAAATGGAAGTCCTCTGAATCACATAAAGCTATTTCAACCACAGCATTGCTACAGAAATTCTGGAATAACAGCGAGTAAATCATACACTGCACAGCTGCTCTAACTATTTGTACGACCAGGATAATAAAGGCACCCAAAACAACGTTGTGCCTGAAGGACAGCCTCCCATTTCCACAGATCACTGTGATAGGTAGCCTTGATTTCACACAACTTTCCAGAACTCATGCTTCCCTGTGCACTCCAGTGCATCATCAAAAGACCTCAAGAACCAGCCTAAGTGCATTGTCAAAAGGAAGACCTCAAGAACCAGCCTAAGTTAAAACTTTTTGAACTGCATCTTGCCAGGAATCCTAAAGAATCACAGACACATCTATCACTCATTTACACTCTAGGCTCCTCTCTGTCAAGTAGAAATTCATTGTAATCCATTATCATACTGCTTCCTCGCATTAAAGTTGTTTCACAAACACTTGAAGCTGGCAGGAGCAGATGTCATCAAAAGAAAGAAGCTGTCCTACCCCTCCTCAGCCTGGCTTCTGAACCTCTCCCCACCTCTCTTCCCTCCCTCTTTGTGCCAGCATGACACTTCATGCTGTTACACAATGAATCAGATCAGTCACTCCCGATTTAATCCACATCAGTTTCCTGATCCAATATGTCATGGAGCTGAACAAATACTCCTGCCAGGACATGCAAAGGGCACTGCTGAGCTGGGGAATACCAAGCAGGGAAATAGGATAAGACTGATTCTTTCAGCAGCACTACCAAATTATATCAACTTAAAATCTACCATGAAACAGTGGTCTGGAACGTGTTCTCCAGAGAGGCTGTGGAACAACCATCCTTAGAGATACTCAGAACTCAACTGGAAATGGCCCTGAGCAATCTCATCCATCTTTAAAGCTGGCCCTGATCTGAGCAAGGGGCTGGACTAGAAGAGCTCCAGAGGTCCCTTCCCACCTGTGTGATCCTGTGATTGTAATTTGCCTGTCCTGCTCAGCCTGTGAGCGGTCAGCCTGATGCTTACTATCACGGTTTCCAGCAGGGCGACAATAACTTCTCACAGGAGAGACAAACTTACGCAAGGTAAGTATGTCTCACTAACTGAACTCTCATTAGTTTTTAACTGTCGATGGTTTAAAAGTTATTTGTTAATAAGCTGGGCATTACAAGAGGCTAAACATGAGCTGAAAAGCATATGAATTCTTGGAGAATCCTTTAACCACTGTTCAATCCAAACCCCTTTTGTTCATTAACTTCTGCACAAGACAACGTACTCGTATCTACTGAAGGAGTTTTGCTATAGTAAGATAAAATGTTCCCTCATCTATACATTTCTGGTTTTGAGTCCAGGTGCACAAGTCTGACAGGAAACTATCAGTGTTAATACTCCTGCAACATTTGCGAAAATGCAAGGTTTTACTGAAAGCTCCTGTCCTACAATGACTGCAATTTATTAAATGAAATAAATCTCCTTTTGTAAAAACAAAGTGTGTTTTTCTAGCAAATTGCCAAACAAACATTAATAAAAAGCTATGTTCATTTTATGATTTGTTGTAAACAATTATTTTAGTTACTTAAATGATCAGTATTTATTTATAATTAATAATATATTGCATGTGTAGGAGGATGACCTGCGATCCCTAGTTAACATACCAACTTAGAAACCAGAAACCACAGCTTATAATAAATAATACACACAACAAATCATTACGACAACAGGGCTGGAGGCAATCAATCAGTAAAATATGCATTCATAAAATAACCAGTCCTCACGATTTTCTTTTCCGTCTCCTTCCCTTCTCTTAACTCCTCTGAGCAGCATTGTGAAATATGTTTCCAAAGGGACATTCCCATGCCCAAATTGTTCTCAAAAATGTTTCTTTGCTTGATAACCTTTTAACTCTGGTCTATCCATAATTCCCACCAACACACACACTTTGAAAGAAGATTATTTTGTGATTTGGAGAGGTTTTCATGGTCAGCACATTAGATCAGAGGAGAGGGTGAAACACTACGTGCAAGTTTGATGCTGCCTGCTATGGCAAACGCTGGCTTCACACCCACTGGACCACAGACATTCTGGCCAATGTAGGATGCCATTGTCTATATCTCTATATTACTTTTCTAGCTTTTAATTTTTTAATTTATTTCTTAAGCAATCCCTTCCTTCTGTACATTGACTTCTTTAAAAATTATACGTACCAGTAATGGTAAACAGTCTCTATTTGTGGGCAGGGAAAGGACAGTTCTCTGAATGGAGGAAAAACATTTTCTCAAGCATCTAATTTCTCTGTCCTGCTTTCCCTATATTTTGTCCCTGGCTTGTCCTTCCCCTACACTGCATCTGCCATCTACTGGCACAGAATGTAAAAGAGTTTGGCATCAGAGACTTAATTTCAAACCCTTTTATGAAAGGGCCTGTACCTAGCTCCAGTGCCAGCCCTAGCTCTTGGGAGGGTCAGTGACATGGACAGTCTTCCCAACCCACATCACAGCCCACCCACACTAGCTGAGCCATGACATTGATAGAGAAGCTTTCAGCGACTATGATTTTTCAGAGACCTGTAAGCCAATTCATAGGTACATAAACTTTATGAACAGAAGTTCCCCTAAACACATTTTCTCTTCTACTTCCCTTATCTTCCTAGCTTCCAACAGCCATGATAAAGAGCTTACCACTTACTATAGCAACGTCCCTGCCAAATTTCAAATTCCATTGCTCAAATACTTGGAGATACTAGGAACTCTTGGTGATTACAGGAATGCTTTTTCACAAGCAACCTATTTTTTCTTTCTGTTTTTGCCCAGGACAGGTATTAGGCATAAAAAAATTTTAAATGGTGCTTTTTTTTCCCCAGAAAAATTATACACATCTGGAGAAAGGGTCCTCTAAGAAAACATATTAGTCAACTTTAAATATAGGCATTTTGGTCAATGCCACATCACTACTTATACCTTCCCTAGCACTCCTTGCAAAAACAAACTTTGTATTCGTCACCTTTATACTGCCTCAGCTTGGGACCAACTAGTAATGGCTCCTAAGGTGATGAGTATGATATGTTGACTTCAAGGTCTGAGTTCTGAGGGACAATGCCAAGTATAGTCTTCTCATTAGCACATTTTTTTCTGCCTTACACGTAACAGCTACACAATACTAATAACATACTCATGAAGTATGAAATTATTCATGAGTAATACAGGCTGCATTGAGAAGAAAGATATATCTTCAGAAATGCTACTTGGAAGGCATATTGACTGGTACAAAGGGCACAATGAATGAAAAAAGTATTCATTTGTTCTGCCGGTCTGGGCTTTCTCAAGTAACAGACACCCTGCGTGTTCCTCAGTTTTTCTGCTAAACAGTAACAATTACACCAGTTCCCTTTGTAGAATGCTTTAAATCAACAATGAGACACAAAAATGAATAACAGTGACAGATAGAGCATGCTATTTGTGTGGGCAAGCATTCACAACTTTATCACATGCTCTTCCTCTCTAATTTCTGTGTTCACTTTTGACAGGATTTGACTATACACATTTTTCATTAGCTGGATCTCCAAGGTTGTGTGGTTCAAGTCACAATTGTGCTTACATGAACCACAACTAGATTTAAAAACTGAAGGCTGGATTATGACTCGGTTGTGTATTCAAAGACAGATTTTACAACAGTGTATTTTCTTGTACATAATCAGTCTGTTGGATTCCCAAGGGCTTAAAGCCAAGACATGGCAACATTTAAAATAAAACACATGTGATTTCAAACATTGTAGATATAAAGCACTTCATCCACTGAACATCACCTCTGCTTTATTCATGATTAAAAAGTTTATAATCTTCTGTTTCAAGGCTGATGAATAGAATAGACGCATCTCCTTGACAGGCAACCATTGCCAAAACTCCAGCTGGAATAGCCTCTGTGAGTCATGTTAACTTGCTTGGTCTAAAGAGGCACCATCAGAAAGAAAGCATATTAAAAGGATGAACCAACTCCCACAGGGTGTGAAAAGTCAGACTGCAAACTCAGGAAACAACTGGTAGCCACTTCATAAGCACCTGAAAGCAGCCTCCACCCCACGTGCTTGGGCCATGGCAAAAAATACACTGGATGGAGTCATGAGAAGAACGTGAAAAGACAAGGCAGTGGGAGCTGAAAGAAAATTGTCCCACCTTCCTCCTCAGAGGACTAGTAAGTGATCGTCACCAATGCTGTAGCTTAACTTTTTAAATCAGGTAGCACCAATTCTAATGAAACCATCGCAGACAGGATTATGAAAGGGGATTCTAAATGTCCCTCCAGGAGGGTTTCTCAATACAGTTACTTCAAAAATTACTCTGAAACTGTAACTTCACAAGCGTGCAAAATTTAAACATTTCTTAAAAGCTGCAGAATGGCAAACTTGTCTGTGCAACTATAATTTGACATCCCCACACAGGTGCATTATAAAAAGATAGCGTAGCAGCCATGTCACAGACTACCTATCAGACTGCTTACCCAGAGTTCTTCGCAGCTGCTATTTTGTCTTGGCATACCTACCTGCTTTTGTTTCCAAAATCAAGTAGATTAAAACAAGACTGAAACATGCCAGTGGAGGATTGCCTATCCAAACTCATACATACTCATCCATCATTCATACACAATTAAACCCATTATGGACTTTGCATAATAGATATTGACTTAAATGTATGCTGATTGCTTCCTGTTCAAAGTCTTAAAGTAAAAATTCTCATTAGCTATGTAAACAAGATCTATGTGACTTAGTCAACTTTTTCTCCTAAACACTTCAAAAGCCTGAATTAACTCCAAAAAATAGTTTTTATATAATGTCTTGTTATTTTTAAAAGTCTAAATGTGCACTGAGTAAAAGAAAATCAAATAAAAATTAATTTTTTTTTTTCAGGAGAAACAAAGAACACGGATAAGCTTACAGCGCAGTTCACAAAAGCAGGAAAAAGGACATAGCCACATCACTGATCTCACCATGGCTTGGTTATACAAAACATGATAGACAGAGATCCCTTACTCTATGAAGTTTGATTCTTTTCCATATTCTAAGAGGACTTGAAAGAAATTTTCTTCCTCTACTTCCTTGTACCTCACCCCAAATTTGTTTTAAACTGTTGTCAGCTTATAATAAAAGACACTGCACATATTTCTGGATTTGGTTTTTGGACCTAGTATTTCATCCTAGTTCATGTCCATAATGAAAATGAGACATTTTCTTTTCTTCTTTTTATAAATTACAGAAAATGTATAAAGACACTGAACAAGAAAAAAACACAAAATTGAATTTGCCACTATGAGTCATAACATAGCAGCTCTTCAAAGGATATTTCACTGCATACAAACTATTCACAGCTTCTTAGAACCTTTTTCCTATTAACCTAATTTTCACTAGTTAATTTCCCCCACCCCTAACATACCATGTAGCCTTATTCTGACCTCTTTGCCTTTCTGCAAGTCTTTATCTGGCTACTGTTGTGTGTAGCACAGATATTACAGCACAAAAAAAATATTCGTTAAATATAGACATTAACATAACAAACTCCTTTGTAAGAAAGAGTCTGAAAATCAAAGAAAGCATTTTCCATTCATTATATTATTTTCTCCTTTAGAATGAACCTGAAAGAAAAAAAAAAAATCAAAAAAACAAAAAGTTAAGTTACGGCAGAGAGTTTTTTCCTCTTACATTCAGTAGGTATTAGATCACAACTAAAGTGAATAAATAAGGAGTGAAATGAATTTTCAGGCTTCAATCAAGAGGAAAAATAATGTTGTACCTGAAGACACAGGATGTAAGTGTTACAGGTTCAGTTCTCTGCTCTACTGCAAATTTCTTGCTCAATCTTAGCTTCCCTAGCTATTAATGTCACAGTATTACTTTCTCTTCCTATCCTTTCCTTGTTTTGTCCAGCTGGGCTATAAACTTTCAGAGGCAGGAGGCTGCCCCTCAGTGCATGTGTGTACAACATCCTGCATAAAAAGCCATGATCTCAGATGGACTCTTTGAGCCCTAACTGAAGACAAACCACTTCACAACTCTATTTTCAAATATGTCTGACATTAAAAAAAAAGCATAGTGAGTAAACAGATACAGAAATGCCAGGTGCATTAGAATTTTACCTTGAGAGCATATTATACTTTTTAATTTGCATTGCCCTCATACTATTTTCTAGGAAGAGCTTAAATTAAGTTTGACCCCCAAAGATTTGAGACTCTGGGGATCTATCAATGGAAGGCATTTACTCAGCTTCCTGGAATACACTTCTACCCATAGGATTAGTGGAAGTACTCAAGCTATTAGTTTCTGCTTTAGAAGACAGCATGACAGCAAAGAGGTATTATGAGAACCATAACCTTCATATTTATTCCCAGCATAAGAAGTCTGAAATAAGCCATGTACACAGGCCTTCAGGATCTTATATAGCTTGCCTATTTTACCAAGTCTTTTGATGAAACATGAGTATTCACAGAGTGCAAGAAATACTATAAAGCATCATTCAATCAGTCTGTTTGCATTATGCAGTTACAGGCTGACCCACTATGAACTTCTCTATTGATTCTGAATCTTTACATTTTACATTAATTTTGGCTTTAAAATACACACTTTTTTCCTTTCAAAAATCTGAAAACACTGCATGCTAACTTTTTTCAGATTTTTTTTTATCTTCTTGAATGCAATTGCTGAAGTATGCAGCACATGCAGAATCCAACGCAAGTGAGTTGCTATAAATAAACATCCACTACATTGCAGTAACTGACCTTTGGCCCACTCTTAGTGTTTCCTAGTGGTAAAGTAGAATTCACTAGCTTAAACCATTAATCATGACCAGCAGCTCTGAGGACAGATCTTTCTTATAACAAATAAAGTACCACTGTTGCATCTGGTGGTAATAGGTTGCAGACTAATACTACCCAAAAGGACAAAGTTACTACCTTGAATGTTTTAGAATTCATTAGTTAAGCATATCGACTAGTTTAAGATGTTCTTGCATCATTGGCGTTACTTTCCAGGATTGAGTCATGTTCCCTTAGCAGTGTTGCTGCACTGTGTTAAGACAGGTTTTTTAAGTCTGATTTTGAAGTCGTATTGGAAAGATGTCATCCATTCGCCAAGGAGGAAGAAGTTTCATAATGTCTTTAAATAAACAGCCTCTTACTATCCAAATTATGAACAAGTAATAAGCAAGCACAAAGTCTTACTGCGCTTCAACTTTCCATGTTCCATTCTCACACAGGTTTTAGTTGTACTTTCAAACTTTACCTTTACTGGAAAGTAGTATTGTAAAGGTACAGTTATATCTTTTCTTAAAAGAGCAGGACTAGCTGATTGTACATCCAGCTGCTGGAATCAAATACAGCTTTTTAAATTAATGTATTTTTACTGCCTCACATGATTTTCATTGTTGTAAGATGCCGAAGAGTAATTTTAAAGAGCGACAGTATTGTGGTAGTATTCAGAAATCCCAGTACCTAACTACACTGTGTTACACAAACACTGAAGATGCTCTCTGCCTAGAAACTTAATCTCCTTCAAGTGTTAATGAATACAATGTTTATAAACACATGAAAGATAAATGTGAAACAGACATAAGTTACAAGGCTATATAATGACAGCACACTGGATGCCAAACATTAGTGTTTCTAACTTTCATTCTTGTTGCTTCTTGTAATGCATTGTTATAATTATTGCTCCCACGGCAGCAGCTGCCAACACAGACTCTCAACACTACCTAAGAATAGACATCTGAGCATCACATGAGTTTCCTTTCTTCTCTAGTCTGTAAGCAGCATGTCGAATTATGCTTTACATAAATTTGAAACAATTGCTCTATAAAACAAAGAAGTATCAATAGATGAAAAATTATGATCAGAGATGCACTGGCAATTAGAATGAAACAGCTGTAATTGACTGGAGGAACTAGTGACAATGTCAGTACCAATTGTTCTCCGTACTAGTGTATGTTTTGTGACACACTATGTTAAAAACAACCGTAATGCCAAAAAAGGGCTATAGCATATGGACATATTCCCATTCATTACCATCAGTCTTTCCACAGCGGCTCTTCTGTTTCTCCTTCAGTATGTTTCTACTTCCCAGATTCCCCTATTCAACAGACCTAAAACAGGCCTGTCTCTTCCATTTTCATATCTGCACTCAACACATACAAAGTGACTTCCCCCTATTATACCAAGAGCTTTTCATACCAACAAAGAGCTTTCTCCAGGTCTCACTGAGAGTTATTGGGGGGGGGGGGGGGGGGGGGGGGGGGGGGGAGGCGGGCCACACTGGGGTGAGAGGGGAAGGGAAGGTGCTAAATAACTACTTTATGCAGATATGATGCTTCTTAAAATCATTATTCTTGGCTTTGAAATAGATCTGTTTGCCTGCAATAATTGGGTGCTACAAGAAAAACAGTAATCACAAAAATCACTCAGTTGCCTACAGAAAAAAGTATTCTCTTTAAAAAAGAAAGCAGAAGTTAAACAAGGACAACTCAGGTTTAGCAAACTAGATTTAACAAACCAGCACTTTGTAATCTACCCTTATGGTTCTTCCTGTGGTTGCCACTCAGCCTACATTTTCAGTGTCACCCATGACACACTCTGGAGACATGAATACTTAAAGTGAAGTCAGATTCTAATGTAATCCTGCATCATTTAGTGTCTCACATTGGACTTTCTTCCTGATCAGCCTGCAGTGGCCAGAACAGTTTCTACAAAAAAGATTTTAAAATAAGAATAGAGGGAAACATTGTGACCTCCAGAACATAAACCAGGACATAGAAATGCAGTTCCAGCTTTGACATTAAAAATGAGAGAAGGTTGCTGCTGTGAAAAAAACACTAAGAAAGAAAAACCTTGACTCTTGAATCTCCAAGTATTTTGGTTGCCACCCAGAGCAAAAACCTGCAATTTCCAAACTTTAGTTTAACTTCTATTTTTAAATTAGCAAGACAGCTGTCATAATGTAAGCCCTGCAAGAAAGATGTCTTCAGGAAAGAAATGGAAAAGGAAAGGTAAAAATCTCATCCTTTCACGACTCTATTTATTTGATTGATTTATGAGCTTTGCACTTTTGACATGCACCACTCACTCTCAAAAGGTTTGTGAAAGTCAAATTCCAAACAAGGCATAATAAGTGAAGCAACAGAGAAATGACCTCTTCTGTTGTTGAACGTTTAAATGCACCAATTTTTTAACTGAACCCACTTTTCTTATTTTGTTCTATGATTTCTAGAGACAGCAGGTAGCTGAAGGCTGTATGTTACCAGATTCTTTAACTGGAACAATTGTAATACTGAATTGGAGCAGGGGGGCTATAATTAATCATGCACTGAACTAAATAGGGTTAATTGAAAACAGGTTTTGGTAGTCTAACAAAGATACGTACGCAGGTGTATTTGGATTAAACAGCTCAGCCAATCCAACGGTCAGTCTCATTCCACCGTTACCTATGCTGCCTTACCTCCACCCTAATCCTATCCATATAATCATCTGTACGCTTTTTCTCTAGGTTAATTTTCTGTCAGTTTAGTGAGCTTAATTGGCCAATCCAGGAATCACTCTGGTGTAATGGAAATGGCAGGCATATATTGCCTGGAGTGGGACTGTACCTTTCATCGGCAACTATATTCTAGACCAGCTTACCTCATCTCACAGAACTTTTCATAAGCATCCTATCCCTTCTAAACTGCACAGCTTTCAGCTTCTTGGTTCTTGTTATGTTAATTGAATCACTTATTCAATTACCATATTCTTTTCCACTGAATTTCGCAGTGGAGAAATTGGAAATAAGGAGAAATGGAAATAAGGAGAAATAAATCTACCGTCTCTCTTTCCCTCTCCAGAAACATCCAAGATTGTGTACATATTTTTTAAAAAAATCCTTTTTTCCTTTTTGTGCCCTATTTTGATTTTAGCACTGTTAAACTCACTGATCCTTTTTCATATCAAACTCAATGAAAAAAGTGCACGCACATGATACTAATGCTGTGTAATTATGTAAATGCAGAAAACAAGACATGCTTCTTAAGTTTCCAAAACAGTTTATGTCACTCTGAATACATCCTGCTAATCTAAAACCATAAAATATATTTAAAATACTAACTTTTCTGAAGGAAAAGACTAAAAAAATTTAAGTTTAATTTAACTAACAGCCACCACACTTTATGCCCATACTTTAAATATCCAGTGTGTTTATGTTGTTACAAAGCATTCCATGTCAGTACATCCAGATTGGAGAAATGAGGTACTAGAATTTTGGACAGCCTTTTTTAAGAAAATAAGCCTGACTGCCTAATATCACAGTTTTATTCCATACAGTGGCAATACTTTTTCTAAGAGAACTCTATTGCAGTTGGTTTATCATGGCAGAAATGTTGTGAATAGCTTTGACAGACAGGAGTTTTGCAATGAGAAGGTCATAGGCTTAGTTTAGATCTTCCCTTGTCTGATTAGACAGAGAGTATTTTACCACAATTGGCTCTAGTCACTGACTAATTTTCATTCCCAAATACCTGTCATCACCGTCACTGATGCATTCAGGAAGAGCAAGACTACAGCCAAACAGCATGATGTGTTGATAGCAGCTGAGACGACTGAGATAACTGAAGAACTTCAGGAACTTTTCCATTTCAATACTTTTGACAATGGAAAGAACTGAAGTTATAGTGGTGTAGTTATATGGCAGCATTTGGCACTGGCTGTTGGTGATATTTATGCAGGCACCTGTGAAATCAAAACAATATGTTTAGAACAGAAGTATCACCATTTAATAGTTGGTTCAAAGCATATATTGAATTGACTAGTCAGTACATATAATACATAAGCAATGCCTGTACCTCACAGATAAGATGACATTCCATAATGCTATCATAATACTGTCAAAAAATAAGTACCTAAGAAAAAAAGGAAATCTGGATAAGCTTGGAAGCTTAAGTTTGGAAAACCAAATAAACTCTTAGATATTTTCACAATCCTCTGACTCTCTACAAAACTGGACTAGAAATAACACAAAACAAATTTCTTTCTGACACAGGTTGGATGAAGACACCATAAGAATAGCTTAGATACTGCCAACTTTGGCTGAAAGTAAGAATGGAAGTCATACAAAAAAATTAAGGCTAATCGGGTTCTGAAGCTGCTCTGGTTTTGGTGTTTCCATGAGGTTTCTCTTTGTGCTACCATCTACTTTGCAGCCGGCTTTCCTGCCAAAATCATCAACTTGCTTACCTATTTTTCCCAAGGTGATGGTTTTACCTCCACAGCCTTTCTTCTCTATCGTACCAACATAGAATTATCTGATATTACAGGCTGAACACCTACCCCGTCCTAAACTGTTGTCCCACTCTTGACCCACCAGAGCAACCTTTCTCAGCTAATGTCCTGTCATGTGCAGTAGGCTCTTCTCAGCTATGCATGATCAGCAAGTTAACTTACTACATGAAGTTCTTAAGAGTGAGTTTCACAAGCCATACATCAAATTCAGAATTTTCATCAGGAACAAACCATTAAAGTCTAATATTTATGACAGCTCCCTACTTTGATGAAGGCCTTTCTAGGCCATCTAGTCAGGGTCCGGCAGCATTTTTTTCACACTCAGAGCGTATCCACATTGTACAATAGGCAGATACCTCAGCCCATTCTCAAGACCAGACTCTGCCACTAATCATGCTGTAAACAAACCAAACTCATGCTAAATGACCATCCCAACTCTAGCCTTCTGAATGGGGAGAACTCTTGAACACATTCAAGCCTTAGCACTCCTGCTCTCATTATCTGAGCAAACTGGACATAGGTAGCACCAAATGGCGTAGATCCTTTCCATCATCAGACATTTTGGGACTGGCTTCTTCCAAGAATGGTATGGGTCATTTACACCTGCCCTCCCGACTTGATAAATGCTGGGGATCTAAAGCACACACGATGCAGCTTTAAGTGTTCAGCAAGTCTGTCTCTTCCTCACTTTTCAGTCTAGACCCAGTCTTCGCTATCTAAATGCACTAGTGGCAAATTCTGATATCTGTCTTCTCCCTCTCCAGAAATCTCAACAAAAACTAAAGGAGTTGAATCTTGCCCCACTGAAATAACAGCAAGTCTCTCCCCTCATTCTAATCAAGCTAAAACTATGTCCACAAGTCCCCATGTTAAGATTCCCCCCCACTCCCAGTACCACCAACAAGAAATCTTAGCCTCAGTGTACTCCCATTTTCTGCTACAATCTCTTATCACCCCCACAGTACAGTGACTAATGGATCTGTTCATCCAGGAATCACATTTTTCCGTATCATTCAGGGACAGATTCTCCATTCAGAATTAAAAGTAAATGCAGGGAGATCAGCAAAAAGTAGTGAGCCTCCAAATTAAGAGATCTTTCAAAACTGCAGAGTGCAGTTTTCAAAACTGACTATGAGTTAGTACCAATGATTTTCAGTGCAACTTCTGCTCTGAAGTTGTACAGGTATTTTTGAGAAATACCACCAGGATGATCATCAAATCTACCTGTTAGGCTGTGAGACCAAAATCCTGTGATACTAAAATAGCTTTCCAGGGGAAAGGGGGAAAGGGAAAAAAGGTGGAGGGAAGGGAAGGAAATTCACTTCAGAATCACAAAGTTTTCTTTTAAAAGATGCCATCTCTTTAATGACTACTCACTTTGTGACTTTTGCACAGTATCTTGACCTGCTATAAAAATGTAACATCTCCCTCCATTTTTTGCTTTATATTTTGTACTTGAACAAACTCATTGCCATTTATTTGTACTGCAGAGATTTTTTTTATAACATTTTTATTGCTTGGGAAAGCTTAACAAGAAAACACAAAAGTTCTGATTTAAAGATTAAAAATATTGATGTTTTTACAGCAGAAATTCTTTAAACTGCTAACCTCCCCACAGTTACCTCTTGCCTACATTGCTGATGCTGGGACTACATTTTCAGTAACTGTTGTGATAAGAGGGTAATATACACACTCAAAATTCTGGGTCTCCCTGTGCTGATTTTCGCTGGGATAGTTAATTTTCTTCATAGTAGCAGGTATGGGGCCATGTTTTGCATTTGGGCTGAAAACAGTGTTGATACACAGGGATGTTTTAGTTACTGCTGAGCAGTGCTTACACAGAGTCAAGGTCTTTTCTGCTTCTCACACCACCCCCAGCGAGTAGGCTGGGGGTGCACAAGAAGTTGGGAGGGGACACAGCCGGGACAGCTGACCCCAAATGACCAAAGGGATATTCCATACTATATGACGTCATGCTCAGCATATAAAGCTGAGGGAAGAAGAAGGAAGGGGGGACGCTCAGAGTGATGGCATTCATCTTCCCAAGTCACTGTTATGCATGATGGAGCCCTGCTTTCCTGGAGATGGCTGAACACCTGCCTGCCCATGGGAAGTAGTGAATGAATTCCTTGTTTTGCTTTGCTTGTGTGTGCTGTCTTTATCTCAACCCACAAGTTTTCTCATTTTTACCCTTCCAATTCTCTCCCCCTTCCCACCGGGAGGGAGCAAGCGAGCGGCTGTGTGGTGCTTAGTTGCCAGCTGGGGTTAAACCACGACACTCCCCCACCCACAAAAATTTCACTCTGAAGTTATTTAAATAAATCAAATTATCCTAAATTGGGGGGGGGGGGGGGGGGCACATAAGTCTTACACAAGTGGAATTTCAAGAAAATTATTCACCAAATCATCATGTATTTCCTGAGGCACAATTGCAAAATAGTCCCTGCCATGGCATGTGCCAAGCTGCAGTGACATTTTGGCTGAGATCATGTGCATGGGCTGCTTTAGACCTTTTAAAATTCACACAGTCCTGACAGAGAAGGGCTACAGTTCCTTAGAGCTATCTAATCTTTTAGGAGTATTCAGAAGCTGGATAACACAGCACTGAATTCAACATTCATGGCCAAGAAGATGGAATTTTAAAGCAATTATACAAGAATTTTTAAAACAAAGAGAGATGGAAGGAGGGACTAAACCCAGGACCTGTCCTTGCAACAGAATCGTGATCCATCTTCAGTTCTGTGAATCTTACATTGCAGTGAAAGGACATCAGTTCAGTATTAATTCCAAGCACATCCATATCCTGGAACACTCTTCTCGCAGGCAGGTGCCTGGGTTAGAACCTAGTCTTTTTAACACGGGTTCTCAATCTACCTCTTCTATTTTTTCTTCCACCATTCACCCAGTACGTAAATTACAGTGCAACAGGTGAGTGTCCCATACCCTCCACACCTCTGAGTCAAAAGGAGTAATTTCAGGGTAATAGCAATTGTTGTATCACAGTGTTACATACATCCCAGATTCTCACTCAGTAATAACAAGTGCTACCGTCTCAAAAACCTTCTCCGGTAAATTAAGGAAAGCTACCTTGTTTTTGTACATGTTTAGTTCTGCACAGGACTAACAAGCTCAGGAAAAGCACCCCACTGGCTCGCTCACGCCACTTGGAGCTGCAGAGCACAGATGCACCAGCCCCCTCCAAGCTAGCCCACAGACCTCTAACCCAGCAGCATGCAGACATATCCTCATTGCTTTGCAGAGGACCTCTCAAGTTCCACACAACTTTTCTGAAGGAAAGTTGGTCACACTTTGAGTAACACGTTATTCCAGAGCAAGGTTGTTTCACCTAAACTGAGACCAGAAGAAAACTCAACGGTTCTCTATTCTGATCATTTGCACAAAACAAGTCCCCCCATTAATTCTTGCATCAAGCCCAATAGCTGGCAATAGATGGACCATAGCTTTCAGACAGGCAAGTCTGCTCAGTGCCAAATTGGTCCGTACGTAGGCAGTGATATAGACACAGCATTCTACAGAGCAAGGAATAATTTATTTTAAAGGACATTAGAAGTAGGAGAAAAGCTATTTAAAATACAAGCAAAAGGGACTGCTTATTTAATGAGGACTAGGTATTTAAATAAAAAGACTAAAGAGATAAGGTAAAAATATATTTTAGTAAGAATAACAGTACTCTTTTTTTTCAAATAAACAGAAAGTGTGAATAATTACGCTGACAAATAGCCACAGATATAAGAAAAGAAGGCAGTAAACCTCAAAATGCATAAATATTCTACCAAATTGCTAAATTCTGCTCCATATGTACAGACTAAGTACATTTTATAAACCATGTGGCCCTGCAATGCCAGAATGCTAATCCGACTGATGGTACAACATACTAGTACTAAACATGTTACAAACCAAGCAGGAAACAGACCAGAGAAGAAGATAAATGCCAAATACACATAGAAAAGCCTCAACCTATTTACTTCTTTTCTCCAGTAAAGATTCTTTAATTATGGGGAATACAAGGCACATAAACTTGGCAATACCTGGGGGCGGGGGGAAAAGAGCAGTGAATGGGAATAACAACATGTGAAAAAGCTGTTGATCAGAACAGCATGGTTCCTAATTATAGAGTTTTCTGTTTATCACCAGCTATTGCCAGGTGGACTGAACTGGTAAAAAAGGGCTTCCTTCTACTCCCAACAATTGCAATGCAAGTCTACAGTTTCTTATTCAGTGCTGCTGAAACTAATTTAAACAACACATTTTCCCTTTCCCTCTCTCCAGATTGTTCCCAGATTGCATTACCTATGCACTGCATCTGCATGAAGTGAACTGGACTAGAGGACTGAGCTGACTGAAAATAACCACCTACATTGTCTCCCAAAAGACAATATTTATGCAGCCCCAAAGAAACGCAACTGGAACTGGAGCTTAAGCTTGATTAATCATTTTAGTTTTAAAACGCTCAACCACCCCTGTAATGATAAGGTCACAATTCCTCACCCAATAGTAGTTGTCGCTTCTGAATGTTTTTGAGGCCATGCAATGAACTAGCTCTGGATGTTAGCCTGCCTGAAAAAAACAGCTTTTCCTCTCCTCTCCTGTCGCACTTTTTAATTTTTTGGTGGGCACAGGATGGAGAAGAGAAAGAGGAAAAAAAATAACTACTTCACTTAGCTCAGATCATTGGGTTGAATAGCTTTTTGGCAGCAAAAACATTTTTTCTAGTATAAAAGAAGGGACAATGCAGTGGCAGGAACGAGTGGGTAAGATCAGAGCCTGCTCACAGGAGCTGAAGCAGTGCTTTTGCAGAATGTGTCATCACTGCCCAGCACCATAAAGCACTTTGAAAGGGTTAGGAATATTTGAATTGCACCACAAGAGTCAAATCCTGTCTGATGAGAAATCAAAGAACATCTTTACTCTAAAAATGGATTAATAAATTTGCTGCAACTGCATTCTGAATGCATCCATTTTCTAACTTGCACTATAAAACCAGATCTGGGCTCTTTCCTCCTGGCGTCAGCCATTTTAAACATAATGCAGTTAAATTATGCCTTCAGTTAAAGCTAATGTGAACTGTCCTAGATCCTAGCTAGGGTATATTTTCACTAGGATTGTCGTAGCCGACCTGCAAAACAAGCCTCTGTCTCAGGTATGCAATGTGTAACATGGTATATGAGAGGGCCTGAAAAGGAAAGTATGCAGCCTGATTTTCATATCCGAGGTCAACTTTGCTGATACTTCAATTAGAAAATAATCTTTTTAATCAGAGCAACTTTTACAGAACATCTTTAAGAAGCTTATGGAAAATGAAACAGTATTCAATTTGCAGCAGCTATCACCACCCACTTCATTACAGAACTTAGCTTATTTTGCTCTCAGTACTGAGTTGCACAGTTGCAGTCCAAATACTCACTGGTAAAGCCTCAGTAAACCCAAGGAAAAATGGCAACATTCACCTGGCTCTTTCATAGCAAAAGCTCTACTAACATGGAATGACATCTCATCTTTAATCCTAAAATGTCTTGAAAATTTCTAGAAATCCCATTAAAAAGAGCAAAACCAAACCACACTATCCATTCTAACTTAGAAACTTGTCTAACTTACCTACAGCAGCAATTTGCAGACTTCTTGATATGGGAATGACCTTCAGCAAATCAATTTTTTTCCAATCCCAAATTGCCATATTCTCCTGACCTTAAAAGGATCTTGTGACTCTGCTTGATTTCACAATCTCATATGTGAGACATATGAAGCTATAGAATGCCTTTTTTACCTCCTCTGTCCTGTTGCTATTGAATATCCGGATTGTCATGGACTTTTGCACCAGATCAAAGCAGCACGGCATTCCACCTAGCATCTGGTCTTTTCAGCAAAACTTCTTTCCAAACCTCATTACTGTCTTGAAAAATTTTAATACCTCTTTTAACTTACTATGACATCTTGGTACATTTTTCATTTCAATTAAAACAGAAGATGGACAGATTTTCTTGGCCTCCCTCCAGCTATGAATTTCTCACGTACCGTCCACTTGGGACTGAATATCTGATACTGCATCTCAGATGTTTTCTCCATAAGTCAGGAAAAGCACCCCAATAAGTGATTTTCTTCTGACACACTTCAACAGATGCCAGGAACTAGGATCTGTCCTTTGGAATCCACCCAGCAGGGAAATCTACAAACTGTTTTCTCCTTAGTTCAAGTATCAGGAGTTAAAATCAACTATTTCACAACAAAAGCATAGTCTCTGCAATTTTTTCACATGAATGCCAGCTTGAAAACACAATTTCCACAACTTGCAGTAGCCTCCATTTCCTGATACACTAGGGACAGCTTGGCTGCCGAGTGCATATGCTGAGTGACTCTTCCCTTCTAAACACATTCTCAGGCCCTTCCTTGCATTTTTTCAACACTCCTAGAAAAAACTGTATATTCGTTCTCTTCCAGGACACATTATACCATAATAGAAAACACGAACCAATCCTTACAGAACAGCACACAGTCATATTACACTATTGAAGAAAATAAAAAGGAAGGAGGAAAAACGCCAACATTTCTACAACTAGGAAGAGCACTAGTTGGGTGCTCTTTTAACCCCTTGGAAAAGTACTGGTAAATGCAGGATAACAGATCTTAAGAAATTTAAGAAACTAATTATATGATGAAAGATTAATAAAATCAAAGTAGTAGTGGTGTCATACTCAAGCTTTAACACTACAAGAAAAGTAAGATCTGAAGGAAAAGTTATATTTAGTTACAACACCTGATACAGATAGAATAAAGAATTATCAGCATTGCCATCAAAGGAAAATTCAGCTGATAGATTATAATGGTTTATGAGTGTCTTCTGGTCTTGATGGTTCCACCAATGGCTAAAACATATCCCACCACCCTTCTGCCAAAAGCTTTCACTGTATTAACTACTGTTTTGTCTCCCATGGATATAATTTATTTCTCATAATTAAAATAAAATTTAGATATAATTTCTCTCACTTTATTTCCCTGGGTTTTGCTTCCTCTTACATGATTTAGTGAGAGGATTATGCCCAACAAAACTTGCCTGTTTCTCCCAGCTTTCTCAGTATCAGGTGTAGGTGGCAATGGGGGGTCTGCAGGGTGGACTCTGTGAGGAGCAGCCGGGGCTGCCCTGTGCCAGACACAGTTCTAACTGGTGCAAACAGACCCACCGCAGGGCACAGCTGAGCTGCTCAGCCATGATGGCAGCACCTCAAGGAAAGCACATTTTAAAAAGGGCAAAATGCTGCACAGGGGAGTGAGAGTGACGAAAAAAGAAGTGTGAGAAATAATCCTGTGAACACCGAGGTGAGAGAAGAAGGAGGGGAAGAGGTGCTTCAGGCGCTGGAGCAGAGATTCCCCTACAGCCTGTGGAAAAGACCCTGGTGGAGCAGGTATCCACTCTGCAGCTTGTGGAGGACTCCACACCAGAGCAGGTGGGTATGTCCTGAAGGAAGTCCAGCCTGTAGAGAACCCATGCTGGAGCAGGCTTATCCTGAGGGACTGCAGCCCACAGAGAGGACCCACACGGGAGCTGTTCTGGAAGGACTGCACCCCGTGCAGGGACCCAACGCTGAAGCAGGGGGAAGTGTGAGGAGGAAGAAGCAGCAGAGAGGAACTATTATGGACTGACCACAACCCCATTCCCCATCCCCCTGTGCCACTCACAGCAGGGAGGAGGTAGAGGAGATGGGAATGAAGGAGTGAAGTTGAGCCTGGGAAGAAGGGCAGGGTGGGGGGAAGGTGTTGAAGTTCTTGTATGTGTTTCTCACTATCCAACTCTATTTTTAATTATCAATATATTCAATTAATTTTCCCCACATCAAGTCTCATCTGCACTTGACGGCATTTGGTAAGCGATCTCCCTGTCTTTCACTCAACCCAAGAGGTTTTTCATCTTGTTTTCTCCCCCTGCCCCATCCTGTTGAGGGGAAGGAGTGAGAGAGCAGCTGGGTGAATATCTGGCAGCCCGCCAAGGGCAACCCACCATAGTCTAATAAAAATACTCTTTCTTTTCAAATTCAAGTAACATGAAAGAATAATTGAAAACACTAAAACAATTCTACAAAGGAGATTTAGTTGACTCATTCATTGCTGTACTGTCTCTTTAAATCTTTCTTTCGCTAGCCCAGAACCTACTTAGCCACGTCAGATTTGCATAATTTTTATGTGCTTCTCACTGCATGAAAGTGCCCGTGACAGGGAAGATAAACCCCATGCCAACCAAGCACACCTTAAATAGAGACACTGGACTCAGAGTTATGTGGAAAAAGTTCAGTGAAATTGGGAGACGAAGCTGGACAGAAGGGGAAATTGTAGGTCATCTTTCTGTGTTGAAGGCTAGACAGAAGCAAGGAAGAGACAGGGACACATAAAAGATGCAGTAACGGAATCAGGTCCTTTGCATAGTTCCTACTACAGGATAAAATCCTGGTGAGTCTCTGTGTCAGGCTGCATTGATTGTAAGAGCATAAACTGGAGGAAGCTGTGGAAGGAAATAGCTTTAAAAAAATCCTAAGTCTTCAATTATTTTCAAGTCTGATCAACACCTCTGTATCACTTGTACTATTTCCTTCAGTATAAAATTCTCAATTCTTCCAAAAAGTACTCTGTTGGCTATTCTGCAGCTGTTTGTGTCACGACATATTTTGAATCACAGTTTGAAACCAGTAAAGAAATTTCAGTTTGGCCATAGTACTCAAAATATACCAGTCAAACTAAGTCACAATTTTCTTCATACTTTCAGCTTGGATGCAATTCACTTGGCTTTGTTTTTAAATCAGCCAGTTAAAGATCTGGGGTTTTTTTATTTCTTTTTTTGCTTTCCCTTAATATTTCCCCTTCAAGACTCCTGAAAATGCTTGTCTTTCAGACATCTGTCTTAAATTTACCATTGTAAATAGTGAGACAAAGAATGCATTTCATTTCTTCAATAATTTCAAGCTCTTCAGTGTCTGAATGATTTTTGCCATCTGTTGGAGACCCCTGCTGTCTTCCCCCCAGAATCTCTCTTATTCTGGATGCAGTGGAAATTACTCTTTGTATGACTTAACCTCACATGTAATTACACTTACCTTTCATTTTCCATCTTTACCTTCCCTTCAGTTTCTGTATTACACTGTCAGCTTCATTCCAGAATTTCTACAATCTTGTTTTGCCAATACAGCTCTCATTTTCAGGTAGAGTTTGTATGTCACTATTTATATACTTTCTCCCCTACCCAAGACATAACAATCATTACTTACAATGAGTGCATATTACCTTTCAATAATGAGTGCAATTATAATGAGCGCAATTTACTATTCAACACATCCCATCTTGCTTGCGTTTCTTTGTGTTATTTTCTTCTACTTGGATTTCATCCAACTTTTCTGCACTTAAAGGCTTATGGTTTAGGTAAGATTTTAAAAAATTGTTTACACAAGAACTTCAAAAATACTTATGAGGGTGTAAGCTGTTCAGATACAAAACATTTGTGCCTATTTTAAAATTTATAGTAACGGGTTTGGTTTTTTTTGCATGGTTATCTTAGGCCTAAAGAACTATTACACTTTTATGTCGCCTACCCCCTCAGTTCCATTTTTTCCCTCATGGAATGCTGAAACACTTAGAATACAAATACTGCAGATGCGTTTTTATCTAAATAACATACTAAACAGTTGCTGTAACCAGGGTACCTAGTCATCCTTCCAAAATTAAATCTATCTAAATGAGAGGATAACATTTGCTTTACAAGCAGTTCAAAATTATATATGTTAATGAAAACATTACAAATAAAACGAGTGTTCTTAACTTTATTTGCCTATATATTTCGAAGCACTAAACTGAATATTTGAGACTGCCATATCAAGATTTACTCTCTTTCATTGGATATCCAAAATGAGACATCCAGTTCTGAAATTCATTGAACATTCACAATGCACAAAGTATTAAATTAAAGCTTCATCTAATTAGAGGTGCACTACTCTAATAAGCACTAGCTGGATGCCTCAAATCAGCAGTCACAGGTTTGGGAAAAGTTGGGGACCCTTTCTGGCAGACCATGGATAATTAAGGGAATACCTAAATTTAGCGCTGTGCTCAAGATCCTGATATGAAACTGCTTAAAACTCTTCATATCCCTGCATGTGGGGTAAAAAGGTAGCCACAGAATAAATGGACAATTTTTTCAGAACTACTGAGCACCAGCAGACCCCATTCAAATCAACAGGGGAGGTAGGTGCCAACTGCTTTTTGAAAAGCACTGACTTTTGCATATTTGGAATTTCAGTCTTGAGACTAGACAGCTTCTCTACTGAGAGCATCTTTTAAGCATGTGCTGAAGTGCTTTCTGAATGGGGATGAATTTAGCATATGCTCAAGTGTTGTTCCAAATAGTTGCCTTGCCTTTTTAAATGTGTCAGTCTCTTGACCTCTGTAGCTCCTTAAGTTTTAATGATGTGAGCCAAGACACATTGTCACCATAATACTGGAAAAATAAAAAGCTTGCTAAAAAGAAGTCTGTAAATGAAGCAGGTTCCAAATTCTTCATGACAAGGAAAGTGGTGTGAAAGAAATTAAAGAAACACAATGAATGAAGAACAGCTGAAGCCATTTACTCTTCTCTGGTTCCTGCTAGGATTCTCTTCAATTGCACGTATTCTTTTTGTATCTATTGAGGTACATTTGCACAAAATCAAAACAATATTTCAAACTTCAACTCAAACTGATGCCTAAAAAGGAACATCATGTACATAATACATGTTACCTGCCTTCGATTAGCTCCAAACTGCTGTTAGGAAAATAGACACAATTCATTTCTGCAACTATATTAAATAAGTATTTTAGGATAGCTGGATAAGAGTAATTTTAAGAGCTATTCCATGCAAAAAAAGAAGTTGTAGTCAATAAGAAGCTTATTTGAGAGGAGTATCATGGTTCAAAAGCATTTATTTCTTAAGTTTCAGGCTTTAGAAGTTTTATTAACATCTCCTGTGTAATCAATGCACTTGGTGCTTCCATCCTGATGTATAGCAACCCAAGTATGTAAATAATAGGACAAATAATACAAACACAGTTAAGAAATGCTTTCTTAGAGCAGAAGTTCTCAAGCGTTTTCATGACAGAGGCCACATCTTTATGGATTATCTCACACACCTCCTTTTCCTGCCGCTGTTATTTCTCATGCCATATCACAATTTCATAACATCCCAAAGGCAGTTACAGCAGTTGCTTTTTTCCTGCTAAAACAATGTACTGGGGGATTATGTCACTGTGAGGGTTTACTTTTACAATCTCACCCCAGCTATTTACCAAATAGCCCAAAGGTTTCTTGACTGATGTACACCAGGCGACATTCTCCATTGTCTCACAACTAAAACCAAGGTCCTCTTACACAACTAAAGCATTCCTTTATTATATGTTCACTTTCCAAAAAAGTAGCATAAAAAGCTATAGTTTCAAGATTAAAATTAATCTCTAATTTTTAAAGATGGACACTTACTGAGGAGTAAATTATTCTACAGCTATCTTTCTCTAACCTGATGCCAACTACTACCACACAGGTTATAGTCACAAGATCAGTGTTCATTTTGTTGCTGTCTCCCACTTATGTCTGCTCTCCATTAAAGAAATGATAAAACTATAGGGGATTGCTCTACCACAATTAAATAAGACGGACAGATTCTCCCCATCTTACGTTGTTATGGTAATTATATTGGTCACTCTAATGAGCAAGTCAACAGAAGTGACTGTGGATGGAGAAATATTCTAGAGCCATACGGGATTGCTTAGGACCTTAATCATGCTCCATGACCCATCCATTTTGACTCTTTATTCACTAGATCACTGAAACTCAAATATCCACAAACTTATTCCCACACTGCATATATTCTATGGTCTGATGTAGCTATATTGCTAAATTGTGCCTTTTACAGCATAGCAAAATGGTTAGGTCATTAATCATCTAAAACATGAAGATCTGAAGATAAAACATGCTAGATGTCACAAGAAAGAGAGTACTCTTTCAATACTTTGAAACAAGGTCTTGTCAGCGAGGACTTATGCTGGAGCAGGATTACCCTGAGGGACTGCAGCCCACAGAGAGGACCCACATGGGAGCTGTTCTGGAAGGACTGCACCCCGTGCAGGGACCCAACGCTGAAGCAGGGGGAAGTGTGAGGAGGAAGAAGCAGCAGAGAGGAACTATTATGGACTGACCACAACCCCATTCCCCATCTTCCTGCGCCACTCACAGCAGGGAGGAGGTAGAGGAGATGGGAATGAAGGAGTGAAGTTGAGCCTGGGAAGAAGTGGGAGGGGGGAAGGAAAGGTGTTTTAGTTTTTATCTTTGTTTCTTACCATCCAACTCTATTTTTAATTGTCAATACATTCAATTAATTTTCCCCACATCAAGTCTCGTTTGCACCTGATGGCAATTGGTAAGCGATCTCCCTGTCTTTCACTCAACCCAAGAGATTTTCCATCTTGTTTTCTCCCTCTGTCCTGTTGAGGAAGGGGAGTGAGAGAACAGCTGGGTGGGCATCTGGCAGCCAGCCAAGGTCAATCCACAACAATATTGTCCAGTTAGTTTAAGTATCTACTTTGAGAATAAGAGTGTTTGTGTCATGATAGACCCTATGTTAAGCAGAATTAGTATGTAAAACTAGTTATTATCCAGAAATTATGTAAAGATAGTAGAAAGTGCTAGATAACTTAGTTTTGAAGATTTTCTGTCACTGGTACGTAAGTAAACCCACTGTATTTGTGCTGAAGTGTACCAAATTTTTAAGGTGTATGACATAAGAGCACAGAAAAAGACAGAACAAGATGGGTCATCCTATTTATATTTAGAAAGTATGTACACCATTCAAGGGCTGGGACAGTTCAAGATATCTTTAAAGCTACTAGGTTTGTGAGATCTTTTGCTCAAAATGAGGTAACTCCTTTTTAAACTGCTGAAAGCAGACTCTATTTGCCTATTTGCATCTAAGTTTGGGTTGCTAAATAATTGTGTTGTGCTGGACTCCATTCAAAATGCTAAAAATGCCACAGCCAAGATTGATAACATACACTTTAAGTTCCTGATGCCTCTGGAAATTAAAATCAAAGCCAAGCTAAATGAGGTTGTTCAGCACATCTTTTGTAGGCTTGCTTCTATAAGAACTAAACTATGGTTAATTCCAGTTTGTCATTCAAAGCATTTTGCTTTGAGTCACCTAAAGTGTTTTGAAAACCAAATTTCAGAGAAAAAAAAATTCCCACAAATTTTGTAACATCCACACTGATTTGACCTAGAGGAACCTTTACCTTTCTAGAACTGCCAAAACCAAAACAGAGAGGAACAAGTTCATCAGTGATAGAATCATCACTTCCATGATACTTCTCATTTCCTTTGCAACTGATAAACTATTTAGTTGTACGATGGAAACAGAAAGCTCGTACCTAAAAGTATCCATTAAGCACTCAGGAAGTGAAGGAAAAGACAATGGGAATACTTTACACTCTGTTGTAAAAACGCAATATTACTAACAGCTGTCAACAGCAAGGACCCCATTTCTAACAGTCTCTCTTGACAAGACCAAAATGTTGCTGAGGAGCTGACAAGTATTTCTGTCTCAAGACTGCTACCATAGTCAATAAATTTTTGGTAAACACTGTGTCTGTAGTCAATATAAAAGCGTGTACAAACAGCAATACCTCCAGTACTAAAATGCAAAAATGATGAAGGGATGGAAAACAATGTAAAAAGAAGCATCTGTGAAAAATAAAAAATTCTCCTTTGCTAGAACTGAGATCCTCTATAGTACACCGCAAAACGGAAACAAGAATTAAGAAGCACTTAAGTAAAAGCACTAATAGTTTTTATTTTAGGTGATTATGGGCATAAATGATCCCGCAGATTTTGGGAAATCTGGTTTACCAGAAGTACTTTACACATGAAATGTAATGTCTTGATCCCTAAAGAAAGGCTTAACAGGAGTGCCTTTATACAGCTTCAATACAGCACAAAGACATAACCTCAAGAGGAGTAGTATAAAGTTTGTTACATTTACGTGTGGGTAGACATTCGACAAACTCGTGTCTCCTGAGAGCTCACACTCATGTTTCAGTAACAGCCACGGCAGCCTAAAGGTATAAGCAAGGCGCTGTCCGAGTAAGTTTCTAACAGAAGGTCATGACTTTTCTTAGGTCAACTGACACAGTCAGAAAAGCATTTCACAAGACAATCAAATTGATGCAATGGTGCAATGCTGCTTCCTCTCAACCATGTGCGCTTGCCATTTCCTTTAAAACAACTTTGGTGCCAAACCAGCAAAGAGCTAACTTAGCCAGTGTTAGAGCTGAGTCAGCTCATCAAGGAGACAGCAAATACCAGTGCATAAAAAGAAGTGTACAGCACTGTATGGCTCTGAGCAAAGGGTATGGGGACACCTCCCCAGCACCGCTAACCTCTACATGAAGCCCAGCTGACTCGTAATAGCTTATGTGGGGAAGCGGGAAACAAGTTTTTGAACAGCAAACCCCATCTGCGGATCTGAAATAGAAGTCAGACTCCAAGACTAGCTGAAAACAATTGCTCTGCATTTAACTTTGCTCAGCTAATGAATTATACAATTTGAAAGGAATGAGTGATTCTCAACTCCCCCTTGTGCTCCACAGGTACCAAAGGGAGAGGTGATAAGGCTACTGACCACCTGCAGTAGAGAGAAAAACAATTCATTCTGTCCCGGGTCACAGAGGGGGGATTAGCCATAAGGGAAATACAACTCGTATTTTAGATCAGAGTTGAAGTGTTACAATATTTTTTTAAGGCAATCTGTACCAGCTGCTGTACAGTGGAAGACCACATCCAGACTGCACCAGACACTTCTTGCTCAGAGCTCAATGCAGTCATAAATTCTAACTCTGTTATCCTCCTGACCAAAAAATATTGCAGAAGGCTGGACTCTTCATCAAGCCACCTCATTTTTTGGAACCCCACTTCTTTTACCAAGATACTTCCAGACACTGCCCTTCTTGGCTGAGGCACATACTTGCTTCTTTAATCCCTTGAACAGGCACAGCTGAGAGCAGGTAAGCTCATTAGCCAAAGCTGAGGCTGAACACCTACCCCCCATGAGGTGTGAGCTGGCCGATATTTGAGATCTGGTATTTTGATTAGTCATTTCCTAATTACAGGATTCTTCAGTGAAATTGGAGACATATTTCTAAGAACCTACTGTTAAATAAACAAAAGGCACAAAATGAAATTAATTTTAGGATTAGATCTATCATTAGAGACTATTTTCCACAGCATATTAGGTTGGACAGGATTTTGCTATTGTTTTGAAACATGTGTGTGACTTTAGTTCTCTTGATAGGCTTTGTTAAAAAAATAAAAGAATGGGATAAAAAAATGGTAGCTTCCACAGGACCCAGGCAGGCATCCAGATGGTTTTGGTTGGTTGTTTTGGGGGGTTTTTTTAACAAATGTGTTTTCAATAAGTGAAAATGAATGCTAGCTTGATTGACAGCATTTAATTATGCACCAATACTGTTCTGTTCAAAACAAAACCAAAAAACACAGTGCTTTGTAAAAGACTTACAATAGTTGAGATACCCAACAGGCTATGAATAGGTCAGCATAGACATAGGCTGTGCCTAAGCTGTCCCAGTTGTCTCTGGTTAATTACCTTTGTAGAATAGCCAAATTACTCTTCTGAGCTATTCAGTAAGAAATTAGGATCCTTTTTTCCAAGTATATTTCACAATGATAACTTATGCTCACCTCACTTTCAGAGAAAATTAACACGGCAAACCCCTCCCTGTGAAATCTGTCCAGAAAGTAAGAACAGAATACAGCACCACACTTGCTAAGCAGAACACTGCAAGTCCATGAAACCTATGCTTTGCAAACCACAGTTTCCTGCTTGGGAGTTTGCAGGTGGAGCTTAAGATCTGGGTGTTGATCTTTAAAGCCCTGGCTAACTAAGGACTGATCAGTATAATAAATTATTGTTTTCTCTATGGAAAATTCCCACACCTATGTTTTTCAGAGGTATGCATGTGCTTGTTTCATTACAGCATAGATAGACATTGTCTGTAAAAGATCATCTGCATTAGCCAGAAATACTGCAGCCTAGATCTTCTGAATTTGATAGCACATTTGGCAAAGTATGTGTTGCAGAACACGATATACAACTTCCTGGTCCCTTTCTTTATTTTGAGAGGCTGCTACTGGACTCTCCTGTCTGTATCACTGGAATTCGATTTTGAGCATCATATTTTTAAAATATTCAGTGGTGGCCTAATTCTGTTTCTACCATTAGAGTCCAGATGCTTCTGTTCACAGACAAGCCTAGCTATCTACATTAATAGAATTATTCTTTAGAGTCCCAGTTACAGTATTTGATTGTTGCGTGAACAAAGAAGAATGTTGACAAACTTTCACAGCCTGAGCAATCAGAGGGCAAAAACCACGCTATTTTATTAACGTGTAAAAGGATTAGATTAATATACAGGTGTTTAAGAGCTTAACATAACTATGATGAAGTTTTCTACAACTGTATGTCAGTTCAGGTTGCATTTAAATATTATGAACATGATGCTTGCAAGTTGCTTGCGCAAACTGTGATTTTTAAATCATCGTACTTCAATTGCTCCTCCCAGAATAGAAAGTCCATTTATTTCTTTCACATAATTTCACTAATAAATACAGATAGTGTCCTTCAATGTTCTCTGTTATAGCTCATTGTTTAATTGCCTATGATGTTAGTTAGAGAGAAACTACAAGTTCCCCCATGAAAATTAGGACAAAATTATCTCAAATACCGTTAAACAAGCCGTAATGTTAAACTTTTTTCAACGATGGAAAATGCTCATGTTCTACTCCCTATGTGCAAATAATTTTTTATACCTTATACTCATAGAAATAGTGGTTGAAGGAGTCCTCTGGAGGTCTCTAGCTAATTTTCTGCTCTAAGTGAGGTTGCCACCAGCATTTTGTCACCCATGACTGGCTGGGTCTTGGAAACACCCAAGGATAGGGATCCTACAGCCTCTGTGGACAACAGGTTCTACTGCTGCACTACCCATCCGATGAAAAAGCTTTGCCTAATTTCTAGTCTGAACTGCTGCTATTTTATTTCATTGAAAGGTATTGTTAGTATTTTTCAATTTATCACTCATAACAAAGGTGAGAAAGACAGATTTTGTGTGTGGATTAGTAGCTAAAGTAATCTTTAACTGCATTGGGCTATTTATGACTTTCTCGAATTCCCATCCCCAAAATGATTTCAAATCATGGCACTCATTATGTTGTTCCTGAATTTCACATGATTGTGAAAGATGTCAGTGGCTGTAAATCACTTTCTGTTGTATCAATACTTTAACCTTCCACTTTTTGGACAAGAGTTTAGATCTTACCATTTTATATTAATAATGGCCCTATACCCACACCTGGCTGCACTCTATGTATTATAATCCGTAACAGTCCATGCAGAAGCATAAAGCAGATCAACTTTAATCAAAAATAAAATCACATGCTGCTACCAGATGTAAGGTGTACTTTCGGAAATAAAGTGATCAATCACAATATAGAACAAAACATGTATTAACATCATCTATTTGTTGAAATAACCACACAAATAATTTTTAAATAGTTTCAGAGAAGCTGATGGGTCTGAAAAGAAAGTTAGTGGCTGCAATTCTAAGCCAATTATCTTAAGATACGCCTTGTTTCATTGTTCCCATCCTTGAAAGCTTCATGCCAGGCTAAGCATATGTCTTCTTGCTTAGCCTCTTGGTCAGTTCATGGTTCAATTTTGACAACAAACATCGGTTTAAACTACAAGCAACAAAGTGTAAAAAACCATAATGGATGCATAAAAGGTGTAAAGCTGAAAAGATTTCTGTTCTTTAAAGTTTCAAAGGTACACCCATCCGTAACTCCAGAAGCACACACACGTCATTTAAAGACTAAAACAAAGCTGACTTTGTTGTTATTTCTAAGGAGGGAATCTCCCACTCTAACGTAAACCATGCTGATGAAAGGCCAAAGAGTAAAGATACATGGAATTGCAAGGGGGGTGTGATAGTTAATCATAGTACTCATTACCGTATTAATCCCAACAGATACTTGAGGTCTGTTAGATATCCTATACAGAACATTGTTTCATCAGACTGCATTTGGATAGATGATAATCTACAAACAAAATAGTTGCAATAAGGAGTCATGAATTTATTAAAGGGAATTGAAATCACATGCTTAGCTAAAGGTATGAAAGTGTTAGCATCCTCATTACAATTCTCGCCCAAGTATTTGAAGTTATTGGCAAACTTACAGTTACCCGAGAGCAACAACGCACCAGGTAATAAAAGCTAGTAAGCTTTTTCTTCATTATAAACATAAGTTGTAATGAAAAACCTCTCTATATTCTATATAGAGAGTAATGACTTCTAAGAATCTTTTGGATTCCAGCTAATGCATCTTATATGTCAGAAACTTATTGTTTCCTTGACAAGCTATGTCCATGCACCCATATGAAACGGCAATGGTGGAATACGCAAACTGACGAAAACCAGGTTCCCGCTATCAAATTTAGTGAAAATTCACCATGTGTTTCTCTTGTAAGTCACTAATTATGCCATGTCAACTGCAAATTTAATTTTAAATTTCTGCTAGACAAGAAAACCTGAATGACTTTAGTGATTGTTTTGACTAGTGAAAAAAATGCTTTTTTTAATGAGGACCACATTGCCAAAATTTTAGGGCAGCCTTTTTCACTTTGTTTCTTTAATTTTGCGAGAAAATGTAGGTATAGGTGAGATAAAGAAACAGAAGCTACTGCTGGAAGAGAAAACACTCTCAAGCATGAACTCAAGCACCAACAAAATTTATAGTTACCATATTAGTCTACTCATGCTTGCACTTACATGAAAAAACCACAGCTGAGTGGCTAAACTCCTGGCCTGGGATTTAGGAGACCACTGTTCATGTTCTTCTAGGCCAATGTGAAAAACCAAAACCATTTCCCCTTCAGAAGAAAATCATGTTTTAACAACTTTTTTTTTTTTTTTTTTTTTTTTTGAGGACAAGAATACCCCTAAAGATCTACCATGGGTCTACTGCTGCTATTACTCCTTATATAATTGGGTCTATTCCGACTTGTATGAGTAATTAAACATAAATTGAGCTAGAGAACAAAGTGATTTATTAGATCACTGCTTGAGATACTGGGGATTAAGGAGATGCAAGCCTTTGGTCTGACTTGGGATGCAGTTACTAAATATCTTAGCTTCAGCAGAAAAAATGTCTTTAGTATGAGCAGCACAAGGCAGGGAGAGAGAGACAGGGAATGTCTTGTTTCTGTGCCACATGTGACATATCCCGTCCAGCTATCCCCACAGTGGTTCTCATATTGCTCTTTTCTAGCAAACAGAAAGCTGGACTAGACTAGTTCTCTGTAGAGTCTAGTAGTGGCAGAACACCAAATGCAAAGTAAGAAATGCTGGGTAGAGACAGAGATTTAAAATTGCATATAGTTAAATGACAATAGAGAGAATTAGGATAACCTCTAGGCTGAGCAGGGGACTGCAAATAAATGAATCACTCAGTTTCAAAGATGTGCATGAAATGTGAAAAGACCCAAGTGTCCTCTGCAAAATACGAGTATTTGTTATTTAGGAAAAGAGTAGAAGATACAAACAAACATACATACATAAATGCTATGCTTTTTCAAACACTTAACAAGTCCTCTGATACAGTGACTCGCTTTTGCAGAGGCACTTTTCCACTTCATTCGTCCAAGCAACCGTTTAGGCCTCGGGATTTTTTCACCCTCCTGCGCACTTGTGCAAATGCAGGGAGGAGCTGAACAGGAACCGCATCCACGTTCACTTGGGATGCGTGTCTCTTCCTAGCACTCTGTCAAGTACATTCAGAATAACTCAGAGCTGGAAAAAATACGTGCCTTATTTGTATCCACCTTGCTTTTTACTCAGTTCTTTTCCTAATGAAAGGTCTAGAGGCCCAGTGCCCCTCCTGGACCCCCAGCAGGGCCTGCAGTTGTGCCGCCAGGCTGCTCCTCAGATGAAAGCCTCTGCAGACCACCTCTTCTACCACCAGTGCCGCCCCCCACTCGCACACGGGGGTACCTCCCTCTCCTCCTCCGCAGCTGCCACTTCCCGTCCTCCCAAAGCCGATGAGGCCTGTGCCTGTGCTCCCCACCCCGGGTGCCCCTTCCTCCCCGGCAGCGCCCTCGGCCCCGCTGCGGCCCCCCGCGGGGCGCGGGGCCGCCGGCAGCGGCAGCAGTGCCCTCTCGCGGCCGGAGCGCGGCACCCGGGGCGGCGGCGGAGGAGCGGCTGGAAAGAGGGGGCTGAAGCCGATGCTGCTCAGCGGCAATCACGAGCCGCGGGAACCGTTTCGGGCACCATAGAGGCCCGCTGCGGCTTCCGGGGCTGTGCTGAGGCTCGGGTCTTGCTCCCCTCCCAGCGTTGGGGCCTGCTGGGGTGGGGGGGTGATGCCAAGCGCAGAAAGGTGTGGCAGAAGATCAAGCTCGGTCATGGTACTTTTCATGCTGGATCTGAACACTACCACAGCTCTCCGCTGAAACTTTGTGAATGGCAGAGGGGTTACTAGGCTGACTGCTAGGAGAGAAGTACGAGAGACGTGGCACAGGAAAAGAGGGGTATTAAATATAAATATGCATAAACGTCAGTGACTGGAAGAAACAAAATCAGATACTAATACCTCTTGTCCCAGTGCGTATTCCATTAGTTTACAGGATGTTTTTCTAGGAAGAATGTCAACCCTCGCTCTCTCTTCTTCCTCTCTCCCCAAATCAGCAGTATTACAAAACAGGGAGTCTGCTTCATTTGAAATGAAAACACCCTGCTCAACCATCTCATACACTTGAGGTCTCTCCTGGTCAGTCTCCCACTTCACTGCCTAACCGCAGCCTACTTTTGTTTCAAAGAGAAAAAAGACCCAATAAAATTGTACTGATATTTAACTTGGAAAAACATCCTTTATTCTTTAGGATAATTACTGTGTAGTATATGGTTCTTCTTCTGTTAAGCACTGATTGACAGATGAACAGAGTATTACTGCACATGCTTCCAAATTCCATGAATATACACTACTGAACCTATTGGTTCACGCAAGACTCCCCTCCTGATGTTTTTGCTACCAGAAAACTCTCCAATGAATCATCCTAGTGACTTAGGACCATGGCCCATGCCCTCAGAAAACATTTAAACATGAACTCACACAAACTCAAATACCTCAACAGGAAAAACTTATTCCTTCACATGCTTTCCAACAGAGAGTTAACACAGGATACATTTAACTCAGATGCTGGCCTTTGGCAGGTGCCAGCATTATATGTTCAAGAAAAATTCTAAGCATTTAGGGCAAATATAAGGAACAACCACCTCGGAATATAACAACAACTTCTGGCAACCTCAAATCTTGAGCCTCCACAAGTCAGAGGTTGCAAATGGACTACTGTGTTTAAAAGCCCCCAACAGACCAACCCCTCATGAAGTTCTCCAAGCATTTTCATGCTTCCTGGTTTTCTCATCATCCTGTGGCAATGAGTGCCATGTATGTCTCCTTTTTTTGTTTTAACTTACTGTCTGATAGCAAAAAAAAAAAAAAAAAAAGGCACCTACTGATGCAATGAAAAACAGTGAGTAACTGTTCCCTGTTCTATTTCTCCAGGACACTCGAAATGGTACGGCTATCTACCACAGCCACATACTTACTACTCAGCCAGCTGTTTTCCAGGAGGAAAACAGTGCCTTCCTCCTAATTTAGTGCCTCCTCACATCTAAGCCATTCCATGTCTCTACTGGTCTTGTTGCATGCTATTTGCCTTTTCCAATTCTACTATTATCTTTCTGAACTTATACACTAGTGTAATGAGATTTTCTGGTTTGTTCTTTATAGACTTCATGACAATACCTAACACCCTGTTTGCCTTCTTGACAATCATGGAGCCAGAATGCTGTCTGCAGCAAACTGTCAGGTCTTTTTTTTTTTTTGTGGCAAAGCTAGCTGAGAGTCCAGCATTGTATTACATAAAGTTAGGGTTGTTCCCCACTCTCCAGCATTCTTTTGCACCTATTGGCACAAAGTCATCTAAACATTTTATCAGTCACTCTCTCCACTATGAGACCTTTATGTGATTCCCAGCTATTCATTTTAGACAGATAATTCTGTATTAGCAGAAATGTTGTTACTTGACTAATCACTGCTTTCCCAGATCAGAAAACCCTGTAAGACTCCATCAGTAATCTTCTTCACTGTGGAGCCTAACCATTCATTCTTATTTTTCCTTCTGTCTTTTAATGAGCAATTAGTCTCTGAGAAGAGTCTCTTTAAGACTTCTCAGTGAAGTCTCTTGGTAACAGCATTTTGAAAAGCCAAGTATGTTGTATTAAACAGCATTTTCACTGACTCCTTCAAAGAACTTTCTAATAGACTTTGAGGCATTACTTCCCCTTGTAAAATGAAAATAAACTTCTTCATCTCTTCCTTATTATATCACGCATTTCCATTTACCCACTAATCTATTCTTTACTAGAATTTCTGCCAAAGAACTTCCTTCTGCTCCAAGGACTTTTTAAATAATTGATGTCATATGTGCCAAATTTCATTCCTCTCCAGTTAGTAACTCAGCAATGTCTGTCTTGTGTTATTTTAAAGTCTTGAGTGAATACCATATGATCACAATGTTTATCATTTCTCTTATTAATGTGTTCTAACGTCTTTTATCGAAGCTGTGGTTCACCAGTAAAGCAAATCCAGTGCTAGGGATACTAACACCAGACCAAAAACATTACAGCCACGTGAATGCCAGTTCAAATGTGTTCAGAGAATCTTGTATGGTTTGTTTTGCACTGGCAGTCTCTATGTTGTATGACATATCGTTTGTCTTTTAGCACCCTGCATAAAACCAGCATAAAGTCCAAGTTATTCATGCTTGCTAAATCAACAGAAATGCATTCACCTGCCCACATTCGAACCAGATGAAACTTGTACTGATGGATGATCTGCTAGTGTGCATTGGTGATGATGGAACATCAGCCTCACACTTCATTTAGAGATTTATTTCCTTGTAAGGTATGCCTAAAAAGCTCAAACCTCCATTTTACATGGGTGCAAAAGTGATTACATAAATTCATGGGAGAATGCTCATCAGAACTCACTGCAGTTCTGTGGAATCTGCTACCATACAATGTTGACATGCCTCTGTATACTAGCCCTAGTTTATTCTTCTTTAGGCATGTGCTAATGGTTGCAGTTGGATCCAGACACTAAGCAAGAGAGACTTAATTTGATCTACTACCACCATTCCCATGTGGTCGTTGTTTGTCCCAAAAAATCCTTTTTTCCACTCTCACTATTCCAAAACTTACTTATATCTCATCTCCCAATTATTCCCCATCTCCCTCCATATCAGAATACATAAGAACTTCCTGTGGACACCAGACCATGTTCCCTGTTACCTTAGAGTTCTCTCCAAGAAGCAAAGCTTAGTGGGAAAGGAGAGATCAAAGAGACTGAGGACGAGTGTAAGGAGTTGATTTGCAAAGGCCAGGACAAGCGAGGTAGTGAGGAGCCCTGTGTACTCATCAAAATCCTCTGCTTTCTAGTCCTCCATGCCTTGGACAGCCATGGGAACACATAGTTATTCGGAGATGAAATTCTTCTGGATCCCCAAAATATAGATACATTTTTTATGTATCTACACACAGAATTAAGGCAACATCCACATAAATACAGATAAGCAAAGCACTTGAAAGTGGAATCAATGACTGACAGGTCATCGATTAGTAACATACTACCTCCTGATGTATCTGACAGGGGGCGAAAAGCCTAACTTGAAGTATCTGTTTGGGATGGGGTTTTTTTGTTGTTGTTTTCATTTTTTAGAGAAACCTGTGGTATTCCAAATTTGTCTTTGAAAATCTTTTGTCCTCTTCACTTTACACAGAAGAAACTACCTTACAGTAGAATCCCAAGTAGTCATGCCTACTGAATATACACAGTCATACTGCTGTTGGAATGAACTGCACTTACCAGAATAGAGCGCATACTTACAAATTTCTTCATAGGCTACAAGTGCCTTTCTTTATAATACCAAACCCCAAATATTTGAAAGTTTAGAAATCCAGACCTAAGGTTGTCCTGAGCCACTGTAGTGACTGTGTCAACATCTTAGGAGGGAAAGATATCACCTCCCTTACACACACATACGCATATTATAACCATCTCAAAAGAGTTCATTCCAACATACAAGAAATGGGAAAAAAGTTTTATAGTTTCACCTGGAATTTCAGGAAATACAGATATCGCAAATACAATGATTAGGCAGATGAATACAAACACAGAATCTTACACAATATATCTATACTGTATCTACCCAGTTACTAAGACTGCAATGCAAAGACACCATCTTCTAGAATAGGAACAGTTAGACCCCACAACACATCAAAGAAGACCTACTTAAGAACACAGGCAGTATATTTTCCTACAGCTTTGCTCAACATTAATCATCAGGCCACTAACTTTGAGGTGTCCTTTGCTACAGTAATTATGGAAAATCCTATGGGTTGGAAGTACCTGCAGTGTAGCACACTATGCTTCTATGCTGTTCCTCTGCACAGTGATAACTATCCAAGTTAGCAAAAGAGGTAAATAAATGAATCACTAATAGGATACAAGTGTGCATTTATATACATTTGTTCTGAGTTTGGGGGAGAAAATAAGAGATAAATCTGTTTAAGAAAAATCATTTAGCAGACAGAACCTACAGAAAGCCTGCACGATTCAAATGGCCTGTGGAGTCACTACAGTCTAGGGAACAGAAGAAGATACTGACAAATCATTGATTCACAGTAAATTAGCTTTCAAAACAACTTATGAGTGAGAAAATAAGCTATCACTGAAATGCCCTCAAAAGGAATCTCTTCTGTGTACCTGGTTTTAAAAAAAGAAAGTCTTATTCAAAGGTTTCTCCTACTTTTACTTCACTCCAGAAAGAACAAGAAAAAGACATAACAAAGCTGTTTCCCAACTTCTGTCTGCCTATTTGATGATGGAGGGGCGAGGACAAATTCCTGAAGGGAGAATGCTTAAAAAAACCAGCAGAGCAAAAAATTTCAGGTAACTAATATCAGCTCTTAAAACTTAACTGAGCACAGAATCCAACAGAGGAGTGACACACAGACCTGCTCCTCAAAATAACATGTAATTCAGTGGCCTTTCAGAAGTGATCACCACTGTCAGATACCATCTCTTCATTTTCATTTTATAGAAAATTCAAAAATACATTTAATAGAGTATGCCACTTTAAGGTCACTGACTACCTCCTTTCATCTATTTCACATCTCTCTATGACCTGGAATAAGTTTTGCCTTGTGCTCTGGTGGGATCAAGAGCAAAGGAATGATATGCAGTTCAAGAGAAATATGGTACCTTAGTGTTTCAGTTGTTAGCAAAACAGTATCAGGGAACCTTTCACTACCACTGACATGATGAATCAATAAAATTACGATGGCACTAATTTAATGCACCTACTTTCATCGTCAAACCAGAAAAATCCAAAACTTAACACAGTTAATTGTTATTATTCTCTCTAGACATTTTGATTATAGTCCTCAGAAATGTCACTGGAACTTCGTTGCTACATAGAGAAACTGCTTCAAATTAGAGAAGAATGTATCCATTAACATAGAAAAAGTTGTAACTGTAATTACCTCCAAAGTTCAGGAAGGTACTTGCCACATATATAATTTTAAAGAAACAGAAAATTCAATCTACAAACTGAATACGGTCTGCAATAACTTTTTCAGCCTTGATAAACATGCACGATTATCACCAGTTGAAGAATGTACTGTAAGCATTCATACCTGAAAGAATTTACTGCATCTTCCTCAATGGGGTTGATCAAATGTTCTGATAAGAAACCAGTTGCTTGCAACATGGAACGTGCACAATGAAATAAATTATCAAAAGGGACACATTCCTCAGACCTCATGGGAACACATCAGGAAGCGCGCCAACAGTATGTTCTGTACTATTTGAGTCAGAATTATGGAGCCAAATGAAATGTAAACTTACTTTTTTTCTGATCCATTTTTTGTGACACAGATGGACGGGTAGGACTTAATACTGGCAGAGTGGTCATCCTCCCTGTGTTGTTAAAGGATGCTTCTGTAGACCACAAAGTCGCCTCCTCTGCAGTGGCAAACAGCTGGGTGCTGTCTTCAGAGCCCTCTGCCAAAGCAGCATCATATGTAGGATGGTGATTGAGCACTGTGGCTTGAGTTGTGAGAGCAAATGAATTTTCCTGGAAAGTCTCTCTAAATATATTTGAGTTCTTGTTCATTTGGTCAACGTGGGACAAAGGCATGGTGGTCCAGGAAGAGGCCCGTGTGCTGAGATCCATTGTGGGATCAGCCTTGGAACTGTTTTCAACCATGTTTGACAAAAGAACATCAGATTTTTCAGTGTCACCGTTAACTGTGAGAACCTCACTTCCATTTGAATAAAAGCATGTTTTTTCTAACACCCCTGGAAGAAAGGAAAAAAAGCACTGAAATTACCACCACCTGAAAGGACAAGTGTTACCAATTTGTTTAGGAAGGTTAATAATAAATATAATGGCACAGATTTAAAAAGTAGTATTTATTTGAAAGTTAAAATTAAAGAGAACTAAAGTGAAGAATTGCATGTAGCAACAAAATAATAGTAGCACATCAAAACAAAAGCTATGACTACTGTAGGATAAATAGAGAAACAAATAAACACTTCCATGAACTAAAAATGTTTTAATCTTACTTGTAGTAGGTCACGGAACTCTTACATGTTTATAGAGTGTAATTTCAGGGAGCTCCAATATGCACTCATTCTATCATAGTGTTAACAAGATTGGCAATGCTATTTTTTTCTCTTTTTAAATTGCATCATCTCTTGTTTTCATAGTACCACCATCTTCAGAAAGCTAATTCTGAAGCTTCAAGGGAACCAATACACTTACTTTTAAAATGGAAAGAGGTATTGTTTTTCTCTACATAATTTAACTACCAGTGCTAAATATAGGTCCACAAGTTCTTTGTTATTCTTCTCTGATACTGGATTTTAAATATATAGTTGTATCCAAAATTTTAGACACTTGCTATATTTATTTTTTTGTTCATTTATTGTATCGTAGAGAAACTCAGACTTTGCTTAGTTGTATGTGTTGAACAGTTGCAAGTAATTATAGTTCACAAATCAAAACAGCTGCATAACACTAAGAAGATGCATCCCATAAGCATCAGGGAATTCAAACTAAATAGTAAGAGAATCTATTTTTAACCTGTGACTATTACTGAAATGTTTAAATTAATCCAAACAATAAAGAAGGCATCTCAAACATACATAGAACATATAACTTAGCTATCTATAACAAAAACTACAAATACCAACTCAAATTTTTTAACCAAATATATTAGAGTCATATTTAATGCTAGAAGAGAAGCACCACTCTCTATCACAATGTAAGAAATTTTTGGTAAATACCAAAAGCAATTTTTGCTACTAGCTAGTCATGTAAAAGAGTTTAACAATCATAATAAACACAGTTCAGCTAGACTTGCTTACAAATAATTAAAAGGAATCCCTCAAAACATAAAATCTCCCAACTGTTTTTAAATACCCTGGCAACAATTGATAATTTTAATAGCTTTGCTTGTTGTCTGCTCCTAACAGTGGTATTTAAGCACTCCTCTCACATTGTTTCAAGACAATAAAGTAAAAACAAGGGAGTGAAGAGTATTTGTCCTTTCAATGATGGGACACAAATACAACAGCGTTTCCTTAGCCAAAATCCAAAGAAAAGCCCTAAAACATGGCTTCCTCCAGCTGGGCTCCATGTGGAAAGAAGAGAGTTTTCTGCTTATCCTTTCAGCTCCTTTTCTTCTCTCTCATCCTTACTGCTAGCTACAGGCCCTCAAGCCAAAGAGATGGTCACACCTGAAGTGCATTAGCAAGAATTCACCTCCTGCTGTTCTCTGCAAACCCTCTGAAATCAAGGCAAATCACACAGATTTTTTCTTCCCACTCTGATGTATAAATCCTTTTTTCCTAGGCTTTCATATCGATTTGATCCTTCATAGCTGCTTGGTACAGATGACTCTTGAGTCCACACAACACCCACCACCATCTCTCCTGAACCTCGTTTTCAGTTTGGTTATTGCGTTTGCCAAAATGGCTAGTCAGTCACATGATCACCTCTCAGCCAGGCATCGTTCACATGCCACCACTCCAGGCTCTCTCCCTAGCCAAACCCACTGCTCTGCTAACTCCAGGCACCACGCGCAGCCCGTACCCACTCGGGTATCCTGAGCCCCTTCCCACTGCTGTTACTGAATCCCTCTTCTCACCCTTTCATGCACTCTGCAGCTAGACTAAATCAGTTGACTGGTCTGAAATTCAAGGACTGGGCAGAAGGAAATTGTTATTAATCACAGCTACAAATAACAAACAATGCCAGAAAAACCCAACTTCCAGTTACAGTCTGAAGTGACTTTGGGTTGGAAAGCTTTATATGTAAGAAGAAAAGAGAACTAGAATAGCTGAGAAGGCTCAATTTAGCATGTTCTTTTTCACCGAGTAACATTTAACAATAGCAACTGGAACCAGCAAGAAAAACTTGTAAGGTTCCTGAAATAAAATGGTCCAATGAAACAGTTACCATTTGAGATTTACCATATCCTCATTTATCTAGCCTGGGTTGTTTTGGCTCCAGTGTCACTAACTGTGAGTAAATCTTTGTGTCTAACTTCTACTAGAAGAACCCAGGGGAACTTTATATATATACATGTTAAGATTTCTGGTTTTCCACCAGCAAATGTTCATAATTCATTTGGATTTGGAGGAATTTACTGTGTGCATTATACAGAAGCAACTAAAAATCTCCCACCCCCTAATGATTTCAGCAGCAATTTTTTTTTTGCTTGAGCCCTCAGGTCAGGCCAAACAGGAAGAACGAATGTGCTCTGGTTTCACAAATAGGGACCAGTAGTAATATGATTTGCTAAAGTCTAAGGAATTGTTACTGATCATGCTCAGAAATTGTGCGCACTAATATGTAGCTTTACTTGGATGCTTTGATTCCAAATAAAGCTTTGAATTGCTATGATTCAGAAACCTACTTTGTTTCATGTTTCAAACTTCAGTATTTTTTTCTGTAGTTTTCAAAAAGTTAAAATGAGCTCTTTTTTGTCCTTTGGAAAAGTTCGTAATTTTTTTCCATAACTCAAGAATAGCTGAGGGGATTTTTTTTCACATTCTCCCTCCTCCTCCCTAGGCCCCTCTCTTCTCCTCCACTCAACACAAAAATAGAAAAAGCCTGGAAAACATTGGTCCAAAAGAGCTATGAATAATGATTTAAAATTAACGTAAAAATTATTACTTATTTATATATCACTCAGCAGAATAGAAGGCAATACATTACAAGACAGGTAAACTCCTGAAAGAAGTTTAGAAAAACCTTTTGGTTTAATACAGTGGACCAACAAATACTGTTAAGGAAAATATTGAAGTTACCCACTGGATTCTATCATGTCCTCACTCAGCCTTATTTCATTCTTTTTCTGGAACTACAAATAATAGCTACGCCTATCACTATCCATAAGGTCATTTACTTCTTTCACTGAGATCCCCAAATACTTGTTTGCTGCTTTAACCCATCTTTCCAACAACAGCATTTTTGTTCTATTTTCACAGTTTCCTAGTGATAACAACTCCCCTTCTCTTCTTGACACGTGTACCACGCAATGAACCTCTACTACACAAAAGGCCTTCCCAATTGTATCATCTCAGCTGACAACGAGTAGTATTAAAATTCTTTTTAACAGATTTTTTTCTGACAAAATAACATGAGCCTAGGCTCTGGTGCACATGGCCTTGAGAAAGGTCGGCATAGACCTCTGTTCGGCATTCCCCACTGGCTAGCTCTAGATGACAACTCTGTTTCCACTTAGTATGTGAGGGTTTTGGATCACCTTCCTGAGTCACCTTGTTCTCCCCCATTTTCCTCCCATTCTCTCATCTTCCCAATGCACAGTAGGGAATTCACGCACTTAATTCCAGGCTAGAGAGTCCACTCTCTAAGTTAGGCTCCCATTTGCTTTGATTCTTATCCTTTTCCCCCCTAAAAATACTACTGTATATCTTCAATCTTAAATCAAGCTTACCAGCTATTTTTTATAGCATCAAAAGCCCTGAAGGGACTATTTAAATTTAAGATACCTAAGAATCTATTCAGTAATGAGAACTGAATTACTCTCTATCAATGTCTGCTAACAGCCATACAACACATAAAGAACATGCATTCTATTCATGTATACATGCACACTATATCCAACTATTCTTCAGATATGAGTTCATACAGACCTGTAGACAGTAAATCATAGAGCTATAGACAGTAAATCATAAGCCAGATTGTTAATTAGTTGAGAAATAGCTGTAACCATTTTGGATTTGTGTCTCCAGCTACAGCTGGACATGTCCAGATGACAGAAATATACAGCATGCTGGCCTTCGTTGTGTTTGGTACAAAAATGAGGAACTGGCACCAAGCTCATTCAGTTCAAAGCAATGCTTTGCCAGCAGTTTTACTCATCATTTTCCAGTTGCTGTTCACTAAATAAAACATCAGTTCCCCAATAAAGATCTGAAATGGACAGTTATGAGGTCTAAGAAATAGTAACACTGTTCAGGCGATTAAATTGAGATTTTGGCAGTATATACTGTGGATGATTTCTAGCAGTTCACAGTAGGAAATCTCACAAAGACCAAGTTTGTTTAAAAAGCTAATGAAACAGAGCAAAGCAGCCTACCAAAGTATGTGTAATGGATGAGGCAGTTACACATGGAATAAAACACTGGTTCACTACTGTAACTAGCCAGTACATACCCAGAGATTTCTTCTGCTGGGTCTGTCCCTATGACTCTGCACTCTGAAGAAATGGGCACATCACTGATAATATGGAGGTCCCATAGTGTACCAAACCATTGCACATCAGTTGAGCTGCAGTAATAGACTTTATCCTACTTGTCCTGTCAAGTAATGACATTACCTTAAACTGCTTACCAGCTGCCCAAGGGGACAAAAAGGAGGTCAGCTGTAATTTTTTTTTTTTTCTTTTTTTGCAACTTAACAGGTGACATGCAAATAATGGATCAGTACCCACATAAAACGGAACTCGAAATAGACTTTGTGGAAGGCATCTTTTAAAGAAGCTGCAGAATGAAGCTGGGCTCCTAAGGTCCTGTGCAGAAAGGAGAGATTTTCTCTTTCATCAACTTCTGGCTTTCCAGCAACAAAGTCTCAGCAAAAATATCAGGATCATACGAAAGGGCTGGAGGGGAAGACAGTAGCTACCTTTCATATTACCAGCTGTTGTTGCCTGAAAGTTCCCAGTTACAGTCATAACACTGTGGTCTAACAGAAAATTTTACCTGGTGTCCTTTTTTCCTGTCTCTTTAGCAAGATGTGTCATGTAACCAGAAATTTTTTATTTATAAAGCTTTTCTTAACCTAAGAAATGAAATGTAACATACACATAATGGCTCTATTGCAATTCAGAAACCAATCCTGAACTCTGTGCCTGTGTTAAACATTCACTTTGCACTGGCTAATGAATAAAGCTCCATGGGCTCCTTGGGAATCAATTATGCCACACCAGAATCCATGCTTCAGTCCCTGTGACCTTCTGTCCATCTGTGCTGGGTGGACTGCCAGACTTTCATTATTATTCTCTAGATCACAAGAACGATTCCCCACTGACCTCAGTAATGTCTCATAGCAGACATTCTGACCTGGAGCTGTATTCACAGCATCTCTTTTCTTTTTTCCAACATTCCAAGTGTATCAGTAAAGAAGGCTTGCTAGACTACATTAGTTCTTACAGATGGGTGAAATACAGGCTACCCTGGGATACACTCCTTTGGACATTCCCCATAATATCGCTGTGTTGGCAAGATCAAATTAAAGAAGTGGCAGATCATTTAGCTGATAATTACTATCTTCCATCCGAAAAACTCCCAGGACCAAATGGTTTATTTATGTTAGTGTTAAACTCCTAAATTTAGACACCTGCGTTACAGCAAATATTGCCATTGATTGACAACAGAATTGTTTATCTTTCATGTTGCTTTCACAATTACAACTTTTGGATCTCCATGCTGCTAGTCACTTTAGAGTTTGAGGGCGTCATGCCTTGAGGCTCGACATCACTTGGAGAACTACCAGCATCTCCAAATGATTCAGGGATCAAGATCCGTTTACTCTAGAACATAACTACAACTCCCTGCAACTTTAACTTCCTCTATTTGGCAAAAAGTTCCTTACAGGCCAGTACAGTTGGGTTCCCAAATTGATACAGGAGTCTTGACATATGCATGTTACCTTATGAAACGTGGAAAATCCAACAGCCACAAAGCTAAGCCTAGCAGCTTTACTATAATGTACTTTTCCTGATGTTTATTCTGTGAAGGAGACACAGCTCCTTCTGTGTTCTCAGGAGGGGAAGGGAAAGGAGAATATACAGGCCTCACAGATAACATAATAGTAAAGATCATTGTTCAACCAGTGACATGCAAGAACATTGACAGCATCTCTTAGGTAGACAGAATCTTGCTACAGATTTCTCGAACAACAGATTGATTTGAAAACCGCCCAGGCTGGTTCATACTTATACAAGGATAATAAAAATGCGACTATTAGAGTGAGCTTTGTTTTTAAGGACAGTAAGATGAAAATGCTAAACACTTGTAATAATTCTCACTGAGAACCAAAATTAATCTCAAAATACATGTCAGAGCCAAAATATAAACACTGCATGCTGATAATGTAAGGATGGTGAGAGAACCAAAACCTCAATTATTTACATATCCATAGTCAACAGTTCATCTTAGAAACTTTAATAGTAATCCTCATTCCCACCAGTGTTGACAGACCAACAGATTTTTAAAATACTATTTTGCAAAATGCATGAATGCCTAACATTGTGCATAATTAAGAGGGTATGCTGCTTGCCTGAGAGGCAGCCTTATTTGATGTGGTCCTGCAGTGTGACCATATGCCCCAAAATTACATCTGGACTATAAAAGTCTGATATACATGAAACCATTCTTTATGTGTGTCACAAGACTTGTTCTGAATTCTACAGAAAACAGTAAGAGAAAGCTTTAGTTGTGGATGGCTGTTAACAGGAGGTGGCGGAAGACCACATAAGTATGAGTTGAGGATACTGATGTGAAGGAATGGGAGGAATGGGACATCTACCATGGAATGCATTTATCACTATAAAATAAATATAATTGATTTTCCTTTATGGAACTGTAAAACAGTTTGCTTTCCCAGATAAATAACTGCAATGGTAAGCAATTATGGTACCATAAAAAAAAATTTTAATTTGGTATAATGCTCATCAGCCATGAAGGACTTTTTAAAAACAATGTTTCAAGTGGTTTAGAACACTTCCTCTCTGCAAGGAAAAGAATGAAAATGCCAGCGGTTTTTCATTCTTACAAACATGCTAATTTTCACCTTTGTAATGTTTGCATACTATTCATTACTTAAGGATTTTTTTTCAGTGTAAGCAAAATGGGACATAGACTACAGATTCTAACACAAGTTGAAGGTGATCTTATGTCTCTCCGTATTAGAGAAAGATTTAGCTATTCAAACCATGGATTCCGTTATTGTTTGTTTTTCTGGAAAGTAATGAAAATTTACTATACTATACTAACTATAATCCCCAGAAAAAAATTATGGACCAGTCTTATTAGAAGGCTCTTGATGTCTGTAGGGGTCAGATGAAATTGTAAGATATCAGTAATTTCAGTCATGTATAATCTAGCCTTTTCTCCCCCCCTTCAAATTTAAATTGCTGAGTTAGGTCTTCACTGTCAAGGTGTTGCATGTTAGGTCTTCAACAAGCACCATTCCTAAGCCCTCCTGTCCTCTAATGCAATACAGGCAATCAACAAATTATTATGGTCATGTCTAAAGGCAGTCTTCCTTCATAGCAGCTGGTACTGCCTCTACCTCAATGAGTGAAACAACAGTCATTCATTACAAAGTTTTCTTCTACAGGTTGACAAGCATGCTATACTCCTGGTGAGAGACAGAAGAGTATGCAGAGCCAAGTATAAGTACTTAAGAGAAATCAAAGCTAAACAACTCAGCTTGATATTTTCTTCTATGAAACATAAAAGTCTCTTGTATCTTTAGTCAAAATAATGTGTATCTCTAGTGATAATTTGCTTTGTCCTTTCTTTGTACACAGTTCTAACACAATAACTTTTTCAACAGCTTTGCATCTTGAATACTGTGATGGTAAATAATTTTTGAAAGGTTGATTAATGACATTCTGAAAACAAGCCCCCATGACACACCTCGAGTAGGATATTCTCTGTTACTACAATATAACTGTACTGCTCTACCTGTCCCCTTCCACCCATACCAACTTTTCAGTTCTTCACCCTACAGTAATTACATTGACTTAAGAGGACATAGTCCTGATTTTTGCTATGTAAGTAGGATCGGAACAGGTCCCATTTCCCCAGAGGATTTCATACATTTTAATGAGTGTTATGTCAATACATGCCTCAGAGGAAGAGATTGAGTAGAGCTGACGTAAATACACCTGCTTTTTTATCTGCTTTCTCACCAAAGAATGAAAATCTAGGGCAGAGGATATGAAGGATACAAATGGAATGCTAAACATAAGGAAAGCAAATTGAATGGCATCATATTTCCTAATTGCCAGACTTACTTGATCTTAATCCACTTCAGACTGTTCTTAGTTTAAAGATACATCCCAAGACTTACTTGTCAATCATAACATTCACTAGCTGTGGGTATTTTTCTTCCCTAACTCAAGCTACATGAAAAGAACAGGCCTAAAACAACTTGTTGCAGATCCTTTACAGACTGAATTGAGAAAACAGATTTAAGTTGTCTTGATTTTGACAGGGCTGAAGGTGCCATTGAGACGAGTTTAGTTTTTTTCCTGTGCTTGCTAACTGTTTGATTGTATGATGTATATTGAAGGTGGGAGTTTAAAATAGGAAAATAGATTTATACTTATATACCTCACACATTACCCCACTTGTTACAGATGTGCTTTTGAAGTACTTAATTAAGGAAGGTCAACTAGAAAATATTCTCACTAACAAAAAAAAGAAGTAAAAATCCCAGAAACCCTCAGTACTGAAAGCAGATTATTTTTTCTTTTTTTTTTTCCTGAAAAAGTAATCCTTTAACCTAGCATTACTGTCTTTCTCATGTTGTAGTTGAAGCAATTTAATTATAAGATATGTCAGCTTCTCTGAAGGTAACACAGGGAAGGCTTTTCAAAAAAATTTTGTAATAAATTATTACCTTTTAATTCTGTAACAGACATAGAGTTACAGAGTTACATAGAGTTAACAGACTAAGCCATTATAAAATCTAATACACCTGGAACAAGTTTCCACAAAACATACTTGGGGTTCTTCATCGACACATATTTAGAAGAATTAAAACGTTTTCTCTTAGTTAAACTGTAATACTTTGTAGGCGGTTCAGAAAGATTTGTGGCTATTTATAAATTAACTTCCACCTAAAAATAAAAATCAGATTTGCACATCAATGTGTGAAATAAAGGAATAAATATTTCATTCCACTGACAGTGATCTGAAGTTCTAACATAAATATCTTTCTGTACTTGTAAAATGACTGATGAAAAGCATCTACACACCAAATGCTCAAGATAGTGTGCTCCTCAGAAATCTACTTTGAGAAATTCAGAATAGGTTTCCTCTTCGGTACCTTAAATATGTTTTAAATATATAAATCTAAATAGCATATTTATTTCTCTGCAACAAACATTATTAAGTCACTAGGTAGACTAGTTTGTTAGGTAGATGTGCTAAGATACATTTTTAATGTCCACAATTGCATTAGCACTTGAGAATGTAGTCTCAGTTTTAGTCTTCTTAATTAAAAATGTGTCAATTTACCCCATTAGCACTCACCTACAAAGGTAAGCAGGATCACCAACAAAAGGATAAGGGCACAGATGCATGGAATCAGTATTAGAAGCAAAAGTCGAAGGAACTTGGCAGAAGCCAGTTTCTGAGAGCAACCATCCCCCATATTATCCTCATCTGTTCCTAAGACCTGGAAAACAAAAGAGCACAGTTTTATCATTCTGCTGTCAATTAGTAACTCTGATGTTTTCAGTAGCAGTCCTCCCCGTTACACAGAACAGCTATATGATTTAAATATATACTATAAATGGCTTGTAGATTCTTAATGAAAAGTTGTATGTAAACATTCTTTTTGGTGGACAGCCTAGTGTAATCCATATAATTTATTTTAGTTCACCCAATAGCCACAGACTTACAGCTTCATTGAAATTTCTAAACATCTCTGATGAACTAGAAGTTGGATAGGCATTTCATTTGAAAAAATCTAAAATACATAATAAATTTAAGCAATAAGGCTAAATACAGCTTATTTTATAATTAAAAATAATCCATTGCTAATTATTTAAGAACTCCATGTTCTTAAGTTTCTTTCATTAAGGAATCAAGCAACTACTACAATCTTTGTTTCAAGTGACAATAGAAATGGTAAGGACTGTTCCACTTATTATGCACAATAATGCTCTCTCATTTTCAAGTACTTTACAAAATTATAACTTATCACAGTATTCTGTAGAGTTTGCAACTAATATTTTCTGTTCTGTAAATGGAATATAGAAAAACAGAAAGATTATTTTCTGAATTCAGTTGAGCTGCACAAAGTACAAAAATTCAAACCTCTGCAAAAGCCTGAACATGTATTTAATACATATATTTTTAAACACAACTCCATTAAGACTATGATCTCATATACTGGGAAAATGTCATACTTTTTAAACAGAAACAAAAACAAAATTCCAAATGAATATTTAATAGCAAGATTGAAACTGCTGTTATGAAGTTAATACATCTTTATTCAAAATTGACTAAAAATAATTACGATTTTCCCTATGATAAGGTGAAATTGGATGATAGGATTATTAATTCCAGACAATGTCTTCCCAAAGGATGACTAATCATTTAGCCTCTTTGTCAGGAAGACCAATCACATTGAAGTTGGCTGTGACAGGACACAAGAGTGTAAATGCATCCATTACCCTGACAGCCTCTCCCCAAAGAATCTCAGGAGACTGAGATCTACAACGTATGTATTATTAGTCTTGTAAATGCCAGTCTCTGTGGGTTATCCCTTTGGCTGGCTCTGCTGTAAGTGCCTTTCTGTGAAGTACAGGTTACCAGACTGACTGGCACAAACAGAAGTTGAACTATTTCTTAAGGAATTGCTGCACAGAGACTAGATTTATACCCCCCCAACCGCACTGCCCATTTTACTAGCTTGACTGAGAAGACTATTGGCATAAGTAGGATTTACAGCGTGATTTTCCACCCTTCTGCAATGTCTCTTGTTCCAGCATGGCACAAGGACTATTTGTAAGGAAACTTTTCTTGCTCATAATATTAGAATTATCATCTATTTCTGATACCCCTGGTTACTAGACACTGCAGACACTGTACAAACAGTAGAAATTAAGAAAACTGCATTTGTGCAGTTGTATGATGTACCTTTTCTGATACTGCTAAGCATCACATGTTATCTGACCTCCTTGAGACCCATCGAGTGCAATGTCCCATATGACTTTTTTTTCTACTTCCACTGTTCAAAGTAAAGACCAGGTAACATTGAAAATGCATACGGTACCAGTATGGTGCGAGGTGCTAGCAGTATCTCACTTGATAACCTCCTTCCTGTTCCAGCGATTCAGTCTCAACACCATCCTACTACTGAGCTTATCTAGCAAGCAGAATGTAAGTTGATGGTCAACTTAAAGATGGTGGAGTTACCTGAACATCTGAAACAGCCAGCTCAGCATAAGAATAATAAGAGTGGTAGCTCTGTCTACTGAAAAGGTACAGCTTGGGTGAGTTGACAAGGTCTGTAATCTGATCATCACCACTTCCCACAAGAAGAGAAATATAAAGAATGTTGGAGAGAGTTAATTTGTTGTCAGCAGTGTTTTTCTTAATCAACAGCTTATTCAGAAGTTGCAAATGCTGCAATCCAAGATTTCCGGCCATCTCAGCTAAATTACTGCCCTTACCTGCAAGTAACACCTCAAATATCCAGACACAGATAAGGATTTAGGTGACTTTTAGGTATCTAAATCCAAGCGACATTTAGACAATCCCTGCTTGACTATGTAACTTCCTGCAGTCCACACTTGCCTACATTTTCCTATTAAAGTCTTCAAAGTCTGCATGAAGTTTTGCTTCTGGTCATGCCAGAATACAGCAGCTTAGCAGCTACTCATGGCAGGCTTCCCTAAATTCCATAGCCTTGGTTTGCACAGCCTGTATTAGACCCCCTTGGGAGGTCTGAGCACAGATAGCAGAGGAATAGAGATCTCCCAAAACACAGCTGCCATAACTACTTTTGAAAGCACAGCCAAAAAAAAAAAAGAGAAAAATGGCATAAAATTGCCCTTTCTAACAGTGCAGTGGTTACAGTGCTCCCGCAGGAAATGGAACTGTTGAGCTCAATTCCCTCTTCATTCTGAAGCTGTTAAAAATTAGATCTACAACTCAGTAGAGTATCACAACCACCTGAACATAGACTCCTCCTGAATCAGAGCACACTATCCCTTGAAGTCACAATATTCTGTAAAAAAGAACACAGTTCTGCTGGGCCAGATAATAGGGAGCAGGACCATCACTACACAGCCCAGTGATTGGGGCACTTGGGAGCTGACTCTTAGTTTCTTCAAGACAAACAAACATAAGATCCAGCTCGTTTTCCTAGAGGAATGGCTCCCAATCAAGGTGCACTTCTTGCAAATCCCAGACAAAAGTGCCCAACTCTACCAACTGTAATACAAGGTAAATGCTGACCTATGACTCCACAAAGAGTTTGTCTTAGGAGTAAAAAACTTATGTTATCAATAAAGAACAAAATTGTATTCTCAAAGAACTGAGAAAACACACAGAAAAAGTATTCATCATCCATTTTTTTGATTCTTCTTGTGAGGAGATCTTAATCATCCCAAGCACAAGTGTATAACTGAAAGCAGAATTACCACCACTGTTGTACAGATGCCTCAGAGTTAACCTAAGAGAAACATTAAATGTGTGCCAATGAAAACAGTGAGCTTCTTAAGTTCCTCTGTTTCTGTGAGAAATTTTTTCTAAAGTCTATCGGCATTGTGGATACTAGCTACTTTAGGCAAATGTTCATACTAAAGGAGTACCTCAAACATTTTCTTTCTTGTCAACTCCTGGAAGCAACAATAAACCTCAATCTTTGCATTGACAACTTACTACCATAGATTTTAAAAGGGACTATTGCATCCAAATTTGCTTTCAGTGACTGCTCAAGAAAAAAATGTTGGATTGTGAAAGACATGCTTCTCTAAACACCACAGATTGCTAGTTTTGCATAATAGTAAAGTAAATATTTACAGGCAACTAAAGAGCATGTTGTATTTTTCCCTTCTACAGGAAAGGTCTTCACGAAAAACACTAAACCTATTTAAAATCATCATCGGTGACTCAGCAAGCATAAACTTAATTTTTCCAGTTTTCCAATGTTGCTAGTTGTCCATCTCTTGAACATCTACATGAGTTTTTTCCATCAATTTCTGTGGTGAAAATTAAATAAAACTAGAGATAGCGCTAATGGTTCCTATAACATCAATGAGAATTTAATAAAGTGTCCTATAGATAAACATAAATGCATTATACCTACTCTTTATATATTCCCTGATATTGTTTCTTTTCCTCTTGCCACCAAATAGTGCAATACACAAAGAAGATATGCACCAGTTTTAAGTGCTCTAGTATGTCAATGGTACCTGCATAAACTTCAGACATGCTCTGTCCTCTCAATTCTAACAAATAATGGAATAGAGGCATAAGTAATGGAATCTTCTTCAGAGAAAAATAGGCCTGTAGAAGGAAACAAGGGTGCTACATGCTTATTCACTTGGCTTACTTCAAGCTTCCAGGTTAGTGGCCAAGAAAAGAAACCAGTCTCCCTCAACTCTCTCTGTAGTCCATAGTTTCTCTAAGTCTGTAAGACTGAGGTACCTTGTAGATACATATTTATCTCCCTTTCCAAGGGAAGGGCAGGAAGACTTAGAAGCAGAATCCCTGAGGGCAGACTGAAAGAAACCAACCCTAATTGCTGGAGATTTTGGCATAAAATAGATTTAGCACAGCACTGGACCAAAACATATTCTCAATACTTGAAGAATACTGGTGCAAGTTCCCTTCCTACCACTGTTGTTAGAAAACTTGATTCAAGAAAGACTTTTTTGAATTGAATGCTGTGTGCACATAGTTAAGAAATGTCACTGTCTGTTTTTTAAGGCAACAAGTCATTTGCTTTTAATACAATCAGGTTTTGTATTAAACAAGAATATAGTTAGAATACAGGATGCTTAAAAACATCAGATAATTTCTTCTGAGAGCTAAAAAATTCTGCCCCTAATGCAATGCCATTAACCGCTGCTTACCTGAATGCCATTTTTTTCAGTAATGACTGCAATAAAGGAAATACACCAGGAAGTAACTCTGAACTAATTTCAGTGCAGATTTTTAAAAAATCCTAGGCTTATCTAGGACTGCTGAATCAGACTGCTCACAGTTGATTTTCTGAAACCACAGAAAGAAAAAAAAGTAAGATGGAAAAAAAATACAGTCCCATCTGACTACAGAAATACTAAAAATTCATTGGACCAAAATTCACAGCTTATCTTCTGCAAGATGTGGGAAGAATTTGATCTCATGGGTGTCATTTCAATAACATGCCTGTTATATTAAAGCACAGAAATGACAGATTATATTAAGATTTATGGATGAAAAGCTTATGGTAGCATGCAATTTTCTTTTTAGACACAGAAGTATCATCTAAATTACTAGTCTATAAAACAGCCTGAATCACAGTATAAGCACTTGACAAAAAATATCTCCTGCTGTTGTCACCACAAACCTAACAGATGCTCTCCCAATAAAGAAATATCATTAGGGCTAACAGTCTACTGTCTGTATCTTCTATGCATGATGGGTATCTACTAAGAAATGCAGAAGACAACTGTTGGATCAAGAAGCATCAAGATATCTTGAGCAAGCCATACACCAAAGTACTATGTAGTATTTATGCTAGAAAGAAGTGGAAAGAAGACAAGTACTACCATGAAATGCAGAAAGAATATAATTAGGGGGCAGTAAACAGGTGGCCTTGTAGAAGTCCTCATAATGCCATTGAGGAATCTGCTACCCAGCCAAGCAATAGTTCATGTATGGAAAATATGTTAGATTATGAAAACTATCTGCAGTTCCCTCCATATCCTTGATATTGTTCCTCTTCTAATGTTGAAGCAGGGCTCTGTTGTCAGCTCCTGTGATTTTATCAACTCTCATGATGTTGGTCTTAAAGCTCTAGATACTGGATTCACCAACCATTACAGCTTTCCTTTCCCTGTAAGAGAAGGTGGTTCCCAGTTCTCATGGCTATTGAGCAAAAACTGAACATGTCAAGTGTCAATGTTTAAACACACAACAGCATATAAAAAGAAATTTGAACATACTCATTCTTAAAGCCTCTTTTGACCGACTCACAATATTCAAATGCCTGGGAGTGTGTAACAGAAGCTGCAAATGTTCTACATTTTTAATCAGTTCTATCCTATTCACATGAAAATTTGGGAGTCAGCAATGCACTTCTATTTGACTACTTTATCATGCAAAAAATATAACACCATGCTTTAATAGTCACTGTAACAAGTAGAAAGTGTGAGATAAATCCTCCCAAGGTATAGGCATAAAGTCACACACTAAAAAACAGAACAGGCAAAAAGTCACTGGAAACAAGGTTTTGTATAATCTTTCATTTTCAGTGTTACAGAAATCAGAGAGCCAAACTGAAATGGACCAACTGAAGAATGAATGTTAAGGCAGCATAAGAAATTTGATACTAAGCAGCTTTTGTCTGCCAATACAAGTAATACTCAAATTCCAGTGTATACAAATTTAAGAACAAAGGTGCCATAGTTATTCTAAAAGGAAATACTGCAATTTAGGGGAAAAAAAACTTTTCATACAGCAAAGCAGCAAAAATAAAAACCCCTTTTCATACAGCAAGGCAGTAGAAGAAAACCCTTTTCATAGAGCAAGGCAGCAAAAAAAGAAAAACCATTTTTATATAGCAAGGCAGCAAACATGAGAAGCATGTTATTATCACATGAACTGTTATTTGCACAATTAAATGCACTAGTTTTCCTGATAGTTCAAGTTCACTGTAATCCTGTAATTTCTCCCAGGAAATTCCATATCCTCAGACAAATTACAAATTGCTGACATAATTCATTCAAAGTTCATTTTGATGACCAGACCTCCTTTCCCATCCATGAAATAAAATACTCTGATTTACCCCTATTTTAACCACTAAAATATAAACATATTGAGTCATCATACCAATCTGAAATACATGGTATCCCAGTAAGGGAGATGTCACATAAAACTGGGCACATCTTTCCAAAAGAAATACTTGGTTGGTGCTAGATGTCATGTCCAGACAGATTCTTTTGGTTGAAGCAGAAACCTGAAACACATTTAACCTTCCTGACTTACATTTTCACTTAAAGTAAGTAGATGTAAACTTGCAACTACAACAATGGGTACTTCCCATATTTACAATGGAACTTTGCTGAATCTTCAAGAACATTCAGGTTAAGAACTAGTTTAGCTGATGGCGAACTTACTACAATTCTAAGCTCTCTCTTCTTTATTTTTAACAGCTGGTGGCAAAGATGTGTGATGTTTCCACGCCTCATAAGCTGAGCAAGATTTAGTAAACATATGGAAGATATCAAAGATTTTTCAAAAACTGAAGTTTCTATGGAAGACATTCATTTTAAGAACTAGACTATGGTTAGCATTATCTGATATTTCTCAATACCAGAACATGAACATCCATTTTGCCTACCTCAGCAGGCAGTGGGAAATTGTTCTGGGGAAATTAACCTTTAATTAATGCAAAATTTATGCTTTGGGGTTATTAGTTTTCTTTAAGTTTCTAGGGCTTGCAAAAATTACTCATAAAAGTTTCAAGAGTGCCATGCTGTTTTTCTGAACACACCCAGAGACCACTCTAATGCCTTTCTGACTACCCAGACATTCACCGCATTGAGGTTTGCTAAGCAAGTAGAGCAGTGATGGCAAGTCTCTGGCTATACATTGCTGAGAATCACAATTCAATAGGCAGGGGAGTAACACAGTACTCGCTTCAGGTTCCTGCTTTGCTGGGAATTCAATAAGCAGATGCCTGCACAAGAGCCATTAGCACCAGAAAGCAAAATTGGAAACCATAAAAAAACTTAAAAAAAAATCTTAGTGGCCTAATTTGTGACAATAAAAAGATTTTGAAAAAAAAACATTTTGAGGGGGTAGAGGGATACAGTTAGAGGAAAACCTCCTCTTAAAAACAGCTTTCAAGCCTGGAAAACTAGAAGGGACGAAAAGAAATCCCGGCTGCCCTGTGGCTCCCATTCAGTGTGTCAATCACCACGTGTGTAGAAATCCCACCAGAAGCCCTGCCCCGCACAAGGCAACTAGACCTCACAATTGGACTTACCTTCCCCCCCACCACCACCATTAATGCCTGACCAGCAGGCTTAGCCTTCTGAACTTGAAGGTGACCGGTACATCATATATGTGTAATGTGCATTGCTGATTATACAACTACTTAACCTATTTAAAATCAGAAGCTTTCAATGACATGAATTGGATGCTAAAACGGAATGGAAGCTAAACAAATGGCAGGAAACTTCTTCGAAGCATTTGTCTCCTTATGTTTCATGCATTTCTTATTCATTTTTCTCTAAAATGTATAGATTATTCTTACACTATAAACGTCTGCCTAGAAGAAATTAAAATTTTTAATTTGAATGTATAATGTTAACTTTACACTACTGACTTTTTTCTGAATTGTGACTAAAAAGATACTAACCCTTGGACCAAGGATAAGAGCAGCAGCAATATTAGTCAAAGGAAAGGACATGGTTTAGAGTCAAAGTAAAGCTTCATCTGTACAGCATAGCTGGATATTTGTTTGTCTTCTTCCCAAAGACGAAAATGGATTTACACAATGTCTCACAGGTCGATAACCTACTACCTATAAAATTTAGAGGTGACTTACTCATTTTTCAATAGGATACCACTTTGTTCAGAAACATGTAATCTTTGAACATTTTGCTTCAGTAGGAGAAAATAAAGAAAGAGGAGGATATTTTTTGAAACTACCAGGACATCTTGACAGAAACAACTGAAGAGATGATGACTAGAGATTAAACCTATTCATTATTGTCAAAGTTATGAAACAACGAGCTGATACAGAAGACTCAAGATTTAAGTGGGTTAATAAGGCACTTACACTAGTGTATGCGTTTGACTATGACTTTGACATAGTATCAAAAGTTTGTGGATCACATAAGGATTTGTAAGATAAAAACTTCCATCTGTCACTGAAACAGTAACAATCTGGTGAATTACTTTGTCAAAGAAGAAAAATCTTACTGTATTTATGGCTAGGACTATTCAATTTAATTGTCACCCCTAGAACGGATGCCAGCTTTCCTCCCATTCAAATTTTCTTTGGAAATCTCCAAGTTACAAAATGATCCTATCTATGATGCGGAAAAAGCAAATGGAAACCATCTGGGTTCTTAGCCCTTCCAGACCACTATCAACACTATTCCATATACTCTGACTTTACAGGGAAAAGGAGAATTGTTAATAACTTCTGAACACATTCAGTTGTCATTTCAGACTTCTTTTCCAGCCTTGTCTACACGCACTACAAATGACTTAAACTTACAGCTTTGAAATGGCTGAGCAGGAACAAACCAAAGCTTAAAAAAGGCATTTACTACTTAATTCTTTTGTTACATGGTTGCTACAAGTCAAATAGCTAGGGGGAAAAAAAAAAGAAGATAGCTACTTACTCTACAGTTCCTGATATTCTTTCAGCTATATTATCCATTTGGACAATATTCGTACATGTACAGAACTAGCATCTTTCAAACAATAAGCTGTCTCTCAGCAATGTCTGTCCCTCCACACTGTGCGATGGCAAAAATGCACAGGCTGTTACGGCAAGGTGGACTCAGCCATCTGCGTTTCTTCCTGAAGATGTGAAAATGTAGGAGGTTGGGGAAAGCCTGACAACTGTAGCATGTTCTGCTTCTATAATCTCCAGGTCCCACCAGTTCCGGGACAACTTTAACATAGGGAAAATAATCCACCCAGCAGAAGATTTTACATTGGAAGCAGGAGCAATGGAAGAAATCTCCATGTCACACCACTGGCTCATGGAAGTCCAGAGCAGACATACCTGTATACTACAGATATATGCTGTATTATTACATGAATGCAGAGCTGCAGGTCCGAGAGACCTGGGATGGAAAGCTCCTCAATGCTACCAGTGGTTTTATTTCCAAGAGAATACCCTGACTGCTTTCTGAAATCTAATGAGATTAACAATGCAAGGAGCACGTAAGTGACTTCTTACTGTTCCGTTCAGAGGCAGCAAGGGGAAAAAATGAGAAGCTCTTTTCCTAGGAAATGCTTCCTGAGTCTGAGACGCTCTCGAGTGACTTTCAGTAATATTGGAGTGACAGTATAGGCTATTCTGAAACTAGGAGCTTTTTGAGGTGATGAGCAGTGGCAATTGCTCTGGGCAATTACCATTACTGTCAAATCACTGTTAAGTTAAATCTCTCTGGTATCAAACAGATCAGACGTGGAAGATTCTAGCACATTAGATTTTAAAACACTAGGTTCTGTATATGGCAGAACTGAGTGTTACAGGTTTGAGGAAGAGAAGAAGGGAAAGACAGACTTTGACAATCACTGACCAGCCAGTCCCAAAGCATGAGCACCATCCACTGAGCATTGATCTTGAACTCTCTCTGAACTGTGGCACATGAATTGGAACAGATGCAGTCTGACGCAGTCCCAAAGAAGGAAACTCACGTCTACCTTCACTTCGCCTAAGGACTGGGTGAAGATGACTTAAATGTTCAACATAGAAAATGCTTCTTTTGCAAGAAAAAGTGAGCCTTGGAATTTAGGAAGAGCAATAGCTTACAGGAGTACCTGCAATGATGCAACCTGACAGTCATCTTTCCCACAGGTTTACAGGAGCTGTCCCCCATGGATTATTCTATGAAGAAAAGTTTTTATAACTGCCTCAATTTCTGTGTCCTCTCTGAAAAAAAGCAGTATGTATTGATTTACCATGTATGCAAAGGCTGGCGTCCCACAGAATGCACACTGTCATGGGAAACATGCTTTGCAGCAAGGGGCAGGGCTTGAATCATGAAAGCATAAACTTCACCATTCCAAAGCAGCTCTGGCAGTATCTGACTTTCAGCCTCTTTTCACTTTCTGCAGGGCAATGCGCTAAAAACTACCTTATGCTGGCAACAACACTAACAGAGAATTACAAACTGTATGGCACCCAAAGAAGCAGATGCTGGAGGGGTTCCACTCTAATGACAAAGATGGTGACAAGGAACTGAAGGACAGCTGGATTCATTTCATCCCTTCATGATTTGGCAATCGGAGAAGAGGGACAGGGGAGCAGAGAACCACAGAGGTAACACTGCCACTTTGGTCAGTTGTGAGCAAACACACTTTCCCAAGCTGATGCTATGATGAGGTGGCCACCACTTTTAAATAATTCTGCCCCTGATTACATGGACATCTCTACTGGGTGTAAGTGGCAAGCTGCTGGCAATGGGGGGACTGCAGGGGTGGCCTCCATGAGAAGAGACCAGGGGCTGACCCATGCTGGATATGGCCAGTTCCAGCTGGCTCCACACCACGGGACTCAGCTGAGCCCATTAGCCAAGTTGGTGGTGCCTCTGTGAAAACGTATTTCAGAAAGGGCAAAAAACATCACATGGGCAGAGAAGTGGAAAAAGAGTAAGAAACAGCAGTGCAAGCACCAAGGTCAGAGGAAAAGTAGGTGCTCCACGGCAGAGCAGATATTCCCAAAAGGACTGCAGCCCATGGAGTATCCACACCGAAGCAGAGCAAGAGTGAGAAGGAAGGAGCAGCAGAGAACCACAGTCCTCGCCTGCATTGCTCGTTGCCTCACTGAAGGGACTAAGGGCCACCTGCGGCGATAACGAGGCGGGAGGAGAGGATTCTGGAATGAAGCTGAGCCTGGGAATAAGGGAGGAAAGGTGTTTTCCCCAAGTGTTTTCATGCTTGCCTCTTTTTTTGTTTTTGTTTCACAATACCTGAATCAGTAATTAAATATTTCTATTAATCCGTAATAAACACATTTCCTCCAGTCGAGTCTGTTTTGCCTGCGACAGTAATCGGTAAGCAATCTGCCAGCCCCTCTCTTGACCCACCAGCTTTCTCACTCTCGTTCTTCCCGTTTTCTGCCCCGTCCCAGAGGACAGGGGCAGGGTGAGCGAGCGGCTGTGCGGGTGCTTGGCTGCCCGCTGAGGCCACCCCACCACCACACCCAGAGCGGGCCGTGCTCCAGTGGGCACTGAGGGCCAGGAACCGCAGCAGGGGTGCACCCGAAGGAGAAGGCATAGCAGCAACCAGACAACACTTTCTGGTATCTATTGCAACCAGACAACACTTTCTGGTATCTATTGCAACCAGACAACGCTTTCTGGTATCTATTGCAACCAGACAACACTTTCTGGTATCTATTGCTGGCTTTAACCTCCAGATGTTCAGATTCCGCAGGTGACCAACCAGAAATAACAGCATATGCACGAATAAATAATTACAAGTATTGCTTTAAATTATAGTGGCTTGAAACCACAGCTGAAGAGAATCTCCCCCTTCAGGGGAGCAGCCTTCTGCACAAGGTAGGCACGGGATGAAATCTAATTCAGACTTCAGAGGTGGCAAGATTCTCATCTCTTTTTGAAACGGCAAGCTCTTGCTTGATTGTAGTCTCGTTATTATGTTTACATTTAGGATATTAAACCATTATCCCTACTTCTTTCATGTTTGCTGATTAGAAAGACAAGCCGAAATTAAAAACACCGCTTGGAAGGGAACGATCTGTTCCACAGCAGAAGAGCAGAAATGAGTTACGCTTCCATCTGACAGAAAAGGAGGAAGGAATTCACCGTCAGGGTTTCAAAGCGCACACCGATCTGGACGCGGGGGAAGCTCTCGACGCCGCGCAGCGCCGGGGCGGGACGGGGCGGCAGAGGCCGGCCGGCCCAGCGGGCCTCAGCGCGGCGGGAGGCCGCGCTCAGCTGCGGGCCCGGTGCGGCGCCCAGCGCCGCCGGGCCCCGGCGCTAGGGCCTGTCGGAGGGGGTACCCGCCTGCTCTATTTTTACCACGGTATTTTTTGCATTCAGACTTTCCACTGCAGGCGGCCCGGGTCGGGCCGGGGGAATCTGGCAGGTCAGCCCAGCCAGAGTTATTTATAGAGGGGCGGGGGAGAGAGGGAAGGGATGCGATCGGCATCGTCGCGGGGCTGCGGACTGGGAGAGGCACCCACGAGCGAGCCCCCCGCCTCCCCGTCCCTCAGCGCAGCCGGCCAAGCCGGCTGTGGCGGGGAAACCCCAACCGCCGCCCGGCTTGACCTGCGCTTGCCAGCCCGCCCCGCGCCTCCGCCCGCGGCGTCGCCGCCGCTCAGGGCCTGAGGAGAGGGGGCAGTCCGGGCCGGCCGCAGGACACCGAGGCTGCCATGGGAGCCCAGGAGGCGAGCCACCTAGGCAAGGCCCAGGCGCTCCTCATTCCCTCTTTTTCCCCCATTTTTCCTCACGCAGCCTCTCAGGAAGTGAGGACCCACCGCACGCACGTATTAATTCCCCCAGTCACAGGCCCCAGCAAGTAGAGGGGGACTCTTACGCCCTGGCACCCAGACTGAGGCTCAGGAGAGTTCCAGACGAAACCGCATGCTCTCACATGACAAAAATTGATTGCGGACGGTCACTAGAATTAAAAATACAGAGGCAATGAGTTTAGTCAAGCTGGAGCCTGTCTGGTCACTGTCTTCAGAGGTTGTTCGGTGTGTGAAGGCCTTTTCAAGGAGGATTTAAGCTTTCCTTGTCCTACTGTGACAATCTGTCACTTCACAAGGGGTTATCATCCACCCTTCTCCCCTGGCACTGGAGAATTGTACTTACCCAGCCTGCCACTTATGAGGTCCATTTGATTTTGGTAGGGAAAGAAAATGGGACAGAGTAGAAACATCAGTATTTCAAACTGTAATCAGACTGCCCCCCTCAAGCCCTGCTGCTCGGCTGCTTCATCCTGAATGCATTTAAAAATCAGGAGGTGTCCAGCTGCTACATTTGGAAGGGCCTAGGCTGCACATGCGAGCCTAGAGCTGCCCTGCTGCAAGTGGCCTGACGCCTGCCCCTGCCAAAGCCTGGCTGGCATTCAGAAACAAGGTATTCATCTGGCCTCGTAAGTGCTTGCAAGGATACCTGACAGGCTGACAGGATTCGATTCTTCCCACACAACATAGGGGTAGCCACCGTCCTTTAAAACCTGACCACAGCAGGAGATAGTGCTGTTGTGTGTAACCCTCACAGCACGTGCTGTTCAGCCTGAAAGCAGATGACCTGGTATCCACGGCCTCCTGGTCCAGGTGGGGTCAAAGCCACAGCTCCCATCTCTTAAGGAAGTACCTGTGGTGCTTACATTGTGCCTGCTGTATTGGGATGGCCTGCATCTGCTGGGCCTCAGTGTGGCAAAGACTCACAGAGCCCAAACAGCCACTAGACCACACCGATGGAAGCACTGTCTTCCCACTTGTGTACAAGCTTATTTAGAGTTCGGCATTTGTTGGTTAGAGCAGTTGGGTAGCAATGAGAGCAGGAGCCGCTGGGTTTCTTCGCCGGGTGTAACCATCCCAACATTCCCTTGCCCATTTCGCCTTTTCTTGGAAGGACCGTTCACCTTCTGGTAAATGCGATTTCTGTCTGGGTGGTTACCCACCTCAGCCTCTGCACGCACTCCTCACTTGGGCATGCAAGTAATGACAAGAAAGTATGTGTCTGGCAATACATGGACTTAGTATAACAGCAGGACAGTAATGTTCCTCGAGGGAGCAGAGTGCTAAGGCCTCAACATGTATATCAGCTTAGCAAGAAAAAAAAATAAAAATAAAAAGCAGCTCCTACATTAAAGTAAGCCTGCATTTTTAAATAATTACTGGCACTGTTAACAGTCCTGGCTTTCATTTGTATCTGCAGACATCATCTAATACATAATTAACAGCTAAACAATAATACAGATATATTAAATTGCCCTGTGTGCATTGCACATTTTATAGCACACCTCCAATTGTGACTCATTTCAAACCATCTTACACTTTTGATTCACTGCACGCTTAAGTTATCTACGACAGGCACACAGTCGAGTGCCAGCAAAGATTTCTGGAGAGGAAGTGAATGCTTTCTTCAGTATTTTATAGTCCCAGCTCCAAAAGACTGAGGAAAAACAATGTTTTGTCCTGATGGTCCCATCAGATACTAATGGAGCACGAGCAGATTCCTCTAATCTGGGCAAGCGAGCTGTGCTGCCCGGCTCACCACCCCGAGACCCTCCTCAGGAAAATGAGTAGTGGTAGCTTTCTTAAAAATGCACGCTGAGTGGCAACTACATGCAAGGCTGAAAGGCCGGGCTTCCCCACAGGCAGCAGAATCCAGCTGTCGGGGTACCCCGTAAATGGCTGATAGAGGAGGGAAAAAAAAATCACAGGCATTTCTTTCTGAAGGAGGTTTGGACATTGTTTGGGATTCCCCTGTCCCCCGGAGGAGCCCTTAGCTTCCGACAGAACCTTGGTGTCCAAGACACTCAGGAGATGTCACCAGCTTTTACAGAGACACATAAGCAGAGTCATTCTGTAATTCCTTCTATTACTCCTTTAAAGTTGTTCGGACTACCTCAGTGATACACTAATTCAACGCTGTGTCACAGTACCTGAAAAGCTTGTAACAGATCTCCAACTAAGGCATTCCTTACAAAAACAGAACTAAAGAATTACAATTTAGCCCTGCTGACTCGTCCACCTTTTAGGAACACAGGAAGGGTGTAAGCGGCCATATGGAAAAATCCATTCCCGTATTTTTACTGCTGAAAGTTAAACCTTCCCAAGAGACCCCGTGAATGCATTAAAAGCTCTAGATACTTGATTTCACTTAAGAGTTTCACCGTCTCAGCCAGACTGCTAATAATTTAAAATAAAGGTTAATTAATCAGTCGTCTGCCATGAAACGCGTCCAAGGATTCTGCATTTTAAATCAAGCGGAGCAGCGACACTACTCAGGCACACCGCCGTGTTTACAAACGCGCAAAGCCCGCTGCCGTGCCATGTCGGCCGCACGCGGGCGGGCGTGACGGCGCGGGAAGCGCCGCCGCCCCCTCTTCAGGCGCTACGGCAGCGAGCGCCGCACTCCCGCGCGGCCCCTCGCCGGCCCTCCCGGCGGGCGCTGCCGCTCGCTCGCCGCGGGGCTCCGCACGGGCACCGCCACGGGGAGCGCGGCCCCCGCCCTGCCTCCCGCTCTGACAGCGCCCCCCGCACCGGGGACACCCGGCGACCCCGCTCCCGGCTAGAGGAGGGAAGGGCAGGCGAGCGGGGCGGACCCTGCAGGTTCGCACTAGCGCGCCCGCCGCCTCGCGGAAGCCCCCCGCCGCGTGCAGCCCCTCCCGTGAGGGCAGGCACAGCGTGCTCCTCCGCCCCGCTCACCCCTCCTGCCAGGGCGTGTGCTGGGAGACCGGGAGCACCCACGCTATCCCTTTCGGACACCTGCAACCACCCGGTTCTCGTCCTCCCTGCAGCGGTTAACTGCCCCCCTCTGTGACCCTCCACCGTGTGACCACCGCCCGTGGGTGGTGGCGACCAGCGGCACCGTCCCGCCGGACAGCCGGGGGGCACGGGGAGGGGGAAGGAGTGCCTCCACCCGACCCCAGGGTGAAGCCAGCCCTCGCTGCTGCCGAGAGGCAGGTACCGCGCCGGGGACGAGGTCACGGTGCATCCGCTCCCCGGGAGCCCGGCCGCCGCTGGAGCTGGCACGGCCGTCCTGCCGGAGGTCAAGCCCAAACTTTGCTCTTGCAAATCCCGGCCGGACCTGTTGCCGTCGGGCTCTGCGCAACGCCTCCCCGCTCCTGAGCAACGAACAGGCACATCAGCCCCGTTGACCCTCCCTGCCGACTTCGTGAGGGAACTGGGGAGGGGGCGCCGCTAAGCTCTTCGTGAAAGGCTAATAACGCCCGGTTGGCTCACTGCGACTCACCTACATCCCGCGCCCCGAACTCGGCCGCCGCCGGCGCTTCTTCCGCACAGCCACCGAGTGTCGACACGGGAGCGCTCCGAGACGGCCCCACCGCGGCAGGTGGGGCGCGGGCGGTCACCTGCCCCCGGCCGCCCCCCAGGCCGCGCCTCCCGGGCAGACGGCACCGTCCCTGCCTGCCAGCCGCGGGTCCGCTCTCGCTACGGCAGATCGCGGGGCTCGGAGCAGGGCTCGCCCCTTCTCCGCTTGCCCGAGCAACCTGCCGCTCGGCCCCGCGGCGGCAGCGCAGGCTGTGCGCGGCGCGCGGGGATTCCCCGCCGGACGGGCGGCCGCGCTCCCCTTCTCCCGTCCGCCACTCCCGGCACCCGGCGGCGGCCGGGGGCGTCCCCCTGAGCGCGCTGCCGCCCGCCCGCCCGCACCCCGGGGGTCGCCGAGCGGCGGAGCCAGCCGCCCCCCCAAACCCCCGGCCCCGTGGCCCCCAGGCGGCCCCACGCGCGGAGGGGAGCGCCCTCGGGCTCGCCTTACCCGGTTGGCGGAGAGGACCTGCCGGTAGCGCTCCTCCTCCGCAGGCAGGGCAGCGAACTGTTGCATGGAGAGCATGCTCTGGCTGCTGCTGAACCCTCTCCACTTTGGCCGCCCCCCCCCTTCTCTACCTCGGCCTCCGACGAGCCGCGGCCGCCCGCCTTCCACACATACACACTTGCGGGGCGGGGGGGCTCCGCATTTTGTCTGCTCGGCAGACTCCCCCTCCTCCCCTCCTCCACCCAATAATAATAAACCTCCGCGAGAAAGCCGCCACATCCCCACCCCTTTTGCACACAAGGCTCTACCCCTTGGGGACAAGCTGAGAGACAGCCCACTTGCTAATTTCGCCCTAAAGCCGTCCCCCAGGGAGGGCGGATGAGGTGGGCACAGCCTTTGTGTCCGTGCCCCCCCCCCCCCCCCCCGCCGTAAAGGACCCCTCGTCACGCCGCGAAGGGCTTCAGGTGGCAGCCCAGCCTGAGCCAGGGACGGTGTGCGGGGCAGAAACCCGCGGGGCTCGCCCCTCGCACCTCTTACCTTGGCTCGCTGGGGCTCTGCCGCGGGCGAGGCGCCGGGGCAGTCCCCGCAGCGCCCTGGGGCGGCCGGCTGCCGGCGAGCCCCCGGGCCGCCCAGATGCGCACTTGGCGGCTGAAGCGATCCGAAGGCACCCCGGGGCACGGACCTACCGGCGCTCCCGGCCCGCCGAGTAGGAGCGCGAGGTTCGGAGCGGGGGATGGCGAGCCCGGGCCGGGCTCCCGGGTCCATCCATCCCCGGTTCCCGGGCGTAGGACTCCTCCGGGCGCCGGCGGACCCGCTTGTCTTCTGGATGCTCTTTATTGTACGTTGCGGTCACGCAAAGGCTTTCGTTTCACCCCCGGGGGAGGAAGTTTCGCGCCTACAGGGACTGCAAGGCTTTCCCCCGTAGCACAGTAGCTTGCCTTTCCCCGACCGATCCTCCGTACCTCCAAAAAGAGGGCTGAAAGCGGCGCCGGGCGCTCCCGCCGGCACCGCAGAAGCGGAGGGGCAGGGGCTCCGGCGGGAGGAAGCTCTCCCGCAGCCGGCGACAGGTTTCTCCAGCTGCTTCCCCGCAGTGAGGCTCCGGTCCCAGCCCCTCCGGGGGCCACGCAAGCCTGTCGTGCCCCGTCCCTCCCGTGCGAGGAAGCGCTGCGCGGGAGGACGGCGGCGGCCGGGCACGCTGCACCTGTCCCGCCGCCGGTCGCGGCCGTCACCAACCTCAACGACCTGAGAGCTGGAGGGGTGTGTTTTTTGCTGCAAACCTCTTGAAGCAAAGCTCTCATGCCAAGAGACGAGTGCCGCCTGAAGCTGCAAATGGCAGAGCAAACGCCCCACCCCGTGAGACACCGGCTTTTAAAGACTTGCATTTTGATGCATTCGTCCCCCCGTCTCTGCATCTGCATCCAAAGATGTCAAGTCTGACTGAAACCCGGCCTGTGCACATAACGGAGCTCGCAAGTGCTATCCAAGAATGACAGTCAACAGGACAAAAAGCGTGGTTGATGGGCAGAAGTGGGCGCTACCAGAACAGAAGCAGTTCAGGACCCTTCTAGGAGCCACAGAGAGCTGTCACTGGCACCACGACTGGGTTCTGAGATGACTTTTGTAAAACAGAAGGGCTTCCAGTTTTTACTGTGCATCATTTAGTGCTTCTGAAATGCTATCATTCAAAATGTGAGTCAGAAAACACCCAAAAAACGTAAACAACCACTTGGACATGAATGTGGCTTCTACCTCTGGTCACTGCTCTTGGCTATCACTGAGGATGACAGACATATATAAACAAACTCTATATACAAGGGCTGAGACGAACACTTCTTCCTAGCTTTTTTCCAGCTTCTTTTCCAGATATCTTTATTTCCACACCCTCGGACCTGGGCCCTGTCACTTTCTGTTTGTGTGCAATGGTTACAGGGCAGAGAATGGGCGCTCTGTGCTGCTGGAGTGCCACTGTACATAAGTAACTCCTGCTCATGGTAATTCAGTCCTGCATTTTTTTACCCAACCAAGAAAAGTCGCCCCTGGAGTAAAGCACTGGTTTTGTTTTTGTTTTTGAAACAATTGCAGAAATAATGGGAAAAGCATGGAAAGAGAAAGAAGCAAAAGCATTTATGTAAAAAAATCTTCAAATTGCTTAATGTAAACCAACAAATGTTTCGTGCTGCAATGCTCATAAAAAAAGTAATCAAACCATAATTCATTACTTATTACAGTATTTTACAGAGATTAGTTAGCCCCGTCAAAAATTATGGTAAGAACAACCGAAAACGGAAATCTAAGAGGTGCAGTACATGGCTCAGACCGCCAAGCCAGCTCAGCCTTGGATCGAGGATGTGTTCTTTTCAGCAGTGGAACTGTGAATTCCAAACCCCAAACCAATCTTGACTCCTAATCTCATACTAATTTCTTCAAGTGTGGGAGCCATTCAAATTGCAGTTTCACAACGACGAGGTTCAGCCACAGTGTACAGCACACAGGGAAAGTCTAAGCAGAGTTCTGTTTTTGTTGACAATTTTATGAAAACCACTGCATGAGAAACAATTATTTAGATTAAATAATACTTGGTTGAATTAAGCCACGGTTCCCTCAGAGTATGACTTGTTTCTAGACAGCTGCCATTTAGCCTACCTCATGACTGACTTTAATATATCACAGAGCTCATATTGATAAACTGTCCATACCAGAAACTTGTTTTCTGGTAGCATGGCATGTAAATATTTTAATGCAGAGTCCAAATAATTCATTAACATGTAACCATTAGCGGAAAGAAGCCAGCATGTCTCATTATCTCATAACTAATTTGATTTTTCTCTAATTTTTACCTTGCATTTCCCTTCCTAGTAAATACAGACCACTACAGTATCTTCATTGTATTATTCTTTAGAGCGATTGATTGACTCAATTGAATGAGATGGGCAGACACAAATACAAATATACATTCATGAAGCAAGAAAAGGGAGTGACTTGAATGCCCATAGATCACAACTGGTAATGGGATGAAATCAAAGCAGAAGAGGGATATCGGAACTAAATGAAACTGAGGATAGGGTCACCCAGGGACTCTCCACGCAAACATACTCCACCCTAAAGCATGCACCAGAGAGCGGCTACCACACACATCAAGCTTCCACTGCCTGGCACAGGAACATCCTTCAGACCAAGCACTTCTGTGCTCTAACCCCACAACACAGAGGCCCATCACTCTCAGGAAAGCTGGCATATAGCAGACATGCTTCAGAGCCAGGACTGCTGAGATTATAAGCTCAGAGTTCAGTGCTTTAAAGCCACTATCAAGCATAGAAGCTTTTCTGAACTGATTTTGGTGCTATCCGCACAATAACATTTCCTTCTCTAGTAGTTAAGGTCAGGACAAATGTCTAATAAATCAGCTATATTTCCCCACATGAGGACAAAAAAATCATCTACTAAATCCATTCCCCTTTGTTTCATCTTAAGCTACTTCCCCAACCCATTCTCGCAATTTTGTCAGAGCAGGAACATGAAGGAACACGATTACATAATTCCAGCATTAATCTGAGCAGTAAGAGCTATCACTGCCAGAGAACGGAGCAAAAAGCATGCCTAAAACTTCTGCTGCAGTATGTCAGTCATCATACCTGCTCGAGGGTCGGAAGGCTCTGCAGAGGGATCTGGACAGGCTGGATGGATGGGCCGAGGCCAATTGTATGAGGTGCAACAAGGCCAAGTGCCGGGTCCTGCACTTGGGTCACAACAACCCCACGCAACGCTACAGGCTTGGGGACGAGTGGCTGGAAAGCTCGCCCGCAAAAAGGACCTGGGGGTGTTGATTGACAGCCGGCTGAATATGAGCCAGCAGTGTGCCCAGGTGGCCAAGAAGGCCAACGGCATCCTGGCCTGTATCAGAAATAGTGTGGCCAGCAGGAGCAGGGAGGTGATCGTGCCCCTGTACTTGGTGCTGGTGAGACCACACCTCGAATCCTGTGTTCAGTTTTGGGCCCCTCACTACCAGAAGGACACTGAGCTGCTGGAGTGTGTCCAGAGAAGGGCAATGAAGCTGGTGAGGGGTCTGGAGCAGAAGTCTGATGAGGAACGGCTGAGGGAGCTGGGGTTGTTCAGTCTGGAGAAGAGGAGGCTGAGGGGAGACCTCATCGCTCTCTACAATTACCTGAAAGGGGGTTGCAGGGAGGTGGGTGTTGGTCTCTTCTCCCAGGTGACTAGCAACAGGACAAGAGGAAATGGTCTCAAGTTGCATCAGGGAAGGTTCAGGCTGGATATTAGGAAAAATTCTTTACTGAGAGTGGTGAAACACTGGAATAAGCTGCCCAGGGAAGTGGTTGAGTCACCCTCACTGGAGGTGTTCAAGGAACGTATGGATGAGGCATTGTGGGACATCGTTTAATAGGCATGGTGGTTGGTGGTTGGACTTGATGATCTTACAGGTCTTTTCCAACCTCAGTGATTCTGTGATTACCCAGGTGAAGTTTGCTGCTTGACTACACCAGTCCTTGAGAATTAAAAATTTTTCAAGTTGTTTCTGATGCATTTATTGTCTGACTTGGTTTTTACATTAAATTAACATACACACACACCATGGCTTTGTTATTGTTACAGGGAACAAACTTGTCCAAGGAGTTTCCAATCCAAAATATATGGACAACTTGTAAACACCTTGGTTCAGCGGAAAGATGAATGCTCAGCAGAATGCATTCAGAATCAGGAAAAGCCGCCCCAACTTTTTTAATTTTACAAACAGCTAGATATTCTGCATGTTAAGTATCATCATCAGGCTTCTCTCTATATAATTTCCCTTCAACAGCAGGTCAGATTATATAATTTGTTTTGATGTATACTTATCAATATGCATTTTTTTGTAAAGTTTAACATTCAATATATTTGCTCATTACATTATGTAACAGTACATTACATTTAAATTGCTAAAAAACCCCCTACCTTCAATTCAATATTTCCTTTCTAGAATTACCATCTTTCATTTACACTGAGTAACAGGTTTTACCTGTACCTTTTACTTCAAAGCTGGTCATGCTCACAACATGCAGCTCCAACCAAAAAAGGCAAAAAATTAACTGTAAAAATAATTTAAAAAACAAATAGAAACCAGTGATTTATTAAACTGCAGATTGCTTGTACCCCCACACTTTTTTATGCCAAGAAACAAATATCTGGTTCAGCAGGCAGATCAACAGAGTGGAAATGACTCAGATGGTTGGATAAGATATACAGAACTATTTTGAATAAAATCTCAAAAATAGGTATGTCTCACATATGCGAGGTTCAGGAGAGATACAAATCCTTTAAGAAAGGGAATATGCCTACTCATACACACATTTGTATGAATGGAATGAATTTTTAAAGATTGGTGTGCTTTCTTATTATAATAAAGATGATCAATGAGAAGCAAGTCTTTTCCTCTCCAGTATTTCACACAAATGCTGCAAAATACGCAGAAAAGAACACTAAGAACTATATCAAACATAACTCAACTGCAGTTCATTTTTATAGCTCTGTAGAGAGAGATTTCTTCTCTTTGCTGTAAAGGCAAGGAAAAACTTTACATTGTACTTGTTTTAAAGAAAAAGCTAGCAGTAAACAGAAAACTTAGTTATAGTCATGTAAGATACAAGCTGTGTCCACAATGGTCTCATTCATGTTCATCTGCATAGTTCAGTTATAAAGGTATCTTATTGTATTTTTGGACAATACATCACATTTTACTTCAGCTGAACAAAAATCTCCCTTCTTTTCCTCTCAGTGACAGGAGGGTTACTGGCATAAGCAGTCACATAATAGCATCACCTCACTTGGTTAAAGAAACAACACTTACAGATGGAATTCTCTTCCAGGCATTAATATTATAGAAAAGAGTTAAAGTAAAAACTAACCCCACAGTCTGTAAGGGGGCCCATTTTATTGTTTGTGATACAGTTGACTTGAAAAACAGTTCACATTTCCTTTCTCTGAACAAAGTTCTGACATGAGGCCCCAGAATATTCAAGCCTAAGTGGTCCGATGTTCCCCATCAGTTGTTATAATTAAAACTGACATGAAGCACAGAAATTATACAACATAAAGACTAGCATAAGAATACTAATCTTCAATAAACCACTAAATTGATTTTACAGGAAACAGATATTCAATAAAGCATTTTATACTACGCTATTTTTAGTATTATGAAACGGAGACAAGGAAAAGTAATACAATATATTAAATAGAAGAGGAGTTGTTTATGGATCTCAGTCAGAGGATCTACATCAGCACTTCAGTGTAGAATAAAATCTACTATTACTTTCAGTGTCTGAATTCAGTTTTGTGCTGTGAATGTAATAACACAAAAGGTGACATTTCTTCCCTCCTCTGCACTTTTCTTGGCAAATAGTATACATACATAATCTATGCATATTAAGTTCTGTTACACAGACTAACATTCTAGGAATAATAGCTACCTAAAGCCCAACTGAGGTATATTAAATATTGAGTTGTTTCAGTCATTGTAGGCCATGAGCCATGCAACCATCACAACAGCAACTCCGAACATCGGCAGCATAATGAGGTTCTTGTATTTCTGCCATGATGATTGTTCAACTTCTACTTCATCCTTTCTTCTCTTATTCTTTCTTCGCCCTTTTAATCTGTTTTCAAAAGCTTCCAGTTCAGCCTAGATGAAGAAAAACAGAAGTAGCTGACATTTGTGTCAGAATTAAAAACGAGGAAATACGCAGACTTCAAGTAACACTCCCAAAACCAATTTTATAAAAATAACTGGCAGCCAACGGAAGTTACACATCTCTTACAGATGAGATGGTACCACTATATCCCATGGTTACAAAGCACTTTGGTTCCAAGTATTAAACCATTGTTTAGTTTCCTATAAAAAACATTGCCAAAAATGCAACCAACTGAAGGTTTACACTAGATTTTTAACTCAGGCTGAATATGTTACGCCAAAATGAGACTTATTTCCAGGAAATATGTTAAAAATACATTATTTTTCCTATTAAAGAAAAGCACTCATTAGTATTTAAGCTATTAAAATAATGTATAAGAGCACAGGCTGAAATCTTCAAAGACCTCCCCCCCTGTAATAAGGATGCGCTCTCTGCTAAAAATAAATTAATAAAAATATAAATAAATAAAAATCTATCCTCTTTCTCCCAATTCTTTATATTTCGCATGCTCAGTTAAATTTTAGAATACTAGCTATAATCTTAGACATGCACAAAAAGATTCTATTTGTTAAGTATTATAACTTAACACTTAGTCACTCATATATGACTATAGCAGGTATATAGCGTCCTTCAAAAGAAAGCACATGCCCTTAGGCCCAAAAATGAAGCAAAGCAACTGGAAAAATAAGAATGCCAAGCTTCCATCCAGAACAGCAGTTTCAGGGTGATGACTAGAATGAACAGTAGGATCCCCTGTTCCTCACCCCCCTCCGCATTCTTTTAAAAGGGTATCAAGAGAATACAGACAAAAGCCATTTTAGGGTACAAAGCTGAAACAAAACTGGAATTAGGCAGCCCAGAACAAAGAGTATAAGAGCGGGATGAGCCTCCAATAAGGAGCCATATAATTGCTAGGAAAATCAGAAAAGATGCTCTAAAGGAGAGTTGAGACAGACTAAAAACAGGAAAGGTCTGACTATTATCTGGATTTTAGGGTAGAGTTGTCAGCTACTAGAGAAAGCATGGGACAAGGAGCTAGGGAGCAGAGAGACTAGGTGAACTGAAAGAGAGAAGAGAGATGGGAGCAGCAGAGTGCAGCAAGTCAGGACTGGCTGGGCAAAAGGCGCGAGATTGAGCTGATGATTGAGCAGAAACGTGGACAGTGAACAGAGGCAAAGCCTGGCCATGAGAGGAAATAAATCTACATGACTACTACTGCAGTGCTGCCAGGAAAAGAGGGACTAAGACAATAAAGGTAGGTGCATTAAAGAAACAAGAGTAAGACTGTTTTGGGAAATGGGCAGAGAAGTAGCCCAGTAAATATAATTTTCCTTTGGAACTCAAGATTGCCTGGTGTCTGGTCTTCCTCTACTAAGAGCAAATATTTGTCAGAGTTTCACAAAGCGTATCTTACTTCCCTTCTTGTGCCAGATACACTGTTAGCAGGAGAAAGGGACCTATTTTGATGTCTATTTCTTTGTACCTAATAAAAGCAGAAATTGTTGGCACTTCTCTGACGATATGGGAGAAAAGTTCAGACAAAGTTCCACAGCCTGCTATTTGAAACAAGATTACTTTCAACGAGTTAATCCTCCTTTAGAAAAGCAAAATATTTTAATGAAACAGTTTTTCAAAATCCAAAATCTGGAGGCAAGTGCATAGTTCTTAAGGTTTTATAGATAATATGGCAGTATTTCATTTTACGCAGAAGCTAAATAAAATTTGGGGCTTCTATAGTTATTATATACTTGTGATCTGTAAGTTTTAAAAGCAGTGCTTCACGAATTGCAGTAATCTGAATTAAAATATAGGGCTCGAACAATTATATAACAGGTACTGAATTGCTTTCCTAGTGATCTTTATAAAAACCCCAGCTAAAAATAAATACATCATAAAAACCAAAACACAGAATGAAAAAAGGTTTGTGGGCACATAATATGAGAAAGAAGCCATCACTCTCCTTGAAAAGCTACCTACGGATTTTATATAACTGTCATTGTTCCCAAAGTGTCACCTCAGTGATCTCTGAACAATAAAGTAATGGTTGTGCCCAGTCTTCAAACTACCTTAATTTTTTCAAGCTAAACAAGCTCAAGCTTTTTATTTAGAGTAAGAACCTAACTTCTTTGTGTATAGACATATTAAAAGTAAAATGAAATGCATTTATTTAAACTGTATACTCAAAACAATTTGATGCCAGATAATGTCTAGTTTAGTGTTGCTCAGGTACTGGATTTTGCTCCTTCACATGTTATTCTCTATATTCTTCCTGCACTGGAAGGAGTAGCAGCCCCATGGGAAAATGTAGCTAAATGAATGCAAGTAACAGTGACTATAAAGACAAAAAGCATACATCCTGAAATTGCAGATCTTGTATTTTATGGGGGGTGGGGAGGGGTGCTTGACTTTTGTAACTTCTAAGGAGCTGTTAAAATATTTTTCTTTCCAAGAAAAAAAGGAAACAAAATCATTCATAGAACTCATTACATTAGAATTCAGGTTTGAGACCTCGACTTTCAGTATTGAAACTCTTGACTATTACCAGTTTCTTTTACACTAGAGTGGGGCAGAGTGAGAGCTTGGTCTGAATTGTTCAGTAATCAAAGCACTGATCTTTTTTCCACCTCTAGCAATTGTGGAAACCCTGGCCTCACACGGTGCCTCTGAATTAGAAGCAGAGGGAAAGTTCAGCTGCTAGGGCCATGACGAGAAGCCTAACCAAGCTCTCTCCCTTCCACTAAGAAACAAGTGATTCCATCTGTAAATGACATTAGCAGAAGCTGCTATCAAATACAGCAAATATAAAAATGTAAATGTGCAGACTTACCAGAGCACTAATAGTTTGTATAGAAAGGATTTAATGAAATATTAATCAAAACAGGTCTCAAGAAGCTGTGAGTAACAGATGAACTGTCTATATAAAAATGTGCTCATGAGATCAGGAAGGTGGTACAAGATGCAAACTTTTGTCAGAAGGGAATATACTCAATACATATATACTCTTAATGTGACCCAACACCCTATGATAGTGATGTCCTCCAATCTGCATCGTCAGATGGCAGATTATGAAATCAAATTGGAAGGGAATCAATTTTAGATAAAAGGCTACAGTAGCTGAGGTTAGTACTTGCGTGCAATTCTAGAGCCTATTTATTAGTTACTGTTGTCCTATTTTTTTTTTTACTGCTGTTGTCCTACTGTTTACTACTGTGCTGGATAACTGGCCACTCTTAATTAACCTTTTAATAGGCTTGATTATGTATAGGTGAAGTCTTCTACCCCTGAAGCTGCATCCATCACAAACCATGTACACAGAAGCAGTTGCCACATATTGCACAAGGGTGCTGCTGGACTGTAACTGTGAGACTTCACTGAATGTATGAGTAGAAAGCAACAGTGGTGTGACTGCAGAGAGAAACAATCACTGCTGGAGAATCAAGACAACAATAACGTTGCACGCTATGCTGGTGGAGTGAATCTGCTACAGTTACAGAGGACCCTCATTACTGAGACTTTACTACAAGGACTGTAAGTTAAGTGATCTTGAGGCAGAAATCATTAGTAACTGGGATACCTTCTGGAACGCATGAAAACACAATCAGTACAATACAAACACCAGCAACTTTGAATTTCTAGCTCTAGAATTGTAAGCATGTTCTTTACACGTGTAAATGTCCATTAGTACACTTCAGTGCTTAGCTTGCAGAACCACCAGTTATAGATTACCTCTGCCTAACAAAATGTTTCAGACATCTGTATGCAAGCTACACTTCCTGACCCATATCACAGAACTCACATTTCCAAGGTCAGCTTAGAGAACAACAAGAATTAGATGAACTGTCTATGAGTTGTATGAGAGAATATGTGTATGCATAACAGAAGTTGTGACCCACAGAGAAACTGTCTATACTAATGAGATTGGGAGAATGTCATGAGAGGATTGGGTCTGTGAGTAAGCCTCCCGCGCCCCCTTCCAAGCAGGGAGTAAGCCAGTGCTCTGCGATAAAAACTGAGTGTGACACGCAGGTGAAAACACACGTATAACCTAATACATAACTGTTGCGATAATTGCGTAAAGGGAGAGTCAGAAAGCACGCGCTGGATTTAGAATACAATTTGGTGTCAAATGCTCAGGCACAGGCATACATGCATGAACTGGTTGGAAGGAGTGCATTAAAGGCTTTAGCCTGCAAATGACAAACCTGACTTAGCCATCGCCACCAACCAAGCTTATGATTATTGCCTGAAATACAATTAGCGTTAGTGTCCCCAGGCAGCTGGCACAGAAGCTTCTTGGATTACAATGCCGACAACATATGCTCACCAACAACAGCAATTACAGTAAATACATGGGGTTTTTTCCCCTCTCAGAGACCTTGAAGGACAGACTCATTTAGGCTTCCTTGTACTTTCATGATGGGAGGGAGGAGGGAAGCTTCACCCAATATTTAAATCTCTATGGAGGCTATTCAGCAATTTTGTGAGATTTATGCATTATAAATGGGTCAATAAAAATGAAGATTACTTAATATTTTTAAAATAAACTATACTATACACAGTTATAGTAATGCAAGATTAAACTGATTCATTATAATTATGCATAAAATTATGAATATTGTTTGGGAAAACATGGGCTCTTCACCATTGTAAATCTTTCACAGCACGCATCTTAGAGTAAGATAACAAGTAAGAGGAAATGACCTCAAGTTGCGCCAGGGGAGGTTTAGATTGGATATTGGGAAAAATTTCTTCACTGAAAGTGTTGTCAGACATTGGAACAGGCTGCCCAGGGAGGTGGTTGAGTCACCCTCACTGGAGGTATTTAAAAGACATGTGGATGAGGCGCTTAGGGACATGGTTTAGTGGTGGACTTAGCAGTGTTAGGTTAATGGTTGGACTTGATGATCTTAAAGGTCTTTTCCAACCTAACCCATTCCATGATTCTATGAACAGCTGACAGCAATGACTGTGCATATCACATTACAAACTATACATCTTTGGTTGCATGGAAATTAAATTATTTACTAACAAGAACAAGGTGGGGGAGGAAGTAGGTGAGGAAGAAGAAAGGTTGATACCTGTTGTCTTCGTTTCTCTTCTTCAATAGCAGCTTTGGCTTCTGCCTCCTTTATCTGTCCAGACATACAAAGTGATAAGCAACTGTTGTAAACAGCAGCTAAACCTATTTTCTTATAGAGTTGTAGTAACTCCTGGAGAATGGTTCTCAGCAAAAGTGAGCAAAACCTCCATCAAGTGAGCTCTTAACTTACTCAGATTACAAAATATTCTCAGAAAAAGCTGCATCGTCTCACATTTGGAAAACATCAACATATAATGGATGCTACAAGGTTATAAATTAAACTTCTGACTTCAACTTGACAAGCTCAACCAACAAATATAAAATCTAAAAAGAATAGTTTGTTCACTAACAACCAGGAAAATTCCTAAAGACGTTTATTCTAAGTTTTCAGCAACTTTATCCTCAATTCAGTACATTTTAAACATACAGATATTTCCTATATTTATATATAATTTACACACACATATTTCATTCCAAGTACTTTAAATATTCCCTGACTACTAAAACAAAAGGAAATCTCTATATTTCTACCAAATACGACATATATTGGATAATGCATAACCAAACTGCTTTAAAGCTCTTGGTGTAACGCAAACCAAATGTAATTAAAAATGCTCCACCTTCAGAAAGTCATATGAAAAGAAGTCATGGGAGTTACAATTGATGATTCTATAGAAGTGGTTTGTAGTGTTCGAGAAAGCAAATTAAATGCTAGAAATCATTAAGAAAAGAATGGTATAGAAAAAATGTCAATATGTAAACACATGATGCACTTGGATCTTAGCTCCTGCATTCTGTTTTGGTCCTGCAACAACAAAAGAATGTAAAGCCTGAACACATACAAAAGACAACAGGATGGAGTGGCTTCCATCTAAAGAGATGCATAACTAGGATTCATCAGGTGACTAACAGGGCACAAAATCCTGAAGAGTGCGAAGATGCGAAATATTTTTCATAATACAAAAGCAAAGACATAAAATGAAATTACCAGGAGGCTGGTTCATAACAGAGGGAAGTATTCTACTCCCACATAGTATTTGGCTAAATCTAGAAATTCAGTGCTACAGGATGTTTGAAGATGACAAAAGTTTATGTCAACTGAAAAACAGTTAAGCATGCTAACAGTAGATAAATCCAACAAAGACCTTTAAACAGAAAGACACCAGCTTGACCACTAAAATTCCCATAGTCAGAGATCACTACAGTAATAGTAGTAACAGGAAGACTATACTGGGGAAGTATATGTGTCTGCCTTCTTCTATACATTTCTTGGACCTTTAGCACTGTGGCCCCTGAATCACTACCTTGGAAAAGTTAGATGTAAAAATCTGATTAATAATTTGAAATGAAAAACAGTCTTGAATCTAATAACAGCATGATCTGCATACCAACAGTGACAATAATTTACTAAATATGGTTTGTGCAGCTGTAATTTGTTCCCAACAATTTGCAATTCAAAAGCTCTTCACCACTAAAGAGAAAGCTCACCAGCCCATGCTTTAGCACACGGTAGCTCAAACAATATGCCCTGAGGATAGGGTCAATAGAACAGTCCTATTTGCAGATGTTCAGACAATTTTTTAAATTGCTAAACCATATATCAAATAAAAGCATTATTAAGAATTTCATTAATCTAGACACAATGGCAGAGTCTCTCTTTAGAAAAGCGTATAAAAGACCTTTTCAGCCACGCAAATCTGAAATCGCAGTCTGGTGTGGAAAAAACTGCACAACTAGCCTCCTGGGATTTCACTGCCATCTAATGGCAGAACTTCAGCTCTAAAAGAAGTGACCCACAAATGTGGAAAAAAGCAACAGAAGAGCTTCTTTTTACATCAGTGTCATCATATTTGTATAAGATACATAGGTATAATATACATAGGTAGAGGGAAGCTTAACCATTATAATCACAGTACGGAAAAACATTTATAGAACTATGTCTTTAATAAAATGTACAGTAAAAGATGCAATCAGTTCCTCACTAGCTGCTATACATAAGGAGTTTTAGTAATAGTTAACACACTTCAGTTTTGGAAATTCATGGTTGTTTTGTAACTGTGCAAACTAAATTATCTTTGTAAATGTCTGCAGTTTTTAACAGACTTTTTCCAGTCTTGACACATTATACAGTAATTGACATAATAAATGACTTTGTCAAGTGCATATAATAGGAGATCATTCTAGTATGTCATTTACAAGTCAACACAGGCTACAAAAAGTAGTAAGACTTTAAATAGAACTTTATAACTTCCTATAAAAACCCCAAAACAAATAAATCCATGTTTTTCTGTGAGGAAGGTACACATAGCTAGGTTATGCCACACAGTACGTCTGTGGCATTGCTTATAGCGCTCATTGCATTAGACCATTCCACCCCAGGGATGACAATGTCAGGGGCGAGAAATAGGAACTAGTATCTGCTGAAATAAAACAGCAGCTGACACTGCACTGCACCACACTGAGACACGCTGCTGTGTCCCAGCGCGTGCAGGCTCTTGTGAATTCACCTTGCTTTAGTGCACTCCGTGTCCTATGAACTTATCTTCACACTCTTACTGGAACTGTTTGTTACGGTTGGGATTTTCTAAAGGCATATCCCAAGAGTCTTAGTGTTTGACCTGCTTGCAAACTTGCAGGATTTGGTCTATGTGATATTTGTTAGAACTTGCCAATCAATCCTAAATGTCTGAGCAGAAGCTGACAAAAGTCAGCTTTACCCATTGAGTTTTTGGGTTGTACATTTATTACATCTAACACTTACCTGATAAAAACCAAGCAAGGTATGCACCCATGTTTTTTGTTTCCGTTTTTATAAGAGGCTTATAAGAGCAAGGCTGATATTCTGTTTCTCTGGGTGACAGCATGTAGCAATTTCTTTACTTCATAAACCAGCAGAACTAGGGAGAAGTCATGTTTACAGCAGGCTAAATAGTATACTGCAACTCTCCGTTCTTCTGGTACAAGGTAACTAATACAGTGTGACAGGATTACACTCTTCATGCCGGACAAGTTGAGCATTCAACAGCTGCAAAACTTCCACAGGGAAGAGGAGATCTAACAATCCGCGGTGAAGTGGCCTGGCCCTAATCCTACAGCACTAATCATCAGCAATGATGAATTTATCAATAATGATAACCACTTGTTCTCAGTGGAAGAGGAAAGAACCAGTTCTAATAAATTAAAAAAAAAAAAAAGGAAAATAACAAAATGTTGTTTTAGCATAGTATTTCGCTGAGTTAATTAATACTGTATACTAACACTGTAATTCTCCCCACTAAGCCAAATGCAAGTCTGAAAAAGTAGCTGCTATTAAACAGTGCATCTACTTACGTTGTATTTTTTGCTGGTGTCGCCTTGAAAAATAATTGTGTTCATTTTTTCCTATTTTTCTTGAAGCACTGAGAAGAAATTATAGCTAAAACGGACACATTACCTCAGATGCTTTCCGTTTCATTTCCTTGCATAATGCATCGCATTCCAGTGAAACTTGGCCTTCTTGTATCTTGCTGCACTGTATTTCCTGTTAAGTATAATTTGAGTCTTTTATAATCATTTCCCTATTTTTTGTTATAATGTCCATTTCTTTATGAAAATAATTGTAAAACATTCTTATTTAGTAAAACATCACTTACACAGATATAATCGTTAAACATTATTTGAACCTGTAATTCTGTATTAAATTGTCCTTTTCTCTTTTCCTTCTTTCTGATAAGCTAAGCTGAAAGCAAGAATAAATCAAATAGTCCAGTTTAATATCTCCTCTCTTCTCTTTTCTCACTTGTTTGCCTAAGACAAAGTAAGATAACCTTCTGAACTCTGGCAGAAAGAGCTAGCATTCAGAGTCTCAGTAATTTCGTATACGTTCTCTTAACTGGCTGAGATTACAGGGCAAGCTCTGGTCATGGGGAAAAAAAAAATAATTCTCACTCACACTTCCTCCCATCCCCCTAATATTGAAGAAAAAAAGGTGGTTATCTGTAAGCAGAGACTGTTCAATTTGAAGCACTTGTTCTGTACATGTCATTCCTGCTGAACACCCGACCTGCAAGACTTCTGGTTGCACAAGACAACTCTTGGAGAAGCCGAGTACTCTGGGGAACTGCAGCCTGTTTGGAAGGCTCAGAAGTTAACTAGGTCCAGAAAAACAATTTAAGCACCTTTTAATTAAGTTAGATAATGATTTTTTCATTAAGTCATTATTCTTTGCCAAGACTTCACATGAATTTCTGTTCTTCCCCTTATAATACTATACAGCTATAATAAACTCGTTACATTACTTTGACCCTTATCTTTGTTAGAAGCTAAGGATGCCGGTGCCTGTAGTTGCTTTTAGGTTTGCAGAGAACCATAACTGATTACATTAGTTAGGGATTCACAACATCTGTGCTTGTTCCAACTTATGTAATTATAAACTTCCCCAATATTGTCAGAAAAATGAATTTTTTTCTTTTCAAACCACTCCAGGTCATCTGACTATTTTCCCAATGGAGCTACAAAAATTCAAGTATGCTTGAAGATAAAGCTATTGTAAATCAGGCAGCTAACATATTTTAGAACTAACAGGATTTTATATTCTCCAGTGAACCTTCCGATATTGCAGCCCAGATCTTCAGCTGATGTGAATTGTTATAGCTCCACTAGAGTAACTGGACCTATTCTAATCTGAACCAGAGACAATCCATCCATACAAGCCTAGGAACATACAAAGGAAATACATCATTCTCAAAATTGTAACTTAGAAATTTACCTTTTTCAGTCTTTTACAGAGACACCGGAGTTTAACCTTCTGGCTGCAGCTCAGAGGACAGCTACCTGAATGGCAAGTCTCTTTACACCGGTGACCACAGGGCAACTGTAAAGAAAAAAAGAAAAACCACAAAAAAAACCCCACACCAATAAATTATTGTAAAATTACAAAGAATCTATGAACTGGTTTTATTTCAGACATAGCAGCTTAACAGAAAACTCATTCAGCTTATCAGTTTTTCCACTTGTGAAATAATTGATTTTTCTTTTTTTTTTTTTTTGCAAATGTTTGCTTGTTATTTACCGTATTTCAGTTCCTGTAGAACAATTTATCTTTTACTGGCACAGCTTGATTAAAAATCAATTTCTCCTTTCAAATGTTTCAAGAACAGTCATCTCCACAGCAATTTATACAACGATTACCCTAGCTATCTGTATTTTGGAGGAATATAAATAGATACGGTAAAAAGAAACTGAAAACTGAAATTAAGTGTACTGTAGCAACTTGTAGATCAGAATCAACAGAAGAAAGAGGGGAGAATCAGAAGCAAAAATACCACAAAAGAAAATTTTGCATGCAAGAATTTTCTGAACTATGCAAAAGCCAAATACAGGTCACCAATATTCTTATCATGTACAAAATAATTTCACAAAATCCTGAATTTCTGCATTTGGCAGATTATCCCATTTCTGACATCTGTAGGATAGAGACTTTTTTTACTGCCAGTGCAATTTTTAACATTTATAATGAAAATATTATCATTCAATTACTGTGTTAAGAACTGAGATACTGATTTAAATATGCTGACTGTTAGGAACGTAGCAGTGCTCCTAGCATTACATTAGATAAAAATGACAAGAAATCAAACAATTTTTTTCACTTTCTGTTAAGAACTTGACTGAAAATATACCTTGCTCATACACATACCTATAAGAAATCTTCACAATAATGATTTTTCATTTTCAATTACATAACCCAATTCTGTTAATAACTGATGGTGGAATCTCACATAAGACATCCAGTCAATTTATTTATAGAGATAGCTTTAAATCCCCAAACTATTTAAAATGGCATTGGATAGTGTTCTTTATTAAAAGTGAAATTTCACCTCTTCACTGTCATCAAGGGATTAACACAACTTGGAAAATGCTGTAAGACATACAATTTTAAGATACAGTTGTTCACATTTATTAAAAATTAAAAATGTGTACATAATACATCACTTCATCTACAAGAATGAGAATACTACATAAGATAATTGTAAAACCCAGGTGTACACGCTTCTTGTTGGTTAGTAAATTTGGATTCTCAGAAGTCCGTTGGAACTGGCTCAACCTCTGAGCTAGTATCATGAAACAAATACCTAAACAGAATGCAAAATTTTCCAATTAAAAATTATGGAACAGACATACATATTTTCATGTCCATGCCAGTCACAAGCTATTCTTATACTGATAGATACTTTGCGGTTTAGGGTCAGTTTTTTTAGTCACCATTTCAGCACATTTCACACAGGACTAGAAGGAACCTCTAAGTCATCATATTCAGCGCCTCCTGAAAGGCAGGTACCTCCTATGATCCCTCTATGACTGGATGAAGCCTTACCATGAAAACAGTTCCCCATTCTGCCCCCTTTCTACTATTTCGCTAAGGAAGCTGTTCCAGGAGCTCACTACAAGATGCAAGAGTTTTTTTTTAATTTTCTACATTTATTCTAGCTAGTCTAAAGCCCTTAGTTCTCATCCTCATATTGAAATATTTCTCTACTGTCCTTTCATAAAAGGCTCTTTATTCCCACAGTACTCCCTTCACTGAACTTCAACCAGCTTAAATCGGTGTTTCTTGAATACAGTAGCCAGAACTGCATGCAATATTCCAAATGACATCTCAGCAGGAAGGACTTGGTACAGTGCCTTATTCTTAATAGAGTATCTTCCCCAATACATCTTCAGTTCTCATTTGCATTTCTCTCCAGCTAAACATGCTGTGACAGTAAGAATTTCTGCTGTTTCCTGGGATTAGCCTTGACATGCATGGTCTTACTGTTTTTTCTGTATGTAATCACATGCCCCAAATACAGGTGTTCTGCAGATGCATTTCCTCAGTTGTCATGTACTGACAACACTCCATGAGTTTTCATCAGAAAATTCCAATGGTTTTTGGTGCAAAGGTCATTACTGAAAACAATGCAAGGTCAGGCATCAATACAGTCCTTGGGAAAATTTCCTTATTGTTAACGTTTCTTGCTCCAACTTTTCATTTAGTTTTGTTGTTGTTTTGGGGTTTTTTTGGGGGGTGTTTTGTGTTTTTTTTTTTTTTAAATAAAATACCAACAATTGTTTCCTTTAGCCCACCTTCATCCTAGTATTAACCCTCTTCTGTAACTGAACCAGCTATTCGCTAAATGTCATTGACTCATTGCTCTGGTGAAGCCTGATGTAGCAGATCTAATCTATTTGCTTTACCTGCAGGGAAAAAAAATATAAATTGGTCATCTTATCAAAGAAGGAATTTAGGTTTGTTCAGGCACAACTGATCATCAGCAAATCTATCTTGCATTTTGCTTCATTTTAAAAAGATTAAGGGAGAAACTTGTCTTTAAGCCCTGTATGCTACTGAGGTCAGACTACCCGCCAGGACCATGGAAGTCTAACAGCTGAGTCTGCTCACTAGTGATCACAATCTTTGCAAAACCAATTTGCTACTGCATGACCTCTGCGCAGTAAGAGGGCTCTTCTCCTGGCTCCCTACCCAAGAGCATCATACACAAGAACACGATCTAGTCTCACGTGCAAGTCATCCCATGCTGGCAAGAACAATTAGACACATTTCCACTAATAGTGTCAAAGCCCAAACAAACAGCCTTGTAAGTGACATGTCAGAGCTGTGAATTCAAGACTGTAGCCCTCACCTCAACCTCCAGGTGCTACTGCAATAAAATTCTTACACTACACACCATTAGAGCAAAACTTGCATAGCACAAATATGTTTAATCCAATACTGAAACTCAAATTTACACATTTAGTTCTTTGCATAGAGCTACACAGTTTGCATCCACAGGGATGCAGGACAAGAGTGAAGCTGGCAGTCTAACTTTCTTTTTACTCCCTCCAATGCAAAACCAACTTTAAAAAAAATATCATTAAGAGCAGTGAAATGAGTGGCAAAACAACATTTCCCCATGATCTCAGAAAACAAAAGCCATTCTGCCACTGTTTCTGCTGGATAAATAATGTAGTGGGAAAGGATTTTTTTTTGCTTGTTTTTAAGTGTCCATGCTGAGCTACTTGGCGCTAAAATAGAGAGCATGTGCCCCTTTAGATCTTTTTCACTATACAAGATCTCTTGTCAATAGCTCATGGACTAAAGGCCAAAATGAACAGGCTTTACATGGCAAGGCCTTTAAAAGAAAGGGATTTAATCCACAGCTCTGAAAACAAAACAAATCCTACAAGTATTTTCCCCCATAGGCAATGCATTTAAAACTTAACATTATATCCGATGATGACAAAACCCATCAACTGACCTCCACCAGAAGGTAATTAAAACAACCTGTTAATACACACCTGATAATAAAGAAAATAACTTGTTAATAAAGAAAACAGCACTTTTGAGCAGCAATCCCAAAAGCTAAGTACAAAAGATAAGTTTATCACTTCCAAACAAAGGGGTAGACTCTTCAGTTTAAAGGGTGGCTCTGCTTCCAGAGATCTTATGAAAATCTCCACTGCTTAAACCAGACATTGAGGAAAATCCTCTCATTATGGACCAAAGCTGTGCATTTGCCTTTTAAAATTAAATTTTTGCAACTCACATACGTTTTCAAGGTCTGTTTATAGAATTTAATTAAGCATTCTGGAAATAAAGTTTATTTCATTTATATATATATAAAAAAGACACACATACTCTTAAAATTTATGACATTGTCTCCATTGCACTATCATGTTACAATAGATTTATCACAATGGGGTCCCATATTTCACCTCAAGACAGTAGCAGAGTGCAAAGTAAAAATACAAAGTACAGTTATTTTGTCAAAAAATGCTAATTACACAGAATAAAGTGTTAAACACAGATCCACAAATACAGACATGAATACATAAATGATGAAAATTGATGGACTGTTAAAACTTCTAGTAAGAATTGTCCCAAAACATCTGCAAACATGATCATAAGAATTTAATCAGCCCTGATTAAAAAAAAGTTAAATTTCCTTCAACAGGATATTTTGTTATTGCTACCGAACAAGAGAAAGAACTTTTTAATTAAAGCTTCTCATCTAACAGCTGTGGCAATATCAAAGACTTTGCTTCTGCCTAAAGCAGAAAGGGAATGTGTACTGTACTGTACTGTATAATACTAGAAGTAATTTTTATAGTTTTATACTGCCATTGCCAAAACAAAAGCATGAAACCTTTCAAGACTTTCAAGTTCCTGTTGTATTTTTTTAAGGCACCAGACAATATAATTGATTTTCATAATCCCCAAATGTACCATGCTACCTGTAATTCAAATGGTAGTATACTGTCTACCACAATTTCTATTAACCAAAAAGTAAAACAGCTCAAAACTAAGACTTCAGTAAAATACTGTATTCTATTAAACCTAAGTTGCATCATGCTAAGCTTGGTGGAGTTACAGTGCACACTGATTTTTAGCAAACAGCAACTTCACTGAGCTCTGCTCATGACCCAAGGTCAGCTTCTGACATTGAATAAGGAAATTCTCATAAAACATTAATTTGGCATTTACTTGAAGCTGTCAAGACTACACATAAAACATTTCTAATTTAGTTTTGAGCAGACATATTTGATTTGTAAACTTTAAATGTTCTAAATTCAATAGTCTTGTCCATCTTATCTTTTGGCCAGGTTGTTTGTAAGTTCTTGTCATGAGGTCCCCTCAATGGGCTTCATCTGTTTTTGCTGGGGAGGGATGGCGGTAGTGTTTGTGGTAGGGTGATGTCTGTTAAGGCTGCTCCTTCAAATTGTGTTTATCAATGATTCCTTTAAAAGAGAACTATCAGTACGATTTGTATTATGATACAGCTAGCTAATTTTCCCAAAGTTGCAGACAAATACTGTATACTTATAAAACAGACAAAATATCCCTAGCACTGTTTAATATTCAGAGAAACTGGAACAAATTTTTTAGACAAAAAAAAGTGGTAAAAACCTGTGCTGGTTTTGGCTGGGGTATAATTAATTTTCTTCATAGTAGCAGGTATGGGGCTGTGTTTTGGGTTTGTGCTGGAAACAGTGTTGATAAAGCAGGGATGTTTTAGTTGCTGCTGAGCAGTGCTTACACAGAGTCAAGGACTTTTCTGCTTCTCACCCCCCCCACCAGCGAGTAGGCTGGGGGTGCACAAGAAGTTGGGAGGGGACACAGCCGGGACAGCTGACCCCAACTGACCAAAGGGATATTCCATACCATATGATGTCATGCTCAGCATATAAAGCTGGGGGAAGAAGAAGGAAAGGGGGGACATTCGGAGTGATGGCATTTGTCTTCCCAAGTAACCGTTACACGTGACGGAGCCCTGCTTTCCTGGAGATGGCTGAACACCTGCCTGCCCATGGGAAGTGGTGAATGAATTCCTTCTTTTGCTTTGCTTGCCTGCGCGGCTTTTGCTTTACCTATTAAACTGTCTTTATCTCAACCCATGAGCTTTCTCACTTTTACTCTTCCAATTCTCTTCCCCATCCCACCTGGGGGGAGTGAGCAAGCGGCTGTGTGGTGCTTAGTTGCCAGCTGGGCTTAAACCACGACAAAACCCCATACAGTACATATGAAGTTACCAAAATAGGATCTGAGGAAAGTAGGACGAACCGTAACACAAAGATATGAACTACCTGAAGCAGGACTGTATTAATACTTTTATGTTTCATGAAAGCCAGTAAGAGCTAGAGCTAGAATCACAGGAAGGGAAGAGCATGCATTTTTACATCATCAAGTACACTAAAAAGATTCTCTGGATAACAGAAGTTGCATAAAACCTTACTTTTCAAGGCATCTATAGGAATGAGAATTTTAGAGTTACATAAAAGCTTTATAAAACTAAAGTGCACTCTGTTGTCCTAAGCTTTCTTTCACATCCCACTGAATTAAGTAAAAAAGACATCATCCATGGAACCGGGCAATTCTGAACTGAAAGCTAGAATTCAGGACCACCACTAGATGAATTTTAAATCCCAGACTGAGTCTTGGGAATATGTCCAGAAAAATCACAACAGTTACATTAATCAAAGTAAAAGATGAGATACAGGGAAAAAAAAAAATCTTTGAAGAGAAGCTGAAGTACAGGAACACATAGTTCATGTTAAGAGATTATAAGCACTCTTGAAAATAAAGAGGAGAAAGTCTTGGAGCAAATAAAACCAAAGTAACAGAGAGGGAAATGAAAGGACAAAATTAAGAGGTAAACGGACAATGAAATAATATCCAAAAGTGTTCCCCTGCCAGGAAGAGAGCTTTCAGACATCCAGATGAGAAAATTGTGTCAGGCACATTCATTTACAGAAAAAAGACATCAGAAAGGCATCTACAAAGGCAAACTTGTATCTTCTGGATACAAGTAAGCACACAGCACAGCCTTCCTGTTGGGGTTAACACAACCTTGTCTGAAAAACAGAGGAACAGAGGCTGTTGGGAAACAAGCAGGAATCCTGTGAATTTTTGCATTTACTCAAAACCAAAAAAAGTTTTCTAAAAAAGGCAAGGATTAAAATTTGATGCTTCTGACACTCGAAAATAATGAAACAAAAGTTCTGAACCTATGTTTATTAGGTTGAGGCAGAATTCAGAACGACAAGAGATGAGGTAAGAAGTCAGAAATCTCAAACTAGAGGACATTATAGGTAAACCAGCAAAAGGGAACTGAGTGGAATCAGGGAAGGAGAATGGGTTGAATCAAATTATTTATGAGTGCCAGCTAAATATTGCATGAGACAAAGAGCTAGACACTAAAAGGCCAAACCAGAATAACAAAATAGTAAGTGATAAAATATTTTCTTTAGTACAAGTATTTTTATTGCAGGGAAGGACAATTTCTCAGAAATTTTGGAGAATTTAGCAGTGGAAACACTTTCCAAAATATTCCTGACTATTCCTGGTTTTCCACTTCATCGGTTTTCTAACCCTACAGTGGGGAACACAGTGAAGAAAGGGCTGTCACTCTTACCACAACTAATGACAACGAAAGAATAAAGATACAATAATAAGTAATGCATGGATTTCTGGAAGCACACAAGCAGCACATAACAGCGCTAGGAGGGACAAGGAAGAAGTCATTTGACCCATCCCTCATGTCTTATAGCAGTACAATCCTCAACTGGACAAATCCTGATACATGTCTAAGTTGTAACTGATGAAAATGTTGCTTCTCCAACCAGTTCTTCCCCTGCTTTACTACTCAAAAGTAGTATTTAACATGATTCTTCCTTATTGATGCCTATATACATTGGTGCATAGTGCAAGCATCATGCAATAATGATATTATTCTTCTCTTCTTTACAGCAACCCTTTAGATATACCCAGATACAGTAGAAAGATTAACTGGCTTGTCTTCTATTTCACACTACTTAACATATATTTCACTAATGCAGCAGGGCATTAACAACTCATCTCACTTGTTAAGTATAAAATCCTCCCCCCCCCCCGCCCCCGAATTTTTGCACAGACAGGGATTACTAGACCTGCACTTAGACAAGAACAATTGCAAGCCCAATTCTCAGTATTTTTCCTAATCAAACAGCATCCCATTATTTTGGAGATATAAATTCAAGAGCAGTTTTTAACCATGTTAGAGGACATACTCTTCCACATTCAACCTCATCTGCACGCTTAAACATTCAAGCCATTAATGCCTTGGAGACAAATCTCTGATCCTTCTATATAACCCTCCAATTTGACAGCAAGACATTAATAACTGTCCTCTGAGTACGGTTCACTAACCACCTTTGCATCTATCATTTAGCATATTCATTTAGACTGAGCTTCTCTAGTTTGCTTGGCCTATGAAACTGTATCAAAAACCTTACAAAAAAGTAAAATGCACAAAATTCCACACATCCATCAAATCAAGTATTTATTTGTTTATGGCTTACCTCTTTTGGACACTGGTTTTTGCAGGAAATGAGACACTCCTTTTCTTTTAAATCAGCACATGTCAGTTTTCTGTAAAAGAAAAGATGTATTTGTGATAAACTCCAAATTAAAAACAGTAAGAGTCAATACAATTAGGGGTATATTTTAAGTATATCTCACTGTAAAGAAAAGTGGGCTCATTTGTTCACATCCTGTGGGACTAATATAAACTACACTATTTTACAGAACAAAACACAAATTTAGAGGATTTGAGGTACTTTAAAGAAAATGAACAAAGAACATACATGCGTGGGATTTATGTTTTCAGAGCAATACTCAGAGGATAATGTTTAAATCCACAAGTCCCATCTCATATTTAGTACAGCCTAGCTTACCTTCTATTCATACACACACAAATGATTAAAAAGGAGTACGAATGATTACTAAGAAGTTTTTCAATTAAAACACCTAGAGTTTGAAGGACATTAGTTGTAAAAACCTTTTACACTAACTACGTTAATTCGAATTCTTGTTATAAAATTCTTCTTTACATACTGTAAAAGAACCACATCTAGATCAAACATTATGTAGATTACTATATATTTGCATAATTCAAAGTATTACTGTATTATAGCAATATACCAAATAAAACACTGGCAAATTTTAAATAGAAAAAAACAAATTACAACCTTCCAGAGACATTTTATAACTTGCTGTAAGAGCAGCTCCCATCCCCAGACATTTCAAATGGTTTCCAGTTAGTAGCATTCAAATGAAAAGACGAGTTCAGTTCTGACACTTACAAGCATTCAATATACAATATTGATAGTTTGCAGTGGCACTTTATTTTAAGCATCTGGAGACATGATGGGCAATCCCCAGGATGACAGGGCAAAACACATCGGTGAGGACAGCCAGATGGCCGGGACTTGGTACACTCCTCTTCACACTGTGAACATTCTGGACCTGCCTAACAAAATAAAAACAAAGCACTAAAGAAAGTGCCAAACATTTGTTTGTTAGATGCCGTTAACAAGCTTTTATATAGAAGAAAGAGTTGGGGTGGTTTTGCTAAGGGAATCCAGCTATTCAGTAAGATATCCCTCAAGCAAAAATAATTATTAAAATATGCTTTTAAAAGAAAAGAAGAAAGCAGAAATGCCAGTGTTTGTCGGTCAAAGAGACAGAGTTCTATTTTGCTTCCTGGGCATAAAAGGACCTCTGAATATTAGTGCTTTGGAAAATTGCCATTAAGCCTGTTAATTCTCTATGGAAAACTGTTAGGAAAAAGAAATAATTTCATATTCAGAACTAACTTTTCCCACCCAGCATGTTATTGTAATACTTTAGTCATGACATACTGCTCCGTAATACAGGGGTGGGGAGGTTTGTTTGCTTGATTTTAAGAAGCAAATGTTAAGTCATTCCATTTCCATACATGTACAATAGTTTGTATAATCTTCCAAAAAGTATTAGCTTAGGTATATGCTGGGAGCTGCTAAGGCGTTGCTGCCACTCCATATACTACACAAAGTCTACAAAAGAGCTGTGGTATCATTCTCATTCCAACATCAGCCCAACGCAATGAACATCAGCACAGTAAATTAAGCTCTGTTTCTATCCATGTTCTTATCTTATCAACACATTCAGAACCCCAATCCGCAATCAAATACACACGGATAGGTTGACATGATTTATCAAGTGAACCCACACAGCACAGTATTTAAGGCCCACCATCACATTCAAATGCTCAGTTTCACAGAAGTCAGTCAAAGTAAAGCCAATTTATCCAAGAATGAAACCATACAATGCTTCCCCAAAAGGACTAATTCCACACCAACGTTTCACTTTACGCTGTTCAAAATAAGGGCATAAGAATCTAAGTTTTTAATACAGTTTCCCCCCATTTTCTTCTGCTTCTACAGTTGAACATTTTTTTTCTGAAGTTTAAAAAGGAACCTTTGTACAATGATCGTTTACAAAACCTGACCCCCAAAAATTCACATCTAAAGACAATAGTAACTGAAACCATTTAGAAAACTGGAATATAAAATTTAACAGTAGGTAAAAGCAAACAGCTGGCCTTTCCGCAACATTTTCTAATACAACATGCAGAACAAACCTACATTCCAGACAGAAAAAAAAAAAATCACTACTCAGACATATAAACAAGAAATTTAATCAGCCCTTTTATGACTACACCTGCAATTTAGTCTATCAAAACAACAGAACAAAAGCTCTAAAGGTCAAGACCAACTTGAGTTTAAAAAATTCAAAGAAAATTGAGAAATGAGATTTACCTACACTTCACATGTAGACAGACTCATTTTCTGAGACTGTATTGTCTCATTCAAAATGGAGCTAGAAATAATCTTGACCCATTCACATTTTAATTGGTTTAACTGAAGGAGTAGGCAGACAGCCTCTTGTAGTCATAACTGGAGATGCTTAAACAACTGTCACTCTCAGTATTTACTGATGTCACTCTATTGCTGCAGGTTACTGTTCCACAAGTTGCATTAGCAGCTCATACTCCTCAGACAAAAGTTCCACAATCATTAATAGAGTATCACAGAATCACACAGAATCACTAAGGTTGGAAAAGACCTGTAAGATCATCAAGGACAACCATCAACTAACACCACCATGCCCATTAAACCATGTCCCACAATGCCTCGTCCACACGTTCCTTGAACAACTCCAGGGATGGTGACTCCACCACTTCCCTGGGCAGCTTATTCCAGTGTCTCACCACTCTCTCAGTAAAGAAATTTTTCCTAATATCCAGTCTAAACCTCCCCTGGCGCAACCTGAGGCCATTTCCTCTTGTCCTGTCACTCGTCCCTTGGGAGAAGAGATGGTAACACGGTAACTGCAATATATACAGTTATAAGATGACAACACCACCTGTAGGATTGGAATCCACAGTGAAATCCTATTTCAGTTAAAATATAACAGTAAGTTAAAATATAACACTTAGGTTTTCTACCCAACTGAATGGTTGCTCTGTTTTCTAAATGCCCAGAGAGACCATGTTGCAACTTTTTCTAAAGTAATGTTTTAAAAACTTAAAAAGCTGTTTTCCTCCAAATCATGACTCTCTCAAACCACAAGCTATGTGCTTTTGACTGCTCAAATTCAGCTTTGTACTTACTTTTATTTTTGTTTCATATTATCTTCAGCAACTAACACCTACAGCTTCTTAATCACATAAATGATAGTTTCTAGTAGACACTGGTAAACATGAATATATCATCCCAGGGCTTTAAGAAGTCTTCAGCTATTCTGCAACATTTCCAGTGCTCTCTCCTAAAGATTTGCTAGCCTCCTCAACCCATTTACAGCTCTCCTCAGTGAATAGTTTCCCCAGTAGATTACAAGTGCATTTGTATATAGGGATTATCAGTAGTTCACTTGATCCTGACAGCTACAAAAAATGACTTTAGAAGAGACTTGCCAAGAGTTTTGATGAAACCAAAGTAATGTATGTTAACATAAAAAGTGTAGCATTTGCAAAATATATAATATTGTCTCAGTTTTATAGTCTAAAGAAGTATAGATTAACTAAGTGTCACAGCATCAACGGGAACAGAACACATGCAAGTCCCCCGGTGGAATCTGGAACAGATCCTGTGCCTTCCAGCTGAAAATTCTTTATTTTCCAGTTAAAACTAAAGACAATGTATAAAATACACAAAAACAAAAGCAAAAAGAAAATCAACCTACCTTCTTTCCATCTGCACTACTGTTCAGTTTAGTAACATGATGACATTCTTTCATACAGGTGTGATTCTGACAATCAAGAAGCCGCCCACAAAATCTTTTACATGAGTAGGGATTTGCAGAGTGACATGGTAATGGACTAACCTAAAAGTTAAAAAAAACCCAAATATAAATACATATATATACAGATAGTGTATAAACACACACACAGAGCATGTGTGTGCTGTGTGTGATATATATCTATATACACAGAGGCACAAAATCATTACTGAGAAATTTTGGGTCTTGAGTGTCTTTGTTAAAAGAAGAAAACCAGTGCAATGTCTATTTGACCTTTGTTTTTTAATACACTTTAGGTTCCCATCCCAACATAACCACACACATTTGTTTTACACTGATTATACCAAGTAAAAAAGCCCGCTTTATTAACTAAACAGGCTGCCTAACTTTTGCAACATAGTTTCCTTTTTTTTTTTTAAACAGACTATTACATTCTCAAATCTTTTTGTGTGATTTATTCCTTCTTTCCGAATTACACTAGTGCCTTCCCTTAAAGGTTCCTAAACTGCTTTACAGTTATTGCAGAAGACAGTTACATTTTGCTTTCACAGGGCTAAATGTGTTATGGACATCATAAACCCAAACCATTTTATAATTCTACAAACAGAAAACAACCTGCAAGCCAGAAATTCTAAAACCCACATACTGACTATATCAAATACAAATCCCAGGAGTTGGAAGGGAAAGAAGCAATGGCTCTATGACAGGACTAACTAGGATTTTAATGTCTTATGATATATTTGTACTTTTTAATTTGAGATTAACACTCCAGTTAAGAGAGCTTTGCAGTACTATTCAGAGCATCTATTTAGAAGCCTTTACTTTAATCTTCATTGGTATTGAAATGGAGGGTAAACTCCTAACTTGGTTAAGTCGGTTACTTTCCTAAAATTGGTTAGTACAAGTCCCTCCATATTACAAGCATTAGAGGAAACTCGCTGTTCCCATTTTCTAACCATTATATAATATTCACATGAAAAAAATTAGTTTCTCTGATGCTGTCAAAAAAATTGATTTTTTTTCTTAATATCATGATCATTTCACAGAGAAAAACAGAAACTATTTGTGATGTTATTACACAATAGGCTAATGTGACATAACTCACTTTGACTAGACTAAGGGAGTGATTTTGTATGACAGGTTAAGTTGACTGATCAGCTTTGCACTGTACCCCTTCCTTTTCTGTCTTCCAACTCTACAATCCTAATTGCACACCTCTACCACTTACTTTGAATAAGTGTTACCACACATCTGTGTTTAAAGCAAGACAATTCAACTAATCAAAATGGAAAAAAAGGAATTAATAGAAAAGAGTTCCTTGTCTTTTGCTAGATTTGCAAGTTGATTGGCCATACAACCAGGTGAGCACTGGAACTGAAACGAGGGAAGAGAGGACAGACCCCCACAGGGCTGAGCAAGAGACATTCTCTCTTCAACGCTGTCCAAGTTAATTTCCCTCTAGCCTAAAACAAAAATATACAAAGTAGGATTTTAATCCACTTGCCTATAGAAATGTTTTCTGGGCTTCACCCAAAAAAAGACTGTACTCCACATCAAATCATTGCAAAATGCAAGTCATTCACAAGACTTCTGAACTCCTCCTCTTCTCATCCTGACCCACAGAGGCTCTGTGAACAGGAAGAGTCTGCATGGCAGGCTGAAGATCAAGCACAGAATATGCAGAAGAAAACCTTGAGGCTATCATGTCCAACCACTCTCCCATCCCTATGTTAGAGCTGAAGCTCATTACACTGGCTAAAGCACTAATACAACCATAGCACGTAGTCCGAATGCCTGGTTCATACTCCCTTGCAAACACCCTACAACTCAGTCTCTGGTGGCTTATATTTCTGTTGACCAAAGGAGCAAAGGCCAGCAATAGGCCTAATAAAAAGAAGGTCTGAAGTGCAGACTAGTACTATACCCAGTGAACACACACTAATTACCAAAGCTTTTATGGTTCCTAATATCCTGTCCCTTCTCATCCTCCTCCATCTCCTCCTCCTCCTTCCTCAGAGTCACAACTTACTTTCTGTAGCAACATAAGTAGTCAAAGGATGCTGGAAGGTAAAAGAATGTATGAAAAGGTGTACTAAACATTAAGATCTGCCACTGCCCACTTCTCTACTTTTCCTTGCTCACCCATTTCCACTCAGTTTTTTTTATGACTACTGGTTCTGCTGCAGCTCAGGCAGTTACAGCAGATCAGGGCAGTAATATCAGATTAGCTCTATGGCTGCACAGTTCAATATGCTGATGAGAGCATTCTTTTACCAAGAGTTAGTCTTCCATCAGATAAGGACACAGCCACTAGCTACAGTTAAAGAGAATTAGCAGAAGCACATAGGCAGAAGTGGAGCATCCCTTCTGGTAGCATCCCTCAAGTACACCAGATGACATGCAACGTTGAATGAAGCCAGGGACAAGGAAGCACACAAGCCAGTAGACAACAGTAGCAGCTTTCAGACAGCCAACTGCAGAGAACATCCCAGCCCTCTGGCTGCATCCGGCACAGCTTGAGCTTGCCCCACTCATTGACTTTCCTAAGTCTTGATTCCAACAGAAGATAAGAGAGTCTTCTGGAATCAATTGACATTGTAGCCAAAGCCAAAAGAATTTCAATTAATTCAAACCTACATTGTATTTTCACATTTTGTTTCTATTTCTTGACAAGTCTATCTGTTATGGATATTAGTAGTAAATCCAAAAGGACAAAGTAGAGAAAAGTTTTACTTTCTATAGTTGGAATGCATTTCTGAAACGGCTAAATGAGGGTCACTACTCTTGCTACAAAGATGAATATCAAAGAAGCCACAAACTCCAGGAGGCTGATGAGCTGAAGAATAAAGAATGCAGATGAGAACCAGAAGTCTTTTATGAAAGCCAAATGGAAAAAGAAAGAAAATAAGGAGGCATCATTTTCAGACCACAGGTCTTCCATAGGATAAGGAAAGGAAGGCAAGGAAAAAAGGACAAGATAACTTTCACAAGCTTTCCAGCACATCTCCCAAATGCATAAAAGCAACTAACAGATACATCACTTAGAATATGAAAATAAAAATCAAGTACAATAGGTCAGGGAAATTTTGGAAATATTCATAAGGTATTTAGCCATAAAGATGAATCTCATCAAGTTTTACATAAAATTTTACCTAGAGGCAGAGTAATGGTCTTCCTCCTATAAATGAACCACAACTAAAAAAACCTTATAATAATAAAACATAGCATTAAATTCCTACCAAAAAAAACCAAGAAGAGAGTTTTATCTACCAGGGAACAGCAAGACTGATATTACAGGATATTCAAAATACTCGTCACAGAAACAAAACCAGAATGTTTCCCTCCTCCTAGAACATTTAATGAAATGAAGCAACTACAAGAGAATTAAATACAGCAAATAAATTAATACCATATCCAGTTAAGACTTCCTTGTTTGTCCTCATTTACCTTGTATGGGCTTTAATTAACATTTTCCTATAAAAACAGATTTTGAATATCAACATTAGGTCTCATAATTTGATTTTAAAAGAGCACATGTATGCTACTGCTATGAAATGCCAATGCTTATAGCAGTTCAAAGAAAAAGTAAAACATCAAGTTTTCCTTTTCGGAGGGCAGCAACTGTTGATGACAAGTGATTTTTCTAACCTGCAACCTGAAACAAAATTGAGAGCTAGTTTTAAGCACCTACAAATCAAAGAATGAAGAGTTATTACTTTTTCTAAATATATGTAAAAACATCCAAAACTTACACAGCAAAATTACTTCAAAGAAGGCTGCACACAGTAGCTAAAAGAAATCTTAAGTTAAATGTCATGCAGAATCGCACTACCACTGAACACAGATTTTATACAATTATATCATCTGAAAAGTAGTTTTAAGTCTGTTGTTTCAAGTGATAAATTGCTTGTTCTAAATACCCAAGAACATGTAAGAGCTCAAACTAAATCAATACCTTAAAAATACTTTTTAAACTAAATGCTAAAGTGAAATTAAAAAAAAAAAAAAAAAAACCCCAACAAAACAACCAGCTCCAATACCTACACAAATTAAAATTACTGTCCAAGTAAAAATGTAAAGACAGTAGATTTGCTTATCATACAACTCCTAAGCTGTTTGTTTTCATTCTCTCTTCTACTCATTGTCCACAAGCATCCTTGTAAAATACAAGAAGTCTTTATAACTCATTTCATTCCTAGTTTGTTTCTTTTATACTTCCTCCATTATAGGAGGTATAACAACAGTGCAACATTAAGTAGTAACATAGCACAGCAATGAGCCCCTCTTCACAGCAAAACTTCTCTTGAGAAAATTGCTACTTTCATCATCTGTGAAGTTTGTATTTCCCAGTGAAAATCTCCTCAGGGGCTGGAAACTACTATAGGAGGGAAGTGTTCATAAATGCATACAAGTGTTTTCTCTTGTTAACGGAAGTAAATTAGTTTGAGATGAGATTACTTGTTAAGAGCCAATGTGGCTGTAAAACACTGAACAGACATTATATGTTTTTTTTCTTCTTAGAAAGCTGAGAACAACATAAAAATGTACAATGCACATAAAATACACTGTAAACATCCCCTCACACACACACATTAACATATTCTTTTGCTTGACTGCTATCAAAATCTCAAAGATTAGGACACTTCATTCTACTCCAGAAGTTCCTAAACTTCAGCAGGAAGGAAGCACTGCGCTCTGCTGGCTGAGAGAAGAAACATTTAATTTAGAATACCATATAGCATCAATAAATCTAAATAATTAAAGTTAGGTATAGTCTCCTTGGGGTTTTTCCTTATTTTCTATACTAACCCATAAAGAGAACACGACCCAAAGCCACTGACTGATTGTGCTAAGACTAGTATGCAACAGAGAAGGGATTTTTTTTTTTTTTTATTATTCCAAAGTAAGTAGTTATAAATATGTAGTAATTGGAACAATTTTCTCTAATAAGAGCAGCCATACTGTCCTCTGTTATGGGGAGGGACATAAACCTCACAACCATGTACGCCTGAACAGTACCAAAACCAGTAACATTGTCTAGACCAAGTTATATATTGGGCCAACTGACCACAGCTTATATTTTGTTTATACATAAATTCATGAATGTTAGGGTGAGATTTGATATGTCCTATGACAATACAGGTCATTGACTCGATAAAACATTGGTTGATACACCTGCAAGTTTTACTGTGGAAAGCAAAACCAAAACCCAGCTGTTTCAACAACAAGCAAATAGGCACAGTTGTTCTTTTCATCCATTTTCACAGCGCATTTTTCTTTAGCAACTGACAAGCTGCAAAGTAGCTCTATATTCATGGAGGCTATATTCACAGCTTGGTTGGATTAATAAATGTGCTGCACAAACAGACTGCAGATACATAAACTTTGTTAACAACATTTGTAGATGTTGCCACCACACAATCAAGCCACCATTACAACACATACCAAAAGATTATTAAAGAAGGTCAAAGAAAAAAAAGGGGGGGTGTCTTTAAATATTTTTAAGTATTTACTGTTTTCTAGAATTTTTACTAGCTTAAAATGAAACTAGGTTTGTTATAGTATTGTTAGCTGCACTTCAATAGTGAATTTATGCCAAACTTACTAGTAGAGATATTCCCAGACAAAGCTATAATAGAAATAATTTTTGTAAAGATTAGTTTACCAATCATCTTTTAAAATCGAGAAAAATGAGTTGATCTTAAATTTCAGGACTTTTAGAAATGACTGTAAATAACGATGATAGTTATTTAGCTTCAAGTGTCAATTATATTTTCTTCTCATGCAAACCCAAACAGACAATGACTTCATCCAAAACTGGAGAAGGCTGCACACCAAAAAGAAAAGCTATAAGTAACACTGAAGGAGTTTCCACTATATTGTCTGATTTCATCCATGCATGCTTAGATCCAATTCACATGAGAATTCTACTGTATGACACTGTGTTCCTTATCCTTTTAAATTAAACACAGCAGTTTCTAGGAGAAGTGAGGGAAGTGTGTGACAGGGAGAGAATAATAACTATAGAATGAGGAAAAAACCCTAGATGTATATAATGAAAAAAGACACCACAAAAAAAATTTACACTATTTAAACAACTGCAGGAATACACATATAGGTTCATAAATCATGAGTTTAGACTTCTAAATAATTCTGAAGAGTCAAGTAGTTATATATTCTTCAGAAAGGAACTAAAATACCTTCTGATATGTAAGCCCTTGTGATAAGGTATTTCACTGGTTTTAAAATATAAAAAAACATATAATATTTCTCTTTAATACTTTTTTTTGCAGATTGAAAAATTGAGATATACTTCATGTTCCACTTAAAAAGGCAGTTTCCATGACTCACCTCATGCTGCCCAAGACACTCCCTGTTAAAGAGAGAAAAATCAGAGATTTAGAAAACATGTACTTCTTTAATAAGGGACTTAAAACAGTGACAGTGCTTTTCACACAAAAATAACTCAAATCTATTTTTTAAAAGTGCAAACTAAGAAAAAATCATCTATCTATGCAGATCAATGCCCTCTCTTTTTCAACAGTTGTTTGGATTTCTGTATTTTGTGACAGCAATCCCAAAATCAGTGTTTCATGTGCAGATTAATTGTAGTTGTGTATGAAAGCAATAATTTTTATTTTAGAAAATTTATTTTAAAAATTACCTGAATTGCTTCCAAATATCTTCTCCTTTGGGTCTACTAATATATCACTTAATATTTTTCAGTTATTTCAGAGAGCTATCTAGTCTACTCTTATGTTTACAATTCTATCCCTCAGAACGGTCTACCATCCCTAGGAAAGAAAAACTGCACACTGATCAGAATGGTGAAGATATTAAATGGTGACTCATTCAAACACTGATCTCCTAAAAATTAAATCAATCTTTTGCTCAATTTATTTTGAAAAGTATCTTTTTCTTTTTACCTCTGATGTCCTATCTCCTTCCCAAGTATTATTTTGATTTCTCTAGTGAAACCTTGTAAGGGAGAGTAATGAAAATATCATGAATATTCAAGCTAAAATACCTGTACATCAGTTCCCAAAAATTTCTAGAAGAGTATTTAAAGAAAAGTATCCCTGATAACTTCTCTAACACAAAGCAACTACCAATAGCTACAGATGGTCCTTAGGACAGCAGGATATCAACAAGAACAATCAGTCTTTCACCTAGTAAAATAAGAAGCAGATGTAGCACAGGAGCCTGTTCTTTGCTCTATACAGCTTAATTATTTAATATCCAAGATAATCTTCCTATAACCAGTTAATTTGGCTTCTGGGACCTCTGCATTCCTTTGTAGCATGCTTGTGTTCCACTGCAAGGGGAAACTGCTTAACCAGCCTGACTGCCTTCTGCAATTTAACTACTAAATCTGCAGATGAGAGGTTCCCCACAGCAATCTTGCATTCAAGTTCAGAGGTAATGGTGTCAGATGAACTACTAGATGTATGAAAACCTGGCAGGATCACTGGGCTGAAAGGGTAGTGGCTAGCTGTTTGTACTGTACTTGGACACCAGTTACAGGTGGAATTCCTCAGCCTGAGACCCATCTTGTTTAATTTATTTTTTTTTCCCAGTAACTTGGAAGAGACAAAATGCACCAATTTTGCAGACAATGCTAAAGGATGGTGGAATCAATACATTCAAGGGCAGGGATGCAATTCAGAAGGATCTAGACAGATTGGAGGAATAGGCTGAGAGGAAATTCATGAAATGCAGAGACAAAAATGTCCTGCATCTGGGACTGACTAAATCCGAGCAACACTGCAGGTTGGGAACTGACAGGTTGGGTGTATAGTAGTAGTCTTTGAGCATTACGGGGAAGTTACGAAGAAGATGAAGCCAGGCTCCTTACTGAGGTTCATAGCAGGGAGGCAAGAGACAACAATCATACTCTTAAACAAGGAAGGTTCTGACTGGATACACAGTGGAGGAAGAAATTTAAAAAATAATAATTAAAAAAAATTAAAAATCAGTATAATCAAGCACTGAAAGAGGTTGTCCAGAGAGGCTGCAGAATCAATGTACTTGGGGGTTTTCAAGGTCCAGCTGCACAAAGCTGGAGCAAATTGGTCTGAATTCAGTGTTGATCTGCTTTTAGCAGGAGGCTGGACTAGATGATCCCACCCCAAGGTACCTTCCAGCCTCAATGGTTCTGTGAAATTAATAGAGCAAATGGTTTTCCAGAAATTACCTTTTAACTATTTACAGAAACAGATACTGAATACATTCCATTCCAAATCTCTGACTGCTCATGATCAAAAGATACCAAATTATTAGAAAAAACATCCAAAAGTATTGCAAAACTTCTGTGGTGAAGGATGTAAACCCCACCAACATCCATCCATACACAATAGGATTATTTAAACTATTCTCCATTATCATATTCGTTCAAATGCCACTGTTCTAGCAATGATTCTAAAGGTCCTGCTAATGATTTAAGGTGTCAGATATTTTACTTTGTAGCAACACATTACATCACATCTACAGTTTTGTTTACTATTATTATTTTGTCAATTCAGGAAACTTCTCTCATATCACTTTCATTTAAAAAAAAAAAAAGAAAAAAGAACATTACAGTTGCAAAGATCGATCAAGAGAGTTAGGATACTCCAGAATAAATGTGATCTAATGCTAATAGAACCTTAATTTGCCCCAAGCACTATGAAATGTAACAATGCTTCCTCTACTTAGAAAATTAAGTACAACTTTTCCAGTATGGCTTTCTTCTCACTTTGCAGACTTGCCTCCTCTGGGGAGGAGTCTTCAGACTAAAGGAGGTTGGAATTCAGAGGAACTAGGAGATATGCCCTACATAACACATGATGTTACACAACGACCTCTGCTGAATACCTACATGAGACAGTTTCTACAGGCATCTACCCAAACACTGAAACCAGACTGTTCCTAAATACACATTTTTCACCTTTTGGGAGTCTGGCTTTGAACTTTGAGACCAGGTACTGAGAGGTTATAGTTTTGAACAAAAGTACAACCTATCATAGTACCATCTTTGAGAAATTAAGTTCTAAATATATCTACATAGGCAGTTAAATGGATATTTTTGATCATCTTCCTCTGTCTACTTCTCACTTCATAAAATGAGGACATAATATTCCCTCATTAAGGAGGGATGTTTAAAAAACAAATAGGCACTAATGCCTTTGAAGTATGCAGGGTTTAAAACAGTAGGAGAATACAACACAAAACCAGACCAAAAACCCCAGTATTTCCTTTTTGAGATAAATGTTGAATTCTGAGTCTTTATTCCACAATCTATCAAATTGAAGAAGAATGGTGAAAAAAGTCATCATCATATCTTCCCTTATATCGTCAGCATCATCACAAAAAGAGTTGATTCAGATCTACTTAAGGAGCAGAACCTTCAGGACTAGTCAAAAATAGAAAGGAGACAAGCAGATGGAATGAAGGGCATCCACCTGCCATTCATTAGCATATAAGAACTGAACAACTGAGAAAATAGCAATTCATTACGCAGAAAATCACCATCCCATAAACCAAAAAAGACAAACTATATGGAAAAAGTTGTATGTTACTGAAGACTATCAAATTACAATGGCTGTCTTTGCAATTTCCATATTTTTCTTTTAAGGTAGCATTGCACACAACATGTATTAGAAACAACCAATCTTTACTAATACTATCAGGCCCTTCATACAGTGAGCACAGACTACGAAAATGTCTATTAAACAACCACCAATGCTCCCAGTTTTATGAGAATGGAGTTCACATAGGCTCACTGCATCTGAAGAGGAAAATATGGTTATTTTTATGTCCATCTCTACCAACAGTATAAAAAGAAAAAAATATCTTTCCATACCAAAACTTCCTTTTATTTGTTTTCTTTTTTAATACTTACACTGGTATAGGAACCTCACAGGGAGGGCATGGTAATGCAGTTTGAATAAAAGCTGGCTCAGATGGCTGTTCCCAAGGACCTGCAGACTGATGCTGAGAGCAAAAGACACCACTAGTTGAATACAAAACACAATTGGAACTATCTGCTTGCCCACAAATAAATATATAGTCTAAAGAGAACCCAGTTCTAAAAGGTCCACTTTCTAGTAACTAACTTTTTTCTAATGGAAATCTCAACACCCCCTACACACAAAAAATTACAATTTCATCCTTAGCATGGTTAGGGATAGGAAAATGAAGGCCTGTGGCCCTACTGCTAAAAATCAAGCACAAAGCCAAACAAAAAAAACAGCAAAACAATTCTAAGCGTTTAGTAGAGGTAAAAATATAAAATATTTCAAATTCTAAACAAGTGAAATTATCATCATGCAGTGCATGCATGTGTCATGTTTAAAGATGCCAAACAATTCCTTACTTCTAACTAGTGCAAATTTTGATGGTTTAGTAAACAGAGTTAAAATTTATTTTTTGCTCTTATGTTAAAAGTAATTGCTTACATTTGAAATTAAACATGTGTAATACAACAAAAATCTTATAATTTCTTGAGTAATTATAACAGCTGAAAACTGCACATTCAATTATATGTATTACAAAATTAATTAGATTGCAACAAAGGAGCTAAAACCACTTAGTTTCTCGGTTAAGCAGTATGCATACCTCTGTGCTTGATTATTTATTTACTCTGAACTCCAAAAGCCTCCAACATAAGATTAAGGTCAAACAACTGTTGCTTATTCTTCAGAACACAAATTACACACCATTTTTCACTATTTACTTACTAAGCCAGTTTGCTTCACAAGTGCTTCATCATGGCAGGAAACAGGGCACAAATGACCACACGTTAAGGTTTTCTGGCAGGACTGACGACACGGAGGACACGGACCAAAGTGACAATAGTGTTTCTCCTGGGTAGAGTGGTGACAGGTAGGTGGTCGACTGAAGTAAAATCCAAGAATGAATCAGTATGATAGCAAGAAATATGAAGTTACAGTCACTGGACAATTATGCTCAAAATACAAAAATTGAGATGAACAAGTTATTTTTTTTTAAATTAGTTTACTTCCCACCTTCAGCAGTGGTAAATATTACAGTACAATTATACTGGAGTTCTAAATTAAATTAAAATCAAAGTTGGGTTTGCACATTCGAACAGCTATTTCAATCCTAATTCTACTCTGTGCTAAGTAATCTGGCTACACCCCAGCAGAAAATATTCTCCTTTTTACTTTTGCTGGTCAAGTTTTCCAGATAAACTGCCTCATGGAGGTACTTCAAAACATACCAGAGATGACTTGAAGAAGGGAGTGGGACTACAGAATTAGAAGTGCTCGGTGGGACAGAACCTCCCCCTTGAGAGCAGCAACCTGCTCAAGAAACCACAGCATCAAAGAGGTGTCTGATAGGAAGGATTATTGCTAATCTCCATCTGCATAGTCAAGAATACAGAAAACTGAGAAGTAATATCTGTAATCATATTAAAGGAATAATTTTTGCCTTTTAAAGTTATATTTTACTACTTTCTTTAAGGGCACCTTAAACTGCACTTAAGAACTAGAAACACATACACACTTTCTATACTGACCTGCACAGCTGTTTGCATTTGGGAGGTTTGATGGTGCGCTCTCTGCCACAGGGCACTTTAATGACAGTTTTTCCACAATTACATTTCACATCTACAGTCTCTGGACATGGATTACAACTACCTAAAAATAAATATATTAACAATATGATAATGTGAGTAAGCTCCTGATTATAAAAAATGGTAACTAACGTAACTCCAAATATGCATACGGTGTAATTGTCCTATTCTGTTCTATCTCAATAATAGATGGCTGTTAATTTTTTATTTCTGCTTAGTTTCAAAACCCTCTTGGGAAAGAGAATTTCACCATTCAATAATAATAATAATAATCATCATCATCATCATCATCTTGATTATTCTGCAGTTATTAACTGGTATCAAGTTAGAAACAATGCCTCTAACATATTAAAAAGAAGCCAGCATTATTAAAGCCCAGTGATTTCAATCACACAACACATATATTTGCTATTTATATTTCAGTCTTACATATGAAAATATGTCATCTTTCATCTATATTCAAAAGATCGAAAAGAGATTGAAAAACTAGTACATTAAAGTTTTGCAGATTTTGTACAATATTAAAGAAATGTTCATCCTCTATGTATAATTAATGCTTTTTTGAAAAGATCCTCCCCCTTTATAAAGTTACTCATGCTACTAACCTGATATATTTAAAAAAAAAGAGATCTGTAAAATATCTGTGTTTTAATGTATAGCTCTCCCACACTACTACTTCATCAAGTGCCAACTGCTAAGTTTTATTATTGAGTAATTAACAGTAAGAATATGCATCTTCTAAAAAAGCAAATTTAGACATGGGATTTTGGCTTACTAATCATATTGCATTCCGAAACTTTAAAGAAAGCAATTCTTTGAAAGCACTATCGACAGTACAACTTTTTAAGTAATTCTGACTTGTTAGCAGGATCTGAGAAACAACGCTTCAAGAAGCAGACCTGTCAATGACAAAATGCTACTGAAGAGAAAAGGATGGAAGTATACAGTCTTTATATTGCAAAGTAAATTAAATTATAATACTTTATCAGCACACATAAACAGCTACTTTTACAAAATAGACAGAATGTCTAAAGCTATGCTGCCCAGAGTGGCTAATATGTGTACAATTTACTTAACTATTCTATTAAGCAAGACAACTGCCTACATTCTCAAAAAGATGAAGGGCAGAGATCACATATAAGCCTGAAGTTAAGATGAGAGCACACTGTTCTCAAATCAAGTGTTACGATGTACTACAGTAGGAAACAAAACATTTCTATTCCCTGGCAACACATTCTAAATTTCAGCAAGCATGATTAAACACTTAAGAAAAAAAGATATGTAAAAATCAAACCACAAACAGAATAGATTAAGTTACTTTTTTTCAGGAACCCCTGCTAAAGGCCAAGTGCTTATTATCAGCAACCTCTAATAATTCTGAGATCAGGTACCTTTTAAAGGACCTGATCTGGCAAGTTATTTTCTAGGACGCATACTATTTACTTTAAAATTAGTGGTCGCTGAGATCTGGCAGCTCACTGCAAAATTAACCTGACCTGGTACTACATACTGAAGATAAAATAATTAATAACAACTTTCAGCAGCTATTAAAATACTGGTGTGTAATGAGAAACACATGAATATAAATATTTTGAAATCAAAATCATTGCATTTATTAGGAATATTTTAAAATGTTCTGACAAGATATTAACAAATTACAATCTAGTACAATTTGTAAAGCACAGAGAAGTTATTTTCTTTTCTAAATTTATCATCTGATATCATAGTTATTAGGTTCATTAGATGCAACTTTTGGCAAAAGTTAGCACTTAAATACTGACAATTGTACTGTTTTGATAAATTACATACTTTAAAGTGTATACATTTGACATTTACATTCTTAAAGTTAGTTTTTGTTTTCTTATAGGCACTGCTTTATTATTTTTACACTGCTTTTAGTTATTAGAAATCATTGTCACTTTTAGCCAGGTTGTAAGATGCAAGCAGTATCAAATATAAACAGCTATTCAATGTGAAAGTTTATCCTATAATGCAGCATTAGCTCCTTAGTTTTCCAACCAGAATTTTATACTATGATTTAGTTATCAACCAAACTAATGCAGAAAAACAATGTTACCAGTTTTCTTCTCACAGTACCAAAAGAAAAAAAAAAATTATGTATTTACAGGATTTTAGAGGGGCATGGGGGAGGGAGAAGAAAGGAAGGGGAAGAAGAGAAGAGGCACAGTTAACAGAGAAAAAACAAACCACTAGTTTGTGGTGACAGATTTAATAGCAGGTTAACTGGGACAACTACCACATTTACCTGACCTGTGCTCTTAAGAATCACTGCCTCAAAAGCAAGATTGGCTGAACAAGTTGTGAATTATTTCCTGAGTTGTTGCAATTTATAGTCCAGAGTACTACAGGAAATTACATAGGCTACTCAGCTGCTGTTTCAGCAGGACAGCAGCTTCTGTGGGGAAAACTGCTGAGAGGGCAGTCACTTATTCAGTCATTCCAGTTTAATCCCCTACCAAGTGAATGTCAAAGCAATTGGCCAGGATAAAAGCTGGCATGTAATTTTGGCCATTTTCAGCATCTTTTTAACCAAGGTCAATGGATGCAGAAGTAAACTTTTTTGTTATCCTTTATTAAGTCAGTGACAAGTTCTTATTTTCTCTTTTACCAGAAAGATACTAATATACATTCAAATTTCATCAACTTTTTTTTTTAAGCCCACTCATATCACACGTTGTATTCTAGGATTTTTAAAAACCATCCAGACTCAACCAGCACAATCACTTCTATAGGTAGTTGGACTTTGTTATGCATATTCAGTGAACAGAATTATTTGGAAAAAAAGTCAAGCTATGGATTTTCAATTAAGCAGCTGGAAAGGGGACAGAGCATTTTCAGAGGAACAATGCTAAGCAAAATTACCAGGTAAAAACTCAGGTTGTCATTATGTAAGTCCTTAAGCTTTAACTAGCACTAAAACCCTTTCAAACACACTGCCCCCACAAAAAGCCCACATGAAACAAGGGAGAGAATTCATTAAGCACCACACAGAGTCATGCAAGCACGAAGCTTAGCAAAAATAAATAATATTCCACCACTATGGGGATCCTTCACCTATTCTTACCTCTGTGGCAGCCTGAAGGACATTTGTGATTTCTGCAGCCTAGAGTCCGCCCACAGACTTGATCACAAGGTGGACAGTTTCCAGAACAGCACTATTAAAAAAAAGCATACTGTATATAACTGAAAACTTAGACATTTCTGGTATAAATTTGCCCTCTTCTACTATCTCTTTTTTTCAATATTTCTTAAAAAAAAAATTCATGCAATTTAGTCAAATTTTCTCAAATTCATGCCAGGTATACAAAGGAGGTCATCTGTGAAGTTGTTTTAAAAATTTCAGATTATATAACACAATGAAAACACACATTTGAAAGCATCATTTCAATACATTAAAAAGGCAGAGGGCTTCCAAAAAGCATAAGAACATTTTAAAAGTTCAAATTCTTACAATATTTTAATCCAAAATAATTTCAGAAGATTACACATAGGATATCCAGCAGTTTGCCCCATTACTCTGCAATTTCTTCCACTTTTATACTATATCGTCTCTGGCACAAAAATGTTTTAAACACCTTTTACTTATGTAGTAAAACTTCAGGATAACTTCAGGATCAGTTATCTACTTTCTGTTCTTATATAGAGCAGTAATATGGAAGAATCAGAACACATCACAACACCACCACATTGGTGGATGCCAGGTCAGGAGAGAACCCCATCTTTTCTATTAACTTGAAAGGTACCCTCCTTCCAAATTGTATAAGGAAGGATGGCAATTAGGAAGAGAAACCTGGATTTTTTATCATAAATTAAAGATGTCAAGATTGCATTTACTTGTTTTGCCATCTTTTCACATAAATTGAATTCACTGTCATAATAATACTACTCAAAAATACCTAAGAATAAAACTGTATTTTCACGCCTCTTTGTGGTAAGAAGTCCAACTTTCATAATGTCTTAATTCACACATAGCAGGCAACTTTCAGGCCTTCTTGAATCAATAAACTGAAAAGATAGGTCTGAGCTATCAATCATTCCTTTGACTTCAAATGAGAAGGGAAACAAAACTCAAATTCCCAATTGTCAGAACGCTGCTCTTTGCAGTGATGCATATTAGAAGGTGGGGTGGAATGCTGCATTGTCAAAAATAAAAGTATGTCCCTTACAAAGTTATGAGATATGCCCAACTCTTCCTACAAAGTAAGGAAATAAATGGATTTAACTACTCCAGAATGCATAAAGCATCAGTAACTACTCAAGTATCTGAAAGCAAAACTGCCTTCTGGAACTGGAAAGTTGTCAAAATCCCCTCCCAGCTTTTAAGGCTACTGGGTTTTTCTTGGTGACATGCTGTTCAGAGAATTTTGGTACACTGCAAACTAATTTGAATGACATTGAAGAAAACTCCTCTTCAATAACATGAGGTGGAACAACAGACTGATGTGATTTATATATAAAATATTATATCTAAATAAAAAAAAAGGTTATCTAAACCATACATTTGAGAAAGATCATCTCTGGACACTTACCTTTCTCCTACATTGGTGCTTTTGACAATCACGAATTTTAGTACACTTTGTTTCACACAGATATGGCTTATGACACGGCATGCGTCTAGTGTGCTTTCCACAGCGACACTGTTTTTCAACTTCCTGGACAGCAAGATAGGGAAAAAAGGAGGGTATTTTTTCATACCAAAAAGAGTGGAAAATAAAACATTCTACTACTAGCTGTAAAAAAAAAGTTCATGGGAGAATAACATTGCAATGCTCTATCACAACAGGAAGCATATCATATGCTAGCAGCAGATGACCTATCTGTGCAATAACCACTTGGGGACCGTGAGTCAGTATTGGAAACACTGTGCTCTAGATGGCACCTCACTGTAGCCCTGGTCTCACCAAATGGGAAGCCACTTCAAGGGAACCACTCAAATGTGTAATGCAAGATGTCAAGTGTAAATGCAAAACAAATTCATACAAAAAAGTACCTCTCCTGCACAGTAAACTAGACTAACCCATTGTGTACAGAGATAATTTAAGAAGCAGGTGAGTAGATTTATCTGACCTTCACCCCAGCTATCATGTGCTAACTACTTTCACCATAGACTTTGTAGCCAAAGCTGGTTCAGGAGGAGATGACTGAGAGCAGACAGAGAAACAGCTTTATAGGCCAGACCACAGAAGCTCCACAGATATTTAGAGCAGAGCAAAATATTATTTTCTTATTAACAAGGAAATAATGTTATGTTACATAATCTTCCATTTCACTAATGAAGAAATAGTGTAATAAGACAAAGCAGCAAGGAAGCTAGGAGAGCTGGGGAAAAAATTAAGTGTCTTTCAGGGCATAATTAATTTAAAAAAAACAAAACAAAACCAACCCAAGACAATAAAACCCTCATCCATGCCTCAATTCAGATACATAATGCTTAACTATTAATTCAGAACTGTGTTGGGGTGGGGGGAATAGGGCAAAACTGTGTTGCTTTTAGTGAATAGAAAGTCACAGATTTTGTGATAGATATGATTTCATTTTCCTTAGGAGACTTGCACTGTTCCAGGCATATAGTGTTTAAAAACCCTAACAAAACGTGACCCTGCTACAGTAAGACTAACCTGTCTGCATATTTCACAGGGACCTCGATGACAGCGCTGTGAACATTTATGGATGCCACATTCCAGAACTTTGTCACAACTATCGCCACAGGTGGGCACATCTTCTGTACAAGGCAATGTAAACTCTAGATGAGGAGAGAGAAGTACAAGTAAACATTTAGGAAAAAACCCAAAATATTTAGAAAAAAATTCACTGTGTAACATGACTTCAAATGCCAATTCTCTCTCATTTTTTTAAAAGCTTCTCTAGAATTACTGAATTACTCACACCACCAATTAAACCCCTGGTACTAAATAAAGCTTTGAAAGAATTATGCAAAAAAGTTAATATAAGCCATCACAGTTCACTGTTTGTAAGAACTTTTTATGGACCCTGCCCTGCAGAATTAACCTAAACTACTGACTGTCAAAGACTGGATGACTTGTTTTTTAATTTATCTTATTTTTAAAAAAAAAAAAAAAAAAAGCAGCTTACTTGATTTTTCACATGGACAGGACCTCTTCCCAGAACGAGGACAGTCTCCACAGGGACCAGCATGACAAACTTGTTCACATGTGTGATTACCACAAGGCAAAGGTTTCCCACACACCTAAAAAAATCAAGAGAAACCAAGTGAATGCAATGTAACGGAACTACATACCAAGACAAAGCAACCCCAGGGGAAAAACTAGGGGCAAGAGACATCTGGATGGAATTTAACTTTTTCTGAATTTTGTTAATAGGTCTTATACTCGCTGAGTTTGCCAAATAAAACTGATCACCCCTGCAGTGATCCTGACTGGAAGACCACTGTATACTGAGGAGTCAGTGCTTCACATAACAGTTAACCTGAGTAGTCCCCGGTCTGTGCTGTGCTGCACGTACAGCTTGGCCTTAAGGCCTGTGTTGTGCTGCACTTACCCCTTGGACACAGGATAAACTCATTGTGGCAGATGAGATTAGGGGCAGCTCCCACTTGGTACCAGTGATTATGCCACCTGCGTGTCCTTGCCTTTATCTAAAAGTGCAGCAAGAAGTTCTCATCCGAACATACTTTCTGACAGTTGAAATGACGAACAGAGTTGGTTTCTTGTAACAAAATCCTACAATCGCTTCAATGACCAAAATGGGGTAACCCTTCCTACAGATGGGCTCTGCACTGCATGCTGCATGTGAATCAGAGGCCCATTCAATGCTGCACAGCTTGGGGTTCCCAGCGCCTAAAGGGCCATGCTATTATTTATATTATACTCCCTTTCTCTATAGTGTTAGCGGAAATAAATTGCATTTTAACTGATTACTTTACACAGGCTGAGTGCCTTTCTTACTGGGATCATAATGACCAAGTACCTCCCAGTGCAACCTCTCCCCTGCCACTTAATTTTTGAAATTATTTTTATTTTTTACAGTCTGTCAGTCCATAGCCTTGGTCCTAAGAATGAGCTGTAAATATACTTCAAAGAATGAGTCACAAAGCTTTCATTCTGTTACAGTCACTAGAAGTAAATAAGCATGAAACTCTTATCTACTAAGCTGTGGTTTCATGCTTATTTTCGAAGATAGCAGCTGAAATTTCAACCTCAAGTACAAGAAAACAGACTATACAAAGTCAAATTCACTGCTAGCTTAACCCTAGCACAATTCCAGAACAGTGACTTTTTAACTACTGTCAGAAATGAACTGGGACACCGAGTAGATCCATTCTCAAACACTGCTGCTTACATTTTTGATTGCACTTTCAAAACCTAAAAAATAAAATTATTTTCTTACTGAATGAGTTTTTCCAATTCTTAATACACTGAGCAATCAAATTTTATTAAGATGAGCAATAAGCTAAAAAGGACAGTTTCAACATACCTGATCACACTGCCACTGAGGACTTGCACAAAGTCTTTCTGCTGTCTGTCTTCCACAGATGCATCGTTGCTTACTGACTCGTGGACAAGGCTGACAATCTCCTGCATGTAATTGCAAAGTGACATTGAGAACAGGAATTGCAAAAGAATGATGTATCTTAACAATTAAAGCAAGTACTCCTCTGAAGTTTAAGAAGGCAGGTCTACCTGCATGACAGGAATTCTCACAAGTGTGTTGACCGCACAGCAATGTACGTCCACAAGGCAGATGACATGACCATTCCTTGGCACTGCACCTTCGGGGCACTGGTTTAGCTTTCTTACAGTGGCAGGTTGTTGTGACCATCTTTGGGCAAGGTGGACAGGGTCCTAAGTACAGGAAAAAGAATACCTTGCTAATGGCCAGTCAGCAAATGCAGCCTTGACTACATCTGGTTTATTCTGAGAATTCTAAATATAGTTAGCGGATTTTAAGTAAAACCGTGTAACAGCTACATAAGTACAGGTCGCACAACCAAGGGACGCAATGGATTTACCTGGATGACAAAGCAGCAAACACTTATGACCGCAAGAAGGTTTGAATTCCCTCTCACATATCTGACCACAGGAGTGAGGTACCAGCCACGGGTCCAGTGTTGGATTCTCCACTTTTCCACAGTAACAGTAATACCTACTGGGAGTTTCAGACCGTTTGTATTCAAACCTACATTTTGGACTACAACAAGGGAAAAAGGGAGTGAAATAAAAGCAATTTTTTTGAATATTTTTTTAAAAAGAAATGCAGTTTTTGTCATTTCAGTTTCCCAAGACTGTTACCAGGCTAACAATAAACACTTTTACAATTACTGTAACCAATAACAACATCATTAAATTTATAGCAAGACCTTTATTGTATATTATATGTCAGATTTTACAATACATTCATCAGAATATCTAAGGAATTGTCCTATCTCTGCAATCTTTTTTCTCTAATAAAATATAAAAAAAAAAAAAAAAATCACTGTAGCAAGCATACAGAACAATTTTTATTTTATAGCACAGGAATGTATGCAACAAAGAGTTAAACTACTTACACAGAACCAATCAAAATAACGTTTTTACCAGCAGCAATTTACAAGCTATGTAAACCAAGATTTTGTGATGCTATTAAAACTATGCATAATAATTAAAATTTTATCTGAAAGATTTTAGATTGTATCAGTTCAGCATCTTAGATATTATACGATGCACACCTTTATTTGTTACCCTTCATGGTATCAGATATTAAAAAACGTATTATTCCTAAAGGTAGATAGGCACCAAAGGTCTGGAACTTGTTAGTGTCACAGGCCCTAAAGGCTTTCAGATGCAAGCCATGGACGAGGGAGGCAACACAAGGAAGGAGAAACAAACACTGGGAAAAGACAATAGACAAGGAGCTCCTCCTCAGAGAATAGAGGCTTTGAAAGACCTATGTACTCATTTTTACCAAATAAAATGTCAATTTGGTCCTCCGTAATACATTACAGGCCATAAACCATTTCTCCATAGTGACTGCACAGTTTTATCACGTGCTTAAACATTAAATAAAATACCATTCACCTTGACATTTTTTCATTATAAACATTATGCTTAAACACAAAACTAGTTCATAGTAGGACAGGCATTATCAACTCGAGATGCTGCGAGCCAACAATTTTATACCTTATTTTCTAAGCAAACCGGCTCTCTGAGATCCCACATTAATAAAGCTTTTGAATCCACCAGGCACTTTCAACCAAATTTCATAGAGGATTGTATCTCAAAGATACTACAAGTTTCCACATAAAAGTAGGTGGGCAAATAAAGCATAGAACAAACATGCACAGAGAAACCTTGACTGAACTTTCAGACACAAACCTACTGAAAAAGCAAGCTTCATTATTCATGCAGCCACAATATTACCTTCTTCTTTATACAATCTCATGTAAAACTACAAGACTGGCTTTAATGCTTGAGTTACACAGAGACTAAAAAAAAAAAAAAAAAAAAAAATAAATCCCTAAATCTTGGTATTATAGAACTTTTTTTTTAAATTGTACTTATTTCACGGTGCCAATTTTAAAAGTGACAAGTACGTAAAGCCATTCAGAAATAAATATTAGAAGCTGAGACACACAATAGATAAGTTACCTTCTCAGAGGTTAAAACAAATTTGATGCAGCAGGTTTTTAATATCACTGCGAAATATTCCTGAATCACGTTAATGAAAACTTAAAAATGATTCAGAAAAACAATAGAAAAGTCAGTCTTCTAAACTTTTTTTTTTGTGTGCATGTCATTTACAAGTACCATTCCTTTCTAAAATAACTCCAGTTCACATACATTTCACAAGAAAAGTACCTATCTAAATGTACCATGAAGAGCTCACCATGGCCAGGGATAATCTTTCTTCCCAAAATCATCATCCGTCAAAGGAGAAGACACAAGGAAAAGGCTGTCTTTGGCCCATTTCTGGATACACACCAGGTGAAATATACAAAAGCATCCACAACAGCTCCAGACCTAAAGAGCAGATACAAGTGCCAATTGCTTTATATTACATTTCTTTCTGTTTCCATTGATGAACATCCGTAATACCTAAAGAAATACAAGCTTGGTATTTTTCCATTTAAAAAATGGGTTTCCAAAGATAGATTATACCTATTGCTAGATTAATACAGGCAGGTTTACTGTTATAGATTCATACCTATAATCTTATTTCCTGCTGCTATGGGAAGTTTTTGCCAAGGCTTATGGAGCCCAAACTACTCACATAATCATAGAAATGTTGATTTAAACACACTGTTGGAGGTCACGTAAGCACAACCTCATGCCCAAAGTAGGACTGTTGCCAACTTAGCTCAGTTCAGCCACAGCTTTGCCTAGCAAAGTTGGAAAATCCTGAAGAACAGGGACTCCACAACCATCCTGGGCAACCTGCTCCAAGCATCATGCTACTTTCCTAGTATCCAATCTGCACCTCCCAAGCCCCAGTTTGTGCCATTGCCCCTTATTACACCACCTGTCACCACAAAGATGACTTTGGCTTTAGCCACCTTCACAACTCCAAGGAGACAGAGGCTGCAATCATATCATCCCTTAGCCTCCTCTCTGCTAGACTAAACAAGCCCAGCTCTCCCTCCACCTCTCTCCCTGTCCCATACTCTTGGTCTCTAGCCATCTTGGTAGTAAAAGTACTAAAAATATTTTTTCCCCCTTTCAAACTTTAGGATTTACATACAATGCTAGTAAGAAAAAGATTTGATTAGTAGTGTGGCTTTCAACATAGTGTTTTTTGTTGAAAGAGCAAAAGAGGCATAAAACTGAACAGAATTAAAAGCAAATGTGTCTAAGAGAAAGTTGATTTTGCCAGTATCCTGTCTCCATCACTAAACCTTTATGTTCTTGTTCCCAATATACTTCTCTTTGTCAGCTCTGGAGTGAAATCACAATCCTTTGCTTAGAATATCAGCCTGCTGTTGAAAAGCAATTTAAATAACAGAAACGCAGTTTTATGATTTTGGTACTTTCCACATATTGATGTCCTAACTTGTCAGCTTAGAATGACTATAACAATTTGGTAAGAGAAATGCAGCAGAAAATTTAAGTTTGAATATCTTCATTTTTTTAATAACTTATGACATTGTTATAAAATTATACTGTGAAAACAAGGAGAATTTCCCCATTAACTTATAGAGGACAAAGTCAATGACGTAAGTTTATAAACGTACAGTAACTAACTTCCCAAAACTAAAGCTAAACAGGAGACATTAAGAAAACACACACACTTGGCTGAAATGTAAGATTCAAAATAACTAACAAACCACTGCATTATAAAAGAAGACTTCCAAGTTGCCAAATCATCTCACTTCTGCTGAGATGAGATTAACTGTATCAAGTGACGCAGAACTTTAAAATCAAGCTAAACATATACATTAAGGTCTGAAAAAATATGGATTAAATATGTTAAGAATTCATACAAAATATATGGCACTTCTTTCTGAAAAATGTTAATGACCACAGTTTAATTGGATACTTGTAGTCCATGTACATGTAGCATAAGAAGTTAAAGGTTTCCTGAACTTTTTTTTTTTTTAATGTTAAACATACAGTTGCAAACATGTATTTGATTCAAGTAACTGTAACAGAAACAGGGTTGGGCCTGTCAACGTCACAGGGAAGTTGATACATAACAATAAAAGTGAAAAATATTTGTCCCAAAATCTCTCCCATGAAAAATTTACCTATATAAAATAAGACAATCTTCTGAGACAGGCCACCCTTCTCTTTAACCTGATCAGCATTTGGAGTAGTAAAGCTTATCTTAGCTCCCTTGCTATAAATCTAACAAGAATATTTCCTAACTTCCTAGTATTTCTTGCTTTGGTCTTTGCTACAACATAGGTTATTGAATACACCATTGCAAGCACTGGCCTTCTTGCACTTCTTTTTTTCATCTGCTACTCTCTAAAATTTAAAACCAACTATTTTACATTACAATAACAAACATACGTCAAAAAAATACATATTCTGATTATAAGCTACGAATATATAAGCACTTCAAATGTTTGAAAAATCCAAAGATGCTGAATGTTGCATTTAGTACTCTATCATTTTAAAACTATTAATCCCAAGAATTACCTTAGTAATATAATTAAACACAAGTTATTCAGACAGCTGTATTTGCTTTATTCTAAAAGACTACAGTAAAATACTTACAGCTTGGTTCCTTTTAACTGAAGCAATGCAGATCAGACATGTCATAGCCCCTGACTGAAAAGCTTCATTCATGTACTGTCTTGTACGTTCCAGTTCACTTGCATCTCCATCTTTAATGTATAAAGATTTTTAAAGCAATCAGTAGTGTTTGATCTGCTATTCTGTACATGTTGAGACTGCTGTAAAAGTTTGTTTTTTTCTCTTAACAGAGGCCAGTCATCTATTATTACAAAATCACATCATTAGAAGTACTTAAGACAGTTTCAGAACTATACCATTGATTCTGCATAAAAAGGAAAGTAGTACTGCCAGCATGCATTGCTGGGAACAAATATTTTTAATACAAGACATCAGAATAAAGTGCTTTCCCTCCAATTATCGAAATATTCTAATACATAGCCAATAATACAGCACTGTTTATGCTTTCATACTGAAATAAAAGTCAATAAATGAAAAAAAATTACCAGTTTGACTGGTGTAAATGGTAAATGTTTTGGCCAAAATCTTTCCTTGTTTTATTTCAGCATCTTCATCATCATCTTCAGACGAAGAGCTAAATTGGTCTTCAACTAGCTTTTTTGCTGCAGCCTGATTAGCCTTCTTAATTTCATCAAATTTCTTCTGTGAAGATAATTCTATTAAGAGAACAGATTAATGATGATTAATACTGTGATAGTTAATTGTAACACCACATTCAGCTCTACATAGTTTCAATTGTCCTTTTCTTTAAAGAGCTTGCTGATTTTATGTTTTTAAGGGCAGTACATTACTACATTTTCAATACAACACAAGAAGAGATAAATTGTATTTTCTTCCTTCTGGTGCATTACCCATAAAATTTACAGCAGGCATTATTATCTGTCAATTACTGCTGACAAATCCAATCAAACATACTGGAATATATGCATCTATAATGATGCTTTACTAAAAGAATACTTAAAAAAAACCACCTCCACTCACATCCCACACAAACACAACTTTCATAGCACGAGAAAGAAAAAAAAAAAAAAAAGAAAAATTCAGGCAATTCTTGACAAGAGCCATTGTTATAATTTGCTGATACCCTTCAGGTACCTCTCCCAGCATTCAGTATTTTTTAAATTACAACTTTTATGGATCTCCCTCTATCCAACAAGTCTTTATTGCAATAGTTGGTTCATGCTATTTCACAACAACATTAAAAGTGACAGGGTATTTTAATACAAGCTTTTTTTGAAGTGATTGCATGTGAAATAGAGAAAGATTCTCACGAGAAAAAAAAAAATATATAAACAGAGTTCATAATAAACCAAGGTGCCTTTAAGGTAACATACCACGGAGATAAAAAGGTCTTCAGCAAATCACAGGTCTTAAGTACCTCCTAATTTTCCATATAAGACTATTGCACCCAATATATTTACTGGGGTTCCGTCAAGTTTAGTTTTAGGGCTTTCCTTAATAAACTATGCTGCCACTTAAAAGAGGTCAGTATTTGGCACTTCTCTACCTGCGAAGTATTCCATGAGTATTAACTTGTACTCACAGCAACCCTCGTGCATGAGAAAGCCGCACCTTTTCCAGACCGGGGCAATGTGGCACACTGACTGGAGTACCTAACGTTTGTCCCTAGCAGGCAGCACTCTCCTGAATATTTCCGATCGTACTGAAAAACAGCTGCTTCATCCTTTACGTGAGAGTTACTCTTCTGCTCGAAGGGCACTGACTGTGCACCCTGGGGAGGACACAGCCCCCGAGCTCCCAGCCACTGACCGAGGCCTCCGCGTTTCCCCCCAGAAGGTACCTGCAGGCAGGAGACGGCACATGGCGAAACACCAGCCTGCTACCGCCCAGCAAGGAGGGAGCGGGGCCGGGGCCGGCCGGCCACGCGAGCCTCCCCACCTCCCTTCCCTACGACGCCGGGGAGAGCCTCGGCCTCGGCATTTGCAGGGGCTCCCCAAGGCCCGGCTGCGCTCCAGGCCACAGCCGGCTCCCCAGCCCGGGACGCCGCAGTCCCCGGCCGGGCCAGGGTAGGGGGGAAGGACACGACACTCACCGCTGGCCCGCTCGCCGCTGATCCCCGCGGCCGCAACGGAGGCGCCACCGCGGGCCCTCGGGGCCGGGGGCCGGGCAGCCCCCACAGCGCGGGCGGCGAGCCCGTCCCCAGGCCTGGCGCGGCCCCGGCCCCGGCCGCCCTGACGCCAGGGCGCCTCCATTTTTCCCCCGCCAGTGAGCGAAGGGCGGCGGAGGGAGGCCGACCCCTCCTCACACCACCGGCTGAAACCGCCCCGAGGCGAGCTGTCTCTCCCTCTCGCCCGGGCCCGGCCCGGCCCCTCCGTCCGGAGGCGGCGGTGGAGGCGGCAGGGACGCCGGTGAGCTCCCGCGGCAGCGCGACTACAACTCCCAGCGCGCCCCGCGGGGGCGGAGCGGAAGTGACGGCGGGGGACTCCCACACCCGGCCTGCACCGGCCGCTGCTAGAGGCCCGCTGCGGAGAGGGGCCGGGGGAGGCCTGTTCCGCGCTCGAAAATCAGGAAGGTGTTTGCTGATCTCCAGGCTGGCATCTCTTTATTACTAAATGCCTGAATTTCTTTTTGCCTGCCGCGCCGGCTGCAGAAGCGATGGCTTCAGCCCTTCTTCTGGCAGCCGCTTCTGCAGCGTGCGGCCGTTGGGTGCCTTTACCTCCCAGCTCTTCTTCAGAGATTTAAAAAGCGTCTTTGGAAACTTTGCTGAAGTAGTATCCAGCTTTTACTGCACAGAAACACATATTAAGGAACCTGTGTGCCTCCTGAAAAGTTCTGATAAATAAATGCAAGTTGAAATAATTTAAATTTGAGTGAGATTTTCGGATAGCACACGTTCTGTCTTGCTCTGCCATCAGGAAACTCTGCATTTAGTTTTTTTTTCAGCAAGTGCGTGTTTATAAGTGTTAAATAGTACAAGATTTCAAATTAAGAGTCTGAAAATAGTAAACTGCTGGAGGCCAAGTCTGGTTTTCTGTTTTAAAATAATTTTTATTCTCAAGAAATAGGCAGCTAGTGACTACAACTTGTGTCGTAGACTGAAGGATCAATAAAAGAAAAAACAGTAGATCTCTGCCTTTATTAATTAAAACTCATATCACGCATTTCTCTAACACAAAGTCTTAAAACTCTTCAACAAAGGAGAAAATTGCTTCCTAAGTGAAATACGACGCAGCCCTATAGGCTGCTGCTGCCATACAGATTGCAAATTATATTCAAGACCTGAATTGGAAGAATGCTGATTGCAAAGTCCAACATTTACAGTGTCGTTAAATGCCAGAATAATGCTTGTTCTTGTGTGCAAGGATAGAGTCATTAATGAAATGATGGCATAGTCTTTCCCCTCACCAGCACATTATGCCATTTGTCATTCAACGCACAGGATCAACAGTGAATGAACAGCTGTTTCATATTTACATTTAACCTTGCTGTTCCATAGATATCCTATGCATTAATTACTTTATAACATTTAATGCTTGCAGTGAAATAAGGAGTCGTTTATAGATCTCTGGCATTCTGGAAACCTATCAATATTACAAAAAATAAAACACCCAGAAATTAATGCACTTTACAAAAGATGTGATTTATATTATCTCCATCTTATCAAGGAGAAGAATGAAAGTATAGAGATATTATCAAGTGATAGTAATATTTACATGTATATTTTTTAAGAGTGGCAGTCCAGTTGCCCAGGATAATCAAATTGCCCTGAATACAGAATTATCCATTCTCTCCTTGCAGTCCCTTTCTTCACTCCCTGTCATCAAACTTTTCCAACGTTAAGTAGCTGTGATCAAAGTCTACTGAAAATACCCAACTGAAAATACCCAGCTGAGACCACAACTAATAAAATCAATTTTTGCCAATGGAAAAAGACATAAATTAGGGAAAAGATCCAAGGAGATAATGCTTCTTAAAGCAGTTGAAAACATATCGGACATATGAAACAGTAGATTTTACTATCGTAGTCATAGTTATGAACAGAAGAAATAAATACACTATCAATGAAAAAAATAACCTATTTAGTCGTTGTATTCTTTCCCCAACAGCAGCCTCAGAAGACGCTGTGGGGAGAGTTTGGCCTCTTTCTGTCATGTCTGCCTCTTGCACTCTGCCAGCATCCACAACTGTTACATTAGGTTCATAAAAATTTTTAAGCACAGATCTTAAAAACTTGATAGTCCATGTTCAGCAGCCATACAATTACATGGAGCAGAACAGTCTTCAATATTATGTATTTGTTATTTTTGTAGAAAGAACAGCTAGATTTTGAGCCATCCATATTTGCCACACTGATGCTTGCAAAAAGTTGTATTTTCGCCCCTCTCTATTCCAGCCTTTGCACGTAATATCCTGAAAAAACAGCAGATCTTTTAAAACTGCCCACTTCCATTTCAAGAAATCAGCCAAGGTGGAGCCAATGAAGTAATAATATTTTCCAAATCTTACAGCCTTCAGTACTCACATCTGCATTATAGATATACCTAAGTATTTAAATAATATCCCATACTTAATTAACCTTATGTTAATCAATAGATACTAAAATGTGTTTGTTTATACACAAATTTAATATCACGATTCATGCCTATATTGACTTCAAATAATATGATTGTTACCAAACCTTTCCTTCTTTCCATAAGTAGACACGAAGAAATTATTTTAAAATAGTCAGCAAAACTTTCAGTATTTGCCAGTATATGACTGTATATAGATTGAATGCATTTTCTGTAGAATGGTGTTAACATAAAGAGTACATAATGCATTAGCAGATAATACCACCTGTTTGTGTGAAAGCAAGGTGTTATCTTCCATCTTCATTCTCGATTCTTCTTGTTTCTTTCCAAAACCTGCCACACATGTGCTGCTTGTAGGAAACTAGTGACATTTCTGCAACAAATAATTTTTCATAATTAATAGTTAGGTCCTACAAAGATTAGAAATTAATGTATTCACCCCCATGCAGGATTTGACCCCAAGTCTTATTGGCAACCTCCAGTCTTTTATTCCACTTTTGACACTCCAGGTTTAGCTGTGGATGGATCTGCTTCTTCTAAGTCTGCAAATTCTTGCTCTATAACTGGCTTCAATATTTTCTCAATTTGTGTAAGTCTTTTTTTCAGTTTCTGTTGAGCAGCTTCATACTCAGCCAACAGCCTGGCAAACTTTGTTTGTAATCTGTCCATTGCTCCTTCCATGTAGGTGACCTTCTCTTCCAAATCTTTAGGATCACTTCCTAAATTTGCAATGTCAATGTCCAGCAACCCATCTTTCATTAGGATTTGCTTGCCTTTTTCTTCCAGCATAGCCTTTGCGTCTGGATACTCTGTCAAAGCCTCCATGAGATCATCTTTAGACAGACAAAACAAGTCCGAGTATCCAATACTTCTAATATTGGCTGTTCTTCTATTGCCGGCTTTGCTACCTTTGATATTAAGAATGCTGATTTCTCCAAAATAGCTGCCATCACTTAGGACCACAAATTGGGTAATTCCATCATCAGCAACTACTGCCAGCTTGCCTTCTTTGATAATGTACATCTCTCGTCCAATATCTCCTTTTCTGCAAATATAATCTCCAGGACTGTATACTTGCGGCTGGAGTTTCAAAACCAGTTCAACCAACAGACCAGCTTCACAGTCAGCAAAAATCCGAACTTTTTTTAGTGTTTCAAGGTGAACATTGATTGCAATCTCTGCTCTTAGTTTATCTGGCAGATACTTCAAGACTTCCCTTTCATCCACAGCCTTTTTGTTTGTCCACAGGTAGTCAAACCACTTTATAACTCTTTTTTCCATGTCTTTACTCACATTCCGAAAGTGCATATACTGCTTGATAGCATCAATCCTTGCTTGAAACTCTGCCCTGGCAGCATTCATGTTGGAGATCATAGAGCCCACATTACCAACAATGGTAGCAAAAATCAATACTCCGACCAAGAAGTCAACAACCACGAAAAAATACTCGGAGTCTCGTACAGGAGGGGGTGTTTCACCGATAGTAGTCAGCGTCAGTGTTGACCAGTAGAGACTGTAGACATACTTTCTAGTCAGACGGGCAAATTCAGGATCGGAGGTGTTGGGATAGACCCATGTGTCAGCCCCAAATCCGATGGCTTTTGAGATTGAGTAGTACACACAGGCATTCCAGTGAATAATAATCACGATGTACATGACAAGGTTAGAGATCCTGAAGATATTTGGGTAGTTTGTCCTTGTTTCTGTTCGCTGGAAGAATTCAAACATCCGAGCTACTCTGAGTAGTCTGTTTATTCTTAATTCTGGGTAATTCAGTCCTAACTTAAAGTATAAGAGATCAGTTGGTATGATTGACAGAAAATCTAATTTGAATTGAAAAGATGTCTTATATTTCTCTCGAAGCTTTTGCTCTTCTTTCACCAGAAGACCTTGCTCCAGGTAACCTAAAATCAAATTATAAATAATAAAAAATGTTACGACTTCAACTGTGTTGTGTTTAATGTCAATGCTAATCTACTTCAAAAAATATTTTGGGTGCAAGTTCCAGATGGTACATAACTTCTCTTACTTTTCAATAAGCAATTTCTTATTTCCAAATATTCAACTTAGTGCTATATGGTTCAGCTTGAGCTAAACTATACAGCTTTGAAAATTAAACATTTCTTGCTATGATTCTTTCCCTCCACTTTTCCACTATGGTGAACATCTGAAAAAAACCCAAAAGCCCAAAAAACTACACAGGCTATAGGAAGGGTGGTTAATGAGGGAAAGAATTTGAATATGGGAATTTCAATTCCATATTGAGTGTATCTACTCAATAGCTCTGGATGAAGGATAAGATTTTAACAGAAACAGTTGCGGCTGAAGTTAATTGGATGTCTTGCTTGCTCAACAGTCTTGAAAAGCAAGCAAATACTTGAATCTCCTTAAATACAAAATACAGATTTAGGTGCTCATTTTTCAGAACCCCTGATTCTCGGCTGCATCGCATGTTTATTTCGTCTGGTTGAGTCAGCTGCAGGCAGAACAGCTTGTATCTAGCTTACCTCATGCCTAGCTTACCTCAGGCTTTATGTATTTGAGTAATACATCAGAGTTTCTCCTATTTTTACAGGTCACAGACTGCAGTCTTTCAGAGATTTAACCCGATGTCTTTTTCGCTATTGCACCTCATCAAGATACTCAGATAATAAGAGTAGTAGTATTCTGAATATTTTAAAACACGTGACAAAAATACATGAAAAGGAATAATTAATCATTGAGTATACTTACCAGTTCTTGTCCGTACGAACATGTCAGCAACATAGATGGCATCAGAAACATAATCAATAATAAACCATACCACTAGGTAATCGTGCTGAAGCTCATCAAAACAGGCTCTGAATAGGAAAAGACAAAAGTAAATTGCCATTAAATGAAAATTAAATACTTGCATGAAATCAGTGATGAATAAATTTTATCTATTTAGGGATCTTACAATTTGCCAGAAGTTTTATATAGTCATTAAAGGAGTACATCACCTAGCAATAATCATGGTCCAGTTGTACATGACAGGCATTGTGATGCAAAACAACCAGTTGTAATATGTATTTCCTGCTGGATCAATAATGAAAATATCTTTCTTCTTCCTAAGTGATAGGCAGGAAAAAAAAGGAGATTTAATGAGACACTTAAAATACACATAATAATTTTTGAGGAATGAAGCATTCCAGAAATTGTTATTGAAAAATAAATGGTCTTTATTAAAGGTAAGCTTCCTTGCTTGAATGCATGGAGAACATGAAGCTGTTTGTTAGGTGCGACTTGGGATGCAAACTTTAGAATCTAAATTTTGCTGAGAAAAATCAGCTTGGCAGTCTCACTTCAGTTTGTAGTGGCACATGTAATTTCAACCTTTTTAAATTAATTTGTTTCCTACCCAATTAACTGTCCCGTCTGATAATTGATTTGATCATCTTTCAAAAAATAAAATGATTATGTGACTTCTAATGTTTAAATAAGTGAGGTAAATCATGTCTTTCTCACTGGCAAAAGTCTAGCTCTGAGAAAGATGAAATACTGACATAGTTTACATAAAGAAACCAAAGAATGTGAAATCATGCAACACAAGTTCCTACTGCACTATTTTAAGTTTCTCTTCCTTGCCCAGCAAATTATGAATTTACCAAGCAAAAGGCAAAGCAAGAACTTCTAGATTATAGAAGAGTTTACTTTCTCGTAGGTGCCCTTATGTGCAGAAGAGATTGCTTTACACTGGCTACATCTTTTGCTGCAGGGTGTTGTCCAAAAAATAGTGACTAACTAGAATCCAAAGGAGATTTTTCTTGATTAATTTTTTCAGATCAATTCCATGCATGCATATTTCGGTTGTCCACATATGAAGTTAAATCAGAACAACTCTACTCTAAGGAGAACAACAGCAGTCTGTACACTCATTCACTAGAGTATAAGCATGTTGTTTACAGAATGTCCATGAATGGATTCAGTTTTACATCAAAAGCAGTTTTATTGGACTAACATAGACAGGACCTAACTGAAAAATACTTACTCTTCTTTATTTTCTTTCTTCTTGGACTTATCTTTATTTTTGTTCTTCTCCTTTTTTTCCTTGTTCTTTTGTGTTTCTCCATCCTTTTTTTTTTCTGACTTGCTAAGAAATAGATTTACATTTTCAGTTGTTACAGACTAAGTTAAAAAATACTTGGAAATAAATTAATGTCTTTGAAATAGTAGTATTATTACTCTTTGTCTTACCTCTTCTTTTCTTTTTTCTTTTTCTTCTCCTCTCTAAGGAAAAGAAAAATATGATAGGCTCATATAGGGATGCACATAGCCATTGCTTCCACATTTATTTATTATCATAATCTGAATTCAGTAAGGATAACATTATACTTAGGTGTTTGGCCTTCAAAAACTGGTTTGCTTATTGTATTCACATAGAACTACTTTTATTTTAAATTAATAACTTTGGTATTGAGAATTATCATCATAATTGATGCGCATGAAGTTCAAATGTACGTGCAGTCTCTTTTGGGATTACTCGAACAACATAACTGTTTATAAAGAAATTATTGGATATATATAATTCTTTTTCATTGCTGCTTAAACAACCAATATTGCAGTACTCTCATTTTATGAAATGGCAAAGATACTTACTCGTCTTTATTACTATTGTTGTTAATATTGTAGCGTGCAAATGCACCAGGTAGATACCGTTGCCTAGGGAGCAGCAAAACAACACAGTTACATGATATCTGCTGAAATACAAAAAAACGTTTAATCTAAATTGTCACAGACTGTTTCTCACCATTTTAATCATGGGCTAAGTTATGTAAGGAAATTGAAAGAGGACGGATTCTAATATCCTAAATATCTATAATAAGCAATATATCACAATCTTTAAAACTTTACTTATTAATAGAGGGTGAAGAAAATTAGATGATGGCAAGTATCTGTGTTTGGTTAATCCCATCCAAATTATCAAAGAAAAAAACCCAAACAGATGCAAAATGGTAAATTTGACATACCTGTTTTCCCCTTTGTCCATCGGTCCAGGGTCCTCACTGGTGTCTTGTACTACCACACTGGGAACAATTGTATGGGAGTGATGGGTCTCAATCACTCCTACCTTCATGGTCAAGTTTGTCTTTCCTTGGGTTATTGAAGAAGACTGATTTAAAAAAGAATCAAGTAATTTCACAACTAGCAGAAGTAACAAGCAATTTTTGTTTTTCTAAAGATGAATCCTTTATATCCTTGCTTCCCCCCAAACCAACAAAAGTGTTTCCAGTTTCCTCTCTCCCATGACATTCCCACCAGACAAGAAAGGGTGCTGTGGGTGCTTCAGTGTGCTGAATGACCAGGCAACTGCCGCTAAAGAGAATGTTGAACGCATCTTTCTCTTAGAGGAAGCATTAATTTAGGTCTTTCTCCTGAGCCTAATCACATACTTTGAAAATATTTAGACAATTGTGTTTGAAATGTCTACTGCTGTTTCATTTGATTTTGAACCGAAGGCTCATAATTTACTGTATCAGGATGGATAAGTAGATTCATGCACAGGTGACATCCTGAAAACTAGACTAGGAAGCATCCATTGGTTGTATGTCCAAAGAAATTTCAGTATGTCTGACATCTGGGAGTTATACTCTGTTGAGAGCAAACAGTAGGTTCTGTAACTGGGAACTTAAAGACTGATGTTGTACTGAGTATATGAGTATATACCAAGTACTCCTTACTCATAGAGCAAGTTGGACATAAATACCTACATGGAAATGGTAGTGGCTGTTCATGTCTGTTTTGTTCATCTCAATATTAAAAAAACTGAAAATGTTGTAGTGTACGTAACTTCTGCTCTCCCTTCTCACCACTATTCTTACAATTTCTGAGTTATATCTTGTCATCAATGAGACTGCCAACTCTTTGGGCATGAATTGTGTCTACAAGTGTGATCTGCTCTTGGCAGGGCCATTTAGATAAGATTATAAACCAGATGCTATCCACTGCAGTGACAATAGCCCTGTGCATGTGAAAACAGAGTAGAGAGATGTCTGGAAGCCACAAACTGACAAATGAGTGGCTGTACCACTAAGTGAAGTCAAATGCCATAGAATGAATCAGACTTAAAGAAAGTACTTCCATTCTGTAGTCAACCACACTGCAAAAGAGAAGCAGGATGATACAGCTGCCACACTACTCCCAGACTTATGTGACTTTCCTTATTAGTCGATGAAACTAGGACTATTCCTACACACGAAATAGGAGAGAAAACCGATGTTTCTAGTAGTCATCAGACATGAGTGACACATGGTGCAAAAAATAATACAGCAATATACAACATTCTACAAAACAGAAGGATAAAGATTGAAGATTAAGATGTGTTCTTCCACAAATAGTCCTAAATGTAGTCCAGCATTGCTGGTCCATCTTTAAATGCTTAAGAGCAAGTATCAGATCTAAGATGTCACATAAAGAGATTCTAAGTTTCTAAGACATGGTAAACATTAGGTTAGATTCACTAGGAGCCTAAAAGCTGTAACAGGATTTCCACTGACTTACTCCAAGGATAAATTGTGTTTGAAAGTGTGGAGATTGTAAGTACGACAGGTTGAATTAAGCAAGCTTTATGTCTGCTTACAGGTGCTCTGAAAGCTGTGCTAATGCCGGCACACAAAATTCCATCCTGATTTAACCTATATCCTCCACAGAGCCACACTGGAGTCCACACAGCTCACAAATAATGGTGCAAAATAAAGCTGTGTCCAACCATTTCCAATCACTCAGCACCAGACAAATGCAAATGTATTAATCTCAAGGGAAATCATTCCTCCAACAGAGTGGGCTCTAAACCAGTCAGTTCACATTAGGACTCCTAGTACCAGCATTTCTACATAGGCACTGATTTTTCATGTTTATCTTTGCTCTTTGAGTCTTCTTTAGTTTCAAGAGCAAAACCCCCCATCTTTGACTTTGTGCTATCTGGACATACTGATTTGCAGATGTACTAAAAGTTAAAGATGATGAGAAGTGTGGTAAAATAGGACATGTACAAAAATCCACACCCCTCCAGAGTATGTAGCCTAGAGGTTGGGGAAAAATCTGTATCTGCTACCATGCTCTGTTCTTCAGGTAAAGAGGATTTTCTGTGCATTTTTGTAAATAAACAGATTTCTCTGGCTCTGTTAATGTCTGTTGTAAGTGGAAGCACTGTGGGGTGCTTTGTGTTCTGCCGAAGGAGACGTGGCAGCCATGCGTAGAACTTGCTGGGAAAGAGGAGCTGCCATTTGGGGCAGGACTAGAGATTTCATCTTACTGCAGCATTGGATGCATTAAGTGGGCATAGAAATTGGATGTATTTACTACCCTGTAGTCTCAAAATACTAAATCTGAATGTTGGGTGACTACTGCACCAGGTTGTTTCCCTTGTCGGTCAGTCAGGATATGTAGCACAAGAATATCTTCAAATCCCATTAGTCTTAAAGCAAATTGTGGGGAGTTTTGAAATGCTTGAGTCTAACACACAGAAATGCTAATGCAGCACGTGCGCAGTGCAAGTTGAACAGACACAGTAATTGTTCCTGTTTTGGGGACCATGGTTACAACATTTCTGTGACAAAAGCCCGACACTGGGAACAGTAGAAAATGTCTCATTAAACTCAGTGGTCCCAGAACTCACCTTAATGCGTTTTTTTGTTGTATTATAGAGGGTTTTCAAACAATATTTCAGATGCTTTTTACTAAATTGTATCACTACCATGCTTCCTATTCTGTAGTCACACATATTTTTCTTAAACTGATACATTATCACAAATTGTTACAGTGCTTTTATTTTAATAGTCCAATATTCATTTTCACATTATCATATTTAGGTAGTAACTTTGAAAGGTAATACAGATAAATTCTTGCTTTAGAGGTATTCTAGATTTTTACCATATTGTTTTTACTGTATCATCACAAATAGTTTGCTTTTACTATCTTGGATTTTTAAATGTGACTACTATGATAAACGACTAAGTTTTCAAACATTATGGCCTAAAAACTAATTCTATTAATTACTATACATCAAAATGTTTAGTAAGGTTGCAAGAAAATGAAGGCAGTATTATCCTTTTACAGGATTGTAGTGAATGGAAGATCAGCTTCCATCTCTTCTGCTCTTTTATTTTGCCTATTTCTCACTTTCTTACTGGCCCACCACATTCGCTTCTCTAGTCATCATTTTCAGAGAGAAAATGCTTCAAGTAAGGATATCCCAGAACAGAATTTGGTGTCATATAAAGATCTACCTTTTTTCTTTACAAAAAGCAGCAAAAAATCTTCATTAATATTAAAATCTGCAAAATCTCTCTTTTCTAACATGCAGAGTCCTTAGCAGCTCTGCAATAAGCAGTTTCATCAATGTGCATGCTTACCTTGGCAATGTAATCTGCTGCTTCTAATAGCGATTTCAGTCCTTTAAATCAGCCACGTTTCCTTAGTACGTAAGCAGAGCCACCATGAAAAGCTATATATAATCAACATTTCATACATAAATCCCTTATTGATCGATTTCTCAACCAGTCAGTCCCATGTGCAGTTCTCTGAATTACTCCCAGGGAAGGACATGGATATTAGAGGAGGATTTCCTTCACCTAGTGATGGATTTTGAGATTTAGAGAGAGATGAAAGTGACAGTGGCAGTCACTATTATCCCTCACCTGAGCAGAAGCTTACTAGCCCTATCAACATGCACAAGAAGAGACAAATATTGGAGCATACTCTGTCTGGAAACTAAAAAAAATATTATTGTAAATGACTATATATTCGGTATTGGCTGCTGGCCCATTTTCTTAACATTGCAGATGCTTTTTTACTGTAGTAACAGGTCTTTACTAGAATAGATAAAACACTATAAATGGAAATTTCCTGTTTATTTTAATGGGTTTATCATATTGCTGAATAATAGGGAATACCATTTTAAACTACTGAAAGTTCTTAACTAATCTAACATAACTTTTACATTCCTATTTTGATGCTTAAAAAAGCCCACAAATTGTGAACATGTATTTAGTGGAACATGCCATGATGATGACGTTTTAAGACACTGAACTAATCTTCAGGTTTGGTATGGATTATGACTTTGCAAAATGGTTTGTAAAGTAGCTGCAGTCCTCCTCCATAAGAAATGTGCAATGGTTCACCTGCAGAGGCCACACAATCACAAAAGCTCCCAAGAGGATCCTAGTGTACTTTGAAAGAGAAGAGGTTGAGGTGTTTGCATACCTCAGCTTTCTCATTTCACTGCTGGATGCCATGAGAATGAGGAAAATTAAGTTTTCAGGAGCTGGAGTGATTGTTTTTTTAATCTGGCATGTTTTACATGGCCCATTTTGGAAAAAAAAAAAGGCATTGCTGAGCATGAAGCCCAGCGCAGAAAATCTTTTTAGCAGCAAAAAGAGTGAATGTTCAAACTTGAAATGGGATCTTCCCCACAACTGAGACATAGCTAAAGTTACTGAATTGCTTTTTAACTTTGCTTCACAACAAGCAGAATCCAGGAAAGCAGTCCAGCCCCTGGGACCCCAGGATTAAGATACATTTGTTTCCTTAACCAAGAGCAGGAGGAAGCAATGCCACTGGCATTCATATGAACCAACTTAAATCTTGCAGCCTGGCTGGTGGAGTGGTCATTCCTAAGTGGATTGACACATTGTAGATTTAATCACAAACCTAAAATGACGTTCAGTATCACAGGTCAGCCTCCTGACCAGAAAAAAAAATTAGACACATGTGGTGCTACGACTTTCCAACCCTGAAGGCAGTCAGTCCATTTTCTAGGAAAGAGAATAAGCATTTGAAATTTAAAGAATAAAAAATCTTTTCAATAAAACAGTAATGGGCAACAAGGAAATGCATAACATTATGCCCAGTGGAAGCCAGGTATACAAATCTACAGTAAGGTATCCAACATAACAAATGGACGAAGTGAATAATCTAAGTTCTGGGATATGTTTCATTGTTGTCTTCAAAGGGCTGAAATACAACACCTATCCTAAAATAATAGATATGAAAGGAACCTCAGAAGGTCACTGCATCCAGCTAGTATTGAATCAGCACCAGTTTTACCTCTGTCATTCTTATGGGTTTTTGCCTGGTTTGCAGTTTGAAATATCTCAATGTTCAATGCTGAGCAGTGATTTTGTGAATATGTGGTGACACTGAGTGACTGGGACCTATGCCTTGTTGTGTGTCACACGTACACCAAACTAATTGTGAACTCCTGCGTTTGGTGCATACCTTTGTCCAAAAGTTTTAGATGACCAACCAAGCCAGGCAAGTCTATGCTGTGTCTCTCAAGTCGTTATGAATTACAAAGGAGATACACCTTTTTATTCTGGTGGAGAACAGTCAGTTTTCTTTTAAAAAAAGCAGTCCTGTAAAGAAACTCTGACATATTTTTTCTTATCTCTCTTACCATGGAGTTCTTCAAAGAAGTTCTCAAACAGAGGAAGGTGAGTCCTACTGGGCCAGACCAGTTCTTTGTCTGACAGTGGCCAGGACCTTACTTACCTGCAAAGAGGTTTGCAGGACAAGTTCTGGGTGAGCTCAACGCAGTGATCTCAATTCTGCCCTCCTTTAAAAGCCAATTACATAGTTGTCATTGACTTCACTGACAATTACATCAGTTCAGTGTCAATATTTTTTCACAGATATTTTCCCTGTCATTTCGTATATTCCAGTGAAGTAACCTTGACTGATGGGAGAATGACCGCACTAATGGATTATTGTTTTAGTAGGCCAGCTTTAATCTATTTTTGTATCTCGCCTTGTCATCATCTGTAATTCTCCTCAATCCTATTAAAGCTACCTCTAGTTTCAGACACCCATAACCAAAACACTAGAAACATTATACATATGTATTTATTTATAAATAAGCAGGCACAACATTGCCTTTCAGCTTACTGTGTGGTAGCTGTGTACACAGATGGGTGTTTGGATTGGGACCACAGTTTTGGCAGGCTTATTTTCTGCAAATATTGTTCTGGCTTTTCTAGTGCTGATGCGATTTCAGCAATGAATGTCATGTTGGAAGTGCTGCAGCTGAGAAGGCTCCAGGGCTTCTGCCTTGTTTAATACTCTTTTGTGTGGACTGGTGTTACAGGGAATTCAGTGTCATGAAGCACATTTGGCCCAAAAGAGGCTTGGTGACTGGAAAATCATCAGCGCAGACAGTGTCTCCACCAGTAGGTGGTACTGTATTTTTGCTTTAACGTTAAATGGGGGCTTGATGGAGAGGGAAGAAGTAGAAGCAATTTAAGATGCGTGTTAGATTCCCATGTGCAGATGAGGCTAGAATCAGAAAGCACTGGACAGACTGCAAGCCTTCTGTGGACATGAGTGCTATCAGGCACACAGTACCTTCTAGCACCACACCGTGTGCTAGAAGACTATGTCAAAGCCTTTTACTAGCGTCTTCCAGGTCCAGACCCTGGTTTTTGCATGACTACTCTGAGCAGGGATTAGCACCTCTGAAATGTCCACAGACATGACAAGTGCTGTGTCTGGCCATGCCCAGCAGTTATTTGTGTGCCCTGAGCTGAACCTGCAGTGAGGCTATCCTTGTGCTACCCAGGTTGGGGTGGCTTGAGATGTCTCTTCTCCTCCCAACCTGGAACCTGCAAGGAACAGAGGGACTGGCCCACCAGAAAACTCTGTGGGAAAAACTAGAACTTCATTCAATAATATCACTGGGATAAAGAGTAAGTGTGGTGACCCTGCAGGACTGCCAGTAGCTCTGAACAGTCAGTTAGGATTTCTGTTTAGCAGAATTTTATTTCAAGCTAAAACAACATAGGAAATCTGGGTTGGTTGCACAGAAGAATGATGCTAAAATGTTTACACATACAAAGCTGATTCAACTGAGATTAATTCTACTTAACAGAAAATCATCAATATATGATAGTCACTGATAAGAGTGGTAGAAAACGCACTGTAGTTAAAATAGATTTGATATATCTAGCCTTGCTTGTCTTTCATTCATTGTAATAAAGTAGGAGTTAAGGTGGCACTATCTGGGCATTCTTAAGGCAACATGTATAGGATTCATCTCTTCATAGCAAGTACAGCAAGCTAATCATACTGAACTGCAATCTAGAGGCACCATTTTTTGTCTCAGTTTAAGTTAATTCCCCCACATGTTGCTCCTGCAGATCTAGACTAAATCACCAGCATTTGGGGCAGATGGAGTTCCCATGGTCAGAGCTCCACTCTCAAAATGAGCTCAGTAATTTTTGTGTGGGTACATGCCATACAGGTAATAAACTTGTTTGTAGCCGCCGTATTGAACAGAGCTCACGTTTGGACACTGTCGGGTAGCAGCGACTGCAGGCAGAGAAGAGTTATGCAGAACAGGGAAGCTGAGCAATGATGACAGGACTTCAAAATGCCATAGGCAGCTTTCCTAAATAATATTAGAAAAAAAGATAGATCTTGCTTCACGTCTGCACCTGGACTAGCTGCACAGTGAACAGTTTTTCTCACTGTGGTGAAACCAGTTGGCGTTATCTTCAGTATTTACAATAATATAATTAAATACTGCATAATAATACACATAAGGAACTCGATGTAGATGTGTATGAGCAAAAAAATCCTCAACAAAATTAAAGAATTTATGACAAAGCCAAGAAGTCACACAAACTTTGTTTAATTAAGTCATTCATGGCTAACACAGAGGCAAGATGGGTTTTATTAATGCACAAAAATGTGGTTTCCAATTACTGTTTTATTTATAAATGTAAAAGTATAAAGTTGGCTAGATATTCAGTGCTTCCATTTTAATTGATAACCGACAAATAAAGTCAGTGCTTACTTAACAGTCAGTTTCAGCAAATCTTTCATTGCATAAGTAACAGAATTTTAATATAACTTCTCTCTTGCATTTTCCCTACATTTAATGGAAAAAATTAGTACAATAACCCAGGAAGGCATAGCAGGGTTTCATAACATCCCTATTTCTCTTTGGGAGAAATGGGAACTGCCACAAAATTGCTTTGACTGTTAGTACATGCATATGGTTACTTCATACACAAAAAGGCTGACCTGTGCTTAGCCATAGCTGGCATAGCTCCACTGAAATAAGTGGAGCTGCGCTGATTTGCGTTAGCTGATGAACCAGGCATTGCTCTAAATCAGTCACAGGTGCTGTTTGAATGGTAAACTAGCATCTTTTTCCTCTTCATGTCAGATGATAAAATTGTATATCAAGACTTTATTTGCTTTCCCATTTGACCTTTACATGTCATCCAAAACAAAGAAAAATATATCAATGTTGATAAATTACTTTTATGTAGTTTCTTTCTTCCTGGCCAAAAGAACATTGTCTCAAAGTTCTTTGAAATTAGTTAAGTATGCAAAGTACTAATCATCAATGAAGTATACACACATGAAGTATACCCACTCCCTCCTGTAATTATATTAGAGATTGCATGTTCTTTATGTCTGTCCATTGACTTGGATTGTTAGCTACAAGGTTTTTGTGCCTTTATATATTTTCTCAGAAAAAAAGAGTTTCATAATGTTTTCACAGTTCATTGCAGATTTAAAAACATGAAGCATGAGCTACGTAAGATTTTCAACCAGGAAACAAGTAAGTGTATAGAATCATTTAGGTTGGAAAAGACCCTTAAGATCATCCAGTCCAACTGTTAACCTGACACTACCAAGTCCACCACTAAACCATGTCCCTAAGTGCCACGTCTACACATCTTTTAAATACCTCCAGGGATGGTGACTAAACCATTTCCCTGGGCAGCCCATTCCAGTGCTTGACAACCCTTTTGGTGAAGATAATCCAGTATCCAATCTAAACCTCCTCTGGCTCAATTTGAGGCCATTTCCTCTCATCCTTTTACTTGTTACCTGGGAAAAGGGACTGACACCCACCTCTCTGCAACCCCCTTTCAGGTAATTGTAGAGAGCGATAAGGTCTCCCCTCAGCCTCCTCTTCTCCAGACTGAACAACCCCAGCTCCCTCAGCCGCTCCTCATCAGACTTGTGCTCCAGACCCCTCACCAGCTTCGTCGCCCTTCTCTGGACACATTCCAGCAGCTCAGTGTCCTTCTTGTAGTGAGGGGCCCAAAACTGAACACAGGATTCGAGGTGCGGCCTCACCAGAGCCGAGTACAGAGGCACAGTCACCTCCCTACTCCTGCTGGCCACACTATTTCTGATACAGGCCAGGATGCTCTTGGCCTTCTTGGCCACCTGGGCACACTGCTGGCTCATATTCAGCCACCTATCGACCAGTCTGTATCTCAGATTAAATATTTTATTCATTAATTAAAAAGACTTTGATGTCCATGGTCTGCTAAAGGAGTTGGCCTGTACAGAGGCAGATCCGCAGAAGTGTTAACGACATTGTTTCTCAGTATTCTTGTTCTGGGTACTGCACCGCAGTGAAGCCCTGACCAGCACATCAGCAAGAGCTGTGCCAGGGGAAGAGGTGGTCTCTGGCAGCTCACCCTCTCCCATGCTCTCTGCTGCCTCAGCAGGCCCTGCAGATGTTACCACCACCCTTCTCTGCAGATCTGCCAACTTGAGTTGCTTGCAAGATCAATGCTTCATGTGCTTCAGTCAAATTGGAGGAAGCTGGAAAATTGACACATTTTGACAGAAGCAGGGGTATGAACATGCAGATTTGACAGATCTGAAGGGGCACAGAGCAAAAATAGGAGTTGGGAGCAGACTGCAGGCATCTATCTGTCCATATACGTGGTTTTATCCTATGGGCATGATTATGTTGTACAAGAAGATGGACGTTTGCTCCCAAATTTTCAGATTGTGCTTTAAGATTTTAATTTAACTGTTTAAAATACTATTTAAAATTATTGCTTTTTTTTGTAGCAGTAACCTATGTTTTAGAAACGTTAAAGCAGAGAAGTCAAACTCTTTTTATAAGGCAGCCTGCACTGGGTTCAGGCCACCTTCCGTAGAAGTTCTTATAAGGTAGATGTTGTAAAGATAAAGTGGACAGGTAATTAAATGCACAAAACCAAATGCAACGCTCCTTTTCTCCTAACATACAGAGCACTGGCTGTGTTAAAAAATAAGTACAGAAGTAAAAAATGTGAGTAAGACATTGAAACTGCTCTCTTGGTTTAACCCCAGGACTGCAAAGTCAAGGATGCCTAAAGCAGGGAAAATCGAGTTACTTTGCTGACACTGTCACCATATTTCACTGGTCTGCACCAGAGCTAAAACTTTTCAGAAACAAAGATGATTAATTTAGGTGCTGTGCTGCAAAGCATGGTTAAAACTCTGCTAGTCTCAAGCCAGCATATCCCTGTGATGCTCTGTGGAGCTGTGTTAAATTCGCAGCTCAGTTTGGCTCCAGTTTGGGAAGTCCTAAAGCTCCTCAGACTATCCCAGGGAGTTTGCTGGGCAACCCTAGGTTAGCATGCAATGGTTTATTAAGACGTACATTTTGTAAATGTTAAATTTGTAAATAATGTTAAAAACAAGGGCTTAGACTTCCGCCTTGAAACTATTGATTGGGTAATTAAGATAATTGTTTCTTATGACACCCTGGGACCTGTTCAACCACGGGAAGTCATCTCAGGGTAAGTATCACCGGGCGCTGCCCTTGTTCTGCCAAGCTGGGGGGGTCCAGCCAGGGGGATCCCCGCCTGCCCGCAGAGACAGCCATCAAGGCTGGCGCAGGCAGCCCCTCACACACGGACATGGTTGCACGTTAAATCTGCTCACCTCTTCTCCCGGGTGTGAAGGGGAGGACACCTGTGGAAACTCCTCCCTGCGTGCCCGGTCCCCGCCAGGACGCGCCCACAGGCGCGGCGGGGATGCCACCTCCACTTCCAGGGGCCAGGCCGGGAGCCGCGGGGCGCGCCCAGGTGCGCCGGGCCGCGCCCGGGCGGGCGGGCGGAGCCGCCGCCGCCCGCGCCGCCGCGGAGCCCGCCTAGGGGGCGCCCCGCAGCCATGGGGCACCGCGAGGCGCTGCCCGCCCGCCCGTCCTGCCACACGGGTCTGCCTGCGCGGGCGCGGAGGGGGAGCTGGGGGCGCGGGGCTGCGCGGGGGGGTGCGCGGCGCTGGAGGGAGGGCGCGCTGGGGACGCGGCGCTGCGTGGAAGGTGCGCGGCGCTGCGCGGGGAGTGCGCGGCGCTGGGGACGCGGCGGTGCGCTGGGGACGCGCGGCAATGGGCGGAGGTGAGGGTGTGGGGTATGTGCGCGGCGCCGGGCGCCGCTCCTGAAAACCCCCGCGCTGCCTCCGCGCCCGCACCGCGGGAGCGGCTATCGTGAGTCCTGTATACGTAAGACTTTGCTCCGCCGTGACGTCACGCAGTTGTTCTCAGAGGAGTGTGGCGCTGCAGGCGCTAGGGAGGCTCCTGCGCTGCTTCTCCCGTGGCTGGCTCGTGTATAAACCCTCTTTTCGGCATCTTTTGTGCATTTGTGTGAATGGGGTGTGCCGGGGAACGAATCCTTGCTGATTCTCAGGACACTGACTTTCAGCCCCAGTAGCCAGGCCTGGGCGAGAGTGGGCTTGGTATTTCCCGGGTGACCGAGAAAGGCATTTCATGTTCCTGCCAGGTGTGAGCTGAGTCGTGAGCGCAATAAAAATGGTCAAACTACACGTCTAATCAAAGCAAATAGTTTTCCAGATGACTTCGGACCAGCATCTTCAGCGGTGGGCTAAAAGCTAAGCTGGCTGTCACTAGTGAACCGCAGGGCACGTTAGTCCTAGGCTTTTGCCGGACTGCAAGTTAAAGTTGCTACAAGGACTGTGTAGTACCAGGCTAGCTGATCTACCCCACTCAGGTAATATTTAGGTGTTTGAGAAAACATTTTCGGATTTAGCTGAGACATAAAAACACTTCAGAAGTTACAACAGTGGCCGCCGCAACTGGTTTCCTGTTGCTATCAACCTTGAGCCAGAGCTTGGAGAGTTTATTTCTGCAAGGAGGGGTTCTGCTGACGGGTTCATGTTTGTTAACGTTTGGAAGTGGGAGGTGAAACTAGCTTAGCTACAGAAACTGGGTGCTGAGCAAGCCAGGCGGCCTCAGAGATTTGTCACCTTCCTCAGTCCTTCCAGGTAATCTTTAGGCTGGTCACAGTGGGGAACAAAGTGATAGTAATTCCTGGATCAGCCTCCTCTTCCCAGCTCTCAGATGGTTCTTTGATCAGTGGAGTGACGTACCACTTTACATGCAAGTGGAACAAATGACACATTTTTTAAAACTAGAAAAAGCTTCTCAGCACAATAAACAGAGATCACAACCATTCAAGATTACCTTTCTCAGCTGGCAGACGGAACAGGCAAAAAATTCAAGGTCTCTTTGTAAATGTGAGCAAAGATTGTATTTCAGAAAGGAGAGAAGCATCCTGTGGCAGTCACTGAGTGACTTACTATAGATGGCATGTTAAAATATTGATTATTCGATGTCGTAAGGTCTGCTGGGGATGGAGAACTTAAGAATCGGTAGAAGAAGTAGTAGTAGTGTCATATGGAAAGGAATAAGCCTGCCATTCCTCTCCAGCTAAATGAAAGTACAGCATTCACAAAAAAGGGGAGAAGAGTGTTATTTTCTTCATTTTAGAAACCCAACACACTGATAGAAAGCTGCCTTTACCATTGCAGGTAGCTAAAAGACCATATTTATCAAGAGTTTTTGTCTTGATGCTTTCCTTTAATTAAAGGCAAGAACTGTTGCTGCTTCTCACATAAAGCCTGTAGTAGCTGAGCAGTGGTGGTACAGCCTTTGCCAGTCTGGTTTAGCATCATTATAAGGTATTGAGAGCTAAGGGATTTTGTTCATTGGCAACCTCTCTGCTTTTTTGCCTTGCCGTGATGCATGTTAGCTAAGAGAAACATTTATGCTTAAAGGACTTTTCTGTAATTTTCTTTTGTAATTTAACCTTTAATAATTATGTCAAAACTTAAGTATATGCAAAATTGTCGTCTTCTGAGACTATGGTAATACTTTACGATTTTAAAATACTTTCAGATACAGATGCAAATCCCATTTCTTTTTCATTATACAATTGCAACTTCTAGTATTGATAAGATGGCAGAATACTGTCTGTCCTACACACTATGGAAAAGTAGTTTCATGTAGTTGTAAATTCTTTAAGTTTTTAATCTTCAGCTGCAGAATGTGGACATACCCATCTTGTGGGACCATTTTTACGAAGTCTGGCTTAGCAATACAAAACAACTCCTGTAAGATAGAAACTCTCTTGGCAAACAAGGAAATGTGATTGCACAGCCCGAAAATCAAATTATAACTTCCTGTAGTGTGTTTGTTGTCCAGTATGGCACAGGACAACTGGGAGCCAGTATTCATTCTCAGTTCCTTACTTGTAAAGGGCGGTATCTCCCAGTGTTAATATGAGCATTGTCAGCTGCAAATGAAGATATGCTGTCAAATTTCATACTGTTTTTAATACTTTAGATATTATAAATATTCCTTCCTAAACAGTATTACGTGAATTATCCAAGGCTGCTTATTGTTAATCATGCAGTGAAGTACTTTTGACAGAATATTAGTATTTCCAGAGCTTAGGTATGAACAGACACAGAGGCACATCCTTTTCTACCAAGTTTCCAAGTGGGTTTTTTTTTTCAGTTGGAAAAAAAAAAAAGTGAGTCTATTACTGATGATGCCACACAGCAAGATAAATCCTTCATGTGTCATTTTAATTACAGGGGAAACATGGAAAACAAAATTATTTGTTGCATCCAATGCTTTAGGTGAATCACAACGGACTGAGCTTTTGTACTTCTGCATCTGCTGTTTCATATTTTAACATGTCTTTGCAACAAAACCTTCCTTTCCAAAAAGGCTGTCCTTAAAAGCTATTCCAGCCTAGATTCTCTGATCCACGCTGTTTGCGTGCTTCAGTCTACCATGAGAAACTGTGAAACATCAGCCCAGGCTACTGTAAGCCCTGCCGCAGCGTTGCTGCCTGTCCCCTGCTTCCCCATGCAAAATAATGACTCCTTTTGTTCTTGGAAACGCAATACCTCTTCTTCCTTTAAAAAACACTCCGAGGCTGATGGCAATGATGTCATTCCCACAGGCTGTCATCGTAGTGATAAGCTGATAAGGCTTGGCTGGTGGAAAGTGTGAAGCTTCAGTCTCAGCTCAGGAACACCCAGCTCTGCAGCTGCGTTGCAGAGACAGCAAGGGGACTGTCCCTTGCAGGCTGTGGTCTTCCTCCAGCTAGGGGTTGTTGAGGTGAGATGAAAACTGCTGTGAGTTGTAATGAGGCCTCCACCTCAAAATTTTATGATTGGTTAAAGAAGATCTGGCTTACACAGTAGTCACTGAACAATTTCAATAAAACGTATTAGTACCCATATGCAGCAAGGGTTTGCTCCCTATATAGATTTTTTTTTCCTTCTTATTTTTCTTTGTTGTTTCCATACCTCAGCTACAAATGTAAAAACAGAAGACTGGCATAACAGCAGGCTTACTCTAGCAGGCAAAGTCTGAAATCATGGATTTGGCTATATGTTTGTGTTTTGGGGATGTGGTCTCTGCACAACGCAGAGCAACCCTTTCTTCTTGAGGTTTCATGTTAGCTTATACGATTTAAAGTTGAATTTTACATTGAAGATAATATTTTATTGTTGCATTCCTTGGTATTGCCCTAATTGCTTGACTGAGCCAATGTATTGCAAAAATATATATCTAAAATAAGGCATGCACTTGTGAATTACAAGCGTGGGTAATGACCTGGGGCAGCATTGTGTATGTTGTGTGGATTTTTGCAAGTTATTTGCATGGTCAGAAATGACAAGTGCTCTGCGAAGATGTGGAAAGGAGTGGGCAGTGCGAGGATGGGACTCCTTCAGAGCTGTGCCCGGTTAATGAATCACTTGTCCTCCTTTTTCTCCTCCCAGGTGCTGTGCTCTCTTTTGCTTGCCATGACTCCTGCCAAGCATGGTGCCAGATTATCAACGTGTCTGAATCCCACTCTTCTCTCCTCACCTCTATGGATGGGACTCTCAATGAAACCAGCCGGAGCATTTTCACGCCTGCTGGAAGCAAATATCGCCTCTACGTTGGCTTGGCTTTGGCAATAGGTTCCAGTATCTTCATTGGTTCTAGTTTCATACTGAAGAAGAAGGGACTTTTGAAACTGGCAGACAAAGGAGTCCCCCGAGCTGGTAAGTGGTGGTGCCTGCCTTGCTCCTGCTGTGGACACTAACGCCTCTAACTCGGCAAAATCAAGGTTTGAGTCACAGATCACACGTTTAAAGCTGTCATAATTGAAAACCATCATACTTTAATGGTGATCAGAAGTCCTGTCTTGGCTAGGGATGGAAATATGGTGTGATTACAGGGACTGAGATTTCAGAATTCTTCGGGCTGTTGTGGCAGCGGTCGGTATTAAATCTAGTGAGCTGGTGTTATTTCCTCCCTGACAGCAGTTAGATACCAAATAAAGTTCTCCCTTTGTCTTACCCTTCAATATGCCTTTCTGTCTCTTTTTTCCCATCTTTTTCCCCCTCATTTGAGATGGAAATTCTTAAGACGATAACTAGGTTTAGTTCTTTTTTAAAAAAAGAAAGTGCAATGAGCTGTAGAAGGGATGCTTACTACAAAGGTTTCTACAGTTAGTACAGCTATTCTTTTATCAAAGTCAGCAGATGAAGAGCTAGAAAAATGTGGAGAGCTTTTAAAAAGCCCATTGGACTAATCTCATAATTCCCTTTGCATGGATTTAAATATATAGCGTTAGCAGTTTTTCTTCTGTTTGTTGTGTTTCTTGCAATATATTCTTTCATGGAATTTGGTTATTTGAGAAAAAAAAAAGTGTTACTGAATGTTCAATAGACTTATGTTTTATGTAAAAACAAAAAAAATAAAGAATGCAGTGGCACTTTTCTTTCTAATTTCTCTCAATTTAAAGTATAAGCAGAGTCACAATGCAGCTGACTGTGTCTGAATATATTGGATCTGACCTGGGTAAGCCCTTTGAAGCATTTCTTAAGCTCACCAACAATCTTCATGGACATTCTACTTTTGCTTGGAGCTTTCCCTTTATAGTCAGGTATCATTTTTCAGAAGTCCAAGTCACAAAGCAGTAGAGCAACTAATAAAAATGGCAGTCAAAATCAAACGAAATATTCTTCATGTCACATCCAGATAACATGCTCTTTCAGTACTTTATATGACTAGAGGCAAACGTGAAGCTGTAGTTTTGTTTATTATAATAAGGTGATCTCTTTCTTCTAAGATGAGATTATTTTTTCTGCTTTCAGGACAAGGTGGATATTCTTATTTGAAGGAATGGCTTTGGTGGGCTGGATTGCTATCAAGTAAGTCGCCTCTTTCCTCTCAGCCTGTATGTAAATGCTATATACAGCGGAATGTTTTAAATAGATTTATTCCCTGATTTTTCACTCCCCTCACTTAAAAGAAATGCTTTTGCAATCACTTTTACGACAGAAGTTGTTCTCATATCCCATCTCTCAAATACTGTGTTTGCTCTTTGGAGCTCTTTGCAGAATAACAACCTTTTCTCTAATATCCAGTCAAAAGCAATGGGATTGACTCTGTCCGGATACTAGGAGTACTTAGGGGAAAAGTATTTAACTTTCTTCAGTCTTCATTATGTCCAGAGGAGGTTAGACAATTTTGAAAGGAAAAATTGCATATATAGGGTAGAAAAAAGATTTTGGGTTATATTTGCTATAATAGCTGTCATACAAAATATTTATAATAGTATGCCTTTTATTCCTCCCCTTCAACCTGATTCAAATGTTTTTTCTTCTGCAGTGGGTTTAGGAGAAGCTGCAAACTTTGCTGCCTATGCCTTTGCACCTGCAACCTTAGTTACCCCCTTGGGTGCACTGAGTGTTCTCATAAGGTTAGTACAAACTGGAAAGCAAACTTTGACAAATGAACCATTCACTGTGTGAGGGGAAAAATTCTGTCTTTGGCTGAAAGTAGAGAATTTTAATAAGAAAACTGAAAAACAATATATGGACAAAAAATTCTTTTTGTTCCTTGGTGGAAAGATCCCTTGCTTATTTAGAACTGAATTTTCTGGGTAGAGGGAATGAGAAGTCTTGTTTCAAAGACTAATATATGCTTTCCCAACAACCTTCCACCTATATCATAAAGTATTTCTTATCAGTGTATACCACATATACTGCTGATGCACAGTGGTAGAAAGCTGTAATTCATCTCTTCCAAGAGAACTGAAGCTTTCTTAAAAGGTCTTATCCTGTTCTTCAGTTGTGATAGAATGTTAAAAGAAAATACAGTATTCCCTCATTAAAATGTTTTCAAAAACATTTCTATTTTATGGGAGCATAATTTCATATTAAGGCACACTTAGTAAGTATTTTGGGTTTGTTTGGTCTTTCCCAAGTCCTTCTGGAAGGAAGGCAAAGAAAATTTTAGCTTTTTTAATATCCGCAATTAAAATCTGTGGTTCTTTTGAAGTATGAATGCCCTTCAAACACTCATTGTTTCCTATGTATGAAGAAACAAATACTTTCCAAGTACTTAAGCACACACATTAACATGGCTATCCCAGAAGCAGAAAATACATGGATTATGCTTACAACAAACTTTCTAGGAAATAATTTATTAGCAAAACAGAATTACTGTATTTTAAATGTAAAACTCTTATTTTTAAGACCTAAGTGTATTATATGAAACATTGTGTTTAAAACCAACCTGGGCCACATATTTTATTTTATTTTTAGAAGATGCTTGCAGTAATCTAACTGCTAAAAATGCAGCCGTTCTGTCATAGCAAAACCAGCGTAACTCTGTCACCTAGACATGTGCTGGGATCAGCGTCTAGGTAGATGCAGACTAACTGTCTGCCTGGCTGCTGCTTCTCAAAACAGCCTGAGTTTTGACACCCTCTCCTTTGATGCGGATAGCAGTCTTTCCAATTTTCATGAAAAAGGTCATGAGAACTTCATGTCAGTAAGCTCATTACCCTTGTGCGAAAAAATAGCTGTAATTTGATCAGTGGGTTGAAAAACTATTTGTGAGCGTGTCCACACACTGTTAAGCCTGTGTCTGTGCCTAAGGATGTGCTCTAGCTGGCTAATTGTGTGCCCTGTGAGATGGCCTCCTTTGGGCCATGTTATTACCCTTAGGTTAAATCTTGAACCCCTTGGAGAGCCTGGGGTCAGTCCTCTTTGAAGGGAGAGCCGTGCCTTCTCTGTGTTTTTGGGGGAGTCCTGGCAAGCCAGGCAGAAACTTTGCCTGGGTGGGAGAGCTCAGGGAGGGATGAGGAGGAACAGTTTCCAACACTTGTGTGCATTGGTTCTAATGGCAAATGAAGTGCTTTATATCATTTTTGGAAGAAAATAACAGCTTGTGTGGTCAATCTACAGGTGTGTAAGAGTGCATACCCCTGACCCAGGCAATCAGTAATGAGAAGTTCCTTGAGCAATTTGGACCCTTTACAACCTGGAGGGGAGGGATCCGGGATGCTACCCGCCTAAAACCTGTCCTGATCTTCTTGGTCCTGACCAGCCTTCCTGCAAAACTCCTTAAAATTTGATTGTTCCAGGCTGGTTTCCCATATATCCAAATTCAAAAGAGGTTTTGAATTACTATCATGTTACACAGAAAGATTTTGAATGTCTGGCATGGCTGGTGGAGCTGAACCTTTTATTTGTATTTTGCCAAACAGTGCTATATTGTCATCCTATTTTTTAAATGAGAAGCTGAATATTCATGGAAAGCTGGGATGTGTACTGAGCATTTTGGGGTCAACGGTCATGGTTATTCACGCCCCTGAGGAGGAGGAGGTCACCTCACTAGATGAAATGGAAAGAAAGCTGCAAGATCCAGGTCTGTATGCAACTGCAATGAACTTGTGCTACAGTTCATAGAGAAGTGTTCAGGACACTGAATAACTTTTAACACGTACTTGGACGTAGTCTGGTATTTTCTTTCATGTGCATTACTTTTCTTCCCTTTCCTCTTACAGCATTTGTTACGTTTGCTGTTCTCCTAACAGTTGTTGCCCTCATGCTGATTTTTATCGTGGCTCCAAGGAGAGGTCAGACAAATATACTGATCTACATTTTAATTTGCTCACTCATTGGTGCCTTCTCTGTCTCATCTGTGAAAGGCCTGGGCATTGCCATTAAACAAATGCTGGAGCAGAAACCAGTTTATCAACATCCATTGGTTTATGTTTTGGTGGGCATCTTGGTGCTCTCAGTCAGCACTCAGATCAACTATCTCAACAAAGCGTTGGACGTGTTCAATACATCTCTAGTGACACCTATTTATTATGTGTGTTTCACCACGACGGTTGTGACGTGCTCCATCATCCTGTTCAAGGAGTGGAGTAGTATGGACCTGGGTGATATCATTGGAACCCTGAGTGGATTCTGCAGTATCATCATAGGCATTTTTCTGTTGCACGCTTTCAAGAATACTAATATCACCTGGAGTCAGTTGATGTCTGCTGTTGCCAAAGAACCATCATTACCACACCGTGAATACGAAACCTGCCACACTTTACTGGAGAACATGGAAGACCCAGCTTTGGCATATGAGGAGGACAACGTTTTATTCAGTCAATGAAACTCTCAACTGGTGTTCATCATTGAAGTATCATGAATTGCAGACTCAGCCCATCTGTGTCTACCAGAATGCTCTTCTTTTCTGCAGTCCTCCGGAAAACCATCTGTAAGGCCAGTTAAGTGAGGGCCACTCCTCTATGCCAGCTGTTGGTAGTAACGAATGAATGTGTTCAATAATTAACATGACAGACAGAAACCTGATAGTGATTGTACATCAGACAATGAATAACCTTGTCCTTTTTTTGTGCAGCATCTCCTGTTGGAGAATTTTAGCAGAAAAGAGTGGTCTTTGTAAGCTATGTTTACAAAGTGCAATTTTCCCATCATGGTAAAAGATAATCTTTGCTGAAGTGACAGGCACTCTGCTATTATCTTAGTGATGGCCTTAATTATTTCAGGCTTTCTTTATCTTTCTGTAATTTATTGCCAAGCAAACTTGTAGATAGTGTACCTGAAGGATATTCATTGGAGATATAATATGAAGAAAATATTGTTTAACCCTTTTAGCTTTTAATATAAAATTTTATGCAAGTTTTTTTCATTTTTGATGACATACCAATGAATCTCAAACAGAAGTCACCAAAAAATTTATGAAATGTGGTTCTTGGTAACCATTCTCCTTCAAAATCCATTTTTTGGCAGTAAAGTCTTAGCTTTTCTACCCTAGGAGTCCTGAATGGATTGCAAATCCCTGGATGTGCACGTACCTTTTTATTTCAAAACTATGACCAAGTTACATTTTAAGAGAAAGCAAATTCCTTAGAGGCCTGAACACAGATGCTGTTGGCTTAAAAAAATTACATGAGATAAAAGAATAAATTATTCAAAGGCAGAAGAAAAACAGAATGTGCATTTAAGTATTTCCACTCTGTTTTATATTCCTTTGAGGCTTAAGAAGGGGCTTTACTTATTTCTGTACTTCTTCCTTATATTGCCATCTATTCATCAAAATCCATTTAAGCTTTTCAGAATTTTTTTCTCATTTTCCAGAAAGATATCACTGTTTCTTAACAGCAAAACAGTCCTGTTATTTTGTATGCCATTATAAAGGCAAAATCCTTTTTCCAGTCTGTGCACTATTTCTAGAAATACTAGGTAAAGGAAGGGCTGCAAGTAAGGGGTGAGAAACATCAAAACATCTTTTGTGTTAGTTTAGCCTTTTCATCTTTTCTAAAAATGAGTATTCACCTCTATTAGATGTTTTAGCTATTAATCTGCAGTAGGCCTTGAAGATTAGTATCTGTACCACAGTATGCTCCTCAGTTGTGGTCACTGATCTTTATCTGAAAAACAGCTTGCACAGTCCATGGTTTACTCATTACAATCCCCTTTGTTGCCACTTTGTGAGCAAGAAAGTAGCTTCAGCAATCAGATGTATAGGTCATGATGAGCTCATCAGGAAGGTAGTATTTCCAATTCCTGTTTTTTTAAGTGTGAGTCCAGAACCTTTGCCAGAGGGTGTTAGCATTTCAGCAACTAAAAATTGATTTTAACCACCTGAGATTTATATGCCAAGCAGAACCTCCTCATGGAGCAGGCTGTATATTCTCCAGCATGCAAAGAGTGTAGTAAAAGTGGTCACTCTGGATGGATAGCGAATTGTTCTGCGAAAGAAAGCTCATAATTTAGCTGTAAGAACAAAAGTGTTGCTACTGATATTTCATACATGTTTGTGTTGTGCAAAGTTTAAGTACTTCCTTTTTGAAAGATGTTCATGAAATATCTCAGTTCTTAATGATTTTTAATGATGCTTTAGAAGCTATCAAGAACTAGAAAGTAACACTAGGCATACTAGCTTAAAGTTATTTCTAAATTACAAGCACCTTTTTTTTTTTTTTTTTCACTTGGATAGGTTGGTAGTTGACATACCTACAGGAAGAGGTAGAAATTCTATCAATCACCTCCACTGTATTTCTAAACCCTCATTTTTACAATGAAGAGCTTATCTGAAAAATGTGATACTGAGAAGTGTGTCCGGTTCTTCTGCTCATAGTACTTTATAAAAGATTGAAGGTAATCTTGCTGATGTAAAGAGGGGGCATGTCATTAGGGGCAATGGGTGTTCATGTTATCACCTGTGATTACCTAATTTGAGAAGTACATTCAATAGTGCAGGAGGTCGCAGAAATGTTATCCCAGCGGAAGAGTAATTTTAACAAAAAATGTACTTGCCTTGAAAATATTATGACAATGTATACAGTTTTGGAGTATTTTTCAGCTTTCCAAGTGATGAGACTTGCAACAATTCTTTGCTGTTAAAATGCACGTGTTAAAAAAGCTTCACAGAGGAAAATACATAGAGTTTCATTACTTCTTAGATAATGTAGAGAATACTTTGGCTTTATTGCCCAGATTCAAGCTACAAAATCTTTATAGTTAAAAACAGATAATACAAATAATAAAAAGAATAAAGTTGGAGTTTTCTTTACAGTTTGCCTTTTAACAAAAACTTGCATTGCTTTTCACTGTGAATTACTCATACAATTTAAAGAATAACTGAAGATAACAGATTGACACTACAAAGAGAGAAAGAGATCCTTTTGCATAGCTGGTTGCCCCTCTATTTGCTTATACAGTCATCACTGTGGTGTGACCAAATGGGTTATTTGTATGAAAAAGCAACCAGTCCAATTATTGAATGGCTGTGTGTTGGCATTTTTTTAAAAAGTGTAGTAATACTTTCTTTGAGAAGGGTCTGGACTCCTTTTATACTAAGCCTGGGCTCTTTTTCTACCAACTCCTGGCAGTCAATTAACTTGTACCAAGCAAAAATTCAGTATTTTCTACTGGACCTGCATATCTGATTTTATATATAAATAATATCTACTAGGAAAATAATGTTACGTTCTTACAATGTCAGAAAACCAAAGTTAATGCTTATTTTCATGTTGTACCAGAAGTCTATCATGTTAAGAAGTAAATTATTGATTATCTTTTTGTATAAAAAACATTTGCTGTAAGAGATGTTATTTTTGAAAATATTTGTATTTAATTATGAATTTGGAATAATTTTAATTTTTAGTGAAATTATGCTAGTATTTCTCTTGTAATAAATTATTCATGGATTCTGTGCTAAAAATCTGTGTTTTTTAAACAAGGGATAAAAAGGAGTGTAATTCATATTTCTGGTAAGTATTTAAATGCTTTCTGATAGATCCAAAGCAAATAATTTTGGTTTTAGCCGCTGGTCCTGTGCACACGTCAGCGGATTCTAGATGAAGAAGGTCTGGCTGATGTCCTTGTAGTTCATGTGCATTGGACCTGATTATGACCTTCTTTTAGTAGCCTTGACTTTTACTAGTTTTTCTGATAGGAAAGAAAATTTTCTATCCCCCTAGAAAAGCCGCATGTGAAACTACTATATATTCACCCTGAGCTAAAAAGTTTGTAATGTTATGAAGGAACTGGAGGGAAGAGTATGGGCAGATCAAGAGGTTTTAGCTTCTCTTACAGAATTACCCAATTTGCCCAGTTGTGTTATTTTTACCCTGGTGTTCTGTAGAAAGCATTGGCAAGGAACATTTAATGCTGATTAGTAGTCAAAGGACATGGATTTTGAGGGACAAGTGAAAATGCCTTCTCTTCTAAACTAGGGAAGAAAACCCAAAGCTGATGTATTAGGGATCTCTTTGTCAATGGAGAGTACTTCAATGAGTTGTCAGGTTTTCCAGGCAGTGAAATGAAGACTGTTATTTAAAGTAATTTGAAGTGTTTTGGAAAGTAGGGGGAATGGTTAAGAACTAGAACAAAGAAAACCTCAGAGGCAATACATTGCTAACCAAATTACGGCTTTTAAATGATGATACAAAACAAATCTTGGCAGCTACTCATTACTACTGTACCTCAGGACAAATTAATGGGCAATTAAATTCATTACATCGCTGTGCTGATTAAATGAAGGTAGGCCAAACAGACTTGGATAGGTTAAATAATCTGCAGGGAATTTGGAGGGAAGTACATAGGTTATTAGCTTCTATAGAAACCTGTTCTACCATCTTCCTTTACCTGCCTTCCCAGACATGCTTAAAACAGCCATGCCATAAAAAATTTTTATCCCAAAGAGTACTGATTCAAAACTTCAACGTCTTTACTCATCACAGTTGCATCCTGGAACTATATGGCAAATTTCATATTCCTAGCAAATGCCATTCTCTTACTGTTCAAATTCCAGCAAAACAAAACTGGCAAGTGTGTTAGAAAATACTCTTTTAGCAGAGCGGGTTTCCCGTAGCTGACTCCTTTCTGGCAGGTTTTAAAGCGGTGCTGAGTCAGAACAGGGCAGGGAGGCTGAGCGGGAGCCAGGCTGGTGGTGCGTGAGGGAGGAGTGGCATTGGTGATGTGCGTATGTGCATTAGTGTGTCTGCAACGTCTCCCTGTTTGCGAAACTTTATAGAGGGGGTAAAAAAAGTCGGGCTGAAAGCCAAATGGCACTGGAGAGAAACATCACGAGACTTGTGCACACGAGTAATTGATCTCCATTGCTCGTCAGGAATACTTTTGACGAGAGAAGTAATTTCATTTTCTGAAAATACATTCCAGGTTGTCAACAGTGTAGCTTTTCTACAGGAAAGAGATATATCCCAAGTGGCTGGTGCACAAAGGCTGGGAATTCTGCCTTTTTTCCCATAATACTGACTTGCTGCAAGTTTTCCGATGTTTGATCAGGGAACATCAACCGAATTTTTACAAATGCCGAGCACTCATACAGCCTTTGACTAGACATTCATTGTATGAGGGTGGTATAGTGTCTCCTTCTAACCTTTACTGCTTTTCCAGGTCTCTCTTTTATCACACAAAGGTTTTTAAAAAAACAGCTACAGACATCCGTTTGCCCACATATGCCTCTTTACGTTCAGTGACATGGGTGGCATTTACTGTTCACCCGTGTAAGTACTTTCATTCTTGCCTGTTCAAATATGGTTAGAGTTTGAGCTAAGCTCAGAGACACCATGAGGACTAAGGCAGCCTACTTAGTCTTTATTTATGGGTGTAGCCGTTCTGGTAAGTAAATACACTGTAGATACCTGACCTTTGTCCTGTAGACCTTTCCTGTTGCTGATTAAGCACTGGTTTTACTGACTCTGAAGCGTGTTCTAGTGCTTTTTCATTTATTTACTGTCAGCCTGATGACAGCAGCTGTTAAATTTATCTGCGTCAGAGTGTTAATAACAGCCTACTCATAATTTCCCCAAAGCGGCCTACAGAAAGATGCTATTGAGAAGTTGAAGGCTTGGTAGGCAAGCATTTTTGACTCTGTGTACTAGACCAACATGTTTCAAGGATGGATCCATATTCACCATGGGACAGCTCAGTGAAATGAGCATGAGCAGGGTGCTTTGAGCACATAAACCTACTGGAGCTTTTTATTGCACAGTACAGTGGTGTATTACATATTAACTTGCAGTAATAAATGTGGCAAAACCAGTTTTACAAGAGCTATTAAAAAAGATGCCTCATACATTATTCAAAGTCTCCATGTGCTTTTATATTGCAGTGACAGTTTGAATTTTGCATTTGTAGCGCATCATCCGCTGAAAAGCCTTGTACTTCTGTGGCCTGGGTGTAAAGTTGTGGTGAGTTCAATGTGTGGTACTGTGTTGTGTAGATCTGTATTTAGTTACAGGTCTGATAAGGAACTGAATGCTCATAAATGAGTTGATTATAAACGTAAACAGTGACATCGGTTGGTGGCACTTCTTCTAGCAGATTATATGAAACGATAGGGATATCATGCTTCACTTGAAGCAGAAATGCCTTGAAAGTATGTTTGAAGGTACTACTGAATGTTCAAGCAATAGGATTAAGAATTTCCTTTCCCAAGGGATGATAACTATGAAAATACAATAGCAGTAAAGGTGAGTGATTAATGCCAGGAATGGATGTGACCCAAAGATGCCATCATCTTCTGGAAATTCAAAGCTTGATATATATGAAAATATATTTAATTTTATTGTTGCAGTTATTTTTTAAATTTGGAAAGGAAAAAATAAGTTGTGCAGAACTCAATCGTTCTTCAGCTAGTGGGTTTTACGTATTTTGTCTACAGTGTTATAATATGAAATATAATGTATTTACCTGTAAATAATTCACAATGCAATCACATCTTTTTTAAAAGCTATTTATTTGTAATGGTCTGACTCCATTCTGTAGTAAAAAATTATTAACTTCATCTGCCTTTTCTTTTCTATAATATATTTGTATCAACCAAAATTAAGATTTAAAATTAAAAGTGAGTAACATAAAAAATAGGTTTTCAGACGTTGTCCATGTCAGGTATCACAGGATCCATCTGAGCTAGACTAACTCAAAGCACTTCGTTTTACTGTCAGGTTCCAGCTTTAACTTGTCCCTTCACCATTCTGGGCACTTGCAAGGGGAAGGCTAAGGCAAGCATGGGTGTTTGAGTAGGCAGCAGCAGGCGAGGAGCGGGAGGCAATAGGGGAAAATTCAGGGAGAGGTTTGGATAAGATAATCCTTACTCTCCTTCTTTTACACAGAGTTGGTAGAGAAGGTGCCTTGACCTGCGATGCAGGTTTAAAATGCTTTAGGGATGCTCAGTCTTTCCAGCTGCTCAGATGTGACTTGAGACCCACTAAGTGATGACTGCTCCCTTTGCTCCCTTCGCCCGCCTTTATCCACAGCAGTGGGTATGGGCACACGCGTGGGCGCTGCTCTGGCAGTCGGTAGTTAGCTTGCTGCCCCTTCTGAAACACTGCTCCACTTCTTCAGTGCTGGGTGCTTTGCAGCAAAAGGGCTTGCCTTTAAACATGACCTAGCTAGAGCGTTATCAGAGGTTCTTCCATCATTTTTGCTGGAGCCAATCAGTATTACCCAGTGCATGAGTCATATTAAGTACCAAATAATTTAATAATATTGTTACAGGAATTAGTGTAGCTCTGACAAAAAGAATAAATAAAAAGGGCTATAAGGTGAATAAGCTTGGTTACTTATTTCCAGACAGATTTTTCTCCCTAATCATGAAAACAAAGCCTTCAGAGTCCCGAACCAGTCTCCTGAGGTACCCTTCTCAAACTGAGTAAAAATTAGGCCAAGCCTGAACAGCTGCTTCAATATGTAGGATGCTGGTACTGCAGTTTAAGTGGAGACTGCTGTAAAAGGCTGAGGTTTTATCAGCTACATTATTGACATGTTTAATGCTAACCTTTCAGTAAATACATTCATACAAAATCTCCGATTATCCCATCTCTGTTATATCTGTGAGGGTCTCTGTTAGCTCTGCAAAAGTAGGACGTCCTTCAGGTTTCTGAAAAGAAAATCAAAGGATAAATTTTTATTAGCAGATTGATCAATTATAGTACCAGACTTCAGAAGATGGTTAGAAGTACATATGAGCTACCACTTAAAAATTATGCTTTATTTTATTAATACGGAAGAAAAGATCAAGTTTATAATTTGAGAGGAAAAAAGCATCTGTTTTTCATGACACCAACAGTGTGAGCACAGCCCCTTTTCCAAGCGTTCCTAAAACCTCTTTATATTTATTTCAATTCTGGACCAGAATTCCTTTAGGATTTCTCCCCTATAGCGTGTCACTGGAAAGCACTACCTCTCAGGAAACCATGGTACTTGAATGTTCCCTGGGCTGTTGAAAAAGGATCTTCACTGTTTCATCATTTAATGTATTACAGCTCAGCATGGAGCAAACTCCTGGGTGATGGCAGACAGGAGAAGAGCGAACTTCCCTGTTCTCTCTCTGCTGGCTGGCATCCAGACGGATGTTTGCAGTAAGCAAGCAAGCTAGATGCAGTTTAGATTTCAGTCTCTTCAGCTTTTTTTACCCAGGGTCTAAAAATTTCATATAGAGTTAAAAGATGGGCAAGAAAGGAGAGGTAGGATAAAGGAGACAATGGTAGCAACAAGGCTGCCCAGCTACTCTCAGCGTATGCCTGCCTATTTACATGAAAGCATTGCACACAAAGCTCTTCTGAAAGTACTTTTTATCTAAAATTAAAGATTCATTTCCTGTAGACACTAGAGAAGGAGGACCTTAAGGAATTACTCAGATGGCAAAGTTGATGAAATCAATGTTTTGATACTGATATAGAAAGAAATAGGTGATGGAGAAATGGAGAAAGAACATCAAGTACTAAATCAGAGTGGAGAGGGTAAAAGAGGTGCAGCCTAGGAGCTGTAACAATGTACAGAGGTACGGATGTACACCTGAAAAACAGGGTTTAAAATCCACATTTAGTGGGCATACCCACTTTGTACATGAATGTGAAGGTTAGCATTCAGAGCAGAGCTAGAGAAACCTACGCATGATACGGAGGTGTGGAAAAGGTATTACATTTGATGCAGCAGAGAAGCGCGACAATAGTGGCATATTCAAAACCAGGGATGGTCTAGACCTATTGTCCTGACGATATGCTTTATATTGATTAAATGCAACAGTCAAAAGAAACAGCGGCTTGTAAACCTAGGTGTGATTTGTGAAAAGCATAGTGAGAGATACTGAGGATGCCACAGATTTGAAATAAGGATTTAATGCCTCAATTTTTTAAGATTGCTTTTAGACCCACATTACAAATTAATAATAAAGTCAAGTAATATCACAGGAAAAAAAGGGCAACAAACCTCATGCCAGCAGCTGTACATGACTTTGTACACAGTATGTGATGCCAAATGTGGTCGATAAAGTCGGTTACCCTGAGAAATCTCACGGACAACTTCAGAATTTGACTTGTTTTCAAAAGGCATTTTGCCTTCTGTGAAAACTTCCCACATCAGTACACCTAGAAGTGAACGAAAATATTTAGGACAAAACAAAAACCCCAAACCCACAAGCTATTTAGCAACATTGGAAGCACAAAAAACTCTCTTGATTTTTTGTGAATTGCATGAAAACATGGGCAACATGAGCCAAATGAAGACAGATTACCAAAAACTTTTTCAGCTGATACAATTCTGCTCCCTTTTAAGTAAGTCAGCTAAGATGGTGGTCTATGAAACTGAGATGAATATACATTGGGCTAATGGAGACGTACCAAGAATGCACATTTCAGTCAAAATCTAATATTTAGGCACAGGGCCTTTCTATTAAAAAACATACTCATCCAATATAGGCAAGATTTGAAAAATGAGAAGGACTCAAGCTTAAGATAGGTGGTGTCAGTAAAAAGTTACACTTCCTTAAATCACATCAGGAGTTTTAGGGAAGCACAGTATGTTGCACACATTAAACTAATCAGCTCACCAAATGACCAGACATCTGATTTGCTGCTATATTTTTTGAAATGGAAGACTTCAGGAGATGACCATTTGACTGGAAACTTGGCACCTGAGGAGCTGATATATTCGTTGTCAATGACATACCTAAAGAATAACAGGAAACAGCATATATTTTATTGATAGTTAAATGGCAAACAGTTCTGGCAGCATTTCCACAGATGGTTTATAATTCCATAAAAATACAGTGTCAATTTAGAAACAAAGAAATGGTATGACTAATTTAATATAAAATGCACACAGATACCCACACTGGAAGCTATGCACCTAAAGAGGTTTCTGTTTACATGAATGATTTGAATTGTTCATGACACATATGTTGGAATAAAACATTTTAATATGCTATGTAAGACTAACTGGACGGTTGCTATTCTCATCTTCTGGGTATATTTTGACAGGAAAGATCCCTACGCCATGGGCAGGAAAACCAGCAGCAATAAATAATTATTGTCTCTTTTTAAAAGAGTCCACCTTTTCAATCACTTGTACCCAAAGACTACTGGCAGAAGGCTACACTTCGTAGCTGATGGGTGGAATCCACTGCCCAACCTCACAGATGTAATTTCTGGCATGTTGTTACAGAAGCAACACAGAAAGAAATGTTCATCACATACAAGGCAACAGCTCTTGCAGGTGCACTGGAAAAGTAATTTTCTTTGCCCAAGCTTATAGGAGCTGACCTCCCAGTTAAGATGAAATTGTGTGCCCAATGCAGGCATTTATAGGGCAACATTTTAAAAGGCTATTAGGTTGATCCCTACCTACATACAAGCTCTGTGCACATTTTCCCAGTATGAATGTTCCTGAGCAGAAGACAGATGTGCACTACACAACATTTGTTCTCACGGAAGGCATAATGCAAAGGCACCTTTTAAAGGAGGTCACATTAAGAGAAATCATCTGTTTGTCTCCCTTTCTTATTTTGGTGCAGGCACAGAAAGATGACAGGTTATTGGATAAGGAACATACGAAATAACAGTACAAAATAACAAGCAGTGGCAGTTGTGTAAGCTCTGAATCATAAGATTGTGGTCCCATCACCTCTCCATGGTCTCCCCAGGAGAGTGAGTGCCCATCCTAGAGCCACACCACTGGTCTCCACTTTTCGGCAGCAGTCAGCCATTCAGGTCCACTATTCTCAGACTGGACCCTGACAGCCCTTTGGTCTCTTACTGTGTTTCCTGGTGCATTTGGATGATGAGTCCAGACCCCTGATACTGACCTTACGCTTTTGGGGAGCAGTGCAATCAGTGGGCACTGCCATGGTATAGGACAGCCTTTTGAGAAACGAGTATTTAGTTATGAACTGCTGGGGTGTTGTAATCCTTAGGTTAGAAACAGGAGGCAAAACCTAAGGGAAAGGTAAGCAGCATGGCTATGCTGATCTAATGCAATGACTTGCAGCCGCAAGGTGAATGTCACCACCACCTCCTGCTCAGAGCCACACACCGCCTTTCAAGCTCATCTGCCTCCAAAGTGAGAGGATTCAGTCTACTAATCCAGCAGAAGAACCAGCCAGTAAAACACAGAAGTGGAGAGCTTTGTGCCGGGAATTGCAAGGGGAAAGAAGGAAGGAGTGAGACAACCCCTTTGGGTAGCAGGCGGTCATCTGCTCAGCTCAGCTGTAAGATAGAGCACATCCTCTGGGGGAAGTCCGCGAGGGCAGAGCTTTGTTCCTCTGGCCTGTGCTTGTCAGGGCGCATTTTGCTCTCTTCCTCTGTGTTTGGCCGGTCCTCTCATTAAGCAGAAAAACCACTTCCCTGCTAGAGCAGCGCACATCGCCCTTCCTGCCCGCCCTGCCAGCCCTCCCTGCCTCCTGCCTGACCTACTCAGCCACTGCCGCCTCTAAAAGTCAGCAGCAGTGCCCGCATCTGTCCCTGGGGCCTTTCTGCCCTCCCCGCTGCTCAGAAAAGTTGGGGAACTTGTTTCTTCAAGCTTCTAGCAGCCCTGTGTGCGCTGGGCATTTCTCTGTCCGTGAACCACTTCTGAAGTTTACCAGGCACTTTGTTTACCTGTCTTACACTCACCAGTAACAAGAGGAGGACACAACATCCAGTTCATGGCACAACAGTTACACAATGTTATAATTTCCATCAGAATTCAAAAATTGGCCACGGTGGGATTGCCCAAATCAGCAAAGCAAGCAGTGAGGCTAACTTGAGGTCATGCTGCAGATGACTGAGAATAGGTACTCACTAAACCTGCGTCAGTGGCCTCGTACCTTGCCATGCCGAAGTCGGATACTTTAACGATGTGCTCAGCGTTGACTAAGCAGTTTCTTGCAGCCTGGGGAAAATGAGAGAAACATATCTGAAATCTGTGCTAAAGCATTTTAAGAAAAATACAACAGCTGATTATTTTTGTTTCAGCTCATACTGTTTATATTCTAAAAGGAGATGAGTGTCTTGCTCAAAAATATAAGTGAATTTCTGGCTCTGAGTCAGCGAACATATTTTGCTGCTGTGAAGTTACACATCCATAGCATGTATCAGCTTAAATGCTTGTACTATGAGTTGCAATAGTTTTGCATCTTCCTGCATGGTGAAAGAAATTTTAGGCTGCAGAGTCTAGTTATTCAAGCAGATATTTTCCTGAACACTAGCATTAGGACACTCAATGTGAATTTTTAAAAATGTTTTGTGACTTTTTCATTACAGAAATCAGGAACTCCTTGGAAATTTTCAAGATTTTACATTTCTTCAGGCAACTAGGGAGGAAAGCAGGAAGATTTCCTCTCTGAACCCAGATGTGAGCATTGAACAAGAAGCAGGGAATAAGGAAACAAGCTCCTCTCCTGTGGTTCCCTGTGTATGAGGGGTAGGGTGAAAAGCCACCTAGATATCCCAGCAGCAAGGTAAGGCAGTAGGGAGCAGAAAAAATGTAGATAGAAAAAGATTTTGTTTAAAAAAAAAATCCTCATTGTTGCTGACCTTTTGTATTGCTGTGATCTTGGTTGTGTTGTGAACACCGCATGATACTCTTGTATTGGCATGTCCTAACACCAGCCTGCTCCATGCTAATATCCCAATTTTCTCTGACTTCTCTCAGTTATCAAGTAGTTTTTCCAGCTGTCCACAGACAAAAGAACAGCTGCAAAGTTTTGGTTTACAGGCAGAAAAACACTACTGGCTTATTAGATCCTGCAGGGCTGAAGTCTTACAGGACGCATTAGCGTCCCATAAAATGCAGTGACATGTTCTACACTGCCAATATTTACCAAGACTTTCAGAAAACCTATTGTACTTACTAAATCACGGTGAATAAAGCTATTTCTTTCCAGGTATTCCATCCCTTCGCACACATCCTGGCACATGGTCAGCAGCATGTCTCTGCCGAGTTTCCCTCGCCTTTGCCGAAGGTAATTGAGCAGGCAGCCATTTTCCATGAATTCAGTCACAACGTAGAGAGGCTTATGGTGTGTGCACACTCCGTAAAGCTGGACCAGTTTCGGGTGGGAGAGTTTCCTGTTAAAAATTGTGTTTTAGAGAGGCTAGCGTTTGTTCTTGGCAGGTAATGAGACCTTTCATTCTCATGATGGTTTTGAAAAATACTTTTGGTACGTGACAAACAGTATTCAGTTCAACTGGCCTCAGAGTTGTCCCGCTATCTAACACATTTCTGCCTACAATTTCCTCCAAAAAGTGAGCTCTCTGCATTTGTAATTGTTCATCAGTTATATACATACAGTGAATGCGAAGCTTGATTTGGATGATGAGAAATGGACAGGTCTAGTTATGCCTGGCTTTCAGGCAGGGGACATGACATGACCCTGCAAGGGTTCTGGGCTGTGCCAAGACGCGGTCTGGATACTTCCCTAATTTACAAAATTAAAAGAAATGGTAATATAATTTCTCAAAAGCTTTTGTTAGGTATGAGCTCTGCCAGTGGTCCTAGAGGCACTGAATTATGGATGAAAGAATAATTGTAGGAGCACATTTATTGATCAGCACATTTACTCCCCATTGAGCTCCACAGCACAAAGCGATGCACGCTCCAAGGAAAGAGTCTGGCAATGGGCACAGCGAGCGTCTGCATCAGTCCGATTCAGACCTTTATATCGGCTTTTCTGTCCTGCACGTCCACCATTCCCATCAAACTGGTTTGTCTGTTTGTTTTAAATGGAATTAGGTTATATTTATTTCTTGGTCATCTCAATGTCAGCTGTCAGATATAATAGCTTTTGTACTTACATCATCACTTTGGCCTCCTCGATGAAATCGTCTTCAGACATTGCACCTTCATTGATTGTTTTGATGGCAACCTTGATGGTGGCTTTCCATTTACCCAGCTGAACGACTCCAAACTGCCCGCGCCCAAGTTCTTTCATGAACATCAGTTCAGATGGGTTTAACTCCCATTCCTCTATGAAAGCAACCCAATATGTTACAACAGTCAGGTCAGCTTTCCTGAGCCGTGCTCCAGGAGACACGCCTTGCTATTTGCAGTTAATGCATGCAGTAGAACATCACAATTGTTCATCAGCTATAGTATGAGTTTTAAATATCTGAAAATTTCCACATGCTCATGTATGTTTATACATGAATGTTATTTTACAGCTTGTTGAATGTGATTAGTGTTTAACTTGCTTACTGTAGGAATGTCTGAGACTCGAAGATAACACAAGTGTTTAGCTTTGATTACATATGAGAACTTTTTTGGCGTTATCATATGTGATGTTGAACTCTGAACCAGTTCTGGGTGGATAGTATTACTACAGAAATAGTTACTGGCTGCCTCTATTGTAATAACCACAATAGTTCTGCCCTTCAGAAATATTAAGTCTTGAGATTAATGGGAACATTCACAGGAAAGATACACAATTTTGGAGGTTCCTATCATCAGCCAGATGATATGAACTTCCTGATCAATAAACTGGCATTTATTGCTTGTTTTCTAATACTGTGTAAGATTTCATTCTTATTTCTAAAACTTGCAGAACTGACAAGGGAAATCTTCCCCATAAATAATATTCATTTCAATTTCCTAAGCATTTCAATAAATCAAGTAGCCTTTGAAAAGCTATTAAATGTATATTTGAGTCTTAGGCCTGCATAGAAAAGCCTAGATAGCTCTGAAATGCACTGGTGGTTGTAACAGAAACACAAGTCACTGAACAGAAGGACTCGAGTCAGGTATCTCATTTGGTACTGATGCCTTACTAGGAAATGAGTTCTGTTTCTGGTGAATATGCGGCTGTTTATGTGTTTCTTTTACTGGGAAATTTCACAGATACAACTTAATTATTAGCTGGGTGAATGTAATCTAAAGTCTTGCCTAGAATCTAAATTCTTGCCTAGATTTCTTGCCTAAATCTCCACCAAAAGAAGATAAAAAATTTACCATAACTGAATCCTGCTGTTGCTGGTGAAGAACATACAGCTGATCCAACTGGATGTCGGAGACGAGTGATAAGACCTGTAGGAGACAAAGCAACAATATTCTGTTGACCAAAATTACTCCATTTTAAAGTATGCTATATCATACCTCGTCTCAAACAAAAATATTTGGAATCTGATGTACATTTCTTATTTCTTGAAGTTACTTTTGCTTACAGCTTGTTCTGATAAAACACTACAGTGAGAAGAAATGGAGGAAGACTATTCAATAGGGCCCTGACTACAAAAGTATCTATACTTTCATACAATCAAAAGTGATATTCTTGCTTGTTTGTATGATGTTAGTGATCTCAAATAAATTAGTACTACAATACTATATCACCCACCCAGGCGGTCTCTTCCAGCATGATTTCTCAGGATTGTTTCCTTTTGCAAGAAATATTGTGTCTTTCATTTTCTTTGAATTCATGAGCCAACAGTACCAGTGAGTACATCCCTCACCAAGGACTCCCTGCATTTATTTGTTACTTTCAGGTCCTTTTCTGCTTTATGTATTTCCTACAATCCTCCTCCCTCCAGCAAAAGACTGGCCATTCCCATATCTTCCTTCCTCACTAGTGCAAGGAATCTCTGTGTGTTTTCCCATCTCCACTCATTCAGGGTAAAAACATTTTATATCGTATTAAAATGACGGGCAGAACCAAGGTGAAGGGCATTTTTTAATGCTAAAAATTATAAAAGGCTTCTGCCAGCCAACACTTAGAGGTGGCTAACTCTGGTAGGCTGCAAACCAGTGTTAGACAGTCCTTGTGCTCCCTAATTCCGCCTTTGTTTGTGAGATGGGTTTTTTTGCCAAAATCAGTAGAATGCTGCCTGCTGCTGCATGGCATAGCTCCTGTTTTTCTTAAATTGCATGCATGCAAATCCTTGTTGTAGGCAAGGAAAGAATTATGATCAAATTTCAAACAAGTCCCATTCAGTCAAATATGAACCAAGAGACTACAGAGCAGGTAAATACATTAGGCTTCTAGCTTTGCAAAATTCATTTAATATATGTAGATTTGTTTGGTAGTTTCACTTCCCACATGGTATATGCACACTACAGCTATGACTTTGGCAGAAAGGATCATGGCATATTTGAATTCATTAGCAAAAGAAAAAATTGTGTCTCTTTTTATAAGGAAAGTATTAGAGGAAGAGTGTTTTCCAGTCTCTCAAAGTCCTGAGGAGCTTCAAATCATCAGTTGTAAAACCTTATCAGCTTGCATGTGTTACCTGCAGCATTGTGTTGATGATACTCGATGAGTTCAGGAACAGATGAAAAGAGATATTTTTCTGCTACATAATATTGTCCCAAGTGGTTTTTCTTAATTTGATAATGTCGAATATCTCCACTATGACTTCTGAAATCACAAAGGTTTATAATTTTCAGTAAAAATAATTTATACTATAAATCTGATTAAATTTCACTTTCAAAGAAAGCACAGAAAAATCTAAAAACTTGGGGTACAATTCTCAACTTAAAATGGCTGTGTGTAGCTGGGATAGTGTTTCAGGGAAAAAAAGGACTTGAGTGGATCTTTTTCACAGCATTGGGAGATATTGCACAATGTATTTTATTGCACAAGTATCATTGCATCCATAAGAAATGGCCATAGCGTTTAACAGATGTTCCTCCTAATTCAGCACTTACTTCAATCTAAGCTTTTAAAATTAAAATGTTCTTCATTACCTGAGTTTTGCCCCCAAAGTTAAAAACATTTTCATGTATACTGTGAGATTACATTTTCTGTTCTGCTTCTCAAAAGGCTCCTCACTGGAGCTTTTATTTGATACATTTACTTTTCTGTATTTCTCCACATTATCTGTCTGTCTTGCTTTCTGTACATTTTGCTGCCCTTCTACCCCCGCTTTCTGGGAGATTCAAAATGAAGAAGTTAGGTTTGTATTTCAGGCTGGAGGTGGTTGCTGAAGGTTGTTACCCTACTGCAAATGTGAGCCTGTGCCCAGCACGAGGGGTGGCAGGAGGGCTTGCCCCACCTTTCTGAGGAGGGGAGGGAGAGAGGAAGAGGGTGCTGGTAGCAGCGATGCTTTTTCCTTGCTCCTCTCACCTCTAGCTTGCTCTAAGAGGAAGAGAAGGAAAGCAGATGCCACGGATGCAGGAGGATGTAGGGGGGCTGAGGGAGGAGGGTATAAGGCAGCCTGAGAAGGGGTAAGTCAGTGCTGTAGGTGATTGCTACTCATGTGGGGGAAAAGTGAGTCCTGTGGCAGTCCTCTGGCAAAAGAAGTAAGACTGCACAGTGAGGAGGTAAGGTGATTTTAGGAGAAAGACAGGAGAAGTTTGGGGACAGCAGAGTCTGGGATGAATTTACAGTGCGCAGAGCCTGCAGGGAAGGGAAGCAGTTTGGTGCAGCGGCCAAAGGCTGTGGCATCGTGGTGTGGAAGCTATGGCACTTCACATAGAAAGAGAGGCAAGAAGATGCAAACGTAGGGTCTTATTGCCTGCATTACATGGGTGGGCTGCACGGCTTTCACAGCAGTTTATTTGAGGATTTCCATGAGTGCAGTTAAACTTGTCTTGGCAGGACATTTGCACCCTGACTCCCAGACCCACTGCCCACAGTCAACATTTCTGCACATGGGGTGATTATCTCTGCATGAACAGCACCTCAGTGGTTCCCTGCTCCTATGCACTGCATGTCCAACCTACCCACTTATCCCAAGGAGTTTGGGGGAAGCTCTTCCATCACCTCTTGATTTAAACCCTAACCATTCAGAGCAACTCACCCTTTAGCCCGCGAATACATGGACAGAGTAAGAAGTCCCTGTTGGCTTGAATCTCTGACAACAAATGCGCCTTCTTTGGACTGAAAAGAAAGCCAAGCAGAGTTATCTTCTGCTTTTGAGCTTGAATAATCTTCCCTTGAGACAGGACTTGCAGCTCATTACCCACTGTGGAATACCTATGACTACTTGGGAGGGGGATAAAGCAGTGGAGAATGGCAATTGATAGCCAGGTAGATAGCAGAGCAAAATTAACCAAGGGAAAATACTAATTGCCAGGCAATTTCTTGGACTTAAAGAATTTAAGTGAATTATACTTTTCAGTGTGAAGAGGTGAAAATGCTTTGATATATTAAAAAATCAAATTGTAAAAATCACTAGAATAAAATACTGTAAAACAGTTCTATCTGAGATGTTCTTCTCTGCTCTGTCTTGCCCAAGCCCTGTGTTAGTCCTTGAGCAAAGACCTAATGACTTTAACTGAGTTAGGCACTTTGGTAACTGATAGGGGGTAGAATGCAATATGGATTATTTGCTTTATACATAAGGAAGACACAGGGGTTTTGTTAAGCTCTGCTAACCTCACTAACTTAGTACATGGATTTAAGTCTTCAATGTTTCATACAAAAGACAAGCCCAGTAAACAGCATGTAAATCAATTTATCTAGTGTGGAAAATCTACATAGAATTTGCTGGGGCTACAACTTAAAACTCTGTGAAGTCTGGATAGTCGGCACTGTATGCTTACCCCAGAAAGCCTTTTTATTTTAAAGTATTCTCTCTCTCTTACAGCATACCAAACAGACTTGGATTTGACTCTGGTAATGCTCTTGATGCCTCTACTGATAGATCTTTCTAAATATCGTTAGCTCTTTATATAAGCTGAGTTACCTTCTGGCGCAAGAGAAGTTCCGCCTGGCTTCTGTTTATGCTTTTGCAGTACCACCTGCAACAAGGAGATAACCTATCCTTTAATTTCAGCCAGGAAAAATTAATGTTTGCTCTGTTTCACAAAAGTAATCAATCTTAATAGTTGCACTATTCCCAGTCCAAAAACCTGAATAGAACGATTGCTGTAGATAAGCATCTCTTAATTTGGAATTACTTTATTACACCACTATAAATATGACAACTCTTTTCCCCATTCACTGTGATTAAATATGAGCTCAAACAAAAGAAAACCCAGGAAACAGTTATGCCAAACTGTGATGAAATTTACAGTCCCACTTGCTGCATCAAGCCTCTCTTCTCTAGAATTTTGCAGAATTTTACTCTTCTCTCCAGTAAATCAGGTTTGGAATTAGCTTCTAGTCAATTAATTACATGTTCAGAACAGGAAGACATCAGAATATAGAAACATTACGTAGTGAGCCTACAGAAATAGGAAACATCTGGATTCTGACATTCTGATTTATACAAATCAATGTCGTTGAAGTACTCAGTGTTTGTAACTTCACATTACACTGTCTGAGCAAATAGTTCCAAAACAAAGTGGTTATTTCATTCTAAGAGTAATATTTTGTAACAAAAAAATAGAGCTTTCAATAAACACCTGTTCATGTCTAATAAAGAAAAACTGATGGATCAAGCACTAAAATGTGTAACTCCAATCCATTTTTAGAAAAGAAAGCACAATTATAATTTTCAAGGGTACTCACTCATATGTTTCTAAATTACTTTTCTTGTTCTCAGTAACATAGTTGCTGGGAATTAGACCTTCATTCCTGAAATGACATATTGAGGAAAAATTTCTTCACCGAAAGGTTATCAAGCATTGGAACAGGCTGCCCAGGGAAGTGGCTGAGTCACCATCCCTGGAGGTATTTAAAAGACGTGTAGACGTGGCGCTTAGGGACATGGTTTAGTGGGACTTGGCAGTGTTAGGTTAACGGTTGGACTCAATGATCTTAAAGATCTTTTCCAACCTAAATGATTCTATGATTCTATGATTCTGTTATAGTATGGTGTAAAATATTAATAGGATTAAGATATGCATCTTCCTTTTTTTGAATTATAAAGGTTACTTACACTATTGGCTATGTCGTTAGACACTGAATCCCAACATAGGAATTGAATAGAAGTCTGAGTCCTTTCATCCTAGGCACAATCTTTCTGCTCCACAACTATGGATAGCTACTGAAATGAGTAAGTCATCTGGGATAGGCTATTTATAGAAAGCAGCATGTTAATGAAAATTTTCAAGTCAAACTACAAGACAATTTAGAAAATAATTACATTTCTTCTAAATCAGAAGCCACTCTCTTCATTTCTAACCTTGTAACTATATAAAGCTTTTTTGTTTGTGTAAAGTGTATAAAGTGCAAAGTGTGTGTTTGCATGTATATACAAAATAATAATCTAGTTGACTCTCACTACAAATTTGAGTTGAGAAAAAGCATTTAAAAGTATTTAAAGGAGAAATCTGAATGAAAAGGAGACAGTTATTATATAATGTATAACCATTCCCAGCATGACAGTACAGGATACACTGAAGAAAATGCAAAGGAGAAAGGGGAACAACATGAAACAAACATAGATGTGGAAAGTATCCTAGTTATCGAGCTCTCTAAAACGTCCAGGAATTTTGGATCAGGGATTTTGTTTCAGGCACATGTCTTAATAATCCCTACGGTCTTTATGAAGTGCTTACACGTATAGACCGCATTGTAAAGCACTTGAAGTATGGAAAGCTGGATTTGCACATGGCTCAGAGCCCAGTGATTCACATGGTCCTCAAATGCCCTTATGTTGCTCACGAAATTACTGAGTCTAGGACTTAGGTCTGAATACCCAACAGATTCTAGATTCCCCACCCATTTCTACAGTGCCAAACACTGCTGAAAGTCTGCCCAGTCAATTCGTGTGCCTCATACATAGTTGAACACTTTCAAACCTGCCCCTAAATTGTTGCACGTGTCTTATTTTATCTACCTGCTTTCGCAGGGGTTGTTTTAGGTTTTTTTTCTTTCTGTGTAGGGAGATTGAAATAGATGCCCACTTTCTTACCCATGTTGGTCTCTTGCCTTCCACCAGTGGGGATCATACTGTTCGAGGATAATGTATTCTTCTGACCTCTTGAGCGGTAAGTCCAAGGGTCCTCTAGCAAAAAAGTCATAGAGTGCAATAACTCTGGGGTTTTTTGTGTAGTCTTCCAAGGCCTCGGCAGGTAGAGGAGGTAATGGCTTGTTCTTTAACTGCAATTGCCTCTTACGCTAGTGAAAAAAAAGGATCTTTCATAATTAGTCTTTTCTCCCTACTATTGCTTGCTTAATTTCACTGCTATTATACCGTCTCAGTAACCAAAAGGAACTCACCGTGGTCATTACTTCCCCATGTAAAGCACTATCACCTCATCACTTGTAAAACAGTGAGATTTACATTTGAGTAGTTTGATGTAAGAGCCAAAGTCAAAATGGAAAGTACAGTGAATAATAAATAAGCCGCCTACCTAATCGGGGTGACTTCTACATGGTATGAATGCTGGGACAACTCCTCAGCTGGTGTAAAAGCAGAGAAGCATTGAAATCAGGGGAGTTACAATGTCTGGAAATTTGGTCATATATCTGGAGTATTAACACAGAGGGCACTGCAGACTGTCTTAGCAAATTGGCAGGAACATAATAATTTTCTTTTGCATCAAGTTAGGTTCTAGCTTTGCACTTGGATATGCTTTGAAAGCTCAGATTATTCAACTTAGATCTAGTAAAACTGAGGTGGGTGTTTCACATGCCAGCTGAGCAAGGCGAGCTTGCATCTGCCCAACAGGGCAGTCCCACCCTTCCCACTTCCATCACCCAAGCCCAGAAGTGGGTGAAGGAACCACCTTGTCGACAGCAGAGAGCTTGGGAAACCTCACTGTGACCCTGTATTTACATCAGTATGAATCTTTGGATACCTTTACTCTATAATTTTTATGCAATGAAACACCTTACATGCTCAAGAGTTAGTTACTCCTCTGCTTGGTCTGGTACTGAGCCACCATATGCTACATCAGCTCAATTCTCTCTTTTCACCTGCCAAAACATTACTTACCCTGCACTTCCAAGTAGATGCATAGGAAACGTCTGGTTGTGAGGCTGAGTACTGGGTCACCAGGCCAGTATCAGGGTCCAGGTTCATTTTTGTTCTCATTGCTCTGATTTTGAAAAACATGAAGTATTTGCATGAATATTTATTAATAAATATTCACACAAAAATATCCATTCATGGATATATATATGTCTTCCTTCATATTAGGCATATGCAGGGTAGAGCTTCTTTAAACTTCTGTACAATTAGCAGTTCTACTGAAAATAGACAGATTTTTAAAAGTCCTTTATGTGTGGATATTTTGATCATCCTAATTGCTGAAAAGCTTAAGCATTTCACATACCTTTTTTGCACTGTGCAGCAGCAGCAGCAGCAGAAAACAGATTGGATGGTGTGATCTGTGAACAAGAACATTTCCCATATTTGCAGTGTTCCTGTTTGTTTGTTTACAAAACTTACAGAATTAAGGACTACTGTATGTGCTTAGCCCCATTATTAGCTCTGTCTGCGCTGTGAGATATCTAGCAAATCATTAAGGCTGAATTTGCCTCCACCAAAGACAGCAGACTTTTCCTCCTGCCCCCATCTATTTGCTCCCACTGTCTCCTTACAATGTCTTAGCAATTATGAGGCCATGTGATGAGTTAAATCAGCTCACTAAATCAGAAAGGAAAAAAAAAGACCTTGTCAGCCAGATCAGCAACAATCTGACTGATGACACCACCCCATGCAAGCTCTAACCAGTGCAATAAAGGGGATGAGAACATCATCAGGGACAGGAGGTGGAGAACTGTCCCCTTCAGCAAAGATATAATTTTTAGATCATCCAAGCCACATACAAAACCACGGTTGCCCGACAAGCTTTTTCTTATTGTGAGGTTTATTAAAGGAGACATGCTACATTCAATTCTTTGAATTAATACTCATTTTCCTATTTCTGTTGCAGCCATTAATATAATATATGCATTAGCTGAGGTTTAAATGCTATCAAAGATGTACTTTACGCTTATGTGCCAAGTGGTTGATGATCCTGAGAAAAATACATTGGACACATCATCACATACATCATACATTTACAGAGAAATCTATCTAGTATATCTGGTATGAGCAGCAGAGAGGATATGGCGTTAAATAGGTCAGAAGGCATTAAGAAGGTTTGAATGAGGTAAATAAATGGTTGACATCCGCTCTGGTCCACTTCTACTCAGGCTGAGACCTACTTTCCCCAACTTGTGTTCCCACAGCAGTTTAAGCCAAGCTGTGGCAGCTACAGTCCTGTCCCTTTTCCCTCTGCACTGCTGCTCATCTCATCTCCAACAGAACAAGACAGGATGCTAAACTGGTGGGGAATCCCTCTCTGCTGGGTCAGCTCCCTGAACCATCTCACCATCATGCATCGCTGGTGGGCAGGTGGGAGGGCAGCAGCACCAGCGGGCTGTGCTCGGGCTCTCAGGTGCAATGTATGCTGTTTTAGGAAGCATGAAAGCCAGGCATGCAGAGGCAAGGCTCCAGTCATATTCAGCTGCACTGACAGAAAATAAACTTTATATCCCACTCCAATGAGTCCTGAGGTCATAGTACAAAGCCACAGAGGTCATAGTACAAAAAGAGACCTCAGAAAGTTATTTGAAATAGAATATCCAAGGTCTTGGTATTTTGTTGTTTTCTCTTTCACAAAGTATGTCCTTCTCCCACCAGTCCCGCCAGTGTCTTCCACTTTATTTATTTTTTTCTCATGGCATTTTTGGCTTGTTGATCCTAATGACTTAATGCAGCCTGGAATAAATAGGATGTCCCTTCTATTGTTCTGTAACACTTTTTGCCAATGCCTGTTACCAATGTTTCAGCCAAATGTGCTGAGAGTATGCATCGTAGCACTCAAAGCATTAAGCAACCTTACTACACAATAAAAATGTAAGTATTTTCTGTACGAAGGTACCTAATTTAGCAAATCTTGCACTAATAAAAGAAGGGAGAATGTCAGATGTCAGAAAGATAAGACCAAGACTAGTTCTTAGCTGGAAGAGGAAGAGACCTGTCTCGTATGTGTTTTGGTTAGAGTATTTATCTTGAAAGCGGTGAGGTAATTTCCCTTAGACTGTTGCATCCTGTGAAGAACCTATTGTGCGGGAAGCTGGCGAGCTTCTTAACCAGAAGACGCTATCAACTGTTTGATAAAAGTTTCCACTGATGGCTATGCAAAATGCAGCAATTAAAAATACCCAAGCCAACTGACACCAACAATTTTCTTTAAAGAAACCAGGCTGAAAATATATGGGCAATTCAATTTATTTGGTGCATAATTTTCCAGTGTACATTAAATTGTCCCTCAGCTGTTTAAAATTATAGTGGCTGAAGTTTGCCTGAACATGGTCTCTAGCATTGTTTTACTACAGGGTTGAGATTATTAATGTTCTAGGTAAGAACAAGCTTGGAATGAAAATCACTTTTAAAAAGTCCACTGGGAATTATTTCTGGTTTATTACCATTTCTTTTTTGTTCCCCAAAAAACCTTGTAAATTCAAGAGTAAAGTAGTGTCACGGTTTAAGGAGTGTGTGTCTCTAAAGCAGTATTAATTGGTGCCTTGGAAGAACATTGCATGACAGTGTGGTCTTGCAGGTACGGTCTTTGGAGGAACTTATGGCCATATTCATTAGAAAAAGGGTTTTTTAAAATTACATGCTACTAACCAAACCTTCCCAAATATCTTGGGAAGGAATTGTGTTTGTCCCCTGACCTAGACTGTGTTGGGTTCCCATCTGTTCTGATAATCGCTTCTGTTTTTCATAAACAGTGAACACCATGGGTGAAAAAATTCTTGGGATTCTTTGACTTCAGCCAGTGCCATGAAGTTTAATTGATGTTCATAAAGTATTTAGTGATGTGCAAAAAGGAATATGACATTTGAAACCTTGTCTACTTCTTCTGATTAAACCATTATTCCTCATTAGACAACTTGCTCTCCTTATAGAACACTTACCAGAAATACTTAGAAGAAGCACTGTGGAGTTTCAATGTGACGTAAGAATGATCTTCTAATAAGATTTTATAGATTTGTCTGTTAGCACGAAAGCGAGGGGTTCAGACTGATGTTATGGACATGTAATTCTGTCTTGCTTTTCTTTATGAGCCCAGTGATTTGAATAAACTTACAGCGTAAACTCAGGCATCCTTTTTGCCTTCAGTGAATTTAAAACTTGTTCTACTAATGGACGCTTTTCGTGTTTGAACCCCCCTCCTTTACTGTGCTATAAGCAATTAGCAATACATGAATGTATGTGATGTTTTAAAAACAACATCCCAACCATATATGATATTAAGTATTTAGTCTCTTGTCTATAGAACCACAGAAAAGGTGTAGGTTAAAGCTTTAATTACAGTGCTTCCTGGGACATGTGCTTCATTTGGTAAGCGATTTTTCCAAGGCTAGAGTGTCTAACCAACTAAAGAACCCAAAATATGACCAAGTTCTGCAGGCGAAAAGTGAAGGCTCAGATTAAACTAAGGCCATGGGCCAGATAAGCCCATGCTGAACTGAATTGCTGGGTCCTGAGGAACAGTACAAACTTTGCACAGTTCTGCCAAGTTTGCGTCTCCTCATTCTCCTTACTGGAGTATTTTAAGTGTCAAATCATGGCCTATCAATCCAGCAGATATTTATCATTCTAAAGAAGAGTGTTTCCAGCTCTTTGAAAACAAACCTGTCTTATACATCTGTTCTTGGCAATGTCATTGCTTCTGAAATTCTTTTGTCCATGCATTACTCCCAGAACACTTGCAGAATTAACTCAGTAGAAATCAATAAAAGCATAAATTATAGCAGTGCAAACTCTTAATTTCTGTTTGGAAATTTGTCGGGTCTGCTGGGAGACATTATTAAGGAACATAGAGAGAGAAAGGCCTTCAGTTCTGTGCAGCTAAGTCCTGCTTTAGTTAAATTGAATTGTCAGGATTTTTGACCTGATGGATTGGAATTTCAGCTTCTCAGGCAAAGACCTATGTATTGATCTATACGTTTTACATCCTCCCTAGTCACTGGTAAGCTTCTTGCGCAACACTTTTTCTTCCCTTGATTAAAATCATATTTTTTGTATTCCTAACTCACTACAGAATGGCCCAAAGCTGCTCTGAGATGCTGTTTTAGAAAGACTTCACCAACACTGCAAACGGTGAAAGCTTTGATACCCTGAATGAATAATTCGATTGAACTGGCTCGCATCGTGACCCTCTGTTAGCGGCGGAGGAAGATGTTTACACTGAGGGCTGCCTCCAGGTGCCAGAGCAATGCTCGCCGCGGTGCGACAGGAAGCCTGCGTTTCCTGCCTGAAGCTTCTCACAGCTACACACACCCTCCTGTGACTGGGGCTCTTCCTTCCTTTCTCTTTTCTTCTATTCAACAGCCATCAGACAAACTAAGAAAGAATAATAATTTCTAAAACCCTGCATTTTAACGCCAAAAAATTGCCATCTTTTAAAATACAAGTAAGAACTGGAAAATAGATTCTTAGTATTCACTCATTGTTTCAAGCATTTCTTCTTGGTTTTTCTTTCTGCTACACCCTAACTTAAATCACTGAAATAAATTCAACTATTCTATCTGATTTCCTTCTATTTTGGACCAAGGACCTTTCCTTCAGCAAAACACTCTGGATTTGTCAAAGGTTTTTAGAGTCACCTATGTATTAGCAGGCCTTAACCCCCTGGTCCCTAACTCAAGTAACCCCATTGAAGAGTTCATAAATTAAAAATTAATCAGTGATGGTATCAGTGAGAGTTGTGCTTCAACAAGGAAATAACATTTTGGTTTCCATATTTTGAAGAGAATAAAGACACCAATAAGATTTACCATATTATGAATGGCAGACTGCTTGGACAGGACACAGGAAAGAAAGATAGGCTAACAGACAGAATTATCCCGTAATTTTTGACAGTAAATTATTTTTTGAAGCCTGTTAAAATAAAGTACTTATGGACCTATCATTATTTTCAGGCCCCACTTCTCTGTTTCCTACATAACCAAAAATTTTCCCCAGACTTCCAGAAAAAGGGATCAAATTTTGCTTCTTTTAAATCCATAGGAAGGGAGGTTTCTCCAGCATTCACACCCCCACTGGACCTCTCAGCCCACTTTTGCTTGAGTTCTATCAAAATTTAAGCTACCAAAACACATTTGGCTTTGACCCTCAGGGTAAGTCATCAGGGAACAATTCAAGTCAGTAGCTTAAAACCTAAGTTTAAATCAAACAAGATGAGTATTTGAGCTATTGAATCTAGAATTTGCCAAATCTTCCTTCTTCAATTGGGTGGACAATTTAATTTCCTCAATTTCTGGTGAAAGCTTGCAACCTCAGACAAAGTTCAGCCAATTCTACAAATAATTTAACACAGGAACAAAAAAAAACTTAGCCCATTTCAGTGCTCATATCTTTTTCTTTCTAGAAATGACTATATTAGGAGGAAGATGCTTCTTTTTAAAACAGTGTCATATTATGTCCCTGGTGACAGGTTAACAAATAGGAATCCCAACACTAGCACAGAGCCATGATAGCCTGTTGAATTCTGATGCCCAAAATCAGACCTTTTAGCATGCAGAGTTTTGAAACAAGAAGAGATACCATGGCAAGAGAAGCATGTGGATGAAGTGGAAATACTAGGTAATTGGTGTTGAAGCTAGCCTGACAAACACTCAGCCTAAGAATCTGCAGCTGACATTTTGATAACCAACTTAGAGACCTGAAAACAAATTTATCTGTGCACAACAGAGCAGATGGGATGCTAGAGGAAGAAGAAAAAGATTGGTCAGCTGTTTGCTTGAGAAGTTGAAAGATAGTCCCATGAAAACAGAGAAGAGAGAGCGAAAACACGCGAGTCCTTTGAGATGCTGCATTGCTGCCCATAGCTGTCCTGATAAAAGTCCCACAACACCCAGTCATATGCTTTGGGTTGATAACATTGTCTGTATAGGTAGCCAGTTCACACACCTTTATACATGCTATCTTCCTATCCTCAGTTTTAACTCACTCTAATTTGCAGCCTTGGCAAAGTAGAACCAAAGATACAAGCAACAAGTTAGAGATTAATTTTTAAAATTTATAGTTTTATTATTTCATGGGTTTCTTGGCTTGAGTTTCTTTTTCTGACTGACTGTTTCTCAAAGTACTACTAATTTTGAAAGTGCTGCAGTCCATGTCCAAGACTTGCACTCTTCTAGTATGTTTTGCACAAAGTTCTTGCTCTTGCAGCACGGGCAGCAGGTTAACTGCGTCCAACACTACAAACTCAGCTTCAACCATCAAACCCAAATCTTTACTGTAACACACGGTATGCTGGCTGATCTGGTATGTCTGTCCAACAGTATAGAAAAATCAATAATCTAGTAAAAAGCCACAGTACAGTTCACTTCTAAAAGTACTTTAAAAGACAAGCTTTCAGCTTTTCGCATGTGCAAGCTGAGGCTTTGTGTCTTTCCTGTGAGTTAATTCCGCTCTGGAAGAATGACAGCTCTAGTTCTACCAAACTTTTATTCATGTCTATGCTAGACATGCTTTTAAGGACAGCATGTGGGAATATCTCCCTATCTGTATGTAAAAGTAGTTGCTTTGCTGAGTCCCTCATACAATAGATTCATATTTGTGCAGTAATTTTGAAAGTCAAGACAAGCAGTCTGAACAGAGATCACCTGAACAGTGCAAGAGAAAGCTGGTTGGTATTTTTATGGCAACAATTAAATAGCTTATTTGCCAAGTACACTGCTGCTGCACAAAACAAAACTGCAAGATGAAAATACGCGGCCCAGTTTACTTACAGGTAGAAAGAATCATGTCTGTTGTCAGCTTATATTCAAATGAAAATGCAAACCTCTCTTCATCAGTTGTGCTAGTAAAACAGCCCTAGCTGAGCTCTTTGCTCTGATATGAAACATGGTAAACGACAAATACTGCTTGACCCCGCCTACTTACTTTTTTTTAAAAAAAAAAAAAGCAGCCCCAAACAGACTACATACTAATCTCACATCTGTTTTTTTTTTTAAAAAAAAGTGAAGAAAGTGTCTGCTTTCAAGTATCAAACACACATTTTATAGAAAAAAATATTAAACTGTAATCAGTAGGGCTAAGTATTTCTTAAAAAAGAAAAAGGAAAAAATACAGCAGTTGCAAATCACAGCATTTGGTTCTGTTCAGATGAATTTTTGACCCCAATGTTTGAAAAAATTCAGTTACAATAAAAAGTTGGAAGAAGGACTAAAGTTGCTTAAGGAAGAGTGAGCTCATCCAGAAGAGACGATGGTGTGGTATTTCAGCCTGCCTTTGAAGACATCAGGAGTCAGCAAGACAGCTGCCTCCAGAGGTGTTCTGATCCTTTCCAAAAATTAACCATCTAAGGCTACATTCAACTGAAAAAAACCCAACACTTTTCTTCTAGAAAGTAGGTGCTTCACAGTTCCTGGCATCCTAACTAAGTATCAAACCCAATGACAGGCATGCAGAATTTATCCTCAGGTACAGGGAAGAGGAAGGCAAAGGGTTTGGATTCAAAGCACCCACCTCAATGATGAAACTGCAGTTAGCATGTATTTTTTCATATAAGTTAATAAATATGTAATTGTTGTATAGAAACAGGCTTAAAGTTCATTGGAAACTATTAATCTCCTGATTTTCCTATGCTTCATTTGTGTTTTAAGGGAAACATTACTTATTATCGTAGAATTCCTCATGATGTAGTGTCAAAAGTGTTGGCAATGTCATACTTTGCAGGGTCTCCAGTGAGAAACAGGGGTGCAAAGGAGCAGTTAGAGAATGAAAGATGAGCTCGGCTTACCCAAGATCTTCCATGTTCTTTTTTCTACTACCAACAGAAAACCCTAGATTTTCCCCTTTAAGAACACATGCAGTTGGTAGTGACTGGGTAGTGGTTTGGACTGAACAATTTGACAGGTTTGTCTGCATAGTTGCAACAAGCTTCTGAGATTTTGTCATAAGAAAAAGGAAATAGCAATTTAAAACTTTTCTAACAGCTGGTAACTTTTCAATGGAATAGCATGAGAAAAAAAACATTTCTTCCAAGAAACAAGAGGTTTCCTCCTTTTGAACATAAAGGTTTAGACAAAGCAGTGCGGGGAGCTAAGCATCTCCAAAATTGATTACATAAATACTCAAATGCAGCAATGATGGAATGTATTACGCTAACTATAATTACCTTTAATAATTTGAGTGGAAGTAAACTTCACCATACTCCTCTCTGCCTACTTGCAAAAAAAATTTAAAAAAGGTTTTGTGCAATCTATTTTCTATTACACATGGCACAAGGGCATAAGTAACAAAAGAAAAAGAAAACATGTAATAGAGTTACTCGGGAGGTGGCTACAGCAGAACTAAAGTGGAAATACTCCTTACATCACTGGTACAAAGTCAGGTTAATTGAAACAGGCTTCAGCAAGGCTGTGGAGACATTAGCCTCTAGCAGAGGGGAAAGGGCATGTAACTTCTAAAGAGAGTTCAGGCATTTCTGCACTGAACATTTCATCGTGGCCAAATTCATTTAAGTATATTATTCATACTACTACATATATTTAGTATAGAATGTGCATACACACAGATACATAATACATACACGGGCTATCATAACATCATATTCACATGAACAATGAGTTTGGCTTATGATGCACTGACAGTAAATTACTGGCAACGCATTAGTTAGTTCCAAACAACAGTTAACATGCAGTTTATTTACATACACGTGTAGTATGACATTTTCTGTTAAGAGCAGAAAGGTTAGATCACTGTACGTACAGATGACAGAAACAGGAGCCCTCCTTTAACACGCTTGAGAATGTACTTGCTTTCATTTACAACTCCATGTATCGAGTTGTGTATGTAAATGAAGGTAGGACAAACTTGTGCTTGAAAATTTCAAAAGGAAAACACACTTCATATAAATAAATGCATGGAATTTATATATTTACAATACATACAGCATATAAATTATTTTATAATTAATCCAAAACAAGGTCCTATGGTACACTGACAGCCAGTTGTGCTGAATCTTGGACTTAATTTTCACAAGTAACATCAAGACTAACCTTGGGAGGTCTCTGGTTGACCAAACAGCCTAGAATGTCTTGGGGCATATCACGGCTCAGGTCTGAAGCAAAGCTTTTTGAGTGTTACACTAAACTGAAGACTGTTAACAACCTACTACGTGCAAATGAGAGGCACATTTTGTGTTCTTGATGTGTCATAAAACACTCATCGACCGAGAAAAAATAATGTTTCTGGAGAATCTCTGGAAACATTTCAATGTCAGTAAATAGCCGTTTTTTATAGATAACTTCAATTTTTAAGCATGCAAATCACTACTAACACTACTGCCTGTGCAAAGAGAAACTCAGAAACATGGTCTGTATATACATGAACCCAACCCAGTAAATGCAAATGAAGCTCCTGGGCTTTGGCCACATTCTCTTTCTCCATAAAGAACTCAACTTGCCAGCTATGCAACGCTGACTTCTCAGAGAAAATATAGACACTGCAAGTATTGCTGAAGATACTGTGCTCATCTCCCAACATCATGTAAAACTCTCCTTGTGTTGAAGTGGATCAGATATCACAGGTTCCCCACACTGTTTAGCAGCATCCAGTAGCTTACAGAATCAAGCCTTTAAAAAGAAATGGTGAAGCCACATCTCTGGAAAGTGGCTTCTTTCCTGTACTTGTGCTCCTGTTGTCTTTTTTTTTTTTCAGAAAGCATCTTCACCCTCTGCAATATCAATGATTGTGTGAAGTAAGTCTTCAAAAGTTGGACGTCCCTCTGGTTTCTAAAAACAAAAGCATGCAAAACTGATCAGAAAGCAATAAAGTTGTGTTGATTTTGATAAATTATTGGCCTTGGTATCATTCTGTGGCAATTAATTTACTGTTTCATTACATGTGACATGCAAAAATATTTCCTTGTGTAGGTTTTAGATTTATCCCTTAACTTCAGTAAGTGTCACCATTTTTATGCTTTGAAAAAACATAAATAGGTGTTGCTGGACTACACTCTTCATATAATTATTTTCCATAGCACTACACTTATTCATTTTTCTCCCCATTGCCAGCTCCCTCAATGAATTACTCTACTCTTTCTTTATGCAAGTTGTTCATTCTCCTAAGAATTTTGAGTGTCATTCTCTGAAGCCTCTTTCACTTCAGTGTTTTTTGGACTCTGAAATGAGACTACATCATAGACTTACGTAACAGCATACTTCATCTACTGTATTTATTTTCCATACAGTTCCTTATGTGTCATAACATCCTGTTTGTTTTGTTTAATTATGGCAATACACTGAAGTAGTCTGTTCACTGACCTTACTGACACAGTTAATTTAGCATCTTCTGAATGTCTGGGTAACTTGCACTTTTTCTTCATTTATCACCCTAATTAGATTTGTATCACCTGCTGAATTATGAATCCTCAGTATTCACTTCCCTCTACAAATCATTAATAAATTTATTAAATGAGGACTGAGGTACCTACAGTTAATCATATTTTACGACAAAGATTGACGGTATCTTGCCATTATTTGTCCTGTTTGTGATTCACAAAGATTCTCTCCCACACGATGACTGCTTAGATTTTATTGTTAATAACTCCTGATGAAATCAATAAATTTTTAATCAATTCATTGATGTTCATATAAATCCTATAAATACATATTAATATTCAAAGAGTGTTAACAAATAACTTACCATTATCTTCCAGGTAATTTATTATTCCATTTTAATGACCATTTCAAGCAGGTTACCAAGTACAAACAAAATTTAATGATCTGTAGTCTCCTGGCTCCTGTGAATTGCTTTTTTGAACTACAGACATATTTGCCATTCTGCAGCCCTCCAGGGTACTGTTGTTTTTAATGTATTTTTTGCTGCATAAACCAACTGCTTTGTAAGCAGATGTCCACCAGTTGGTTTGATTGCTAATTGCTCTCTGTTCCAGCACCTTCTCCTCCAAGACAAGTGTGAGACAGTATGTAATCTTTATTACTGGAAAAGAGCAGTTTTTCCCTAGCACCCCCTGTGGCAAAGACTAACTAGAAATAAATCGTGTAGCTCTTTCCATTCTTGGTTTTCTTGATTGCTCTCTCAAAATTAGAGGCATCTCATTAAATGCACTTATCTTCTTAGAGACCTTCTGCTTTAATACTACAAAAAAACGTTTTATACTGATTTAGTTGATACAGTATTAAATTTGGGTTTGCCTCTTTGGAAACTACAGCCAGTATCTTTCTGGGTTAGGAGGATTAATAGCACAGTGTATTGTTATCTTTCTTTATAAACCTTGGGATTTCTATTTAGATTCAACTGCAAGTTAATCTATATTTTCTATATAATTTATAATCAGGTATTGAAGTATTCCTTTAAAAATATTTTCGGTCATTCTGGCATGTTTCTCTAATGATTGATAAACTGAAGCAATATAAAAATCAGATTCTCCACCCCTGGGCCGTCTGACTGAATTTTTTTTTTTTTTTGCTAGCAGAATTTATACATAGATATAATCGTGACCAGCACAGATTTAGCAATTCTTTTGTTTTGTTACTAAATGCCTTTGCATACATAATCCGACAGTCCGTTTATTTCATAGAAATTTCCTTGGTGGTTTTTCTTATCACAGCTCTAGTTCAGTTGCAAACCAGGGGGAGATCTTTGTCTTAGCAATAAACACATGAATAGCTGAGAGAGCTGGATACAGTCAGAATGCTGCAATAGAGATGAATTGCTCTTGCTAGACTGACCTTTTTTCAATTCAAAGACAAAAAAAAAAAATGTATATACCTCCTGCCAGCACATCATCATGATTTCATACACCTGCTTACAGGCTAGTTTGGGCCGATACAAACGATGTCCTTGGCTAACCATTGTTACCACTTCATAGTTGGAGTTTTTTTCAAAGGGCATTTTTCCTTCCGTAAATACTTCCCACATTAAAACACCTTAAAAAAGAAGAAAACAAACGTTAAGAAAATAAGCAAATAACTTCTTAAAAATATGTTTATTTTGAGCCCTGGGCTCAGGATTTCTGATACATAAATAGTTTGAGATCCATATTCACATGTGTCATCGCCGAAAACATCTTATTCTAGTAGCATGGGTTTTAATAAATAACAGTTCTAAAGTCTCTGTGGAACTTTATGCAAGCATAAAACCGTGGTCAATGGGCTCTCTGAGCTTCTTCTCAGATGTCCGAATCCTTCCCAATAACTAGAGCTTAACTGCTATTGATAAAATGTAAAAATAGTGCTTTCTTTCAGTGATGAATGTCTTACCAAATGACCAGACATCTGACTTGCTGCTGAATCGGCTATAATTAAAAACTTCTGGGGGGCACCATTTCACAGGAAATTTAGCTCCTGAGGAGCTTGTGTATTGATCATCAAGGACATACCTAAAAAAAAAAAAAAAGATACTTTTCAGTCAGACTCCAAGCTTGCAAATCATAATTTAGATTTCAATATTAGAAGCTCATATTGCCATCTAATGGCCATGACTGTTAGCAGCACACAATAAAAATAGCTTCTCTAGCACAGTACTGAGGTTTCAGTCAAGACTCCGTTCATTTTTCTTACGACCTCAGTCTTCTCTTGTGATTATTAGCTATACAACACAGGTCTAGGCCACCTGCAAGTTAAATGTCTGTATTACAAGAGAAAATAATGCAAAAGCACAAATTTATTGCTCTCTCACTGACCAGTCTGAATTCAGATGTCAGGGGACATGCAAGCTCAATAGCACAGAAAGGTGGCAAAAGCCAAGAAGAGCATGGTCAAACCATGGTGCTTTAATACCTTCCTTCTAAGCACTCTCCACCCCCTGCCATGCCCACACACCACCCACCTGATGTAGCACCCAAAGGTGCTAACAAGGGCAAGAAATTAACCCCTCTCCAGGTCTCAGCACCTCCCAGCACTTCAGCTAGCGAGATGCAACTCTGAACCATCTACTCCAAGAGGATGCCAAACTCACTGAACAGCCTCTTTTATCATTTATTTTCCAAAATACAGATTAACAACTATTATCTCTGCAGCGTGAGCTCTGCTGTCCGAAACACAAGCTCCAATACGCCTCCTGCATCACTACCAGACTAAGATTTGTAAGATTTTTCACAGATGTTACAGAAAGTTGCTAATAGAAGATGAGTCAGACCACGGAGTCGGTTCAGAGACTGGCCTCTCATGATAAGAGTTAGGCACACTGACTTCTCTAGAGGATAAACTGCCTAGTTTTGATTTTCCAGAATTAAAATGAGTACGGAAATCGACACATGACCGCAGAAAAAACAAGCTTTAAAGGCACTGGAAAAAATAAACCCAAAGGATGTCCCCTAGAGAGGTCAAAAAAAGATCATTCTTGTCCATAATTTTCCCGTACGTCTGGTGCCTTATGACTAAGTACAAGGGTTAGGTGCATTTTCCCAAATCCCCACAAACGCATTTGCACACTCAGCCATACCTTGTCATTCCAAAATCCGACACTTTGACCACTCCTGAGTCACTCACCAAGCAATTCCTGGCAGCCTGCAAAGGGAATGGTTAGAGTTGGATGAAAATCTTGCGGTCTCTTGCAGACAAATTACAACAGTCTAATGAGGACTTCGTCCTTGTTGCTTAGCAAGTTCACCAGTTTACCAAGTTCACTGGTGTATTCTTATTACGGTCCAGGATAAAAGGAGTCAGTGCATTTGCTCTTGATAGTACTATTTTGACAACGAAAGCATTTTGTAAAAAAACACCAGAAAAAATTATCAACTCAAGGGATTCATGAGTGGTGAAAATGGTACCAATACACAGCAGAGATATGCTATTATATCAGCACAATTAAATCTTGATAAAAATTTCAGAGAGATTTTATTCCATTTTCTTGGGAGAGAGAAACCTCTCATCATTTTCTGCGCAGGGCAGTTTTAGTGACATGATTAGAACCTAAAGAGCCAACTTAAACTACTTACAGTTTTCTGCAAGAACAAAAGCCATTATTTACAAACAGGCTGTTTCAAAAAGGAATAGGTAAGCTCAAAACTAAAAGTTTCAAAGATGAGTGTATTGCCTAATGGGATGTTACCAAGTCTCTGTGGATAAAGCTGTTTCTCTCCAGGTACTCCATTCCCTCACATACATCTTGGCATATAGTGAGCAGGACATCTTTACTCAGAACTCCCCGCTTTTGTCTCAGGTAATTGAGAAGGCAGCCATGCTCCATGAACTCCGTCACGATGTAAATAGGTCTCTGTTGTGTGCACACACCATACAGCTGAACTAATTTAGGATGTGTTAGCTTCCTGAAAAGATTGAGATCATGTCGTTATTACTTCCTCCACCCAGTGCTAGCTCTCCACCCCACAAAACTGCAAAAATACCACCTGCCCGAAGTGTTTTATTTATAATCAGTAAACAGCATCGGAGGCCTAGAACTGGCAATAAAAGTGCCGAGCACACAACTCACATCATTACTTTAGCTTCTTCAATGAAATCCTCTTCATACATCGCACCTTCCCGAATTGCCTTGATGGCCACTTTATACTGTGCCCTCCACTTGCCAAGGCGCACTACGCCAAACAGACCACTCCCCAGTTCTCTCATGAACGTCAGTTCTGAGGGATTAATTTCCCATTTCTCTGTAAAACAAAACAAACCAAACAAGAGCCCATGACTGCTGTATTAATGAACATACTGAACTGGTAGGTGATAGGGAGGAGGAAAGGGAAACTGGATTACTAGCAAATCAGGAATTTAGGGGGAAAATGTCTTAGAATTAACTTCAAAATGTAGCACTTCTATATCTCACAAAACAAACAAACTTTTAGGTAGACGTGACCTTTAAGCAGCTCCTGACCAACACAGAAGGCAAAACTCAAACTTTCCTGAGGCCAGTAATTACATACTGGTATTATCAGACTTGATTTCAACAAGCTGCCATCATAGAAAGTTGTGCCAATGCATAGCAGCTGCTCATGTCACCTGATGTGCCATGCTTAAAACAGGTTATTCCAAATTTATAAAAAAAAAAGCAACCCCTCCACAAAGAGCAAAGGGCCAAGGTTGAGTCAGAAGTCTGGAGGCTTATGAAGGAACCAAAGGCACAGCTCAAGGTGTCCACAAAAGCATGGAGGAAGATGCCAAATTCCCTTGGAGCACCGGTGTCACATTCTGCCTCTCCTCGCTGCTGCCCTTGGCACCACAAACATACCACCAGCCATGATGCCTTTACATGCCAATCCTCTGAGCAAGGGTCTCCAAGGTACAACTTGGACCCGCATAAGTTAGTATAGGCAATCACAGTAAAAAATTAGGTCTATTCAAAATTTTTAGAAAATACCGTGGCAACTTACATTTATAAAATCATGGGAAAAGATATGTGTAGATTAATATAACATGCAATTACCATAGCTGAATCCTGCCGTTGTTGGTGCTGTTGTCTTCTTTGGGGTCACTGGGTAACGCAGCCTGGTAACAAGACCTGACGTTCAGAGATAATTCAAGAGACAGTTTACTTCTGAAATAGCACCAGGCAGCAAATGAGCCAGTTGTTCATTGCAAACTTCAACACTGATTAACAATAAGCTTTGACCGTATTTTCTGCTATTGCATTGTTTTGACTACTCAAAGTGGCTACGAGAGGTACAGGAGCACCCACTGCATCTAACTTGTTGCTTCTTCTTTATTGGTGAGAGATGGATATAAATGCATACGTATTTATGCTTTACAGTTATGCTGGCATCAACAAAGGCTGACGATCCCCTTCAGATCAGAAAGACTATTGAAAATGTATACTCTCAATGTTACTTTTGATCATTTCTATTGCACACATAGAAATCCCACCAGTTTCACATGGGGATTTTACATATACAAAATAAATGTTGCATGCTAGCTGAATATTCTCCTCAAATCTTATCAGAACTTGATACACCATAAGGTAAAAGCAAGGAAGCAATTAAAAACAAGTAGTAAAATCAGTTAGAATAAATGAAAAGCAGGGTTATGTTTTGGAGCATATATTCCAGAAAGGCGTTTTCCAGAATATCATTAGGAAATGCTGGGTCATCTGAATTTGATATAAACATCTGGAAAATATAGCTCATGAGGGAAATTTATGCACAGACTGGACTTGAAAAAATATTCTGTATTAGTATCTGTGCTTTGAACCTGATTCCTAAATTCTCCCCATCCTATCATACAGTGGGAGGACACCAGCATCAGCCATAGATCTGAAGTATCTAACCTTTACAAAAACTCATCTTTAGGGATTTCCTGAACAGCATGTTACTGTTCTCCTCATCTGTTTGCTATATGGAAAGGTAAGATCATTTTAAGTGGTGGTGACCTGCAGGTAAAATAAGCTTATGCCTGGAGAATACTCTGGGGAAGTACCATCCCTATCCATCTGCTGTAGGTTATAGGCAAAGCAGCTGTTGGAGACACAATGTGGAGCTAAATGAATGATTCTTCCTGACTCAATACAGCTGTTCTTCTGTTACTCTGGGGACAGTAACAATATATATATATATTTTATTTTTTTAACATAAAACTTTTCAAATGATTGCCTATATTGAAAAAATGTGAAAACACAGTGTCTCGTTACTTCCCTGAAAAAGAAGGATCTATAAAAACCTAAAAACTTTCATTAAAACCTTAAGACATCTTACACTCCTTTTCAAACCAACCCTAAGTGACAGAAAAAATCCAATTCATCTACCTGCTGCATTATGTTTATGATACTCAATTATTTCTGGAATGGAGTTAAAGAGATGTTTTTCTGCAAGGTAGTACTGCTTTGGTGACGTCACTGTTTCTTTTATATGGTAGTGTCTTATTCCTGATGAACCTTCTCTGGAAAAATAACAACAATAAAAATAACAACAACAACAACTAGTAATAATACAACGTCATTTGTTGTGAATTTTTTAAAAGGATTACATTGACTAGGAAAAGGAAACTGAAAGGGCCAGCGCAGGTGCCCAATGTCACATGCTTCAGGAACAGCATGAATATCAAAGATCCCGAGTGCTGGTGACTTGCCTTCATCTCAGTGCTCAGACCAAGTTGAAGATTAACCCATAAAAGGTTAATTTTCAGCCCAGTAAGCTCCCCGATCCAGCTCACCACACACTGATGCAAACACTTGGGCTGGCAGGAGGAAAGAGACCAAACGGGGTGGGAGAGCAAGATGTCCTTTTTTGGGTGGAGGTTCAGGTCTACGGTGGATTAAACCAAACGTGACCTAACCATGGAGTCAAGAAGCTCATTTTAGTCACCCATCTCTCCTATCACAGCAGCCCTCATTTCTTTGTTGAGCTCTCTCCTGCGCTTTCCTCCAGCCCATGGAATGGAGACAGATGCAAATGGATTCGGACGAGACAAGGTGTGCAGAGCAGCCACAGAAACTCACCCTCCAAATTTTGTATAAAGGGAGACTGTATACAGGCCAGGCTGACTTGAGTCTCTCACCACAAAACCACCTTCTTTATCCTAAAATGCAAGCACAGCGACAGTTTTGTACAAGTGGTTTTAAGCTGCATGTCTCTTCCACTCACTCTGTGATTTGCACATGCATTTGCTTTTAAATAAGCATTTAATAAGCAAATAAGCACTTGCTTTAATAAAAGAAGCTACTTTACGCGAATTTCATGGTTAATACTGTAAGGCTGCTGTGGTCACCTCGTTTCTGAGGAGCTGCTCTGCCTTGCTTCTGTTCAGGTTTCTGCTGTACCACCTGCAACACAACATCAGTAACCAAAACTTCTGCAAAGTGCGTGATTTCTGTAAGATGCTTAAAGCAAAGTATTACAAAGCTACAGATTCAATAATTTTACAATAACAAAAGGTCAACAACTGAACTTTAGTTAATGTACCAAAACCAGTCTCTATTACTTTGTGCAGTTATCCCATAAAAATGTCCCGCAACAAATCCAGTGAGATCCCACAGAAGCCAATAAAGTTCAGGTAACGGAACTAATTTTTCAGGAAAAGCACTTCTCAAACACGCACAGGCTGATGGGGGTAGTTGCTCTGAATGGCAGCCCGAGGGCAGGCTGGCAGCCCTGGGGAGGCAGCTGCCTGCACACGGGTCGAGCCACCTGCGGAGCTGGCTGCTAGACTGCTATTTCATTCAATAACTTCACGGTTCTGATTTTCCAGCGAGGACCCACCTACCGAAGAGGAGGTTGAAAGTGAATTAAATGTCATGGTTGTACATCCCTGAGCTCGGTGCTGCACGGGCATGTTAAAGCAGCCACAGAAGCGCTGACATTTCAGCCAGCTGCAGCAAATAATATAAAAAGGAAAAACACACAGCTCTCAAATGGTGTGGTGCAATTGTTTTGAGCTATGCTGTCACGGCGGTAACTGAGAAGGGAAGTGGCCCAGCAGCCTCTAATCAAGTTCTGCTGTTCCAGAGATAGTGGTCTCTTGCAGTTGGTAGATGTCCCGGAGTAATCCTCCCTGGACTGTGCAGTGACTCAGAATTACGGCCCCAGGGTGGTAAGGCACAAAGTGGCTGGACCAGATAAGGCAGCCCAGTTCCTTCCTTTCCTTTCCACCAGCCCTGCATCCCAGCCCAGAGTGGGTCAGGGCTCTTAACAAGAGCCTCAAAGATGAAAAAGCAACAAAGAACAAGTAATTCCCTCTAGGAAAGCTGAGGGCAAAATCCCAGGAGAAATTCTACCTTCTGTCCAAACACAGCAGTAGAAGCCATACATGGCTGAGAGTAGAGTTCTGGAGCTACTAATGTGGTTTTGTAAACTGGTTTTAATTATTGCCTCAAAGCTCCATTTTATCTAAAAGTCATGAAACATGTCTTAAGTTCCCAGGCACAACAGTTTATGCTGTACTGAAATTTTAAAATCAAGAACAACAGGCTTGGAGACTACAGTGTTAAATTTTATCCTGATGTTCTTAAATAAGTACTCCATAATTAAACATCAACTGGAAAAAGCACTTAAAAAAACAACCTATACTTTTATAGCTGATAAGTTACTTAAAATGCACCAAGTGATATATTTTTCAAGAAAATTAGAGGTGACTTCTGAAAATCTCTGTAATCTCTGTGTTTACTTTGAATGATTTCCACTGTTTTCTACTCTACTATCTTACTGCCACACACTTTGGACAAACATGTCACTTTAATACTTAAAAAAAAAAATTCAGCACACTTATAATGAGTAAATTTCCTTTAAAGTTTCCCTTTGTTTATCAGAGAATTGGGAGGGTGTTTTCTGCTTTATAGTAATAGTCTAAAAACTACATACGTGATGGCCATCTCACTGACTTGACTCTACATTATAAATCACAGCAAAGTCAATGAGAAGAATCAGAAAAAATATATGCCTATTTCAAATATTTAAGTTTCATCTCGGAGATCATTGCTATCGTATGTAAATAACTTTTCAAAACTTTAAAAATACATTGTCATTCTTAAAGCACAGATCTTCCAGATTTTAATTCAAATATTCACTTACTCATACTGATCAAGGTTGTTTGACTTCTTTCCGGTTACATAGTTGCTTGGAATATATCCTTGTTTTCTTAAAAAAAAAAAAAATAATAATATCTATCTATATATATATAAAAATATAATCTGAGTGAAAACACATAAAATTGCATGCCTAGAAGACAGTGTTTCATTCTGCTAATTACCAGAGGTCCCTTGCTGTCACTTATTTATTACCGACCCACCCACTCTACTGCTGATTATACAGAAACTAATTTTCCACATTAACTTTCTCTGCACCTAGAGAAGTGACACGGGCAGCAGAAGTGTCCAAGAAAACCAGCAGAAGGGGTGAAGAAGAGCAACCCTCTGCTGCTCTGTCACTTCTGCGCTCAGAGGTCCCAGCCAGTCACTGGAAATACATTTGGAGCCTGCCACGGCCTGATAACTCGCAATTACCCCTAACGTATTGCAACAGGGACCTGATAAATATTGAAGTATGGAAACTTTCACCTTTAAAACCATAGGGAGAAATTTTAATCCAGGGAGTGTAAAGTTGTAGTCATTAAGACATCTCACTGCAACTCTCAACTCATTCAGAGATTGCCCCTAATAATACAGCTATTTAATAAGATGATGATTATTCAAGTCTGGAAGTCTGAGCCTGCTGAGCTAAGTGTTAACCATATTGCTCCTAACGAGCCATTCCCCAGGGAAGCAGGACTACTGTACCAGTCTAGCGAGGTTTTGCAGGCTGTCTGATGCTTTAATTGGGAAACCATGAAGTCTGACAGGAAATATAATTGTAAAAGCTTCCATTTCTGCAACCATCTTTGCACTCAGGCCCCAAAATCTATTGAGAACCACACTTCTAAAAATTGGTTTCCATGTGGGAATAAAGGTACGGATGAGATTTCAGGGCTGGGGTCCAAAGTGGGGTCTAATACAGTTATTTGTTGACACATAGTCAATATAAACTACTACAACATGGAAATAGCCTTATTAACTTTATAACAGAAAAGAAGGAACTCATGTTTACCCATATTTGTCTCTCGCCTTCCACCAGTGAATGTCATTCTTCTCAATCACTGTATATTCTTCACCTTTCTCTAATCTTAAATCATGATGTTCCGTAGGCTCAAAGTCATACATTGCTACCACTATCTCCTCCTCTTCGTTGCCATTTTCTTCAACTGGAGGAACAGGTGGCGGAGGCCTTCGCTGAAAACAACCCAACATCATTATCATCCCACTCTGCTCCGTTATTCCACCCCACCCACCCTTACCATCACCCCAGTGCAAACCAGCCCGAGCATCCCAGAGGCAAAAGCTGGGATAGTCCTGGGTTGCCACAGGAGTGAGCTGTGTCGTCTCCAGGAGGCAGCTGCCCATGGGGCTGGCTCGCACTGCAGCCCTGCAGCTGCCAGTAAAGGGCAACGCCGGCCAGTGTTTGCTTTCCAACCCCCTCTCCCACCAGCAGCACAAATACTGCTAATAGGTGCAGCTAAATTTCAGTGGGATTTCTTCCACCCTGAGATAGAGCATGATGCCCAGCAATGCATACAGAAATAGACCTTTGCTGTAAGATATGGAAAGAATCACAGGAAGCCTAAATGCCATCTCAAAAAAACAGCAATTATCTATTCAATATTTTAAAGACACTACCTACCACACTTTTTTCTGGCATTGGAGAGGGCAATGTCATTACACCTAGAAAAAGAGCACAGGAAGAGATTTGTGTCTATCCATTTACCTATAAATTTAAAAACTGAATAAAAGGTTTAAATTCAGATAAGGTTTTAAGATCTTAACTAGCCTTCAGGATAGCTTAGTAAGCCAGGAAGCAACAACAGCTCCAATTAGGCATTAGGAAAACATTGATTAAATATTCTTGCGAACACATCCTAAATCAGCCAGCAGGTTACATTCACCATAGGATTTAGCAATACCTGTGCCACACAAGAGCATGCGACAGATATCCCTGGACCAGCCCTCAGATGCAGAAATACATAAGAAATAAAAAAGGGATAGAGATAAACAAAGAGTATATAAAAAGGAAGCAGTGTTTGTGTCACCACAATCTGATGGTCTGGTCCTATTAACATCTGTTCTTCTAAAAAAAGTTATACTCCCTTGACTCTTGCTTTGCTAAATAAGGCATAAATGTTGCATGTATTTTTTATTAATTCTCTCAGGTCCAAGAGTATTTTTTTTTCTCCTGTGCTGCTTTTTTCCACTTAAAAGGTTGAGCTATATGTCAGGTTTTACATCTTCCTGCCAAAGAAGGCCGACCACAAGCCACTGTTTATTCTTCAAGTCTTTTAATGCAACTAAATCCACAGGTCCCCACCGCTCCCATTTAAGGCCCTGATGTAGGAAAGCATCCAGGCACTGCTGATTTCACTGGGAGCCTGTGATTTGGATGCTGGAAGATGCACGTGCCTATGGAACTCATGGTTCATCCAGGCTCATTCAGCATACAGACATGTACAAACATCTAAGATAATGTATGTACAGACACAGGACTGAATTAAGCCTTCTTGTATCATTTTTACACTGCTGCAGTAACACCGAATGCAACATGATTATTATTCTTGTACATGGGTATGTAGAAGTTATTTACTAAAACTGAAGAGCTGGCAAGGATTTCTAGCTGAATCTTTTTCACCATCAGGTTTTATCCTCGGTCCGAGGTAAACACTTGGTCAAATAAGTTTCAGATGGGAAAAACAAACCAAGTGAAAAATAAATTCCACAGCCTCTATGACTCCTTTCAGCTTTTTCTAAACATTTTTTGGGAGGATGATTCACTGGCTTTTATATTTTTTACAAAATGCTTGGAAATGAAATAAACATTTTGATTTACTTTAGGCACAGTATTAACAATACACTCGGCTCTATGAATTTCCCTAATATCTATGGTATTCAATTTGATGACACTATCATATAAAAAAGCAGAAAAATATGCCAAAACAAGTTAATATGAAAACATATGTACTTACTGTTTTCAAAAAGATTATATTTTTCACAGCCAGGTGCTAACTTTTCTGTCTGTCTGCAGCACTGATAAATTCCCTCTGTCCAGAATTTAGGATGATATTTTACCATTATATTGCTGTTGTTCTTTATTTCTACAAGAAGAAAAAGAGCATACATTAAAAGATTTTTAAAAAAAATCTGCTAGAGGGCCATTCTTAATAAATATTACCATATCTTTGACATGAAGCTTAATCTTTGCTTGGCCTTACTATAGCATTGCTTCTTGCAAGTTTACATGGAGGCAATACAATGATAGTAGAGGATATTTTTAGGATAATACATGACTTTATTCCAGAAAAGAGTGCAATACTCCCTGCCTAAGCTGGCCACCCCAGCAGGGATAGGCGTTTGGTGCATCCACAAAAGACGACCCAGGCACCTGCCTGCACCCTGTAAAGCAGTCAGGCAGCTGTGAAAGCCCTGGGGGCTCTGCCTGCCCCTTTTATTTCTACTACTGCTGCAAGTCACTCAATTTCCACTACAAATAGTGTTCTGGAGGGAAAGATAGCTGACATTTATCGCTATTCTATGGCACAATGTCTGTGTTAGGTTTGAAAGGCTCCTTACCCCATCCTATGGGCTTGCTGAGTTTCAGAGTTTATTCCCTGCCCTGTAGTCCCCAGCCCAGGAATTCTTTCTTATTACTTTACAGAGCCCCTGCAATTAGTGTGAGCATTTGATGGTGGCAGAAAGAATTAAGAAGCTCTTAAAAAAAAAGAAAATCCTTACTCACTATGATAGCATTAATGAGATTGCATCTCAGTGGCGATGCCTCCTGTCATTTTACATCTGTCTAAGGCTCACAATATTGTCTAGCTACATTCAAACAAAACTTTTGAGTGATGCCATTAACGAGCTTGGATAAGCTTTATGACAATTTACATGTTGTGCAAAAGCATAGAGTCAAATTCTGCTTGCAGTTGGACTTCACAAATTAAATCAGTCTGGGTGTTTGATACTCCCAGTACCTATTATCACATGCTATGTATGCAAACGATGAGCTGGCCCAATAAAAATAAAAATCAGTGGATACACGCAGTAGGAGTTTTACCATTTTATTTTTCTAGCTTGTGGTGGGTTGATGCCAGTCAGCAGCTAAGCACCCACACAGTCACCCACCCACTCTCCCCACCTAGCAGGACAGGGGAGAGAATGGAAAGAGAAAATCTGTGGCTTTAGATAAAGACAGTTTAATAACCAAAGGAAAAGAAAAAAACCAGAAGTGATGTCAAGGCAATCGCTCACCATCTCCCACAAAGCAGAGTGATGCCCAGCCAGTCTCTAAGCAATGACCAATACGGAAGCCAAAAAACCCCCAATCCCCATCTTCCTCTACCCCAGTTTTTATTGTTGAGCATGACATTATATGGCCTGGAATATCCCTTTGGTCAGTCCAGGTCCGGTGTCCTGGCTGTGTCACCTCCCAGCCTCCTGCCCACCCCCAAGTCTACTCGCTGCGGGGGCAGAGGGAGAAAAAGGCAAAGCCTCCACGCTGTGCAAGCCCTGCTCAGCAGCAACTAAAACACTGGTGTGTTTTCAACACTGTTTTGGCCACAAATCCAAAACACAGCACCGAGTTAACTCCATCCCAGCCAGACAGCTCAAGTAAAGGTATCTACGTATGTCAAGTGTTAAGTATGAGCAATTTCCATTACCTTCTTTCAGATTCTTCACCCACTGATCCCGGCTTTGGGCACTTGGTGCAAAAATATAAAGCGTATTAGCATCATATACAACCTGGAGAGGGGAAAAATAAATAATCAAAATACGTTCACCTGGTAATATTCATTCATTTATTCCTCAGGAAATAAAGGAAACAGAACAAAACAAATGACTGTTACATTTGGCAAAATTAGTGTACTCAGGCATGAAATGCAGAAACTGGGAAAAGGTTATTAGGGTTTAGTATTCATATATGATGCTTTCAGTAGAATAAAGGCGGCTTTTGTAATCGTACATTATCTTGAGAGTATTCCTTAAAAATGTTTGTTTCACACTTCACTTTGTTCATTCTTCACTGTGTGTTTTCTAAAAACAGTTCAGTTTAATTGCTAAAGCTATTTCATAATCAGACATCCTTTGTTCCCGGCCATTTAGTAACTCCTTGTGATTCTATACTGCTCTGGGGCAATTCCTGCCTTCTTCGTCTTCACTGCTTGTACTGGCGGAAAGCAAGTATTGCCCCCCTCCACTCCAACCATTCCCTCTATCATAAGCAGGCACAGCAGCTGACACCCCCCCCCCATATCTAAACATTTCTTTTTCCCCTCTAAGCACTTTGTTTTCTGTGTTTATTTCCATTAAGCTCGCAATGGAAGAAAATGCAACAAATTTTATCTTAATTTTCTTATTCTTATATAATTTAATGGTAATTAAACTTATTTTAATGTGAAAGAACAAAGACAGGAAAATGGGCTGCCAGCTAACCTGTTTTGGAGAAAGACCAGGACAAGGCACTTTCCAGGCAAAACCCAAGCAGAGAGTGTGGGGTAAAAGAAAAAGACCAAGTGAACGAGGTACAACTCCCAAGAGAGGGGACTGCAGGGGGAACAGAGCTTGCTGGGGATGATTTTTCATCACTGATCCTGAGCCGAATCCCACACAGCCCCAGAGAGCCAGAGAATGGGCTCAGTATTTAGAAGTGACAGTAATTTCAAGCAAGTTACATCCAAATGGCTTGGCGCTGTTGAAAAGAGCACTGTAAGTTACATATTTTATATAAAAGGAACATACCTGAAATGGATATTTATTTTGACAGGGAATAACACCATCACTTTTAACAACTTCTACACATTTAATCCTTGAAATATCCACAGATCCTTTTCTGTACTTTTTCTATAAAAGAAAAGCAAAAAACCCATTATGTAAAATAACCAATTTATCTAATTCTTTTTTGGTTTCCCCATCAGAGACTTCTTGCTTTCTTTTCCACTCATGACACTGATGTTGCTTTAACTGCAGAAGTCATTTGAAAAACGAGAGAGAGAGGGTATAAAGATCTACTCTGGTGAAAGTGCCCAGAAACAGTGTAATTGCTCAGTTAAAAGTACCACTTCTTTCTACAGAAAGTTTCTTATCAGCTGTAATCATAGGCTTAATCTACTCTTCTTTACAAAAAATAACTTGAGTACAGATGAAGGAAGGCTTCTGCCTTGTCGATTTTAAATTATAATTAAAACCGATGAGGAAACTAGGTGCCAATGCATCATCTCATCTGCTCCCTCACTCTGTTGCTGAAGTGCTCCCACCATGTTTCACCATGTTTCCAGAGTTCGTGCTGAGGCAGGATGCAGAAGATGGGGGTGAAACCCATCCCCGGGCCAAGCTGGGGTCTGTGTTGAAGGAACTTCTTTGACCAAGGATAGCAGAAGGCCAGAAGAAGCAATGTCAAAAGCACAGACATCTGAGAAGATTTGATCCTAGAAACACAACAGTTACTACCCATGGAAAACATGGAAGTTTCATCAGCATTTAAAATACATTTAGCACTCTGTCTCTTACGTATATTGTTACGAAGAAAACAGGCACAGAAAAACGTGCATGAAGAATTCATGCACGTCATGGTCAGCATCAGGAAGACTGACAGGAACTAAGTTCAGATAAAGCTGTAACTGTTATTTAACACCAGAAAAAACAAACCCCTCCAAAAAAGAAAAAAAGTAGGCATTTTAAAGAACCATTAAAAAAAGCAAAATCATAAACATTACCATGAGCTGTACTACAAAGCTAGATCATGTTATGCTGAAAAATAATTTGCACCAAGTATGCAACCTTGGATTTTTTGATCAAAAAATCATTTTATGTCTTTCTGTTTATTTTATGGTATCCCCTTACTTGACCATTGACTGCCTAAAGTAAAACATACATTCATGCAAATGCCAAAATCTGAGTTACTGAAGTCTACAACACTTGATACAGCAGCAAGTGTTGCTTCTCCCTCTCCTTGTCACCGTGTGGCAGGCCTGGCAGCTTCAGGGCTGCCAGATTAGCCAAGGCAGAACAGGAGGATCCAAGTGAGATGCACTTTTTCACGAAGCACAGACTTCAGCGCTCCACGTAATTGTGTTGAAGATGCCTCTCCAGGTCTTTTTTCCTGCACAACAACATACAAAGAAGAAGAAACGCTTGCCACTTCTGTAATGTATCTACCCAGCTTTCTGTGTCTGGTGGGGTACCCATATATTGCTTGGATCCCATCTGCTGGTTAACTGAGGTTGTGGGACAGAGAGAGAGATGACATGCATTGGGTTTTTTTATCCAGATTCCTTAGAGGAAAAGGCTTTATTAATTTCTCAGAATCTGCCTCTCCTCCAAGACTCGGAGATTTTTCATATCAATTCTGGCATTCAGTGAGTGCTCACTCAAAAGGAGCACACATCTGCCAGGAGGACAAAGGACCTGAATCCAACAAGATAATCAACTAAGATTTTTGGGGAAGAAAACAAAGCAAACCTCCTGATACAGAGCACATCATTCTAGTAATCATATTTCCTATGTCGTCCCTTTGTACACTTTCATGATTTGAGGTGGGTCAGTTTGCTTCAACACGAGATGCTAAAATAAGCCAACTCAAAGCTGACCCACCTTACAACTCAATCCAACAAATTAAGCTTAACATCAGCAAAGATTCTTCTATTTTTGCATACTTTACAGATTAAAAACACCTTACATATGTGAAATTAAATACAAATGCACCGCTCCATTCATGTTTCAGACTGCATCAAAAGCAACAGTTATTAATGGCCAGCAGGCTTCAAATTGTCAGGTGTGCAGCTGTGTTTTAGCTCAGCATTTCTCACTATTAAACCAAGGGGCACAGGAGCAGGAAAGAATGATTCAAGAAAAATGCTAATAAGACCACTGCAATTTCTCTCCCCTCCCTACTTAAATGATTTCCCTTTATAATGGGATACCTTGCACACCATCATTGTGTTGCATTTATTCTGCAAGCCAAAAGGCTTGCTCTAGACCCAGGTGTACAGCAGACATGAAATGCAGAATTAAGGGAGAGCTCAAGCCCTGAAGTGGTTGGGAATTAGAGGTGCAGGCACGAGCCAGCCACAAGAAATCCATCCACAACCACGCTTTCCAACAAGTGACCTCTGCTACAAAGAGACAAAATTAGTAGAATGGCTAATTATGCAATGTCAAACCATAGGAGGCAGAGGGACATTTTTCACGGTTGTTTTTGGAGGTGGAAGATGGCTGAGTAGAAAAAGGTTAGAATCACTGTAGAAATAATAGTATTTCACCAGCACATTCATGAATGCTGTCTCAACTGAACAGTATTAACAGAGGATCTGGGGAAAAAATAGATAAATAAATAAAAATCACAGGCCAGTGAACACAAGGGACCTATCAAAGCTGGTCCACCCCTTTTCTGAAGATAGATATATGCCTCTAGAGGGAGGCCTATAGAAGGAAACATGGTTAGAACAGTAATAAAGGCATAAAAATACTAACGGTTGCGGAGTTGGTTTTTTTTTTAAATGTATCTGCTTGCTGAAAATAACAAAAGGGAAGTGACTATACAGAAACTACTGTACAAAGCTTCTCAAAATGCAAAATGCCATATGTACTTCATACTTGCTTACGCTTCAAAAACTTAATTTACAGTTTCAGAAGCCCTACTCCTTGTTCACAATGAGGATGGCCAGTCCAGGCAGTAAGTCTTGTTTCCATGCAACGCAAAAAAAATAAACTATTCCTATTATTTAACATATAAGACAGTAATATCAAGAACTTATAACACTAGACCTACATTGTCAGATATGGAACAAATATACGATTACACAATTCCTTTAAAAAATAATCTTATAATACAGGAAGACAAGAGATATCTAAGTTTTAGAAAAGTATGCAATCAAACAGCTCATCTTCTGTACACTTGGAATTACTCCTTTGCTGAATATAGTAGATTTACAGCTTAAAAAGCCCTTATTCCCACTATCGGATAAAGTGTTTCTCCAGCGTATTTCCTCTTTGCTGATGAATACATTGTGCTGCTTACCCTCAGAAAAGCAGGGTTGGGGGTTTAAACTATACAAAGCACATTCCATTTGGAAAAAAACTCAAGGAAAACACACAGAAGTCAGACCAGCTGTCAAGAAATAGCTAGATTTTATCTCACCCATGCTGTCTGTCTCTCTTTGCTGTTCATACTATTTCTTTCTCCCATGCTTATCCCCATGTAGGAAATCCTGAGATCATCAGCATGTGACCCATGGAACTTGTGTTTTTACAAGTATAGAAGATCTCAGCGTTACTGACATCTCCTTTTATGGAGCTGCTCTGCAACTTGACAAAACCTCAGAAAAGTCTGGCTAACCCAACATCCCCTGTAGAGAACTCCTCTGGTAGAATATGCTCCAAAGCCAAATGTAAGGGTGTTTTCATTTTGGGGGTTTGTTTTTTGTTGTGTTTTTTTTTTTTTTTTTTTTAAATAGCACTGCCATTTAGCAATAAGAAGCACTGGATACTGCTGCAGTTCCCTCTTGAGAGGCATTTTCACCCAAGCAATTACTGATTATGCAAATATAATTACTGTAGCTGGGTGTTAGATGGTCACATTTTCCACCCCCTTATTTTCCAGTGTCAGATATGTTGAAGAATGCTTTGTCTCCTTTCAATTGATTTTTTTAATTATTATTCTAAGAAAAGCAAGTATCAAGTATATCTAGTCACCTTTCCAAAATGGCTAGAATCAGGATAAAAAGTGAGAGGTGATTATTATTCTGATCTAGGCTGACCTGATCCAAGATCCAACTCTTGGGAAGAATTTCAAGGGGAAAAAAATACAAACACAAGTGAGAAGGAGAAAGTCTTAAACCCTGTCCAGCAATGTAGGAGACCAAGAATCCTTGACCACGGCCTGGCTGCTCAGCATATGCCAACCACCAGCACTGGAGAGACCAAAAAGGACAAAAAGAAATTCTCTGTAGTAGCACTGATGCAACTTCCTAACCATGACCAGAATCACAGAATCATTAAGGTTGGAAAAGACCTGTAAGATCAACAAGTCCAACCATCAACCCAACACCACCATGCCCACTAAACCATGTCCCACAAAATACTTTATATAAAAATAAAATATAAAATATATAAAATACAAAAATACTTTATAAAAGAATAACGCATTATCTGTAATTTACTCTTCTCCTGCAATTGACAGGCAGGCAGTCAAGTGTACACAATTAGAGTTACGATACATTGCTGCAATCACATAAGGCAGCACTATAAATAAGAGCAAAGGACACAAAATAAATCAGCCAGGCCTCCATCCATATCAGGCCCTACGTTACCTACAACCTTTCAGCTTTCAAAATAACTAGCACATAGCTTCAGGCTCTTTGAGACAAATCTTCTCTTCCCAGTTTTCTGTTAAGTCCTCGCAGAGCTCTGACTCTGCCAGCCCAGTTGTAGCATTTCTGCCCTGTTTTCTCCCCTCTCAGGGTCATCGCTCTGTCTGTAGGGTGAGTGACACCTTTCATTCAGCTACCCCTCTAACACAGCCTTCATGCTGTCTGAACACTAGACTCTGACAACTGGACCCAAGAAGGGAAGAGGGCCCTAGTCCACCGCCATCACAGGTGAGCAACCAGAGCCCCCGGACAGGACCCAAGAGGTCACCTAGCCAAGGCACCAGCTGCTTTACCTGCTCTTTCAAGGTTCAGATGTCCACAGCTACAGAGCAGAGGGGTTTGTTGTCTTTGAAGATTCCTGTCCATCACCAATCCATCTCCCCTCTTTAAACACTTGCTGCTCCACCAACCCTTCCCCACAGTCCAGGCTTTTGGGAACCTCATCCTTCCCACTGTTCCTGAATCTCACAGGCAGGTCCACATCTTCCTTGAAACTTATTACTCCAAACCAGATGCAGCACTGCAGCTGATGCCTTATCAGATTGTAAGGATTCACAGTCCCATTTATTCATCCTAATGTAACATTTGCCTTTTTCACAGCAACAGGGTTTCATTGATGCATATCCAGCTTATGATTCACTACCCTGTCACCCAAGTCCTGCTGGGGACAGCCTGACACTTAGCTACTTATTTCCATTCCATATTTGAACATTTCAGTATTCCTGCCTAAACTTTTACCTTTTGCACTTGTCCACACTGAATCACATTCTACACAAAATAAAAAAACAACCAAACCTACCACATACCTAATCCAATATACCACTGATTTCTAGACTTGTTTTCCAAAATGCTTGCAGCTCCTTCAAGTTTTGCGTCACCTGAGAACTCAACAAGCAACAATATCACTAGTGAAAATACTGAAATGCAAGACAGGACACCACATTCACGACAGTCTTTCAATCTGAAAACACGCCACCGATGCCTACTGAACACTGTACCAGTTTCTCATGTGTTCTGCAATCAGATTTGCAAGAGGTTTATATAGGTCATTTCTAACACTGACATCTTAAAGTGTCTCATGCAGCAGTGTCAAAACCCTTACTGGAATGAAAACACAGGATATCTGCTGCTTCTTTGCTACCCACGAGACTTGTTAACCCATGGCAGAAAGAACGTAGATAAGCCTGAGATTTTTTTTTTTTTTTTGTTGGTTCTTGTCAAATCTTTGCTGGCCGATGTGCAATTTCGGTACCTTCCGGGTACTTTCAATAAGCCTGTTTTTTCTAGCACTTTTCTGGAAATTATCTTCATAGCTTACAGTTTCTCAGCTTCTCCTCTGTACTCGTAAAACTAGGCCTTCTCTAGCCTTCCAGGATCTCATTTATCTTCCAGCTCTTCCTTCTTAACACCTTTAAGACTCACCCACTCCTGTCTAGTCATAAGGTAAATATTCTTATCCATGCCTTGTCAGTGCCTCAACAACTACAACCTACACTTTTCAACTTCAACTATGTCTAATTTGTTCCATCGCATAAACATCAACATTTTTCTAGAAAGATAATTACTGCAGAGCCTCATTTTATATCAGACTTTTCTTTTGGTAGATGTTATAGAGAACAGGGATTCATTACTGCAACATAACCAACTTCTTTTACAACTTAAGTTTCTTTATGACTTGCTCTTTTCAAGTGAGTATTCCTGTGCATCAGTTAAGCTGCCTCCATTCATGTGAATACCTTTGAATTATTTCTCTGATTTGAACAGCTTTCACTTGCACCTGCTTAAAATTCTTCCAGCTGTGCCTACTGTTATCCATCTTCTCTTGGTTTTTCAGCCAACATTTGGGGTCTTCTGGATCATCATCAATACAGTAGTTCTGCCTATTTTAAAAAATTATTTTCCTGAACTTGGGGGGAGGAGCAGAACAGGAACAAAGAAGCCATGAACCAGCTTCATGGTTCCCAATGCCAACGGCTACTGCTTTTAGTAGACCATCTATCCCAGACCCTCTCTGTAAGATTTTTCTTCTCGGATTCTCTCAGCTGCTTTCCTCCTGACTCCTTTTTGCTCCTCCCATGAGGTTTCTGGAGCCTTTGCTGCAGAACAAAGTGTTCTCATTCATTCACCTCAATAGCTCAAAATTCTGATAAACTTTATGTGGAGCTGTATTTTAGACAATTAATTCCTACTGTTTGATCTACCTCATTTACTAAAGCAAAGCTGCCTCCTTACTATATTTGCTCTAAGCAGTGGGTAGCTACTGTCCTGGCTTAACCCTCCTCTTCCCCAGGCCACCATACCACAGAGGTATAGTTAACTAATCTACGGTAAAACTTCTCCTGGTTACCGTCACATCTCATCAATGCTTTGCACCATGTCTCTACTCACTTGTTGGCGCATCTTATGCTTTGATACACAGCTTCTCAGAAGGACTGGGTTTTTGCTACAAGTGTTTAGTGCTGTTGTGGGGAACTAGCAGCCACCACAAAATAATTAAATCAATATGAATATAACATGGCTTAGATAATTTTTACATCTGTGTATTTACTTGAAGCAAGACTCAGCTTCCTATATTGCTTTTTCTCAGAGATGGATCTCTCACAATCCCATTACTCTAGCTGAGCAAAGAAATCTATATATAGAAATCACAACACAGGCACTGCTATCTCAACAAAGATGTCTGTAAGTTTGCTTGACAAACTACAACCTGAAGAGTACCCATTGGTCAGTCATCTGCCATCATCAAGTCACTTGCTAATTCTCCGTCTTGATTTCTATGTAATCAAGTGCAAAGAAAAGAAGTTAAAATTAACTATTTTCCTAATGCTGTTGATGTGTAAAAGCAATGGTGGTAGTCATTATAGAGGTATCATACAACCAGAAAGGGTGGCTACTCATACTCTGAGTTAGCATTTAAATATAGATCTTGTGAAGAAGTTTGAAAAGCCCTCTATTCCATCATGTATTTTCACTCTTCAGTTTTTCATAAGAGGTACAAACACAATATTGTCTATCCAAACTGATGTGCCAGGCATCATTCTAGGTGGGATAACTTGTAAATACATCATTGTACTTGCTCAGCAATAGAATTGATGGTGAAAATCACTGTTACAAGTTAATCATAACATCTTTAGTTTTATTTTTATATATATATCTCCACTTCTGTTTCCTAGAAGGGAAACAGGAGCCAACTCACCGTTCTTTTCCAGGTCTAGCTGGAATAAAGTTATTGTGCAAACTTGCAAGTTATTTTAAGAAAGCTCTATCGTTACTACCTATGACTTGGGAAAAAAAAGGCTCTGCCAATCTACTCATTTCAGAAGGTATTTATCCTGCATTAAAAAAACAAGAGTAATCAGTGAAGTGATCAGAAGCATTTTAATACTAAATTGTGCTTTCATTTATGTAAAGCATTAAGTTACCTATGCAATGACTAAGGAAACCATATAAATCAGGGTAATTAAGTTAAAAAAAATAAAGGATAAACACTGTAGGAATAAACAACAGTAGAATCAAAACACATTGATCTTCTGTTAAAAAAGAAAAGTAACTAGCATAACTTTTTGGAACTCTACAATGTTGTTACACTCCAAAGGAAGTATTTGCACAAGATTAGTATTGCAATGAAGCTACACAATTTTACCCTGAGGCCTGCAGCTTTAGAGTAGGGCCCAGAGTTTTAAAGTTATTTTTCCTTCCTTAAAATATCACCACAGTAATTTCAGTAGCTTCTGTCTCCTCTCTATTCAAATTACAAGAGCCAAATACAACTCTTGCAGAAGAACCTTTTTTCCTTAGGAAGAGACTTTCAAAATTAGCAATCCCCAAGAAATGTTCACGTTTTTATTCTGCTTTTTTCATTTATATCCTGGTGGGTTTTTGTTAGTTGTAACAGTTCTGTTTATGCAAGACAGTTTTCACAGAAGTCTGACCCTGATGGCAAATGCCACTACTGCCAGGGAAGACAAGAGTACTCTGCACCTCCCAAGATCAGCTCATCAGAAAGCCACCTTCTCCTTCACTTCACAGAAGCATCCTTCTAAATAAGATTCCTTAATGTTTTCCCTCTGGGGCTATTATTTGCCTTCTCTGTAGAAGCAAATGGTTTCTGCATACTCATAAATAGGCAAGTGCTGTGCCTACCCCAATATCCTCTGTGCAGCCCCTCCAGAGCTAACGGGTATTGCAGCACAGACTCTCCCCCGTTTTGTCTTCCCTCTAACACCACAGACCCCCATTCACCCAAACACATGCAAGGTAAACATAGGGACCAGGATTTAGCCTATAACTTTGGAAAATGCAAAATCCAATATAAACCATTTATTGCTGTAAACTGTAATCCGTACAGCGAACATGAGCAAACAATAAAGATGCTAAAGCTTAAAGCAATTTCATGTTCATAAGCTCATAGTCGGCTTCGTACCCAATGTCAGTGCAAGTTGCTGTGGGCTGGAAAGGTTAATGTGAGCACACCACGCTGTGTGTGGGAGGACAGTAACCAAACCACACACCTTCAAACTGAAGACTGTCACTGCTAAGCAAGCTGAGAGAGAGAAATACTAGAGTGGAAGGGAACATTCGACAACTCCAATAGATATGAGTATACTTACAGTCCGTACATTGATAACAATTTATCAAATTATGACTGGATCTGTGTCAGCTCTGTGGAAGCACCACACTCATGAGAAACATCAATGTGAAATTTTTCAAACCAGCAAACTAGCAGGACATCTCACTTGCGCATACCAGCTCCTTTCAATTACTCCAGTGACGAGAAGTACTTTAACACCTACGTTTGTTATCTTGCCTTCATCTCAAAGAATTTCCCTTACCTAAAAGGCCATCTATAGCAAAAACCTCTAGTCTGTTGGCACTTCTAGTTCAACTGAGCTGCCCTGTCAGCATGAGCTAACTAAAACTTGTGTGAAATACATGTTACCTGCTATCATGGCTATTCTGTAAGGCAGCAGTAAGCCCGCTCCAGTCAGGGCCTTTGGACTGCCCTAATGTCTTCTCCCAGTTCACAGACATCTTCTGACCATTCACTGAGAAAGAATTCACAACAGTAAAACTTACTGTCACACAAGGAGAAAGAGGATAAACCAAGAGTACTTGGTGGACGCAATAGCTTGAATTCTCTTTCTGTGTGGTTTGTCCTGCTGGCTAACTCAAGAGGAATAAAAGATGCTTTTCTTTGCAGCAGCTAAGCCACTCTGCAAAGGAGTGTGTGGGGCACTTGCACCATGGGACACCAGCCACCAGGCATACTGGTAGAGCTGTAAAGCGAGTATTCCTTTCCGTTACAACTGTTCAGCTGATATTTACTGAAGTATTTCCAATTTCAGTGATAAGGTGGACTCCTAAATAAACACTAAGGTTTGATTTTCCAAACAGAGTCAGCTGAAAGTGTGAATGCACCACACCTTTGAAAATAAACTCCAGAGCATTTCAAGTTGTATATGCAAGATATGAGGCCACTTCTGACAGAAAATGGCCAAACATACCTAGGCCCATGCATATGTGAAGTTATTTCCACAAATGCCTCCTTGGATTTCAAACCTGCACTCCCTTCAAGATGAAATTAGCAATTCTGAAAAAGTCGTACTAAAACTTTAGCTAAGTTTTTGCTGGTCAAAAATACAAAAAAACCCACTCCAAATGAGTTTTTTGTGTGTTGTTGTGTTGGGTTTTTTTTAATTGCTGCATTAAATATTTTATTTTCAGACAAGCAGGTTATTTCCAAATTGCTTAACTTTGCTTATTAATTTCCTACAAATTAGTATTTGTTTATTTCTTAGAAGAAAATTGTTCAGGAAAATGAACAGAAGCACACCTGAAGTAGTATGCTGAGCTTTAAAACCACACAAAATTGGAAAAAGATTTCCTAATAAAGTATTTCATGGTAGTGTTTCCTCATTAGAACACTACATGCCTTTGCTATACAACCAGATTACCTGGAGAAGTTACACTACAATCAATGACTCCAGCTGACACCAGTAAGCATAGTGCAGAAGTCCTCAAGAGCAAAGGCCAGTTTATGCAAAAATGCCTACTACTTCCCACTTCCAAACCACCATAGTTACTGCTGTCTACATAAATCTGTTTAAAGCTGGCTCGGTAAGTCTACAATGCATATTTGAGAACATTGTACCTATCTTAAGTCTTTCTGACTATAGCATATTCAGTTTTATAGTACATCTCCATACTCAGAACAGAAAGATATTTTACTTCTTCCCTGTTTTTATACAGTCATGATCAGTACTCTGTGCTTGGAGGCTGATTCAGTTATTTCTTACTACAATGAATTTTTGTCTTCATTACAAATGGAATCCATCACATTCAGATGTCATCAGCCACTTTGGCAACGTTAAGGAAAAGACGACACAAAATACTCTTTCCAACAATGACAGCTGATAAACCATTAAAGACTTCATGAAACTTTTAACATTAACAAGCCTATAAAAGGCTGAGTAACTATTGTTAGCCCAATATTGCACAATAGTGCAATAATGGCATTTCCCCAAAATTTACACTTACTAATTCACAGAATTTATGCCAAAAAAAGCCACAACCAGAAGGCATCTGTAGCTTAAACAGAATATTCCTCTTTTCTGACATTAAAAATACATCTCCGTGATGCTTAAGGCAAGTCAGCTCCTGATGTATCTTTATTTTCAAGCTTTTTAATGTCCACGTTTTTAACCAACCTTAAGGTCATACATCACCCTTTTTTTACCAAACAGCATAATGCCCAGAAGAACTCAAGCCATAAAAGCCATGGTCCTATTGGCTTCCTACACAAAATAAGTTTCCCATGACATTACTCATAATTGTAGAGCTTTGCACAGGTGATCTAAACCAGGACTCTCCTTCATCAGGTTTCTGTGCTTTGGAATCAGTCTTGAAATTCAGCCTCTTTACTGATTCTGTAGTTAGGCTTCATCAATAGTTCACACACCTCCTCCATTTACAGTCCAGCAATATTTCTAAGTGCAGAAGCTACATTTCTCCTTCTCATGGCAGCAGTGCAGCTCCAGCTTCACTGTAGGCACTTTGTACCATGACAGGGTGCCTGAGCTGCTTGAAAGCACGTATAAAAATATTTAAATAGGTAATGAGCAAGGTTAAACAAGATTTTACCCTGTTGCTAGTAGTCATGTTTATGAGATAATCGTTTATGGCTCCAAGTAAGTATATGGCACTTTGTCAAGACATAGGACAGAAAGAAAATAAAAAATAGAGAAAAAGTGGTTCTATAATGTGTGGTTTCTGGTCAAAGAGCAAGTGATCCCTCACCCCTGGCTGCACACAGCAGGGTCAATTAAATCTCTCAGCAGCATTTACAAGAACAACATTTGCTATGGTTGACTGCTTTCTGTTGTCACAAATGTTCCACTTCTGTCACCAGACATACTAAGAATCTAATTCTGTTGTCCTATTTACAATCCTGACTTGCCCACACTTTGAGTATTGACTAATCTGGTTAAAAAGATTTAATCTTGTTTTTAAAAAGAAGTGGTATGACTATTCACGTGACCACAAACCCTGGGTTCTTCTTGAACTCTCTCTACTGAATTCCCATAGAAGTTAAAATGGAAAAAACAAGAAAAGACTTCAGTTTGGCCAACGACCACACTTGGAATCATATACTTGCCTAAAAGAGCAGAACTCAGCCACCCTTGGCAGACGCTACCACTGCAGTTATGTGATTAAAATGAGGGTGTGGGATCCTCTTGGCTTGGGATTTCCATGCCTATCTTACCAATCTGGACTTTGAATATTGCCAAGCCTGAAATGAGATCAGTCTGTACCTCTCCTTTCATCTGTCGTATCTTTAAATTCAGCCAATATAGAGTAGTCACATTTATTTCAGCAATAAACCTCCAACTATTCACAGGGGCCAGAATTATTTTAATCTCTAATAACTTTTTTCTTTCTATATAAATTACTTCAGCCAGAATATACAACTGCCTTACTGTAAATACAAATTTACAGCCACCATTATTGGCTTAAATAAAAAAACAAAACAACAACAAAAAACCCAAACTGATAAAACCCCCAAACTTTTTCCATTTCAGTTGCCCAGTGACACAAAGGAATAACTACCACTGTGTCACAGAGATCTTAGTCACACAGTAATTTTTATTCTTTTTCCAAACAGAGACCAAGTATTGCTGACAAAAATATGCAATGTGCCCCTCTAAGATCAGAGCTCATTATTTTCAAACAATATTGTTAATAAAATAAAATGCTGATTAATGTTTAAAAGAATCTAAAGTAGGAGGAATAGTGAAAATGAAAAGGGTTTGAGGTTGGAAAGCTATGTGTTATGGCTGAGCCAGTCTAACAACCTGCTGATGTCAACAGTCGGAGCATCCTGTCCTCCTCCACCACCTGGTACTGCCTCTGGCGCTTGTTAGATCCTGCACCAAGCTAACGCAGCTTGCTAACCCAGCAGAACACTAACCCAGCAAAAATAAAACCAGATCAAATATCTATCTGCTGATTAGCAAGTCTTTTCAGAGCAGTATGGATTCCAAGAAGTGCCAGGACCAATTCAAGTGGATGGAGGAGGCCTGCAAAGGCTAGGACAGGGAGGAGATAGACCTGCCTCTTTCAGCAGCAAACTGCTGGACTAGCGTAGGTGTAATGTATATTTTCACCACAACAGTCTTTATGTCAGGCTAGAACATTTTAAGGAGTTACTGCCTCCACAGCTGAAGGCACTACAGGCAGCCCTGCTCCATCTCACTGCAAATAAAACCGACAGCTTAAATCCCTTCTCAGACAGATCCACCAGGAAGGGGAAGCATTCTAAAATAAGTAAGTATTTTAACTCCATTGTCAGTAAAAATACATAAATTCATATTCCAAGGTGGATTGAAAACAGCCTGGAGCGTGGTGGTTAATAGCACAAAATCTAGTTGGAGGCCAGTGGCTAGTCGTGTACCCCAGGGTCCTATTCAACCCCAGGTCCAGTCCTGTTCAACATCTTCACTAACGACCTGGATGAGGGGCAGAGTGTACCCTCAGCAAGTTTGCTGATGACTCCAAACTGGGAGGAGTCGCTGACATGCCAGAGGGTCATGGTGCCATCCAGAGGGACCTTGACAGGATGGAGAAGCGGGCTGATAGGAACCTCATGGTGTTCAGCAAGGAGAAGTGCAGAGCCCTGCACCTGGGAAGGAACAACCCCCTGCACCGATATATGTTGGGGGCCACCCAGCTGGAAAGCCGCTTGGCAGAAAAGGACCTGGGGGTCCTGGTGGACACCAAGTTGAACATGAGCCAGCAATTTGCCCTGCTGCAAAGAAGGCTAATGGTATCCTGGGCTGCATTAGGCAAAGTATTGCCAGCAGGCCGAGAGTGATGATCATTCCTCTCTACTCAGCACTGATGAGGTCACACCTGGAGTAATGTGTCCTCTTCTGGGCTCCTAGAAGAAGAGAGACATGGACATACCGGAGAGAGTCCAGCAAAGGGCCACAAAGATGCTGAAGGGATTAGAGCATCTCTCCTATGAGGAAAGGCTGAGACAGCTGGGACTGTTTAGCCCAGAGAAGAGAAGGTACAGGGGAGATCTTACCAACGCATATAAATGCCTGAAGGAGGGGGGTGTAAAGAAGATGGAGCCAGGATCTTCTCAGTGGTGTCCAGTGACAGAACAATATTCAATAGGCACAAACTGAAACACAGGAGGTTCCTCCTGAATATCAAGAAACACTTTTTTTACTGTAAGGGTGACCAAGCACTGGCATAGGTTGCCCAGAGAGGTTGCAGAGTCTCCATCCTTGGAGATTTTTCCAAAGCCACCTGGACATGGTCCTGGGGAACTGGCTCTAGGTGGCCCTACTTGAGCAGGGGGGTTGGACCAGATTACCTCCAGAGGTCCCTTCCAACCTCAACCACTCTGGGGTTCTGTGATCTCATTCTTAATCCTCGACTGTGACCAAGCTATATTCGGAGAATGGGAACTACAATAGTCCACTGTGGTCTTGGAGAATGGGAAATTAGCTCAATTCTGCTGCAAGCACATGCTTTGGTGGAGAAACATGCTTAGCAAGCCTTAGCTCTCCTGTACCCCCTTCCTTCATGAGAGGTAAGACAGCCAACACAAGAGGTTGCAGAAGTTGTCTCCATTAAGTTTATTTGTTGAATGGCTTCCCAGAGTGTAGAGAATGCTCCACTAGCTACTGCAGCCATTTTAATCCCTTTCAGCATTGTGACAAATCTGTAAAGTAGCCTCAGTTAAGTGGAAAACTGCCCCCCAGCACTAAAAGATATGACAGGGCACCCAGGGGCAGGTGATCTTGACAAAGCTCATTTGAAAAAAGGTGGTCTGAGGATTTGCGTAGTTTACACTATCGACTTCTGGTGTAACTGAATTTATATAAAGTGGTAACAGCAAGGAGCTGTTAGTCATGCCAAAAATAAACTACTTCCAGCTTCATTTCAGTCACTGGGTTACATGATCCACTCTAATGGATCTCATCTCTAGTGAACTTGGTCTGCAATGCACAGCTCCTATAAAATGTTCCTTCTCCTGTTTGAATTCAGTTAATTCCCAGATGTGAAAGTAATGGCCTTCACAGTAAGCATGGCCACAAGCAACTACAACTGTAAGTTTTTCTAACTTTGCTCCACTTTGTGATAGCAGTGATCTTTCATCTCTCTGGAGAGGGAAAGAAATCAGCTTTGATGACCAGCTATAAAAACTGTTTTATCTTATTCCTGGCATCCTGGCAATGTACTACTGCTCTGAGTAAGAACCAGTTCACATTCACTACCAGGTAAGTTACCTACATCTCTGTAAATCTACATTATAAATAAGAGAAAAGAGGAGTGGCAGCTCATGTTCATTGTCACCCATGGCCATTGCCCCCGTCCACTCCTCACAGTATGATATATGGTAGGAAAAAAGCCAAAGTATACAAATGCAAAAAGGAACAAAGACACTCTATAGTATAAATCTGTGTCTCCTACCTCTGCTCGACCTTCATAATATGTTAGCATAGACTTTGTAAGTACAAAAAGCCTCTCTTTGTAGTTTAAGGGAGAAGTCCTCTTCTTCTGCTGTGATCTTTTAATCAAAATCTCTTGTAGGATAGTAGTCGAATTCATTTCAGCCACTTGTCAGCTCTGTTTCTAGCCATTGAATATCAGTTCCTGTGAAGACAAGAGGAATACATCATTACTGTATCTTTGGCGGCTCACAGAGCTGGAGATTTTGGTAGTAAAAAGAGCTTCTACTTACAAATAAAACTACCTGAATATACAGAAAGCTGGAGCTCACTGTAAGCATCTGAAAGTTTATGAAAGTTAATTATTAGACAAGAAAGTTCAGGCTTTGCTCAGCTGAAGGCTGCACTGGCACGTTCCCAGGAAGCCAAAAGCTGTACCTGACTGGGATGAAGTAAGGGACACTGCAGCCTATGTTACAGAAAATATGGGTCAGAAGTCCGAAACGTGCTCCAGGCAAACAGCAGTGTACAACTTTTTTCACCACAAAGTCCTAACGTGTATCAGTTTTAATTGCTAAGGTCCGTGCATATATAAATGCCTTTTGCCAAAAAGTTCAGTACACAAAATTGAACACGGACCATTAAAAGTCATTTTGAAAATTCACCCCAATTATATTAATGAAAATTTTCAGACACAAACAGTCATTTAGAAGATCTCAGTTTGAGAAGAGAGAATTAAAGCTTATTTTTCAGAAAGTGCTAAGTACATGCCCTCCATCCTCTAAATAGAAAGACTTCATGCTGACCATCAACAATCTAAGTAATTTACTTCTGACAGTTCTGGTTGCTCAGTGATGTCAAGCTGCTTTAAAGTTTTACACCATGATTGATACCTGTTTGACAGATTTAGCAGTACATAAAAACGAACGCACCCACAGTTACTTTGTTTGCAAATCTGGTTCCAGCGTCCTGCCAGAGACATTGCCAGGTAATCTCTCTGTTCTTTGCAATGATGCCAGCTTAAACACAGCTGATCTGCTCCCTCATCTGCTTGCTGCTGCCCCGACGCACCACCCTGCCTCATGTGGGTGCCAGTGTTCCTCCCACTGGGCTGGGAAGCGGGCTAGGGAAGGGATCCAACCGGACTTTTCATCATGCACACAGACGGCTGCCTGCGCAGACTTAACACATGAGGTGGCACGGAGGCAGGAATGAAAGGTGTGGGAGAGGTTGTGGAGAAGCTGTTCCAGAAACCTTTTTCCCCCCCATTACCTTTCTCTTTGCTAGCTTTCGGCCAGACCTGCCCACTGCACTGCCTGGCCCCTGCCTCGAGCCGCGCTCCGAAGCCAGGGCACGCTGCAGGTGCAGACCTCGACCGCAGCTTGGGCTAAAGGAGCATGGCTGCAGGCAGAAGCCATGGCTTGAAGAAGGAACAGCAGCATCTGCTGAAGCACCAGTGACCACAAGTGTCTTCTCAAGTGTGTGCACCTGTGGAGGGACAACCCAAGCCCAAGCCCTACCTAAGCACTGCAGATCACTGTACCAGTGGGAAATTTCCCCCCAACCTATAAAAAACCCAACCTTTTTTCACCTCGCAGGGCTTAATTTATGCACCTATTTACTACTTAGAGTATTTCAAAATTCACTGGGGAAATGTATCTACATTTTTCTCTGTGGGCAACATAACTTCAGCATGAACAAAACAGTGCATTTCACAGCATTGTGCAGAGAAGCTCAAAAAGCCACAGCCCTCCTCACAACATTACTTTACAAAAGTAAAATTTAAATAAAATTATATGTAAACAAATTAACTTTAGTGACTCTCCTTTTGCCTTGTGCCCAAACATGTCATTATTTGTTGTAGCAGTACACTAAATTATACCTTTTGCTTCCAGTCTAGTCCTGATACTGCATTTCACTCCCTGTTTTGACCAACTAATATACCAACGTCGTATACCACATATTCCTCATATACCACACTCCTGCCATTTCACACAGCTGGATGTAGCTGTCCACTGCTTTAAAATATCCTTTTCTTTTCAAGGTGTATCTCTGCATATGCTAAAAAAATTAGTCTGTGGTTTACATGAAACTACAAAATAAGACCAGGTTAGGATGCATAAGTAAAAGACTATAATAAGATTGGAAATGGTGATTATTATGAATAATCTCTTTTTGTTTTTCCTCGTCCTCTGACGCACGTACACACATACATTTTGTTGGTCATCTGTCACACTGCATTCCTAGGAAGATGACAGATCTCTTTCAATTAGCAATTGTCTTGAGTGCGTTCTTTAATTACTAAAGCTGCCCAATTCTGTTTTATTGCCCTTCTAAAAATAAATTGTCAATCAAAGGTAATTGCAGAAGGAAGGATACACCATGAACTGAAAATGCAAACATTGTTATAAGAATTAAAAGTCAGTATTAACTTTCGGATCAGCTTAATGCACACAAACTGTAAGGGTTCCCATCACAGCCTCTCACATTCAAAACAATCCTTCGGTTCTCTGTAGCACAAATTCTCTGTTGGCACTTAAGAAAAATGTAATTATCCGTCTTAGAAATGGTGATCTCAGAGATCCCCAGAGTGCTACACTAGAGAGCACAAGAAGGATTCAAAATTAACTATGATTTCAAATCTCAATACTGATAATGCTAAAATACTTCATTTCTCTACCTGCCCTCTTCGGTCACATTAACACTATACAAGAAACAAAAACTCCTTTTGACAAAATCAGCATTAAAAAATAAAAATATCAATAATGTAATTGGTCAATGTCTGCACCTGGTTGCTACACTGAATTATCGCGGCTATGGAGATCTCTGCAGATTAGAACCAGTTTCCCAGGTCAGAAGATCAGCCTTTGCATCTGCATTTGGTCACAGAAACCTGTTTTGTTTGAGGTTTTTTCCAAGCCAATAGCTCTAGCCACATTTCTGTTTCCATAAATAAGGCTCAGGACAACTGAACCCTCACCTATTATTCTGAAAGTTCCTTTCCAAAATTGCAGTACTTCCTTGAGAAGCACCTGTACCAGCCACCCTTACCTCTTTTCAAACCCATACATTGCTACGTTTTCTTCAGTACAGTTTTAGAACTTTTCTACACTTTTTCCTCCAAATATTCCATTGTTGCCGGAGCATTCCCGAGGACATGAAGCTGTTTGCGTGACACATTGTTATCTTGTTCCCGACAGCTGTGGGAGTTTCGTGCTGCCACCCATCTAAACTTTTCACAGTATCTCCTGCCAAGGACTTGCCCTGTTCCCTGCCAACCTTAGTTACATGATAACAAATATGATTTAATTTGCAGGGATGCTGAGTACTTAGAATTATAACTGAAATCAGAAAGAGTTACAGATCCCCAGCTTTTTTAGGGTGGAGAAACACCCTCAATTTTAAGTATCAAAAAGTCTGCATCAACTTGCACTGATCCATCTTCACATTATACAAATATCCACCCCTACTGCCATGGAGTCACCACACACTTGCCTCAAAACAAATGCCAACAACTATTAGGATAAATCTGTTAATTCAATATTGGGCAAGATGTACAAAGTAAGTTTTTACTTTTAGGCAGAGCTTCTTATGCATGCCACCTTTCCTGGTTTTCACTGGGGAAAACCGAGGCACTAAGTGATGAGGTAACCCCAGCAGTTGCAACACTACCCATGTTATCTCCTGGCTCCCACTCCCAGCTCCTGGGTTGTGTTTGTTTATTGAAACAATTAGTCACTGTAAGCCTGTCCATAAGCACATATAACATTCAAACTGTTGAATAAATGGATGAAAGTCCCAGTGGAAGTTCTAGCGAGTAGAAAAGAAAAAGCGCATCGCAAGCTGACCAGGGCTTCTCCGATCCAAATAGGTTAAGTAACTATCACTTTATATGACACAAAGCTTTGTACCACACAGAGTGACGGAGTGGCTCAGAAGAGAAAAGCCATTCTGAAAAACACACTTATCAGACCAGTCATAAAACGAACACCAGCAGAAAACATTTGTTTGTGGCTGAAAACAAAAATAAAATCAATCTGAAACTCTTTTCTGCATTTCGCCTCTCCTTAGCGATGGTAACATTTACCTAGGCATCTGGGTTCTCCTGTGCAAAGTCTCAATGCTAAACTGATGGGTTGCCATCCAAGATAAAGAATCCCTCTAAGCAACTGGCATCCTCAGCTTTCTGACTTGGGTTTCATGCATCCTGCACAACTGCTCTTTTTCAGATTTTGTGCACATCAATCCAAACTGGTAGCAATTCCGAGTCTGTGTATTTAACATTGAAAACATTTTTTTTTAAATCAAAATGTCAATTTTAAGTACACAGGTGGTACCTTGTAATTCTGATTGAAATCTGTAACTCTTCCAGAATATTTTTTTTAATTAATTCAGATCAATTTGCTGATCAAGTTCATAATGTGTTCCTGCAAATGGCTGCAATGGGGTAAGCGAATAGGCAGTGCATTGCAGCTGTGGGTAGAGAGCAGAAACAATGCAGAAGGAAGAAGAAAAGAACTCCTTACCCTGTTTTTTCTGCTGAAGCTGCTGTTGCTTTATCATGAAATTACGAACTGAGTTACATGTGAATAGTCACTTACATGAGTTTCCAGCACAGGCTTATTTGAATAATTACTACCTGGTGTAAGCAAGGATTGCAAAATCTGCTCTTGTGCTTCAAATGGTAGAAAAGTCTTTTCGCCCCATATCCAAGGTTGCAGATGCAAACTCCAAAAAATAAAACACAACTGAATAAAAGACAACTGTTATTAATCCCTGTTCAAATGGCAAATTTCATGGAAATACAGACACAGAAAAATATACTTTAGCATAATCTGTCATAATTTTAAAATTGGAATTGAGGGGAAAAATACTGTAATGATAGCTGATACGTATCATATGCCAGAAAAAGGAGAAGTAAAAAATACTTGGATTTGCTTCCCCCCCCCCCCTTTTTTTTTTTTAAAACAGCAGACTCTCAGAAACCACTTCTATCATACGCAAGCTATCTATTTTTTTTTTAAAAGTGACAGAACTGCAATTTTTGGGGGCTACTTTTGAATAGATTTCAAAATTATACCCAAAGGTTTGCAAAAGCCCAGTCTCTGTTTGAAACTCAGCCAAAGAATAACTGACTAATTTTATATATAATCAGATCCTGTGAGAATAAAATTCATATTTGCCTGCACTAAATTTAGGTTAAAAAATAAACAGGCTAAGGGGTAACTCAGTGACAATTCTTTGGAGATTCTCTGAGATAACCACATGATGTTGCAAAATATCCTTTGTTCAACTGAAAGCTACTACTCCTGCATGTGTACATGAGTATTTCATTGCAACCAGGACAGGTTTTCCAAAATTCCTCAGAAACAGACTCACTACATTTTACAGAATACAAGCATTTCTTTCCTCTTAGCATTATAACTTAGATAGCTAGCGTAAGTGAAGAAAACAATGCTGAAAAACTGATGGTCCCTCTTAGATAGGGTCAGCTGGCATCGAGGTGGTTCATCACACCAAACTGGACCATCAACTCATCAACCATCACGGAAGAGAAGTAAAGCCAAAGTGCACAGAACAGCTCGGGAAAAATGGTAAGAGCAGCAAAAGGGTTTCTTTCCCTTTATAATGATGAGTTCAGATTTAGGAAAAAGACATTACAAATGGTTTGGAGACATGTACAACTCAGCTATTGCTCTTTATTGTGACCTCCTGTAAGCAGTACACTCCAAGAACTAAGTTATTCTTTCATAGCTTTATAGTGCACCTTCTTCAACTCCCTCATGAATAAATTATTTAGGAAAGGAACCTCTGCTTTATGAAACAAAAATTACATTACCACCATCATGATGTAGAAAATACGTTGACATGAGCATTTTTTAATTTATTTACTGCTAACTTTGAGTTAGCAATACTATGGGATACCATACAAAAGATGGACTGATCAATTTTCACTATCTTCAGCAACTTACTGTATTTTTATTCATTCCTCTAGAGCTGAGCATTTGTAGCTTTTCTTATTTCTTTCACATAAAAGCTCTGCAATACCTATAAACTTGCACTGACTATTTTGCCTTCAGTTTACTCAGATCAAAAGCCTCTTTAGCATTTATAATGTTCTTTGCTGGGAGGAAATAAAGCTGAAACTTAGTTTGGGACACAGGAAAGCAAGGCACAAAAAGAGACTTTGAAACATCAGTTAAAGTAGCAAAATCCAAAAGTTTTCTCAGCCTACTGACCTTCTGCACACTCAGCCACCTCTCCTTTCTAAAGATGAAAAGCTTTTGAATGTCTCACTGCCTCAAGAAATAGTATTGGCAACAGAGCAGGTATTCAGCTCTTGCATTGTATGCTATCCCCAATTTCCCATGTTTGTTTTGTTAGTCAAAAGGTATTATGAGCTCATCTTGCTATTTCAAAGACTAGAAAGTCATCTTCATTTCTGTACTAAAGATAAGCAAAACCCACTGCCCAACAGTTGCAAATCTTTCTGAACATGAACTGTTCCCCTACTGTATTTATTGCCTGCAAAGTGTCATTGGTACGGCTGTAACAACTCCAAGCCTGTGGTTTTACCACTCTTTCAATGCTTGTTGTTCTTCACCATCATCTATATAGGTTAAAGTTTAACCCCTACCTTCATCTGCCCCCTTTTCCTCACACAGAGTAGTAATAATATGACATGAAAAGCTGATGGTTTATGTTGTTGGGGGGAAGAGGTCTTTATATGCATATGCATACATAGAAAGTAGTTGTAATTCATCATATTCATGGGAAAGGTAATTGAAAACATATGCAAAGCCATACCAAGAAAACCTTTAACAGTAAGAGAATCTCAAATAGTTTGCCAGTCTATTTTTTTAGACTTGAGAAAATCAGATAGTTCTGTAACAACATACATAAGATGACTTTGCATCACCCTCTGCTCAACCCACATGCAGCAGTTAACGATTGCTATTATTTCCATAATAATGCTATTAGCATTAGCTGCTATTGTTAAATTCCACTCCAGCATCTAAAGTTGCCACCTTATTTTTACTGTAGATTATGAAATGCTTTCAAGGCAGCCTACCACGATTAAACAGTGCTTCCCACAGAAGAAACTCAATCTCAAGTCTTCTGCAGGCAGAACTGACCTCTTCTACTGAGGCCCTGTGGTTTTGGGCTCACCAGAAGCCATGTGCAGTCTGACATAAACTAAAATATCCTGTCTGTCAGCAGGGTTTAGAGTCAGCATTCACACAGCTTCCAGGTGAGAGCTTTGCATATTTGGTGGTCTTAGTGCACAGGCAGACCAAACTTTTACAACAAAATAAACTTATCCCCAGCTGGTCCTTCTGACAAAACCTCCTGCAACAGTCAGCAAAATCACATGTGAGAAAATTATCTATATTTTAATTAATTAATTTTAATTTGATTCAGGCAAAGGAAGATTAAAATTAAAGAAGGCAGTAAAAAAAACCCACACAAAACAAAACTTCATTTTCTTTTCAAAGACTTTTTTTTGAGGCTAGATTTCTGATTTTTCAATGAGGGAAGCAGTGCTATCACATTGATGAACTTAAAATGGCCAACTCAGAATGCTGTCGTTAACTATACAAACTGCCTGGTGTGGCACTTGTCATTTCCATGATGCCTGATGCCTAACCCTCGCTGTTCAAGTAAGGACCAAATCCAAGCCTGACTAATATTTTTATGTACTGATGTTTGATATTAAGCCTTAGAAGGGACACAGCAGATATTCCTGGGTTCAAACTTTGTTGCTCAGGTTTATTTCTGTTTCTAAATACCACTTATGAAGTGGAATGAAATGGTAAACTTAATTTTCTGCTGACATAGAGCAGCTCTTGTCAGCTGTGGTGCCATCACCAGGACTTCAGGGTGCTGCAAAGAGTTTGACCGCAGCTGGCCAGATGAGGCAGGGCTTAGAGAGATTTGCTTTTTCACTTGTGCAGCATAAAGGTCTGGTGAAGAATATTAGTTTGGTTTACTTGCACAAATATAACTGGCCCTCAACTGACAGAGAAGAGGTAAAAGGTAAAGCATGAACAGAAAGGGAAGGTCAGGGTCTGAACTGGGCGGAGGTACGTGGTATACTGGTCCTTCTTCCGTGTACCTTCAAAAGGAGACAGTCCTCTTTGTTCTGGCAATTCTTTTCAAAGCAAGGTTAGAGAGGAAAATGGAAGAACTACTTCCAAAACAGCATGGTATTGATTTGGAGGAGCAGAAGCTCAGCGGAAAGTCTATTTACTTCACTTCTACGCAGACCAAGGCTGCTACACCAGTCCCACGCTGGCCCTGCAGCACCGGGTGGACATTCAGCAAAGCAGAACTGCTGCCTCAGACTTTTCCCTGAAAACCCCCTGCCAGTAGGAAGGGAAGAGAAACAGTAACACCCACGAACTAAAGAAACAGGCAAAGATGAGACTGGCAAAAGAAATGGGCGATACTTGTGCAAAACCTTTTCTTACTTCTCCAGGAAGCCAGAGATTTAGAGGGCTGGAAAAATAAATGTTCTGTTAAATCAGAAGTTGAACGTAATTCTGTTTGGGAATCCTAAAGCTCACCATTATGTAGGAGGTCAATTGCTATTGTATACAAAACTGCAAATCTAAGAAAAGCAAATCAAATCAAATCCATGGGAAATAAAAGAAAGAAGAAAAAAGAAAAAAAAGAGATCAACACTGCTTGAGGCTATCCTTTTTAATTAGGAGTCACTTTAATTTAGTTTATTCATAATTTGAGTTTGTTTTTCCAAATGTTATACAATCTCAGGTAAGCATGTGATGAATTACACCACAAACAAGCTCAATTTATTTCAGTATTCAAGACAGTCTCTTGACATGGTCTAACTAAAATACTGTCATACATACAAATTATGACTTGCTTTATGCACAGGGAATGACTAATGCTTCCTCAGTTACTTCTCTTTCCAAACACTCCAAGATGAACTTTTTCCCCTAAACAACCACTTGTTCTCTGACACTGAAGTTAACTCTTTCTGCTCTGCCAGTATACATGCCAAATAATTGATACCAATACAGGGAACCTAAATTTGCACTAACTTGAATGTGATCCCAGTCTTGTTTTGTACCATTGGGCTGACATGCCTCTTAAAGTGGAGAATGGTAGAAGTAAGCCACCTATTAACCATCTAGCACCACCTCTCCTCTGGTCCCAAGCCCATTCATTATTTCAACACATAAAAGCAACACCTCCCCTTCTAGATCATTACCTGCAATCATCTTAAAAGCTACCAAGAAAACTCAATCAGCAGCTGAAGGAAAGCTTTTCTGGCTTGAACGTACTTTGCCAGCAACAAGCAAACCTGAAATACTCCTAAGGAGGCTGTCTGTTCTCTGCACCAAAGGACTGCCATGGCAAAGTGCCACTGTTACATCTACATGGCACAGCTGAAGCCATAGAAATCCTGGCTTGGATCCTGATGGCAGAAAAGCAGGACCCCGCACTTGTACTGCTGAACACTGCTTCTCCGGACTTATTCATTTGGGTGCAGATTCTGCCGCACCTGCCTGTGATCCTAGCCACTATGTTGCTAGCTTCTCTCACCTGCAATCCATTTGGCTGTAAGTTTGATAAAGGCTTTATGAATTAAAAATATTTTTTCCGCGTCTCACAAGACTTATGTAGAAGTGATCTGTAGGTACATCCCACATGAAGTAGAAGCAGGCATCAGTTACAATTTCACCTCAATCACTCTCTGTCCCAGGCTACCCTTAAATGACCTGATATGCCTTGCATGTGTAGAAACACAGTGGGTCATGGAGCACCTACAATTTCTTCAAACACATGCAGGAAATCCAGTGAGATGGGTACACAGGTTTTGAAATCCATCTTCAAAAGCCAGCCTTTAGTTACAAAAGCTCAGACTATGCAGTCCCTCGGAGCCCTGCTAGCCCAGGTATAATGATCCGGCAGTACTCAAAAAGGTAGCAATTCACCCTCGCAATGTGCCAGCCAGCAGTACAATTAGTGAGATTAGTTTATTTGGAGAAGTTCCTCAAAATTGAATTGAATCAAATCAGCATTTGGTTTTAAGACACCCTGCAGACATCAACTATATATTTGCTGTTTATTGCTAGGGAAGCAAGCTATTTACCTAGCAACCTGTCACCCGCTTTTTGCACTTACATTTTATTCACAAGAAATGTAAAGGAACTTTTTACTTCTTCAGGGAAAACTACTATTTCCCAAATTGACAGCAGGCTGTAGCTCCTTATCTGTTTGTCTTCTATGATTTATTTCTATCATTTCAATCATCAGGTTTTCTTTCAACAGAACTGTCTCATCAGAATTCAGGTATAAGTCCTTTTACCACTTCTGCAGTGCTCCTCAAGATATTCTTTTCTTTTCCACCTTTGCAGCTATATAGAAACTATATTACTTCCCAAGATGGATAAAAACTTGTAGCACCTGCAACATAAAAGCCAGATGAGTGCTTCAGTATCTGCAGAATGACAGCTACAGACACACCCTTGAGCCTCAGTGCAAAGGGATGGCTTGTGGGAAAACTAGTTCAGACCCACCTGTAATAAATTGGCTACCTCCCAGCTAAGGACCACATGATCATAAAATAAGCATATGGCTGGGAAGAGCTGCAGGGAAGTCCTCAGGTCAGGGAAAATTTGCTAAAAAGTAGTTGGCTTTCAGGGAATTTGGGGGGACTCTTAGGCATGTGGCTTGCAGAAGAGAAGCCTATCTCTGGATAAGCACTAGGTTAGAGATGACTGCTGTATTGTTTTTCTTTCCTATTAACACCAGTTTAACAGAACCAGATGAGCTGGCTCTGAACCAGCCCTGGGATGTGCTGTTACTTTTTTCCTGGGTTGTTGAAGACCACAGTTTACCCTCCAAACACAATCTTCTTTATATCTTTTATCAAGCAGCCACCCTTCTAGGTCATTCATGTAGAACAGATGTGAGCCAAGTTTATGTCTACTCCATAGGAATAGCTGTTAACAGCCCCACTGTAGGCACAAAACCAACTGTTCTCTCACTAAAAAGAGAATAAGCTTAATAAAATCATATCCTCTTTTTCGTTAGCGTTTTAGTTGCTTTTCAGATGATCTATGAAGAACATCTTAGCAGCAAACTGTAATATTGAAGTTCAATACTGAAGTTTCACTGACTACTTAGCTTATCTGAAGCAAGAGTTGAACAGGTTTGTGAGCAAGAGCTTAAGCATAGCTCCTGCATGCCCTGTACCCTCCATCAGGAGCAATTCCAACATGTGTACACCAGCATTATGCTTACAACAAAATTAGGCATGCAAAAGACATAGCCCCCGTAACCATATGCTATGTGGTAACATGCTGGTAATATATACTAAAAATTTACATAACATGCTTTTTTTTTTTTTCATTATAATGACTGTTTAATTCAAACCAAATATACCAGAAACTACACTATGTTTAAACACATTCATTAACAGGGCCGTTATTAATGTAAGTGTGTATTTTCCTTATTAACTGGTTTTAAATAAAGACGGAAAAAAGCACCCGCCAGACTACCTGGAAGCTACACAGCAAGAAATACTTCAAGAACAAACAGGGGAGTTTCAGCTTAAGACAAAGCTGTTAAGTTGACTCAGATGATGAACTACTGGCCATAACTCACGTGTTGGCATCCACATTGACTAATGGGTATATCTCCCCTCAAAGTCTTTATTTTGAGGTAGTATTATAAGGCCACTTGGTAACTGTTGCTTTTTGGTACCTACTGAGTGGCTGACTAGCCCCAAACCTCTGTCATACAGACAGTGCTGATACCTCTAAAGTCACAGGTCAAAAATGCCTCCTGTGCATGAAGAAAAACCCAAGGCAGCAAGTGGGGGACAGGAAATTTTGCAAGTTCCTGTTTGTCAAGTTTCCCCTGCATCGTTTTCACCAGGATACGTCCCCTCCGCTACGAAACAAGCACAAGAGATTGAACCCGAAATGAATGACCATTTACATTTCAGCTGAGATCTCATACTACTGTTCCCACATCTGGCAATTCAGGGCTATGCATACCAAAGCAGTGGTGTTGGCAAGGTCAGCATTCTTATCTTCTGATTCCAGACTGTCTTACCCTGCTACGTTGGATAGGTTACAAGGAAAATTTCACGTAAATGAAATCAAAATTCCCTCCCCATTATAACACACCCTCACTTTACTGAGATGGGACAATACAGCTCTTGGTGCAAGAATTACCACTCAATTGCACTCAAAATTGTAGAAGTAATGCTACAAGACCAAATTGCACGTTGTCATGCTTTGTGCACGTCTAGCTGACATATTACTTGAAGGACTGTACTTACAGCAGCTTTCATTTTCTTTAGTCAGCTAACAAAGCCTTTCGGTTTCTGTGTTGCTCTGTGCTTGAACCACGTGTGTTATGATATGGATTAAAAATTAAAAAAACAGACAAAACCCCCTTTAAGTAGAATCCATACCACTGGGTACTTTCTGGAGAGATACTTGGAAGAGTGAGACCTACTTTCCTGAAGTTACTGAAGCAGATCCCACAGAGTTGTATCCTAAATTTATTTATAGAGTTCTGTTAAATTGTTAAACTTTTACTTGCATTTCAGCCGCTTACTAATAAAGACTCCACATACAAGATTAAAAATCCAGGCTGTGACCTTCAAGAATTTCTTCTTCACATACAATGCAGCCTAAGCAACAAGGAATAACAAAGGATTTTAGTTTCACTCATATCAAAATATAAGTATAATTCAGGGAAAAAAAAATTCTCACTGAATAAACACAACTGAGGCAGTGCTGTGGTCTGTGTTTTCCCTTTCCTCACTCCTGCAAGATAGTGAGCATCTCTAGCTAAGCAGCTTGTTACCTCCACTCTCCTTGATGCGAGTTCTCAGAGGGGGTGTTTCAACTGTTGCAAGCTAAACAGCGAATGAGACGTGTCACAAGATATTTATCGTCTTAAGAAACACCATTCAGCCTAAACTCTCTTTGAGACATCATGCAATATAGTCATTAACACTTGATAGTATCCTCCTCCACTCTGATTATTTATGGTGAGGCATAAGGATATTACAGATGGGGCATCACCAGAAGTTGGGCTGCCACAATCCAGTCCCATTGAGGTCAAAATTACAAGGAGTAAAATTAAGACACTGCAAAAGGTAACGTAAGTAGTCCTTTATGGCTAGGTCTCAGGTTCTCACGGGGAGTGCCTGCTTCACGCTCACTTTCAGAGTTAGTTTCAATTCAAGAGATCCAGAAAAGTAACTAAACAAAACTGAGGGAATTCTGCTGCTTGCCCATGACTTTATTAATCAGACAGCTGTAATCCCCTTCATGCTTTGAGTGTCTTGGTGGGAAAAGAGCTGCTGCAATGGCAGAGGAGCCGCCTGCAGCCCCTGACACAGAACCACAGCCCTCTGGCCGATCTCTCGCTGCTCTTACACCCCACAGCCTTTCACCATGTCATTCTCCCAAATTCCCCTCCCATAAAACAGACCCTTACAGTTCATCTGACACACCGGAGCTGTAAACATGCCTCCTCCCAACAACCAAACCTGCTCCATTCAAGCACCACTGAGGATGAACAAGAGGTCACCTAAGCTGCGAGCCTGGTGTCAGCCTTCGGCACTGAGGACGAGTTCATCCTCACGACCTACCATGACAAAGCAAACCAAAACAGCCCGACCAGCCATGGTCTGAATGAAACAGTGGCCTGATGGGAAAAGAAAACCACATGTGGCTAGATAACTAAACATATCTCATAAAGCATTATGCATAAGCAAGCTGAATTGAAGTTGCACTGGCAGTTTTGAACTAGCCGCTTTTAACACCCGAGTGCTAGACTTCTTCATGTTGAGATGATGTTCTTGTAAGCATCTTTGCCAGATACAGTTTAGGTAGCAATTTTACTTCCAAAAGATCCTAAAGTATATTTAACATTACCAGTTTAGAGGATCTCCCATGGGACAGAAAAAGCTCAACTCACTTTACATGTTACGAGCACATCCCTCAAATCGGGTCACACAACCCAAGGTGGGACAGGCCCCCTCTCTCCTCCTCCCATCCTGGCACTGGGAATGGCTGTGGTTTGCAAGTTCAGCTGGGAAGAGATGCTCGTAATTGGGGAGCGGGGGCAGGGAAAACACACAGACACAATTATTCTTTCTGCCAGAATATGGAGCTTGAACCTGTGATATAGGGCATCCTGTAATTCACAGGACAAGCAGCAACCCTGAATACATTAACAATTTGATGTATTGTGGTTCTCTCGCCTACCCTGTACACTAGTACAGAGAACCTGACAAAATGACTTTTTGCACAGGGCTGCCTAGGACAGAGTTACAAGGGATACTACATTCATCTAAAACTGAAGGGCAGTTATCATCTGGGTCTGATGGCAAGTTATGTGGCTATCCTGGAGGGGAAAAAAAAAAGTCTTCTTTTGCTTAATAAGCATAAATGGTCAGGAAATGGTCCCAGCTTAATGTGACAGGGGACAGTGCACTCTCCAGAGGTGTAGGGTCCTGGTGCCCTGCCCAGACCCTGGTTCAGAAGGAAGAACCCCGCTTCCTGTACCACCCAAAACCAGGCTTTTCTGCCCCACGTTCAAGTGGAAACAAGGCCTAGATCTAAAGCGTTCTTATGATTTAATCAGATTGCAGCTCAAAATAGGCACAGGGCTGAGCAAAACCCACCCTGACAGGAAACTCAGCTGTGACCTACTTGAGCATACATGAAGTTATACCCTATATGTGGCAAAGTGGTACCCATTCATACATGTGCTGATAAGAGAAACGTGAATGAGGAAAAGCAGGAGTGCCAAGAAAGTGTTCACCCAGGTCCTACATACCCCAGCACACTGCAATCTTTCCCCTCCCCTCCTTTTTCCTGCGTTTGTTTAATATTGCATAGGATTTTCACCTTAAGAACTGAAACAAGGCAGCCCAGTGCCAGCCTCCTGCTTTGCCTTGGAAGAGAGGCTGTGACTGCAAATGTGGCCAAACACTTCTCCTTCCCATCACCAAAAGCTGAGTCCCATGGCTGCCCTGGCAGATGGGGAACAGCTCTCCTATGTCAGCTGTCAGCCAGGCTCGGGCTCTCCCAGAGCAACTCATCTCTCTGCCACAGGCTCCTGAAAACTATCTCTCCTGCCCAAAGTCTGGACCACACCAAGCTAGGCACGAGCTTTACTGAACCGCCCAGAATACAGGAGTCATCCAACCAAGATGCATCTTTTCAGCAACTTCATTTTCCTCCTAAATGTTTGGGTATTGTCAAAACCAAAAGACTTCTCCTAGCTGATGTCATTCTTCCCAAGAAAGGTAAACCCTGCCCATGATGAACAGACCTACTCCCAGGAGGCTTCTGCTACTCTTCCAGAGATTTTGTGATCCCATTTGAACGCAGAGGCCACTCCACAGTGCTTGCAAGGAACAGACCTCTCCTTCCTCCATCCCACCTCTGCGTCTAGGAAATTGTGAACACCCACTCCCCTCCCTGCAAAGCATCTCCTATGATGACACTCATCTCCCCATGTTTACAAAGAAGTCTATCTGGTTTTCAAAATTTTATCTCACATGGTATTTTCCCTGACTCTGAATCACAGCCCGTGCGGCTGAGCCAGGGCAGGGGATGACTGAGAACCACCAGAGCTGTAATGGCCACAGAGCAGTGGTCCATCACAAGCCTCTGCACCCCAGTTCCTCTTCTGCCATGTCAGACAAAGGGCATATGCGTCCACCTGAACACCGGCTTCCCTCACCTACATGCTGCTTTCTTTCCTAATGCTTTTTCCTTTAGAAAATACATTTAGAAAACCAGACCAGAAGCAGGAGAACAGAGTGCTCCTCTGCCTGAGGGCCAGCAGAGCAAACGGGGGATTTGTTTTTAGAAGTAACACCCTCCATTAACAAAAACATATTTCTTGAGACCCGATTGACCTTTTGTTAAAACGCAGGTGCAATTTCACTGGTTTCTGGAGAGTTATGCCCTGTTATATCAGTGACATATTTAATGCCTAGTGCCAGCATGAGGCCTCAGCCAGGAGAATTAGGGTAAATTGGGCTGATCCCTCTGCAGTGAGAAGGAGGTCTGTCAGGCTGCAATCAGTGTAACAAGAGTCATTCCCTTGCATTTTGCATAACAGAGGAAGCTATGGGTATCAGCAGGTCATTTAATGAACACCATCACTCTAACTTCCACGGTGCAACAACTGACTGGCCATTGCTGCCACTTTTTAACCAACATATTGGTAATTCTGTACAAACAGATGCGTCTATATAATAATAAAAATATCTGGAGCACAAATCCAAAAATACGATACAGGTCCTTCAGAAGCACATACAGTCTTTGAAATATTAAAAACCCACCACCTCAGGCCTTCTTTTCCAAGCCAGCCTTTACTCCACTTTGCCCAAGTACCGCTTTCCATACCTTTTGATTTTTATACTGGTATTTTCTTATCCTATTTCTCCAGGACAGCCATTGTAGACTGCTACAACAGTCTTTGGCATGTACATGATTCTTTGGCATACACAAACTGGCCTTTTTTAAAGCACAGTTCCAAGTTCAGCAGTGAAAAGGTAATGGGTTACTGAAAAAAGTCAAAACAAGCAAAAGTAGAAAAACATCTTAGAGGTCAATGGTTAACAGAGCCTGAAGACATTTTTTCCGTGATCTTTGTGCTGACAGCAGGAAGCACAGACTTCCATTGTCTAATACACAGAAAGTGTTTTGCATATTTGAGATACAAATATTTGTATGAAACTTACACCATTGTGCACCTTATCTTGTGTATCCAGTCTATAAACTAACACAACACAGAGGGAATTAAATCTACAACAGGTTGCACCTACATTTGGTGGAGGAGGAAGACTTTTCTTGATGCTTCCAAGCAATTCTGTGAAAGTAACCACTTCCCAGTTATTTTAACTTTAATTACAGGATACCACACTATCACGGCATTTCTGAATACGATGTTGTTTCATGGCAAGATGAAACAATATGGAGCTGATATTGTTTTATCAGGTCTATTTTATTTTTCTCCCTTTTTAGCCGTTGTAGGCAGTCAGCCAGGTTACTGGATATACTGCAATGCCAAATCCACAATACTGAGCCCACAGCTAAGAATTAAAATGTAACTGAACTTAGGCCATAATTCTAGCTGCCTCACAATCAATGGTTTTAAAAGATCTAAAAGATTTTTTAAATTCTACATTAAGATAAAAAAACCCATGGTACTCTTATAAATTTTGAAGGGCTAATAAAATTATGTCTGGCAGCTGAGAACTAGAGTTATTTCATGACAGAGGTCTAACTGGCAGTATGTTTTAACTATGTGAACTCCAAATCTTTGGTTTTGATTTTTCACAGCTGTGAAATTATCTCATTAAAAATAGAGGAGAGAACAACCAGGTGCCAAGTATAACCACATTGCTCCATTTCCAGTGGTTTCAGCAGGCAAGCTCAAATAGAGATCATTTGGCTCAAAACGCTCATAATATTCATTTAGAGATTCAGCAGAACATGTAAAGCACCCTTTCATTGAGGACTAAATGCAGAGACAAATGTCATTATTTCACCACAAGATGTATTTTTTCAATAAATAAAACATGTAAAATAAAACCTAAAGAAATGTGAAGACTATCAAAGGAGAGTCTGACAGCAAATGGGCTCTTTCCTGCTGTAGTCCCCTTACAAACCATAACCATCAAAAGGCTATGATTAGCACCCTGCCCAGGTGCTACTTCCCCACCTACAAGAGCAGCACCCTTGAAACAAGACCAGGACACCTGAAGGGCCTCTTCTGCACAGGTGGCATAATCCGAGCAGCATGGCTGGTGCGCTGGAAGGAAACACGAGCATGTGCAAAATCACTCTGGATACTTCTTCAAATGTTAACTGGGAGCCTATTTGTATGGGTGCTGCTTTCTGATGGCCCAAAGTACCCTAAAAATTTGTACAGCAGCCAAAAGTAACAACCCATCTTCCAGTCACTGGAGAGTTTGAGAAATCAAACAGCACTGGTCCGCCCTGCAGCCACACTCTTATCAAAGGTGAGACAGTCAGATAAAGCATTGGCAGCATTTACTCTAAAATGAAAACAAATGCTCCGGAAGCAAGTACTCGCAAGACATCTTTGTATCTCCATTTCTGCTACGGTCAGTTTTTCCATCTGTAAAAGCTACAGTCTCACTTATTTGACTTATAAAACAATACTAAGTTTTTCAGATTAACATTTGTCACAGTAAGGTGTGTGTCTGTCATTCCAAGCAGAGAGCTCACGGCCATGTCATGAGCTCAGTTTAAAAGCTCAGTTTACAGTTCAAATAATTACCTGTTCTGACTTACAGGGAGGCAGAAAGGAAGCCCGTGGAAAAGCACCGTGCCAATCGAGTCACCTACTGCATGAGCTGCAGGTACACAGTATCCCAGCACGAGGCTATATAGAACCATTCCCTGCCAAGAAAGGGTAACCACGCTGTGGGACAGAGAGCAGGGGGAATTACTGAGATGACTGGATGCACACACAAGGCTAATCGTGCTTCGAGTTGAGGTGGAACAGTCTTAGTAAAGCACAGGGGATTACATGGATATAAGGAAAGACTCAGAGAAGAAAGTCACATAAACAAGAAAATACTCAGCAACTGTTAACTGTAAAATAGATTTGGCAGCCTGGGCTACAACCCCTTATATTACACAAATCATAGCGATTTTAAGCAAAGGTTTAAAAGGCATCTTTTGTCATCGCCCCCGCTTACAGAGCCGTGTGACACTTGGACGCCGAGGAAGGCATACTTCTACGTTTGAAGTTGCAAACAGCGGCTGCTGCAGGCTGCGCTCCGTGAGCCACCAGCCCTCCCGGCCGGTCCGCCACGGCACCCCGGGAGCCGCTGCGCCCCCCGGGAGCCGGGGACGGGCGCTGCTGCGCGGCGCGGACTCGGCTACCTGCGCTCGGGGCAGCCCCGGCTGGCAGCACGGCGAAATAAACTGCCCCGGCCTCTCCGCGCCGACAGCCCCGGCTCTGCCTTACCTGGGCGTGCCGGCCGCCGCCGCGGAAGGAGCCCCGGCGCTGGCGGCGCGCAGGGAGGCGGCAGGAGGGAAGGCGGCAGGCACCGCACTGCCCCGCTCCGGCCCGGGAAGGCGGCGGCCGCGGCGCCTCCTCCTCCCGCCGCCCCGCCGAGCGCGGCTCCCTGCGGGGCGGTGGCAGAGGAGGAAGCGGCGGGGGCGGCCCCTGCGCCGGAGCCCGCTCCCCGCCCCGCCGCCGGGGCGACAGCGCTGCCTTGGGCGCCCTCTGCGCTCGGGGCAGGTGCGGGGCGGCGAGAAGCTGAGGTAAGAAGGTGGCCCACATCAAACAGACCCGGCAGGAACTGCCTGGAAACGTGTCTGTGAAGAAAAAGAAAAAGGCAAATTATACAGCTCAGAGCAGGATGCAAACCCCTCCCCAAAATCCGGGTGCACCCATGTGCTGGCCACCAGCTGGCTTCAAAACGTGTGCAAGCGGTGTGTTGGCTCAGGTGTTTGTCGTTGCAAACCGCGGTGAAGAGTGAGCGCTCACAGGGCCGCAGGCCGGGCTACGGGTAAGCGGTGGGCACAGCTCTCCTCTGTCCCAAGTGGGCTGTGCGCCCTGAGGCTGCTTCTGTGTAATGCCCACCACAGACCTGCTCTTCCCCGGTGGTCCCCAGGGTTACAGCGCCTTTCTTCATGCGTGTCTAACGGTCGCATCCAGCCACCCCAAAACTCAGACACTCATCTACAGCCAGAATAACTGAAGGTGGCTTTTTGCACCCATCAGGAGTCTGTGTTGAACTTCAGACTTCAGGGTCTATAGTGAGACATCGCCCAGGCTCTCTTCTTTACCTCCTTCCCTTAGCCCAGCCTTACCCACAGAAATTGTCAGTCTGCAAAACCTCATTGTGGGAAAAAGAGCTTGTAAAGTTCAGTTGAAATACATCTCATGTTTCTAAGCGCCAATCTAGAGGAAAGCAAGCAGGGTCTATGCTGCTTGCAAGCGAATTGTTTTGTTGTTACTAGTGCATAATAGCTGGATCAACACAGATGTCTTTCTGTTCAGCTCGGAGGAAATGACTTACAGAGTCTTTGTTTTCACTTGGGGGATTTCCTCCAAATTATGCTTTTGGCACTGTGGCCAGGTCTCCTGCGCCCGTCACACTACTGCTGAGCCCAGGGAGTCACAGGGCTGCATCCCTCGTGCATGGGGCATCTCTGGTATAAACACATGGGCAGTCTCCATGCGGCCACCTCACAGGGACCAGTCCCACGAGCCTGCTCTGACCACCCTCCCTCCGCTCTCTCCCCGCACATTTGTAGTAGTTCACCCTCAGGTGTCCGTGCAGACCTCCTTACCCACTGCCACTGAGGCTGTCAGTTTTGCAAAGCAGGCAACTTCTGCTTCATTTTTCAAGCAACAGCAGCTACAGCTTTCCCCATCCTGTCTGCTGCTGCTGTGGCAGGAGGAAATGACAATAAAACTGAACAGTTGCTTAAAGAGGGACTTGGAATAGCTTTACCCCATAAGATGCCATTTCTGAGCTCCAGAAAGAAGCGTCATCTAGCAGAGAGTGGTTATGCTATAATGTGACTTGGCTGGCAGCAGCTACGTTACTCCTGAAACTTCACCCCAGAGCTGCAGCAGCAGCAAAGGGACAGGAGAGCCCATCTCCGTGGTCCAAAGCGTGTGGCTATTGCCGTGCTGAAGGTGTCCTTCTAACAACTACTGACCAGGAGTTAACCGCTTTGATGTTGATGGATCAACTAACGGAGCATGTGGTGGAGGATCACAAGTATTTTTACAAGCTTTATGAAACTTGCCAGTTCTCAGTCCTAAAAATGCTCTCTTCCCCTCCCACCTTCTTCTACCACAATGGCAGATAAAGACATCAGCAGGACAGTGGGATCAAAGCAACTACAAGATGACACTGCTTCTGAGGACAGGGACATGCTGCTGAGGGACTGAAGAGGGTTGGTCACTACCTGAAAGTTGGGCTCTGGCCAGCTGTGCTTGAATTATAGCTGCTCTGGGCTGGATGGCAGCTGTGAGAGCAAGGAAAAGAGCTCTGCAAAGGCTGGGTGGCAAAGGATGAGGATGTGCTGAGCATTAGGAAACTCTCTCTTAAATGCATGGTGAGCACATGCATTGAGGAAAGGCTTAAATGCTCTCAAAAGCTTTGGGAAAGCTTTGGCAAAAACTTTGGGAAGGCTTTCCAAAAGCCTTGGGAAAAAGCATTGCCCGTCATTCTCATGGCTTGGTGAGCAGGGCAGCACCATGCCTTTGGATATCCACTGCAGTTTTGGTTTTGCATGGCCTGTATGCCTTCACTCTTATTAAACAAAGCAAGTGGTGTGATTTCAATTTGAGAGACTTGCCAATCCCTGCACAGTGCCAGGGTTTGCAGAATTACTGGGGGAAGGAGTTTTCATTTTGCAAGGAGGGTTTTGTTTTCCTTCTGTACTTCATAAATACCTAGAAGTGACCATCACCAGGACTACTAGTGTGTCCTGATCTAATGTATTTAAAAAGCAAAAGTATTTTTAAAATATTAAGTTTCTTGTATACTTCTGTATAAATTTTACATCCAGGAGGGGGCTGAGCTTTCCATTCAGGGGAATGTTTTGGCTTCAGGATTAAAAAAAAATCCTCTTCGCAGAAAAAGCAGCAAGTTGAAACCAGAAATTATTTCATTTCCCTAAAATTTCACATGCAGAAATGTTATGCAAACATGGGGAGTGCAAAAAGGAGGGGATGTTTCAGGGCTTTGGTTCTATTTCCATAAGAGCTTGGTGTTACTTGCTGTTTCCATCTTTTCCGTCCTTCCTCTTAGAAGTTCAGGACCCCTGTGGACTGGGGTGGCGTACCTCTGGGCTGCAGGGATCAGAGCACTTGCTGACGGAGCCCTTTCTTTGGTAAGCCCCCCGGGAATCAGTGAACTGAAATGGCAGAGTGAGCTTGCTCTGTTTTGGATTGAAGGCTCTCAGCTCCCAGAGTGGTTGCTTTTGCTCTACTGCAAAGGAGGGAACAAAGGTGAAGAGTTCTTGTGGCAAAGGGCCCCTCTCTAGGAGGAAGTCTTCACTGCCGGAAAGACTGAGGCTTATGAAATTTCAGGCCCATGTGTAGTGTAAAGTACCAGAGAGAAAGAAAAATATACAAGTTGGACAGCAACTTTGATAGACCATCTTTTCCAGCAGTTATTCATCTATTTACGCTTCATCATCTCATGATCCATGTCCGTTCTCTCTTTGGAGCTAGTGTTGTTCTTTTGGGTGAGCTCCTGAGTCCAAAAAGTCCCTTCTTTGCAATTTTTCTGGTCAGAGAGAAGCATATCTGCTGGTCCCTTGGTCACAGAGAAGCTCTTCCTCTTTTTCCTTTTCGTGCCTGTCAAACCCTCTTCACCCTTTTCAGCCCTTCTTCATTTCTCAGAGGCTCCTGTGAATTCAGTCACTGAGCATTTCCTCCCTTTATTTCTCTTCCCTCACTTGCTGTGGGCAGAGATGACAAACGAGTTTTTCTCACTCTCAAGAGGGAACCCTGTGAATGAGAGAAAAATTACAGTCATTCTTCATTGTCTGGTTTCCATATCAGCAAATGTGCTGCTTTTCCTTTTTCCAGAGCTTTTTCCCGGTTTTGAGAGATTTTGGGGGTAATAATTCCCTTGCACAACTGAAAGTAACTCTAAACAGTGGAGTGTAATACAGACCTACCATAAAATATTCTTTCTTGCAGTCAATATTGTTGTCTTGAAGGTGGATGGAGGGACCAGCAAAATAACTGAAAACCACAGGGACAGTATTTGAATAAGGCTTGGTTAGGAGAAGAGAAACCAGGAGGCAGGGGAGCCATGGGCTCTCTGTCTGGCAGACCAGCTTGCAAGGTGGGCTATGGATTGCTGGCAGACACTTCGAGCATGTTTTGGGGAGATTTGAACTGGGGGCTGGGGAGCAGAACTCAGTCAGTTCTGCTGCAGTCAAAAATCTTTGTGTTTTTTTGATCCTGCCACACTTGGTGGTGTTGGGCACACCAGTCACATTCACAATGATGTGTAGATCAATACCGTAATTCTCTACCAAAGTCCTGCTCAACTTCACTTTGTCTCCTGCTTCCCTGTGAGGCATCTTCTAAATCCTCAGTTTTAAAGCAGTGCTATAATATGCCTTTTAAACTAACAATAAAGTTTTAACTCAAAGTTCAAACAAAAATATCTGTGTTTTGACAACTAGGCTCCAAAGTTTCTTGAACTTTTAGGTATCCTCAGAGAGCTGACAGGTCCAAGATCTCAGCATGACTCCAGTAGCTCACATGACCAGGAGGCTTAATGTCATGATAGAAAAAAGGCTGGGTATGATGACCGTCAAAGAGTGCAGCAACAAACTGGATCATATGCAAATGATTAAAGAAGACCTGGACCATCCCATTATCAGAGAGCAAAGAGCAATAGAGGATAGACAGGTAAACACATGGTCCAGGCTTGGATGAGAGCAGCATAGGAAGGTATCTGAAAGAGCACCAAAAGAAGTTTGTACAGAGTCATCATGACCAACACAAATATTACGCAACGGAATTTATTGCAAATGTTTTTTAAGGCACCAGATAGTAATGAACATCCCAGAATAATTCAACAGTTGCTTAACAGTGAGAAATGCATCTTGCAGATGCAGATCTACAAGATGTGCAGTAAAAATTTTGCCCAGTGTAGTACAGAGACTACCATTTAAACCTACCATTTATGCATACCATTAGATGAAAGGGCTTTTAAGATTTTGAGGGGAAAAAAGAAAGAGAGATTGTGCACATGTGTTGTGCACCTGAAATTATTGCTACCTTCTGATTTGTAGTCACATGGAATAGCTGGGCAAAATAAATACTAAAAGATTCCTAGGAAGGGAAGGGAGAGAATAAATATGTGAACAGACCTTGACAGAGAAGCTAACTTTCACAGCTGGTAATACTGAAGTTAACTAGTTTACAGCTAACTCAGATATATTTAAAGGAGATACATTAATCCTACTTAACTTCACACATTTAATACGAATGTCTGTACATGAAATTATCATCAGGACTCCTTCCAAAGAGAGAATTCAGCACTTTTAGAGCCCGGTTAAACTAATCTGTTTATTGTAGGATGAGATGAATTGCCCATGGGCAGGTTTCTCCTTCTCTGAGCTAATCATTAAAGGCACAACAACTAGATCAGGTATTTAGTGCATCTTCATTGATAACTTTTGAAGCTAGAGAAGATTAGAAGCTAGAGAAGATTATTTTTAGCATGCCTTCCAGTTTAAGGATACCCATAGAGTTCCTTACTGCAGCCTATTGTGGTAGTATCTCCTATAGTTTTCTAGTGGGAAACGAATAACATATTTCCCCCAAAATTTCCACACTGGCTCAGTCCAAGAGTCTCCAATATTGACTAGCACTTGGCACCTAAACCCAAGATGTAGGTAGGTCCTAGAATAAGGAGTTGTAGCTCTAGGTAAAGTCTCGTGTGAGTCTCTTAACAGTGAGACAATGCCTTGAGCTCTGAAGCATAAGTTTTAATTTCCTTGCAGAATATTTTTAGCTTAGCTTTGGCTGTTAAAACTCTGGGTATTCCTGCTATCCATGTAACAACCTTCCTTGTTAATCTTGCTAAACTTGCTGATGCCCATGGCAATGTGTTCCATGGTCTATTTGTGCATTTTACCAACACTATTTCCCTTCTAGCCTTTTACACCATTTGGTTTCTATTTGATCCTATCTGTGAAACAGAGATAAGGATTTTGTTCTTCTTTTACCACCTAGCTAAGTTAGGGGAAAAAATATCAAGGGTGGGTATGTGTATGGAGGGAACGATAAATTCACAGAGTTTCTACTATGTCAGGCAACAGAGTACAGGCTCTGCACCAGCCCCTGCTAATGGGAAGAGTTTCAGGACACGGGGTGGAGGGGGGTCCTTGTGGTCCAGGAGCCATGGGGGATCCCCAGGAGGACAGCAGGACAGGGCCTCTGAGCCAGGCTCCGTCCCACCACCTCAGCCAGGGAGCAGGGCAGGCTGGGGGGTAGCTAGGTTCAACCAGAGCCCAGATCATCAGGCAATGTAGTGAGGATGAGACAGGTCCAAAGTCAAGCTGGGAAGTCACTCCATAGGTCAAGGACAGGTCCAGCGATTGCCAGGCAGCTTTGTGGTGATGGGGCAGGCCCAAGGTCAAGCCCCAGTATTAGTCCACAAGTCAAGGCCCATGGCCAGACAGGGCAGGGCTGTGGGAAGCTGGAGACCAGCACTGCTGTGGCATTGGGGACTGACAGCCCTGGGGGGCTGAGATGGGGTCCTGGGCCATGGGCAGGGTGGTGGGAGGCCCTGGGAGGGCAGTCAAGGCCATTACAGCCTGGTGGTGCCTGACAAAGAGGAGGAAAATAGGCTATGGCATCCCAAATGCTTTCTCCCCTTTCTCCCAGGAAATCTATATATGCTAGAGTTTCAAAGTCAGAAATACCAAGATGAAGACCATCTCTGTAATTTTACTTCAGAACCCTTGTCTGTGTGCATACTGACGCAATATTTCATTACACAATCACTTGTTTCCTCTGCTTCCTTCTCGACTTATTTGCTTCCCCATTCAGGAAGGATAAAGTTTATGAGAGGATCGATTCTTCAGTCTCTTCCTTTCAATATCTCACAGGCACCCCTATGCTTTCTTTTTCTGTGCATTTTTTGAAGCTTACTCTGAGGATATATTAATGGGATTTTCTGTGGCATCTATCACTACAAATGAGTGGAATGGGTCATCTCCAGCCTTTGATAGAGACATTGTAAAGGTCTGCAAAGTCTTGAATGGGATGGAAAGGGTGAATAGGAATCTGCTGTTCACTGTCTCTTCTGATTCAAGAGCTAGAAGTCCTCCAGTGAATCTGGTAAGAGCTAGATTTAAATCAAACAAAAGGAGTTGGTATAGCAGTTGGTATAGCAGCCAGAAGATGTGTGGAACTTCCTGCTTTTCAAATGATATTATAGATGAAGCAGATCAGATGGGTTTCAAGAGACACTTGGAAGAGGGATCTATTGAGAATCACTAGACTGATGCAATACAACAGATCCAGGAAGCCTTCTAAGACAGACCCTTGAGAAATACTTGTATGAAGGTGTCATAAAGCCTTGCCCTGTTCTTGCTTTTCCCTGGTCATCCATCTGTGGTCACCATAGGATGCCAGATGCTGGGCTGGATGGATCCTACCTTTCACAGGTACAAATAAATGTATTTTTACAACAGACCTGTGAGTTACCGCAGCAATATTTATTGCCTGTCCACAAGCCATACCAGTAACTCAATAAGGTCATCCTAGCACTTTCCCCACCATCAACTAATCTGCACCTTGCACAGCCCTAACCTATTTCTCAGTCTTCCATAAACAGCAATCAACCTTCTTTGTTCCTCCAAAGCCTTTACTGCTGCAATAGGTTGAGAGCCATGAAAAGTAGGGAGTGAGATAGAAGCAGCTGGATCTTTCACTGAGGTCTCTTCTCAGCTATGACGTTTAAGAGGCATTGCATGTCTTTGAGGGAATAGATTTTTCCTATACAGAGAGGGATATATTTGCTAGTGCCAACTAAAAAACTCATGCCTGCTGTGTTTCAATGAGTCCGTGCATACGTCTCCAATGTAGCTGTGCTTCGGGATATATGATGCCCAGCCTGGTCCACAAGTGAAAACTGGAAACGCAAGAGGCACTGTAATTTTTTTATTGGCAAGTCCCATCTCCATGATCATCAAAAAGATCTGCAAGGACATATGTCATCTGGCCTACTCTTTGATGGGACAGATGATTCCAATACAGGACTAGGTTATAACTACAATTGTTTGATCCCATCGCACTCTGAGGACCCAGTGGTCATGAAGTGACCTGGGCACACCAGCATCAAACATGCCAGAATGGCTATGTGTTTAGGAAATCTCCTGCCTCCCTCTGAGGACAAGCAAATTGCTTTCTGCTACTGAACGTTACTTTTATCTACTTTTACCTACTTTACTCCTTAAGCAATTCAAACAATTGAACAATCCCTATCCCTCTGGTTCTTCTTTGCAGACAGTATATTTCCTCTACCACCATAGCAACAGGTAGCTTTCTGGCCACAGTGGCTAGACCATGAAGACATTCCCTGCCCTCTTTTATTAAAAAAGGAGACATCCTTATCGGGAGAAAAAAAAAAAAAAACCCACAAACTTCTCTTCTGAATTCATTATCAACAGTTTCTAGTAAGGAGAAAAGTTACTTTCAACTTCAGGTCTGGCTATCCTTCTTCTACTGACTCAAAAAACAGGTTCTCCACCACATCGTGGGGTGGACAGCAGTGATGGTGGGCTACATACTGGATTTGACTTCTCTGCATGAGAGCCCTGTGAGTTCTTTTTTCAGAGAACAGACCACATACTTATAATAGAGAAGTACCTATTGTCATCAGAATTTTTCTACACTGTAAAATGCAAGCAAGCAAATTCATAGAAAGGTTGCTGGCTGGAGGAAGCCCTAAAAGACAGGCCTCAGCTGCCCTCTGGGGACAGCATGACCCACTAGAAGACAAAAAAAAGAGACACTGAAGAAGAGAAAACACTAATAAATCTGACCAGCCCTTATTACTGGGGTAAGAACATGGTAACCATCAGACATGCATCCTTTTTTGCTAAGGCCAGATCAGGTTAAACATAGGTCTCTCCCAAGGCTCCCCTGTCACTTTTGCTTCTTTCCTCCAGAATCCTTCTGAATCCTTGCAGATTAGGATCTCTGTTCTATGGCCCATGACAGATAACTCAGACAAAAAGACTATGTAAACATTGGCCCTGTTCTGGGACAAATTTTAAGGGATCTGAGAAACGAAGAGCGTTCTTGTAGCACTGATGTGCATCTGTAGGAGAACAGTAAATAAAAACATGGGCTATTAGCCCAGTGGAAGGGATACTTACCCATTTGCTAGTTAAATATTGTCCATTTTCATAGTCTATAGACAAATATAAATACGATAGCCAAATAGCAGAACACCAAAAGATACAAACAAAAAAAGAAGAAATCCTGTCTCCTTCAGCCATCCTTAGAGAGCTTCCAATGGCCTCATTCATAGCAGCTTTTACCTCCTTCCTACTTTCCAGCCCACTGCTGCCAGCTCAGTACCAGCCACTGGGTTGTGTTTCACTGCAGTAAATGTGAGGATGTATCCTGGCTGTACCACAGTTTTGAAGAGACACACACTGTGTGAAGAAGCAAAAGCATCATGGCAACAGGCTGGGACGTTGGTGCATGGTGCTATAAACCATGTGTTATGTCTGGTAAAATGTGTCAAATGCCACAGACAAATACAGACAAATGCTACCCTAAGGAAAGATACTCCTAAATACAGGTCATCCAGCCCGCTTGAAAGGATATCAATAAGGTATTGACTGCAAACATGCTGGCAGGATCTCTCCTAGGTTATTCTGGAGGGCAAGGACCTGAACCCATAGACTTCACAGGATGCCATAGTCACAACAGGAGAGTACGGTCAAAATACCAAGGAGTTTTGAAAAGCACACTGGAATACAGGGAATCTGGGGTTTTAGGCAGTGCTTAGGATATTGTAGCATCTTTGGTTATAAAAATTGCCCAGCATAACATGGGACATCTGTGTGTGAGCTGTGGTTATAATCTAGACTTCTGGAGCAGCAATTATGCGTATGTATCACTTGTCCTTTCTTTGATCACCGTCTCCTCTGAGGAGTCCCCTCTAAAAACTTTTCTTTCTGGACTAGGCAGCCAGCTTCTCCGAGTGGGAGGTCCCAGCTGCCTCTGCTGGGACGCTGGGAAGGGGGAGGGCAGCATCATGGCACTGGCCACGACCTACAAGGACGATAACCCTCGTTGATCCAGCTGGGATTAACCTTCCTGTGGATTCCAGATGATTTTCACCATGATGACTTTTTATTCTTTCAGTATTAACTGTTGGCAGTTGATGCCAGATTTTCCTTCGACATGCAGAGTTATGCCACCTGAGATTGATTTTCATATCCACAGTTCAGGCAGGAGTGACAAAGCAATGAATGCTAACTCCATGTAGGAAAAAGAAACTGGGGAGTACACTATCACACATTCAGGTGATTGATACATGAGGAGTAAAATTTACAAGACTCTGCAAGGAACATTAATACAGTTATTGATTTAAGGATCAAAAGGTAGAAGATATGTGTATCAGGCTGAATTAGCCTTCAAAAACACATGCATACACCTCTCTAAAGCTACTGGATCCATACATTTGCAAAAGGCTTTGCTAAACTTCTGTAATAAGTGGTGGACCTGCTTGACCACAAAGATTGGTATAACCATATAACCACACACATTTGCCAAATCTTTCTTTCCCCTTTCTCACTGCTACTGTGTTAACGCTGCAGTGCAACTTGCCATAACCCAGGGAGCTAATTACTAAAAACGGGTCCCTATCTTCAGTTCTTTTTTGAGTGGCGGCTCGACGGGCTAACTTCATAAAATGACAGGAAGTAACATGTGTGTATATAAAATGGAAGAGAACATAAAAGAGTCTTCATTTATTTGCGCACTTTACCTCACATACAGGGTGGGCGCAGTAGCGCTGGGGAGCACATTAAAGTTCCTTGCTAGTACTGATACAAAGAATAGCTACCTGAAAGGGCAAGGCTGTGGACTAGGGTCTTGGGTTGCTCAGCTCTGGTAGTGTTCATCTTGTGATCCCTGGGCCTCTAGATACTTCTCAGCGGACCCCCAGGAGATAACCAAGAAGGGCCACACTTCATTCAGTAGGATCCTCTCTCTAAGGGTCCTTAGATCTGAAAACAACTGCCCTGCCAGCTTAAGGGTGGCATGGAGGCAGTGTGGACTATCTGCAGCATGCAGCTACCAGGAGCCCCGAGCAAAAATTGTGGGTAGGTGACACCGCAGGGCAGCCTCAGACACTGTGATAGCACCATGTGTGATTTAGAAGCCACATGTGCAGCTGCTAAGGAAACAGAGTAAGCTTGCTTGAAGAAGCAACTCTTAGGATCCAAAAGCAAGTTTAGCCTTCAAATACAGGTGGCAGGGCAAATTTAATCAATGGGTATGGGTGCTACACTGAACAGATTCTGAGCTCAGCAAAACTGGAATTTCATGGCTGACTTTAGTGGAGTTACACCAAATTTATACCAAAAATGCTGAAAGGAGATTTTCTGTCAGGATGTGGTCGGTTTACCTAGAATATACTATTGAAAAGTAGGTGGTCAATGTGCAATTTTAGCTCGCGCATAAAGTCTCATGTGAGACTCTGCAAAGGCTTAGAACACAAAGCAAAAATGTAAACATAACTTTTCTCCCTCAGGAGACAAGAATATTGCTCCATGTAGAGAGGTTTGTATCATTGTGTTACATAACCATGTTACACTGGTTTCATTAGAAGAAGTAGCTGAACCACTTTGATTAGAAGGCTGTCACGCCAAAACCCTAATCCCCAAGAGAAGTTCAGATTCTGATGGTGGTGACATTATTGTAGATACATTCCTAGTGAAACTGTTCTGAATTTATGCATAGGTCAGACTATGGCTTTGCTTGTGGAGCTTTAGTGTATTTGGGATTCCTTAACACAATTGCAAACCGGAGAACAAAATATATCATGCATCTGGTTGACTTTGTAAGCCCACTTCAACAAATGCAATCAGTAGTATGACAGCAGTCTTCAGTCCAAGCATTTTGCCACATGACCTTAATTTATGCCCTTATCGGGCTGACACCCCGGTAATGACAATTCAGAGTAAATCCACTGTGATAATTACCTACCTGAATTTATTCTACAGTGAACTTGACATCCTGCACTCACTCTAAAAACTATTTTTCCAGTCTTCATTGACAGCCATTAATGTTACATATTTTCCAAAGAGTTGCAGCAAATAGTATTTGTTTTGTTACTAAAGAATCAGTAACTTTATGTTAAAAGGTTTTATTTAACTGATGTTCACTTTTCAGGTAATATTTACCAGTTAAATAAAGTAGGGACAGAAAATATAACATACTTTTTCGTCTAATTCAACCCCCGTGAATTCCATTGCTGTGAGCAAAGATGACTGGAGATGAATGTTGCATCCTTTGCAACATCATGTCCACAGCTAAGGTCTTGCTGAAAACAATTCTACACATTCATTGTTCCTAAAAGTCTTAAAATTGAGGTATAGGGGCAGTTAGGGAGCCTCAAGTGATATAAAGAGGGCATTTCCACTTCACGCTTCATTTCTGCTTTCTTGCAACCTCCTTTTATTCAAGAGTAAGCCTGATCTTGTTCTGTTTGAAGTCCAGCTTTCTAACAGTTTTTCAGATCCAACATAGTCTGCAAATGGTGCTTAATAGATGTATGTGTGCATTTATGTGCATTTATTTGCATGTGTAGACACAGAGATACACAGGCACGCATGCATACACACAAAATTTGTTATATACCTATCGAAAGACAAGTTAAAACAATGCAATTTGGTTCATCACTTCGAACTGCAGAAATCTGACAATATGAACAACAGACAATAAACCTACTCTTGCCAAATTAGTACCCCCCTATGCTTCATAGGGTTCTGTCATAAATCCAGTATTTTCAGAGAGCTATTTAGCCGTCACTGCTTAGATGCTTAACTCTTAGGAAAAATCAATTGTGATGAGCACTAAAAGCATTTTTTCAAAATAATAATAAAATTCTCTGGAGAAACCCTAGCATTTTTCTCAAAATTTTCTTGCCAAAATGCTTATGAGAAAGGAAGGAGACTGTAAGTCCCTTGCCTTCGCGTGTTTCTTTGTTCTAATACACAGGCATGTCACTAGTTAGAGATGCCTGTGCCATGACTACGAGTGGGCTGACCCATTACTATCTAGCCTCACATTTGGCTTCTAAACAATAGTAGGAACTGAGCCCATAGAAAATATCTCACTCTCGCCAGCCTGCCACATTGTTTGAGCTGGGAAATCGAGACAAACTGCCACATTCTTGGTTAAAAATGAGAGGCCTTTGAATTTTCTCTCTACTCTGAACTTTCCACCAAGGGTTGACTTCTGTCATTTTGGCACATCTTTTGAGGTCTGAACATAGCTTAGCTTTTATGTAGGGCTTTCTGTACTTAAAGAATTGTGCAGCACTGGAGCAGGCTCAGGCCTGTTAATAAAGGAAGTGCAAAACATGTCTTATTGCACCAGACACCAGCATCCTACCATGCCCTAACGTGGGGGCTTGGTTTTGACGGGGGCAAGACTGTTCCTGCAGGTGCCTCAGCCCAACAAAGCTTCGTTCTGGAGGAAGCCTAACCTTGGTTCATATTTAGCTCTAGAGCACTACCAACTGCAGCCACACCTGGGCTGAATCTGTCCCATCTATTCTTTTGATTTTGCATCCTCCACAAATCCTTCGCAATGAGTGACTCAGCCTTTCCACCAAGCAACAAAGGCATTTAGAAGGTCACAGCTCACTGGCACACTCCAAAGATTGTTTCAAGCTGCAAATGATAAAATCAGTTAAATTGCATGTGTACAAAGTACAACACTACAAGGGGCCAGGGATATTTACAGAGAAGGATTCATAAAGAAAGTAACTTCTAATAAAATGTACATGTTGTGTTGAGCTTGTTATTGTCAAGCCCTCAATAAAGGGATTTTCTGTGATTGTAACTACACGTTCAGATATTATTTCTTTATTTTAATTTTGGTAGAGAAATATCATTGTTTAAAAGGATTATAAATTTTATATTCTACCTGGCAACAAGGTAGAATAGTTCTATTGCTATGTTACTTACCATGTTATAATACCTCCGTTTAGCATTTTGATTGAAGTCAAATACATATATATAAAAATATGTATATTAAAATATATATAAAATGATATATGTTAGTGGACACTTGCAAAATGTTATATGTACTGGCACACTCATAATTATCACATGCATTAACAAAAACCAACACCAAATCTGTAAGTTTTCAACTCACCTGAATTACAAAAGGACCTGAGGGGCCCTGATGCTGCAAGTTCTTAACTCCCACCGATTTAATAGGGATTAAATTGAGGTCAGTTTTTGGTTATAGTATATATGTATTTTTCATCTTTATGCACTGATGTATTTACACTATAGTGAGTTAAATTTGGTTTATAAAATGCAGCAAAATCTTTCCTTCTGTATGGGTTGCCTTGCTTGCATTTAAATGAGAGGTTCCATTATACATCCCTCTTTTCTCATGGTTCAGGTTTTCCCCTGAAACCTGAAGACCTGATGGGACCAATCTTGTGTTTAAAGTTAAGCATGTGCACCAATGTATTGCTCATTAATGTATTGCTTGTATTGGGAATGTTCAGACTGTGTAGAACTGCAACTTGAATGTGGAGGAAGCTGGAAACCGTGGGACTCAGAACTCAAATCCTTCCCACCTCAGTTATCACAGCAACCCCACAAGCATGGGCCACGAACAAGGGTAGCAAACTCTAAATGGAAGACAGCTGTTTGCCTCCACTCCCCTTAATAATGAACAAATCTGGATTATCTGGTGATGACAAGTCTATTATCAGTTTAGATTCAGTGGTAGCTAGTTTATACTAATTTTTTCTTGGGATAGTATCCTTTGACTTGTATAGTTCTTCCTCCCCAGTGTTTACCCTTGTTACCCTCTGAAACCACATCTGGTTGAGCTAACCAAGACACTTTCTGGCCTATACTGAAGGTACCAGTATTTCCTTGGCCATTTTAAGGTCCTCTTTCCTGAACTTCTCCCAGTATGTATTAATCTTTCTTCACCGTGACAGAGTTGTTTTTGAGTACTCTGCATAAGGTCTCAGCTTATACAGTTGCGTAAATATTTCCCTTTAGCCTACTTGAAATACAGCACTTACAGATCTTTAGATGTGTTTTAATTTTTCATGATGATGTCACAGTAGCAGTCTTTAGACATCCTGTGATGGACAATTGAGTAAACCAGCCAGGCCTTTCTGTTCATCTTTTGTCAGCAGCTGATGGACCTGTACTTACTGAAGAAATTCTTCGTAGTCTCTAAGTCCCTTGCCTTTGTTGTGTTAGACTTCTGTTAATTGAGCCCTTGCTTTATGGCAGTTCAGTCCTACTGTGCATGCCAGATATTTTCTTTCTGTCACCAGTGTATTTCATTAACCCTTTCTACTCTTTGGACCTCATCATTAACAGAAATGATAAATGCAGTCAATCCCTAATCCACAGTTACACAAATCATCTCCCTATAGCTTGAGCAGTCTCCTGTAAGTACAGCAATTGCTGTTGCTCTTCAGCTGGTTTCTTCCCTCTGATTTTCCTGCATCATCACACTGACTTCCACATAACACCATGTCAGTCACGTTGCTGAAATCTATATGGATTTGCTTTATTGCAATTCCATTCTCTAAAAACATTGTGTATTTTAGCAAAGAAAAATACCAAGTGAATTTGGCACAATCTATCTTTGGTAACTATTTCTCCCCTTTTTATGTACTTTTATATCTCTATTTCTGTCACAAAATGTTGAGCCCTTGTAGGCAATTGAGATCATCCTAATACACTTTTGTGGATCACTTTTCTCCTTAAAGACCATTACTGCATTTTTTATTTTTTTAATCATATGGTATTGCCATCTGTTTTAGTAAATGCATTAAAACTGTTACCACCAGCTTTATTTTCTCAGTTACTGGGCCTCCTTGAGAGCTGAGCTCTTTGCCCTTTGGTTTCACCTTGCCCATGACAATTTCTCTTTCCACACCCATTCTCATGACCATCCTTGGTTTTGCTTCTGTGTACTGCAGCATTATCATTACTGACGCTGAGCCAAATACTCAGGTAGTTTGGGGCGGGACCTAGATTATCTTTAATTGCAACCACATTTATGTTTTATAAGGGATCCACTTCTCTTTTATTGTTTATATCGCCAAGGTACCTTTTACTATTTACTTGAATTTCTTTCGCAGCCTCTACCTAAGCTTGATTTTTGATGTTTTCACCTTTCTATATGCCTTCTGTCCGGCAAGACATTTTTTGTTTTTCTGTTCCTTATAGGCTCTCTCTTTACACATAAAGGGGGTTTCTCAGTTAATTGTGAATGGAGTTATTTCCTATAATTTTTCCCTTTGGAATACATACGTAAGATAATTTCTGGAGCACTGGCTTAAAGGAACTCCAGTTGCCTTCCACAGTTATCTGACTGCACTATTGGCTCGTTATGTGCTCATACTTCAAATCAGCTGAGTAGCACCAATATTTTTAAATTAATATTTCAGCTACTTATATCCAGCAGAGCTTGGCTTCCCATTGAGTAGTACTGCTAGGTGTACTAGTAACAAGCGAAGTACCTAGTAAACAAAAGTCCAATGATTGCTCCAACCAAAGATCTTAAAATCTAAAGGGGATAATTAAAGAAACAGAGGAAATACACATCAGGAGTATGGATAATGAAATAGACCATTTTATCAGTTTCTTTATTTTAATCTTTAATAGTCTTTAAAATGCCTGTAAATTAAAGTAGAAACACAGGAAAATAAATAAGATTATTTGTACTGTATACTTTGGAGGATGATCTCAGTAAGTCATTACTGAAAAGAAAAAAAATCCTAGTTATTCAATCTGCTTGGTGAATGTTGTGATAATATTGGGAGGGAAGCAAATAATTCCATAGGAAAATAATAAAATAAATTTGTCCTGAATTTTTTGACATCAAATTGTTCATCACGATCCACCTACAAATGGGGGGGCCCAATCCCTGTATCAAGCGTACCGACTTGCAGTGAACCGTTTCAAGATCAGAGTATTTTCCCGTGACTTTGCTGAGAGCCACCACGAGAGGGCCATTTGCCTGGAACCCTGCAACCCCTTCCACGCGGTCTCCTGCCTGCCCTCCCTGCACAGCCTGCTCTCGTAATCCATTGTGGTTTCTAAACAATATTTTCCCAATTTGCCTCTCATTCACAAACCCTGTAATATTCTTGCCGTGGGAAATCTAATGATGGTTCTTCTTGTGGACTTCAGCAAGAAGGTATGCACTTAATTAGGCACTGAGAAACACGCTCTGGGAAACAAATGAATTTGAATTTTCTTTTGATTTCCCTGCAGGGCCTTTCCTTTTGCTCATCCTTGCTGACAGAGGCTGCAGTGGCTAACTCGGCTCCTCCCTGGAGCTAGCTAGTTTAGTTGAGCAGCAGGAGACCACAGAGTCAATGGCACTAGAAAAAGCAGCAATGTAAGCAGGAATGTTTTGCTCAATCCTATGCATTATTTGTCGGTTTACCACTGTTGGGTAAAATCAGCCGTCATTTGATATATTAAAAAAAAATACCATACAAGAATCCAGAGGGAAAAAAATCATGACACTGTGAAAAATAGTAATACCGATGTTGAAGAGAGGAAGATCAGTAAGTGCTGGGACCGGTTACACTGCAAGATTTACTTTATGGCATCCTCCAAATACAAGGAATTTCTTCCACCATGGAATGAGCAGGGGTTCCTCTCCAAGTGCTCCCAAAATCTGGGCAGGGAATTGTCAGCGCAGAGGCCAGAGCACGCACCTACCTGTGCTACCTCCCCTCAGCACAGGTATGGCAAGGGCTGTCCCACCAGAGGATCTCCGCACACATTTGTACCATCTCTGGGACACCTCCTCAGGAATGAGCCCTGAGCCACCAGAGCGGTGACCGATGTCTAGTGACCTCAAGTCCTCCGCAAGAGCCTGGCAAGAGCCCTGGTGCACAACCTTCTCCCGGGGAAGGCTCAGCCTAAGTGCCCGATTCCGACTCAGGCACAACGTGGTGTCACTAGATGGCGACGGATACCCTCTGTACGGCGCAAAATAGCCAAATGCTTTGTCAAAACAGGGAAGGGAAGGGAAGGGAAGGGAAGGGAAGGGAAGGGAAGGGAAGGGAAGGGAAGGGAAGGGAAGGGTTAGCATATTGTCTTCAGACAGAAGCACACCTTGTTAAATACAAGTCATCAATTAATCAATTGAGCATTAACCTAATTTAATTGCAAAGTTTGGTCTATGCTATCTGTATACCCTCTCTCCCCCCTTCAGTTACAAATTTTCATAAAAATCTAATAAAAAAGATATTTAAAACATACTAGCTTTTCCAGTATGCATGTAAATACAGCATTTCAAACTTCCAACATGTTTGAAAGTTGCTCACTTTTCATTATTTTGCAATATGAAGAAGATTTGGTGCTTTTTCCTGTTAAAAAAGTGCATAGGGAAAACTGTTTTAAGAACATCTTGAGCACAATGAAATCTTTTTCCTTCCAGTGTTGGCTTGTTAATAAAGGCGTGTCAGGAGAGTTCTCAGTAAATTTAGAAACTTTTTTTGAATGTTAGAACAGAAGATTGCTTCATGCGGGTGGAGACATATGAGGTTTCACTCAATGTTACCCAAGTGAATGAAATCACTGCAGTCTGCAAATGAACATAAATCATGAATCTTCTTGACAACAGAAAATCCTTTCCCAGTGTTCTGAGTCACTTCAGTCTCACCACAGCATTTTAAGTATGTTGAGCTCAGCAGTTTTCTAAAGACCAATTAAGTTATTTCCAAGTGATTGATAAACATGTAATACTGGTAGCTAACTCCATGGCAAAACTGAATTTGCATTTGTTAATGAACTGTACATGCAGATATGCAAAAAATGCAAGGGGCAAAAGATCTTAAACCTCTGGAAGGTACTCACATACCATGATGATGAACCTAGTGTGAATATTCAAGTATTATGTGGGGTGTCTGCAGTGATCCGGGCCCAGAAGACGGTGGTCAGTAGCACAAAGTCTAGTGGGAGGCCAGTAACTAGTGGCGTACTCCAGGTTCAATACTGGGTCCTATTCAACATCTTCACTAATGACCTGGATGATGGGCCAGAGTGTACCCTCAGCAAGTTTGCTGATGACTCCAAACTGGGAGGAGTGGCTGATACACCAGAGGGTCATGCTGCCATCCAGAGGGACCTCGACAGGCTGGAGAAATGGGCTGAAAGGAGCCTCATGAACTTCAACAAGAACTGCAGAGCCCTGCACCTGGGGAGGAACAACCCCCTGTGCCTATATATGCTGGGGGCCACCCAGCTGGAACACCGCTTGGCAGAAAAGGGACTGAGGTTCCTGGTGGACACCAAGTTGAAGATGAGCCAGCAACATGCTCTTGCCACAAAGAAGGCTAACGGTATCCTGAGCTACATTAGACAAAGTACTGCCAGCAGATCAAGGGAGGTGATCCTTCCCATCTACTCAGCACTGGTGAGGTCACACCTGGAGTACTGTGTCCAGGTTTGGGTTTCTCAAAACAAGACATACATGGAGCTACTGGAGAGAGTCCAGAAAAGGTGATAAAGGGACTGGAGCATCTCTTCTATGAGGAGAGGCTGAGAGAGCTGTGACTGTTCAGCCTAGAGGAGAGAAGGCTCAGGGGGGTCTTATTAACATATATAAAAGCCTGAAGGGAGGGTGCAAAGAGGACGGAGCCAGGCTCTTTTCAGCAGTGCCCAAGGGCAGGGCCAGAAGCAATGGGCACAAACTGAAACACAGGAGGCTCTGTCTGAACATCAGGAAACAATTTTTTTTTACTATGAGTGTAACTGTGCACTGGCACAGGTTCCCCAGAAAGGTGGTAAGAGTCTCCATCCTTGGTGATATTCAAAAGGCCTCTGGAGACAGTCCTGGGCAACTGGCTCTAGATGGCCCTGCTTGACCAGGGGGGTTGGACCAGATGACCTCCAGAGGTCCCTTCCAACCTCAGCCATTCTGTGATTCTGTGATATGAAAGATTTATTACAATGCTCAATTGTGATGATAATCTTTGAAAAGAGTCATCAGTAAATTGATTATACAAATTATAAAGATTGAAGCACATACTTTCTGATACATTTTCTAGCCACATGGTATGCCATGAATACCAGCCTCATTAGGAATCTGTGCAGTATCCTAGAATTGCTTTTGGAGCATAAAATACATGTTTAAAGATGGTTGTGGTTAACATCTTTTTTTCTGTGCAGAAAAAGGAGATGCATATAAAATTAATGCCAAAGAGCTACATTTTATACTTGATACCAAAGATAGATGTACTTTCAATGGCAGAACTTAGCTGGAATCTTGCCTGCCCTTCAGGCAGGCTTGTAACTTGGTAAGAAGACCAGTGTATTGAATGTGGGTCTCTCTCTTGCCCATCATAGCATCTGTAGTAAATACCTTTTAAAAATTATTTATAAAGACTTTTAAGTGTATTTATGCACAGATGCCTTTACAAAGCTCACTGCTGTTCACAGTTTCTAGAGGACAGTTACTGAAGGTGTGTGCGGAGACACGGACTGTATTTTTGAGTTTCCAAGTAACCTAAGTCTAATCTAAAGGGCTAAAGGTGTTGTCTCACCACTGATGAGGTCAGATATACTCAGAGATATCTTTTATAAATAATTGAAGTTACAATGTTGGTTCTTTCAGTAGAACCAGCTGAACAGTTTTGAAATTAATTCTGAAAAGGACATATTATGAAAGGGGCATACGTATTCCACTGTGTAGGCAATGTTTGCACATACTATACCTTGTAATTACAAATGATACCTTCTATTTTGTCAAAGGTTTAGATAAACACTACCTAACAGGAACATGTGTGGGCCTGTTGAACACCTCATTTGAGAAGTCTGGCAGGCAACAACCTTCTTCAGGAGACTAAACAAAGCTGCTTAAAAAGCAGCCTAGTTTTCCAGGAGTGAAGTTAAATATTTGCTACAAATGTTAACTTCCCACCATGCATCTGCTCATCTTCATGTATTCTTCCCCCTGAGGGATCCAGGTGACAACCGATACAAAGGTTTCAAGGTCAGATTCTAACCATTTCACCAGATGTAAAAACAACAATGCAGCAAATTATAGCCATGAAAAACTAACCACAAGGTTGTCTATTCTAGAGAGCTCAAAGGCCATCAAAACAAGGCTACTGGTGGCCTTTTTCTCAGGAACCACTTTGTCAGAGGGAAGTGTGCTGAATTTTTTGAGTGATATGGGAGCCTTGCTCAGGCTTCTTCCTTTGGAGGGAGTGCTCCTCATTTCCTCTCATCATACGAGTTAAGAACTTGCCCCAAGTCAGAGAAGCACCCATGCAGGTGCTGAGATGTGGAAAATACTGCTGCAGAAATTATGTTTTTCCCTTCCCTCTCCATGTGTGTGGAAAAGACAGCACAGGCGCTAACTGCAGCTGCTCAGAAAAAATCTGCAACAGGTCTAACTTCACATGCAGAGGAATTTCTCTTGCTCTTGTGACACAGTGGAAAGATTTCAATTTTGTGGCATTACTATCAGTTAATGCTATTTGTGTATAATCACCCAGGGGCCTCTGCTCAGGTGGGGTCTCTCACATCTGGCCAGTGCAAGCTTGGAATCTGATGACCGAGAACCTCATGGCAGCCCACTATTGACCTGATACTCAATGGGAGGCTTCTGGTCCAAGCCTTGCTGCTCCTAGGTTCCTGAAACATGAGAAGGGCACTCACAGCGTAAGAGTGAATGAAAAAGCAGGATCACGGTCCTTGCTATTCAAGCACCGACTATGGTGACTATTAACTACTGACTCCCTTTGTTCATCTCAATTGCCTTTACTTTTTGTAAAAGTAGCAGATGTTTCAGCAGTTCTCAAACTTTTTTCTCACTTTCCTGCCCCCCATGCACACACCTGCAGGGAGTGATTCTTATAGGGAGAAATAATGGCTAGACCCGCAGGCAGCAACGTAATGGTGTCAGCAGGCAACAGAAAGTTGGGGTATCGAATCTGGGGGACAGACAGACATAAAAGGGGCGGGGGGAAGAGGAAGGGAGGAGGAAGAGGAAGGAGAGGAGAGGCAGGATGCAGGCAGCGCACAGACCACTCGGCAGCTCTCAGAGCTGCCCCATTACATCACAGAGGAGGCGCCTAAACATGACATAATCACTGCTAACAGCTGCGATTCGACTCAGCAGCTCCCAGGAGCTTGGGGGTCTTTCTGGTCCTGGTCCTTCTCCGCGCTGTCTGCCCACGTCCCCTTTGTCACAGCCCCACTTCACACTCTGTCCCCCCCCCAGCCCCAGCCAGCAGCCCCATCCTGATCCCAGTAGCTGCAGGATAGAAATGATCAAACTCCTTCTGTTGCTAGTATAAAAGCATGATTAATGCAAGTCATCGAAGGTTTATCGTGCCACTGACATTTGGACTGAGGACAGTTAAAGAAGAATAAGGAAGCTATATTGTGTGGTCCTGCTAAATTGGAATAAACTTCCCTGCATAGGTTAAGAAAACTATTACACCCACCAAACACTGAATTGTCGGCAGTGTCACCGAAAGTGTCAGTGTCATAGAAGACGCTTATTGTCAAAAACCTTTTTATTGTTTTGCTTGTCTTTTGGAGGACTGTAAGTTCTGGTATTAAAGTAACTGTGCTCACAGAATATATCTGGATTCCCTTAAGGCACTTGACTTGGTACCAAATGATACAGACTTAAGAGAGAATGAGCTGGATTTACAAACTGGTTTACAGACCAGTCTCCAAGGGTTGCCATTGATGGTTATTAACGTGGTATCGAGCAGAGTCCCAAAGGTCTCAGCTCAAGGGCCAAAACTGTTTAATAGTTTTATAGTTGTGACAATTATACAAAATCTGTAGTAAAGTTTGCTGCTGATGAAAAGTTTGCTTTGATAGCAGATAATGTAGACAGATTGCCATAAAAGTAATTTAAATTGCTTTATTAAAAGATACCAGCCCAGAAGTATTTTAATACAGTTAAATATTTAAGGTGATATTGGTTTGGAGGAAACAATGACATAAATTGTATTTATGCTTCAAAGGCCTGGATTCTGGTGAGGACCTCACAGTAACAGTGGATAACCACCCCAGCATAAACTCCTAAACAATGCTGTACATAAAGAGATAATGTAATCTTTGAATGTATAAGGGGAGAGTATTGCATAAGGCAAGGAAGTGACCCCATCCTTATCCCCATAAATAAGAACGCTCTAGACTCGTGTCTGGCAGCCTCAACACCCCACCAGTCCAGGTACCGTACCTAACACAACCCAAACACAATCCTGTGGCATTTACTGCCCCCAAGCTTCGCACCTCCTCAGCACACCCTACAGGTCTGAGCACCCCAGTCTCATTTCCCTTCTCTCCTCCCTGAGCCTGGTAAATGCTACACATCTGCAGTGCCATCCCCTGCAAACTCCAGTCCCCCTCCAGCCCACTTCACACACAGAATCACACAGAATCATTAAGGTTGGAAAAGACCTGTAAGATCATCAAGTCCAACCACCAACCCAACAGCACCATGCCCATTAAACCATGTCCCACAATGCCACGTCCACACATTCCTTGACTACCTCCAGTGAGGGTGACTCCACCACCTCCCTGGGCAGCCTGTTCCAATGCTTCACCACTCTCTCAGTAAAGGAATTTTTCCTAATACCCAGTCTAAACCTCCCCTGGCGCAGCTTGAGGCCATTTCCTCTAGTCCTGTCACTCATCACTTGGGAGAAGAGACCAACACCCACCTCTCTGCAACCCCCTTTCAGGTAATTGTAGAGAGCAATAAGGTCTCCCCTCAGCCTCCTCTTCTCCAGACTGAACAACCCCAGCTCCCTCAGCCGCTCCTCATAAGACTTGTGCTCCAGACCCCTCAACAGCATCGTTGCCCTTCTCTGGACACGCTCCAGCACCTCAATGTCCTTCTTGCAGTGAGGGGCCCAAAACCGAACACAGTATTCGAGGTGCGGCCTCATCAGCGCCGAGTACAGGGGCACGATCACCTCCCTACTCCTGCTGGCCACACTATTTCTGATACAAGCCAGGATGCCGTTGGCCTTCTTGGCCACCTGGGCACACTGCTGGCTCATATTCAGCCGGCTGTCAATCAACACCCCCAGGTCCTTTTCCTCCAGGCAGCTTTCCAGCCACTTGTCCCCAAGCCTGTAGCGTTGCGTGGGGTTGTTGTGACCCAAGTGCAGGACCCGGCACTTGGCCTTGTTGAACCTCATACGATTGGCCTCGGCCCATCCATCCAGCCTGTCCAGATCCCTCTGCAGAGCCTTCCTACCCTCCAGCAGATCAACACTCCTCCCCAACTTGGTGTCATCTGCAAACTTGCTGAGGGAGGACTCAATCCCCTCATCCAGATCATCTATAAATATATTAAAGAAGACCAGCCCCAAAACTGAGCCCTGCGGGACACTGCTTGTGACCGGCCGCCAGCTGGATTTAACTGCATTCACCACGACTCTCTGGGCTCGGCCGTCCAGCCAGTTTTTTAGCCAGCGAACAGTGCACCTGTCTAAGCCACGAGCCACTAGTTTCTCCAGGAGAATGCTGTGGGAGACAGTGTTCTTCCTCTCCCCAGCAAATGCAGGCTCCAGGATGAAGCTGTTGAGTAGATGGAGCTTGGGCAGAGGTAAAAAATTGTGAAGGGATGGCACCAAGGGCACTGTCTCACTGTGGCATGGGGAGGGGGGCAAGAGCAGCACATCCCCACAATGCCAGCAGATAAAGTTCGGAGACACAAACCCCCAAGCCCCACTAATTCCTTAAACCTAAAGGTGTAAGAGTCTTGTAGATGGCAATTTCATGTCACATTTAGTAAGAATATATGTATTTGTACAACATGAAAGGCTCAAGTGATATTCAGGGAACGGTCCATGTGCATGTCACAAGCATAGGACCCAAAACCATCGCCAGGGCCTTGGACTAGGGGCACACCTCCTATCTTTTAGAGGATTCGAGCATTTTGGAAAGGTACCCCGGGGTTTCCCGTACAACTCCTGGGTGGGACCTGCAGCCCCCAAGAGACGGGACGGGAGGCCAGGCCAGGCCCGGCTGTTCCCTCAGGAGAGCCCCCCCGGTGAGGCAGGGCCTCCGCCTGACAGGGCCGCGAAGAGGCGACCGACGGCGCCGCAGGTCCGGCAGCCGCCCCAACGGCCCCAACCGCCGCAGGAATCCCACCCGCGGCAACGTCACCCCCCCCCAACAGAGGGAAAACCGAGAGCGAGCGGTGACGCTTCCGGGTTACGCGCATGAGGTCAGGGCGGTGGGCGGGGCCGGGGTTGGTGGTAAGATGGCGGCGTGGGCCGGATGTGCGTCCTCCTCCACCCGCCGGCGCCGCTGAGGAGGCAGTGGCAGCAGCGCCCGTGGACCGCCCCGCCCCGCCGCCCCACAGCCCTCCCCCGCCGCGGGCCGCCCGGCCATGTAGACGGGGCGGCGCGGCCGCCCTTCCCCGCGCAGCCGCCTCTCTGCCGGCGGGCGCCATGGAGGACGTCGGCTCGGGCGTGAACGCGGACGCGGAGGTGCGGAAGCTGCAGGAGCTGGTGAAGAAGCTGGAGAAGCAGAACGAGCAGCTCCGCAGCCGCCACGGCGCCCTGCCCGCCGCCCCCGCCAGCCCCAAGCGCCTCCTGGGCGGCGGGCCCTCCCCGTCGCCCCCCGCCGCCTCCCCGCCCGACGGCCGCTGCCTCAGCCCCAGGGCCGCCGCCCGGCGGCCGCCCCCCGAGGAGCCCGGCGGCGGCGCGGCCGGCGAGGAGGGCAACGGCCTCCTGGACGACGCGGCGCTGCTCAGGCCGGAGGAGCTGGAGCGGTTGGCCGGCTGCGAGGAGGACGAGACCGGCTGGTGAGGAGGCGGTCGGGGTGGGGATGAGGTGGGGGCGCCCCTCTCCGCCGTCGCCGGGAGGCGGGGAGGGCACCGTCCTCCCCTTACCCCGCCGTCCCCGGGAGGAAAGGGCCGTTTCCAGACGCGTGCTTGGTGTCGGAGGTGGTCTCGGGGCTTTGTGTAGGGAGGCAGCCTCGCCCTCTGGGCCCGGGTGAAGGGATTAGCTCTCCAAGATGTACCGAAGCCTGCAGGGGAAGGGTGTTTTGGTTTCTGCACATCACATCGCACCTCCCTGGAGGCCTGCAGCTCTGTGCTTTTGTTCGGCCGCGGTGAGAGTGTTACAGCGGGTCACCTGGAGACCGGAGCAGGCTCCAGTTCTGCCGCAAAATCAGTTGTCAGTGTTTTCAGAAGTTCAGAAGGTGTGGAGGTGTTGAGAAACTTGTGGAAAATTTCTGGGGTAGTGCAGAACTAGCCCACAGGTACTGCTATACTTTCTTCAAACGTGCATCGAACGTGTTTTAAGCCTTGATTTCTTTCAGCTGTGAAGGCAGCAAGCGTAGCAATATTTCTTCATCTCATTAATGTGTTGTCCTTAGGTGTTTACATTTATTGCTAACAATGTAGGACCACGGTTTACCTTAGGTGGTTCCTCTCTTTTTAAATGGACTGCTTATCCTGCTGCTCCAGCAGAAACACCTGCAGTTGGCGGTTCACCTTGTCTTTATTACACTTGGATGAGCTTCTACTGAGAATCAGGAAGGTTTGCTCTCTCTTAACATCATGCTGTTCTCCAGCTGTCTTTTTGAAGTTTCCTATGACACTAGTTGAGGAGCAGTATTGGAGCTGCAGGAGAGATAGCGGGGAGGAGCACAGTGTCAACAGAGAAACACAAGGGAAGCATGTACAGAGAGGAAAAGTAACAAAAGCAGGCTAACTTGGGTCAGAACTGGTCGTAGGTTCATCTACAAAGGTCTTTTTTGGGAGCTAACATGCAGACAAATTTAAAAAAACAAACAAAAATGCCTTTCAGAGTTAAAAACACTTTTAAAAACACTGGAATGATTCCATGCATGAGCAATGTTATAGTTCCTCAGGGAGGAGACAATGTGTGCGCTTCCTCGGAGAAGTCACTTGCCTGACATCCAGCCTGATCCACTGGAGAAGTATGAGAGCATAAGTTTATTCTCATCCAACACGAGCTTACTAAATTAACACAAGTCGTCATCTTCCAGATGATGAGTCTGTGCAAGGCAGCTACTCTTTGTTTCTCAGTTTATGCTTTGTAATCTACTGGTTTATAGCATTTGAGGGAAGTAGAATATACTAAATTTGCACAGTAAGTTTGGAGTGGGATGGCCAAATTTGTAAATGTCATGAATTCTAGTGACAATAGATGCCTGGAAAAGAGCAATTGTTAAAATTTACTTACTGTTGTACATATCAAGAAATATGGCTACGTAATTAAAAAAAAAATTGTCTTTTCATGCTATAGTTTAATATGCACATAATGGTAAATGCGGTTTGGCTGGATTGACTGATGGTTTTTTTTCCCAAATTGTTCTGTAAAAATAGATATCAAACTCCTGGAACTTCTGAACACCGTGTAATTCAACTGTTGAGGCACTAAATACTCTAAAACCATTTTTTTTTCCTAATTAAAGTAGGATGACTTTGTATTTGTGCATTTGATGAATGGAGGTTGTTGCTCTAAATGAAGTTGGAAATTTTCAGAGGGCTAGTGGAGCAATCAAAAAAGAAACAACCATGTGAAAATAGGAGGGATGATGTGTGTAAGTGGATTTCTCTTAAACTGTTTCATAAAGATCCTGCTCTTAAGGCCCTGTTATGTTGAGGTTGCTCAAAAAGTAATTGAATCAACTGAAAGAGTGAATGTACTCAGTGAAATTTAAGCCTCATGTGAATTCTTTCAGGTTCAGATGGATTTGGATCACTACTGCTTAACCCAAAATCCTACCTAAACTATGGGATTATACCACTGTAGAAATCAAAGACCACTCACCAGCTGAGGAGACCTCATGTGGAAACAAACTAAACTTAAATCACAGTTTGTGCATAGAAAATGGATTCATCTTGCCTGTTTTGATTGTCTACAGAGAGAAGCCTAGATTTGTCTTTACTGTTGATTTCAGAATGACCTTTCTGTGGGAGATAATAGATAATGAAGGATGCTGGTTATCTGTGTTCTCTCTGCTTTGTGTAATAAGGGCATTTTTTTCAGTCCATGTATTTATATACCCCATTATGAAATTGTCCACAGCTTTGTAATGGCAGAAGAAATAGTTTTCTTCGCTGCTAAAATTACATTGTTTTACATTTAATGCTTACATGACATTAGGGCATGTGAAGTTTGGCTATGAATTTAAGGTGGAACAGTTGATATTGTGTCTGAAATTGATACTGGAATGTGTGGGTTTTTTTTAAATCTACATTTTTTAGTTGATTAGCTCATTTTTAGGTTTTAATTCTTTAAATGCTTTTAGGACACAGGACAGAAGTGTAAAGTGAAAAATGTAAGGAGAAGGTTGAGCTAGCCTAAATTACAAACAAGTGAAAAGAACTTTGATACTGCTGCTTTAGTAGCAGCATTAGCTATTAAAACAGCATTACAGTATTAGTGAGCTTTGGGATTGTTTATATTTTTGCTTATTTGTTGTTCTTTGCTGTGGTTAGTTAAATCCAGACACGTTTTCTTTTAAACAGTTTAGCACATGAGACAATCTTCAAATCATATGGTAAATTACTAAAAATATTTCAGTGAATTTAGATTGAGTTTCTTGGCCATATGCTTCTGAGTCCTTGTTAACATGCTGAAACTTTCTTCCTAATAGGGTACTGAAGGTTGCAAATAGGCACCATGTGCACATGCAGACAGTACTGAGCTGTACCTAGTCCCATGGAGACTTTGCTTTAGGCCTGCTAATTACTTCCTCAAGAAGTTACCAGTGACTTTGGTAATATGTTCTATGGGTGTTCCTATTTAGCTGTTATTGAACCAGATTGGACCAAATTTGAATTTTTTCAAATTTCAATCTGAACAGGTCTTTTTTATTTATTAGTTAAAAAGGCAAAACAGCAGGAAGGGGGACCGGAGTGCAAAAATCTTCAGAGAGACAGGACGCAGTATACAACTCCTTGCCTGACTTGCTGGGTAAGGTTGGGTGTGAATGTGTAGCACATTCGAGACAACTTGGTAACAGTACATAAGGTGGCTTGCTATGCTTCTTTTTAAAAGTGGGCTGTCTCAAGTTTATTGCAGGATAAGTGTGCACACGTGGGCAATTACTGTAGATTAGTTAATGGGCTGTGAATCCACTGTAACTTGCTTTGTGGTAACTTGTTACATGGTCACTTACCTAAGCTTTCTGAGAAGCTTTCTTTTAAATGTGAGTAAAACATACAGTGCTTTTTGCTTCAAAATTTATATGCAGTATGTGCATAAGAGTATAGAGCTTGCTGTGTATCCATTTTGTATGTATAATTGCTCAGCAAACTTCAGAACAGTTGTGTCCTCTTTAAATGACAGTGCTATAAAAGCCAGCCTAGCACTTATCCATGTTTTCATGTCACTGCAATCTAAAGTCTCCTTAGTAGGGCTGAAATAGCTAACAGCTGACAGACTTCATTTACAAAGAAAAGGCAGTTACTGTGTGTTTATAAGTAAAATTATTGGTGGGTTGTTTATATTAACCTTAATAATTCAAGGTAATATTTTCAGTGTTTTTGAAGACTGCAGATTGGTTGTGTATCCTGTTTAGTTAAAATGGAAGGCAAGTACTTTTACTATTATACGCACCCTCATTCAGCAGCTATTTCTATTAAATTGACACCTATTTTTAATAGTTTACACTTCCATTCTAGCCATCCATTACAGTTAATTGGCTAAGTGGCTGTTCTGAGATACAGAGGATAAAAACATGATTGTCACCTGTAATGATTGTCTTTTGTCTCATATTGCTTAACATCCCTTGAGCAGTAACTGGAACCCTAAAGTTTGCCATAGTGAGCTAGTAAAGTGTAGGATGAGTGTTTTAGGATAGAGCTGCACCTGAAATGCTGCACCAGCATTTGACATTACATTGCAGCATTTCCTGTTCAACTGCTAAAATTTCATTGTATTAATGTGGTTTAGGCCTCTTGGAAACCGGACAGGTTCTGATCAATTCCTGCTCTGTGACCTACGTAAAAGAGAAATTGATGCTTTTCATTTTGTGGCAGATTAAATGTCAGTCTGATTTAAAGTTGTTGTTTTTTAACCAAATTCAGATAATGTCTTCTCAAACTAGGAAGATGATGTGAAGAGAAGCATGTGGGAGAACTGAGGATTACAGAATTTACCAGTTTATCAAGTGAAACAACTGGTAACTTCAAATAATATTCCATTTGACTAATGTCTTTGAGATATCCATGTTTGTTGTGAAACAGATGTTTGAGGACTGGAGGAAGAATCCTGAGGAAGAACTTTTTTCCATTTCTAACTTCTTGTGTGATATTTGTGACTTATAAAGGTGCTTGATATTTGGATATCATGAAAGCTTCGATACGCATTTCCTTTATTGTCTTAATGGTATTCCTGAAATTAACTTCATAATCGTGTCTTGTTTAGGCATGATTCACATTTCTACTTCTTGTAGGTGTTGGTAGAGGTCTCAAGCCTAGTCATTAAGCAAAATTTTATTTTGGAACACATTTAATAGGACACAGAACTTCTCAACTTTTCTCTATTCCATGTAAGTATCAATGTTAGAGCATATATGCTCTAACAAATTCTTTCTGAAAAGCTTCTCAAACAGTGGACAGTTGTACAGAGTTTGTGTGACAGTTCTAGGGAAGCTACATAATGGTATTAGAGGAGTCTTCCAAGCTTTTGAAGGCCCCATTTCTTGTTCTACAACATCCCTTTCAGACAGCAACATGTTCTTTTGAGATGAGGAAATGAATAATGGCTATAATTTCCAGCAGCTAGCCGGGGTACAGCTAACTATCTTTAATTGTTGGTGACAGGAAGGTGGTTGTGTTCCCAATTGCACTTTGCAACCTCTCTGAATACTCTCAATTCTATTTGAAAATTGCATCATGTAGTTGAGATGTGCTGCTTTAATATGAAGGTTTAATGAGATTGTCAAAGCATTTCTGTAGTATTCATATCCTTATTTTTGAGAGACGTGGAGTTTGCTGTAACTCATGCATCTCTCAGAACTAGAAGCATTCAGTTAAGTACACCAACAAATCAGTAATTACAGGCTGAGCCATGTGTCTCAGTCAGTTACAACTGCAGGATAGGAACTTTGCACGGGTGGGGGAAGAGGAAAGAGGAAATCTGTGGGCCAGATATGTGCAGGCATGTCACTTAGTTTTTGGATTTTTTTTTTCTTTACAACCAGAGATTCTCTTCAGATCTTACCTGTAGCTGTTTATTCAAAACCCATCTTTAAATTTAAACTTATTTAAATTGCTCCAGATAGGATCTCCTGAAAGTTTTGGATTAGTCTAAAAGAGTTTAGATTGACACTGTGTTCTAAATAATCTATTTCCAAGACTGTCCAGTATTATTGTCTTCTGATGTATTTGTTTTTAGTAGATTTTCCTTGTGGGATTTCCTACCTGTATTTTAGGGGAATTTCTTAATGATCTAGCCTTGGATTTCTATTTTTTTCTTCACATCTTTTCTTCAGGTTGCTTTCCGGATTCTGCTTTTGTCTGCAATGTTTTGTCTGCTCTCTTGTTTCATTGCTTCTATTGTACCTGCCAATTTTCCCTTAAAGTGAATGTGGCTAAAATAAACGAGCTTTAACTCTCATTCCTTCCACTTGCCACCATCTTTCTAATTCAGATCTGTGACTTCATGTTCATCTGCACGTTTTTACTTCCACTCTTGTACTGGAGCAGTAGAAGGATTTTGGTACAAAAAGACTCCTCCTTTCTTCCTGGTTAGAATCTTGGCTTCTGGTTTCATGCCTGTGGCAGCTAGCCTCTTGTATTTTAATGCACTGGGAGGTGTTCCTCAGGTGAGGTTAACCCTATGTAGGTATTCCATTCCTACATCAATGTCCTGTCCTCTTTCTTCAAAGTCTTTTCCGACTCAGCTGTGTCCCAGCGCAGCATGCTTTGGCTTGGCTCATTCTGCTGATGTTATCATACAAGCTTGTAGTGACAGTAGTATTGCTGCAAAAGCTCTACCCTTTTTCTGCTGCATCTTCCTGGAACTAATCAGTAGAGCCTCTGGCTGCTGTAAACTTCAGATTGGCGCTGCTGTGGCATAGGTGACTAGTGACAGCTGAAGGAGGGAAATACTATTGTGTGCAGCAGAATCATAGTGTCTGGGCTTCATGATGTTTCAAAACAGATCTACACTCCTTATGATACACTGTTTTCTTTTACTTGACCTTGTGTCACTGAATTGTGGAGTCTTTAGTCTCTTGTGGAGAAATTGGAGTGGAGGTTTCTGGTGTGTTGACATTTGTATTATGGTTGGTAACTGTAAGCTGTCAGCTTCCTCAGTCGTTTTCAGCTTCCTGTTTTGAGAGGGTGATTTAGTAGTATTTAAAGTTGTATGAAGTCCTACTGGTAAGCTTCAATCTTGAAGTTGCTGTGCTGCCAATCAGTGCTGTTGCGTTGCTGCAGAATGCATTAACAGGTCCAAATGGGGATGGATCTCTTCTGGAGAGCTCTTCAGCTAAGGCAGACCTGTATCTATTGGGCCAAACAGTAGTTTGACAAAGATCACTTAGCTGTATGAAGTTATTTGTACATGCTTCATAGCATCCTTCCTGTTCTTTTCCCCTTCCTGCTGTAGGGGAGAGAGGAAGAGGTGGTAGAAGCATCACTCCAATCCTTAGCCTTGCCCTTGGTCTTTTTTTTTTAATCCAAATTGGGCAAGGCAAATAGAATTACATCAGTTTTTTGAAACTTGAGATTGGCTGTTCTTTGTCAGATGGAGAATTAAGATCACTGCTTTATAATAATGAGACTTCATAGTTGTACGATGCGCAAGAAACTATCCTGAAAGAGTCATTGTATATCGCATCGATGCACATGTGTTTGTCATGAGGTAGTGGAGTTGCATGAAATATGTATATTCTAAAGTTCTGTCTTTTCTTGAAATGTAAGGTGTGAAACAAAGGCTGTTAAAGGAAAAACAATTGGCTGGAAAGTGGTAGGAGAATCTGCAATATGTGTTTGGTTAGAAAGGGAGGTGGAAAAGTAGGAGCTGCGTGGGCCTGGATTGCTTCAATAAATAAACTATTTGTGAAACAAAGGCAACAACTGGAAACTGCAGAAAAGAATGTGTTGGAACTTAAAATACCAGGTGCCATTTTGATTAGAGTAGTCTTGTAGGTTTGTTGAAGATATCAGTTTTGTGTGTCTTTCAAAGAGAACATACACTTTACTTTCCTGCCTGTTACACTGGGTATTACTGTAAACACTTCAAATGTGCATGGAACTTCTCAAACACAGCAAGGCATGTCAGCTACCCAGAGAGCTAAGAGTGAGCCTAGCCTGTACAGCACAAATGTTGGCTTTGTTGCCTTTGACATTTCTTTGTATTGTGTAAACATACCTTAGGATAGGGAAGAGTACAAGCAAACAAATGCTAAAAAAGACAGTACATTCAAAGTGTGAGAGAGCTAGTAAATGCCAAATGTTGCTTTTAACAATATGCAGGTAATAGCATAAAGTACAGCATTTTTTGTAATTGTTTACGTAGAACTGTAAAAATCAAGCAACTCTTGTGCTTTCCAAGGATCTTTGGGGATATAAGTGTGATGGGCTCTTAGCTTTTCTTGTGGGAAGAGTGCTTGTAAGGATTCCTACAAAATCAAATTTAATAACTAACATGAATACTCGCCAGAGTGTAAGCCACATGGACTATAGTATGTAGCAGTGGCTATTTGAGTTGTTAGAAATGGCTTCATTTTTTGTTTAAAAACCTGGCAGCTGATTAAAAAATCCCCTCTCCTGCATTTGCGAACGTAGGTTTTTTTGATTTCAGTGTTTGAGGGAAGAGTGTTTCAGAGCATGCTCTAAACAAGATGATCAGTGTTTTGGGTGAGATATTAGTGGTGGTTTTATAAACGTGCTTCTTGGGAAGCTTTTGTAAGAAGTGATCTTAAGGGTAGTAATTAAAACAAACAAACAAAAATAAAAAAAACCAAACAACTTCTAAAGCTGTTTATAAAACAAACTGAGTTCAAATTCCAGAATTACAGAGAAAGCATCAGCTAATAATCTCGTAATAGAGCTGTGGGAAATAACTTCTGTGTTGCTGATGTCATTGGCATAAAGGAAAGAAGAATTTTTGCTCTCTTTTGTATGGAAGCATGGCTGATTATGGTTGTACACCACACACTGTAACTTAGGAACATTTGACAGCCTATTCACTTGGAGTAGGAAGTCTGTCATTACTTTTAGAAGAAACACTCATTTAACCGTTTCTGCATATGCATAAGCTCTAGTTAGAGCTGCAGATCTTGTAGTTCACTGTTGTCTTATGCTAAAGCACATTTCCAAGTTTGGTTCTAGTCCAAAGATAAGGCTTAAAAACCCCAACTTAAAGTGTGCGATTGGTTATGACTTTTCCTTTAATCTGTTTGTTGAGGGAAGAGAAGTTTTCAGCTAAATTTCTAGAGCCTTTAAACTGGAGTACTTCTTTCTTCAGTCATGGAATGCTGATGTTAAAATAAATGAATGGAGATGCTGATGGGCAAAGGCCTCAGTATGTCCTGCAAAACAATATGGTCTCATTGTTTCTACTCTCCTATGTGCATTATCTCTTGTTCCTTGTTTTTAATGCTTGACTGTATACCCCTTAGGACAGATATAGTCCCTTTGTTCTGTATTCAAAGGAAAACTAAAGGATCAGGTGCTAGGATACAAATGATAAGTAAAAATCAAATGTTTATTGTTCAAGGATACTGAAATAGTAGATGTGTTCTGTGGCTTTAGCACTGTTCCTTGGCTATTAAGATGCTTATCACTTGCTACTTCTTTGTGTTTAGGAAAACAACAGTTGCATATTGCATAGTGCTTTATTTCCTTCTTTCAGGTGAATGTTATTTAAATCTGAAAAGATCAATCCTGATTTCTATGTTTGTGTCATAGTGAAATTGTCCATATACCTAATGTGTCTGAAAAGTGAAGACATTTTTGTTTCTGGCAGATCAGTTGGTATATCCCAGTGTAGCAATATAGGCATCATTTCTTGCCAGAATTCCTTGGGTAGCCGTATATACAGTATTATACTGTACCCAAATTGTTAATTTCAAGGTAAAGCTTATGCTTTCTTTATGTTTTGGGAATGTATTATAGATACACTATAAAAATAGAAATAGCATAGTATGTGGTACTTTGTTACATGCCTGATCTTATGCTCATTTTGTCTGTCTTCATAGATTTTTTTTTTTTCTCCTTTTCAGGTTATATACGTCCCCAAAGAAGAAACTGACTCCAGTGCAAAAATGTGTCAGTCCATTAGTTTGGTGCAGGCAGGTATTGGATTACCCAAGTCCTGACATTGAATGTGCTAAAAAGTCACTGATCCACAGGCTGGAACAGACAATGTCAAGTGAGTTCCTTCATGCTAACACCACTGGGTTGTGCCTATTTATTCTGAAACAGTCAGAATTAGCTGATAAATAGTTGTGAGAGAAGAGGGGGAGATCCAACAGTTACTTCTGTGTGAAGCTTTCATTATGGTTTGCAAACATTAGTTCATTCTACTCATTTTCTGGACTGTATGAATAAAATGAAAGGAAGCATTAGACAATGAATCATGATTTCAGAGTTTTATACTACCCGCATAGTTACAATTTGGTCAGAAGTTTTCAGGAAGAAACAATGTCCTTGGCTTGGAGGTTTTCTTATTTCAAAGTAGAAGCCTGTGTTAAACTATCGTAATTGTTAGGTGCTTGTCAGTATATTAACACGGAACTTAGTTTTCTCCTAGATGAGCTATTTTATTTCATCTCAGGAAATGGACGCTGAAGTTCTTTGGGGAAGTAATATTGATTTATTTTCCTCCCACCCCCTGGTAACTTAAGATCTTGTCACAGATTAAAAAAATCCAGAGTTCGTGATTATTCCTTGATACAAATGAGTTGGTTATATTCAAAACTGGAGAAGGACTGAGCATTTGGCCTTGTGAGGATGAAAGCCTATATTCTCCACCCTTTTATTCCCAGCCTTTTTGATGTCAAACTGGCAGCAAAACACTGAAGGTCTATTTAGAATTCTCTGTCCATCTGGTTTCTTGCTTTATTTTAATTTCTTTGTTACGGCCTATTTTTATTTTTTAAAAGTTATGCTGAGACATAACTTGCTTGCTCTTAATATCTGTTTTCTTCCTGTGTTTCCATATTTTTGCAGTCTTGTGGTATGTGTGATCTATCTTTTTTTCTTTAACTGTTATCTTCAGGAATTAGCAGAATGGCTGGACTTGAGCTAAGAATATGTGAACACAGTTCCAGGAGGTTCCCAGCTACCAGCTCCCTTACATGGTTATACAGAAATTTTGTGCTGAGTTTATTGGACTGTAACTTTTCTCCCCTCCTTGGATTCTTTTCTGGATCAATTCAGTGTTTATTCTGGTTTGTACTAAAACAGTTCATAATAAAATTTGAAAACATTGCTGGTAGATCCCATGAAAAGTCCATTTCTTATAAAAATTGTGGGCATAATGGTGAAAGTGCATTCAGTATGAGTCACCTTTGATCTTTCCCTATTTCTTGTGCTTTGCGTATGCTGCCTTGACGAATGTCTATTAACAATTTTCCTGAACAGTTAACATATATGGCTTGCTACAGGCAAAGACGCAAATTCTGAACAACGAAAAGTACCCAGATCACAGGGATTTATGAACGATGATACAAGTTTGGGAATTTGAATACTACTGAATATTTAGGACTGGATAGCAGTTCTGTTAAGTATGAACATTTCTGTTCATGGTTTAACTTCTTTTCAGAACTGAGTAGAAATCTTCCAGAAATACCCCAAATTCTGTTACCCTTAGGGTATCTTTAAAAATTCAGTCATAGTTGAAGCAGAGTGGCAGGAAGCTTCCCTGTGAAATGGATGAACTTGGAAGTTTGATCATTCAAATGATGTGTCCAGGCAACTTTACCTCTTTTTTTTTCCATAGACCTGAGAATCTGCCTCTGGCACTGATACTTGCAAGAATACCGCAATTCGTCTGTAGTGCTAATAGGGAAAAATATTAGCGGTGGGAGAGATGGGCACTAGTACTGCTGGTTGGAGCAGATTGCATGGAAAAATGAATTTGTAACAAAAAAGAAAATTGTCCTTTAGAGTAACCAGCCTACTTACAGACATAGGGTATCAGGAAGCTCCACTTGAGAAGGCAAGTAGTGCTGCTTATAACCTTGTATGTGTTTCCTACCCCACAACTTCTGGAATGTCTTGTGACTTGTATTTTACATAGTATTTCTACCTTGTGGACCCATCACTTAACCTATTAGTAGTTACTGGTTCAGTTTATCAATTTCAGTTCCAGTGTCTGTGGATAAGGCTTGTCATACTACTGTTACTTTCTTTCCTGAATCCTTGTTGATGTTTCTTTTGCCTTGACTATTTTCTCTTTGTCAGTTGCTGTTGTTATGTCTTTCTAATCTAGTATCTTTTTGCTGTTTCTCAGTCTCAAATGCACTCTTGTATTCCACATTTTCCTCTTCCTTCTTATAAAGCAATTTTTTCTATTGCATGATAATAAAGGAGGGAAGAGCGGCTTTCAGCTCCACACTGCTGTGGGCAGTTACTGAGAACGCAGGATGCACAGTGCCTTGTTGCTAGTTAGTTCAGGTTTACAATTGCAGAGCAAGTCCTGCTCAGTGTTGGAAGCATGTTCAAGCTAGAGGGAACCTTAGGTATATTCTGCTGAAAAGATCTCTCTTAGCCATGCCTCAGGTCTCTGGTCCAAAGTGCAAGAGTGCATTTCATGTTGGCTGGAAATCATGGCTTTCCACCACATGGTGGTCTAAAATCGTATGGGGGTAGAGCACATCAAGAAAGCAACTGCAGGAACAGAGAAATACTAGGCGGAAGAATTTCTGGAAGCGATGCTTTCTTAAGACATAGTTACACAGAATTAGAAAAGAGTAACTTTGGTCATATTGCAATTTTTACTGAGGCAGCATTTTTATTTAAATATTTGAAATCAAACGCATGATCAGTATAGCTGGTAGGAGAACTGGGTGGCTGTATGTGTAAAAACTGTCGTATTTTCCATGCTGAGTGAGTTTGACTTTCAGTTAAGCATTGCACTTGTTAAAAACCAACCGTTATTTAGCTAGCTTTGGTCTCAGTGATAGACTTTGCTAAAGATGGGTTTCAATTACTTTGGGAACTGCTAGAATAGATTTGTCACTTAATCATAACAAAAATAATTATCAGGTATCTAGCATTTGGAAAAATTGGACCTGATTCATACAGTAGATCTGTATCACCTAAGCATGAGTTTTCTGCACTCGAATTTTTCTATTCCTATTTTCTAGAGCAAAAGAGAGATTCAAGACCAATTTAACCAAATGTTGACTAAAATAAATTAGATGCTGCATACTGTTTCTGAATGTTATAAAAGAAAATTTACATTAAAATGAAAATGTTGATCATTAACCCTCCCTTCTGGTCTTTTGAAAGCTAATGTGTAATCTTTTGTAAGCTAATGTTTCATCTAAGATAGCATCATTTTAATGTTAAAGTGAGTTATTTATCTTAACTAATGTTGTCTGACACTCTTAATAAAGGCCATATCTCTAGTTGTTGTAAAAATAGTAATGTCTTTCTAAGTTACAGAAATCCCTGTTGGAAAAACTTTAGGAATTCTAGGCCAGAAAAATGGTTTGAATCCAGCTTTTTTTCTGGGGAAAAATACAGAGCTGGGGAAGGTAGAAGTTCACATTAGCTAGGACGGAAACTTGCTGTGCCATATAAAGTTTCATCATGTACCAGAGCATACTTTTTATATGTAACAAAAGTATGCTTTCTTTCATCTCAAGAAATCTGTATGTGATCAAATATTTTTGTATTGTTATGGATATGTACGAAGAGCCTGTTTTGAAGGTTATACAGTAGTACAATGGTTTTCTAATTTGTGGTTAATACTTGTCTGTGTGATGAAGTATGAAATAACTGTTGTGCAGACTTACATTTTTAGGGGGGGGTTTACTGTCATTTTCGGCAAGAGATGAAAAATAAATTTTTTTGGCATGAGAACGAAGAGTCAGTTCGAATAGATGCTTTGGCGTTCCTATGTGAATGCCAGAAGAACTTGCTGTCAAAGGAGTTGTCTCATCAGAGTCAACCAGAATACAACCGGCTCATAATTATTGGTTTTGTTAACTGAGTTTTGTAATAAAATGGAGATTTCCCTTCTGAAACTCTCAAAATAAAGTGGCAATACCTCAAGAATACTAGAATTAATTGAATTCACTAATTGCCGAAATTAGTGCATATCATATTATCGTATCATATTAGTGCATATCACTTGCAGTGAAAGCTGGAGTATAAACTTTCCATCCTCTATCTGTAACTGTCTTTTCACTCTAATTAAAAACACTACTAATATTAAGTGGTTTAGACACCAGAGAGAATCTTTACATGAGGTGCAATTTAAGTAATCTGCTGCAAAGTCAACTTTAATTTCTGCTGCTTCTGCCTCTGTGCTGCATTCTGCCGTCCATTTGGTTGGATGATACGGTTTTTTGGGCGTTGTAGAAACTAATTCACTGATGCAATCAGTTAAAATACTCCAGATGTTTTTAACTTAAATCCACTTCAGTAGGCTAGATGATAGTGCAGCCCCACCATTGCTTGTACTGAACAACTGAGGAGGTGGTGACCAAGAGCAAAGTGGGATGGGAGGAGGAGCTGAAGCAGGCTTTGCTGCTGAAAGCAGCATTTTATGCATCTGTTGTCTCTTTTGGCTTCTTGTAATGTAAAAAAAAAAAATCTTACACTGAATAAAAGGATTTTTAGTAAACAAATTAATGCCAAGTTGTCTGGCACAGTAGAATAGAGTTCAATTCCTTTTTTTTGTCCACTACTATCAGTAGCCTAATTATTACTGCACTAATTGAAGTCCTTTTTCAGTAATAGAAATATCACGCAATATTCTTTGAATAGCTTAATTTCTGCTTTTTTTAAGAACCCCTTGAGTGTATTGCCATACATTTGCCAGGCCTATTCTTGTCAGTTTGCAATATATATGCATAGTTTCAATACTGTCATGCCTTGAAGAGCGTTTAGTTTCTAGCAGCTAGGTAGGCTGCAACTTAATCTAATCTAGATTTACATACTGTAAAGTTTGAATCTCTAGCTTTCAGTTTAATGTTTTGCAGTTTAATTTGTTCTTTATTAAAACACGATTCTATTTGGCACAAAATACTTTCAGCAATGAAGGAACTGATTTTACCAGAAGTGACCAAATTTCCTTTGGTTCCCACTTCCCCCATTGAAGTTCCATTTTCTATTATATTAAAATGTAACTTTCTGAATAAAATAGTCATTTAAGTAACTATACAAATCATATACTTGGCAACTAGGGGAATTGCAGTATCATACTGAAAATGTTTGCCGGTGATCAAAATTCATCTGAAAATACTTCAGCATTGAAATATTTACAATAAATAGCAAAGGAAAGTACACAATTTTAGATCTTATCTTGTATCTGGGGTTGAAGCCCATGGACATAAAAATCCCAAAGCATTAGAACAGGAGGTATACAGAAGGGAATAATGCTACAGTCAATCTGCTTTATTGTGCCCAGTAGGTTTATGGAACCCAGAAATATAAACAGAAGCATTTGCCATCCTTAATGGTTTTTCATTTTAGTGTATGGTTTGGGGAATTTTGTAGGTGGTATTGCTTAGTTCTGTGGCGCCAGTCTTGGTGTTACTGTTGAAATATTGTGTGATCTAGACAGGTCTGTAAATTCTGGAGAACTAGACTTCATGGTGTGCTCTGGTTTGTATGCAGTTGTGCATAGGATGTATGTTACTGTAGCTTAGCTACTACTGTCTTTTGAGTTACTTCCCTCCTCCTTCCCAATGCTTACGTTGAACATCTTGAAGACATCAGTTGTAGTGTTCTTAGATCTGATTTTTATAAGGAAAATATTTGTTGCCCTCTTGTCTTGCCCTCTTGTCCCACTCCTTCCATAGTATGTGTATCTAGGAGATGAATAAATCAGTTAAAAAATTCCCGGTGACTGAAATGTTCTACTTGAATTGTATAGTATTAAATCATACTGAAGATATCATGTAGTATTGTATTAATTTTTCACTGGTTCTTTCAGTATAATTTGTCACTTTCCTCCTCTTTCATACAGCTCTAAAGAGACAGAGTTTGTACAGCAGTCCTTTCAGTGCAGTCGGTTACGCAAGCTCCTATAGTCCAAATACTAGTAGCCCCTACAGCAGTGGTTTCAACTCTCCCTCCTCAACACCAGTGAAATCTGCTTTAGTGAAACAGCTCATACCTCCTGGTACTTCAGGTAAGCGTGTCTGTGAGTGTCTGGTCTCTCCCTTTCCTCTGCCTCCTCTTCCTTTCAAAAACTTGTGCTTAAATAGATTACATTTGCATTGAACTAGAGTAAGAAAGACATCAAAAATTTGTCATTCTTTTGTAGGGTGTTTGCATCATGCAGTATTTAAGCTTTTTAGGAAAGACTTTTTTACAGACTTTTCAGCATGAGATACATTTAAAGTGTTTTCTCTGGATGTCCCTGTCCCTAAGATCACTGATGCATATTAGCAATTAGACCAAAACATGTAGCATTTATCCTGTGGAGTCCCAACATATGTAAGTGGCTTCTAGAATTGGCCCTGTAATTGCCTGGGATGTAAGTTGCATAGTAGGTGTTTGAAGGTTAGGTGTTGGTAGTTGTAAAGTCTTTGCAACTACCCTATTACTTACTAACTGAAACGTTTGGTATGCAATGTATCCATCAGTACCTCTGAGACACGAACAATATAATCTAAGAGCATGTATTTTAATTAAAGGCATTCCTTGGAGCTTTGCAGTCATCAATGTAAACACTAACTTCTGGCAATGTTTTCTGCCTTTATTCTGTACCATAGACACTTTGATTGCATCAGAAGAATTGATGCCTGGAACATATCTCTACTCTGAAGTCAGAATGTTGGCTTGTTATATATACTTTAACTCAAATTAGCTTGGAGGGAAGATGAAAAAATATTGCGTTGACAATCAAACTCTCTAGTTTGCTGTCGACCTGTAAAGAGAAGTCTGCACTGCAGTATATTCACCAGGGCCATTACCCAGGTTTTGTTTTATTCTATGTAGCTCTGCTCTGCATTGTGTGCTACAATGCTGTTACTGCCTGCAGGCCAGAAAGATGAAATGTAACTGGCAATGAGGTGTCAGCCAGAAGGCAGTGAACGGGAAGAGTTTTTCTGGTATGTTATAGTTTAGCAAAGGTGTGTACATAAAACAGGTAGTATTTCCAGATAAACTGTTATTTTAAGCATTCCAAACTGAATCAATATTCATTGGATCTGTAAGTCATCATTGTCAAGAAAGATACAGTCAAACTTACGTCTTACAAGGCAGTGTGCAGAGATAAGAATTAAGGCACAAATGGAAGAGATATGCAGTTCCTCTTTCTGCAAGAGCTGTGCAAACTTCAGAGCAGTTGAAACTTGGTACACATAGACCCGATTATATGTCATGAATTTGTTTTGCTGTCATTATAATGATTTTATAAACTTGCTCATTTTTAGAAGGTAATAGCTAAGCTCTGCTTGTGTAAATTATATTTTCAGCCTAATTTCGCAATCAAATGTTTGAAATGGTCTGTCAGACTCAATGTCTCGGTTGTAATCTGTTTTCAGATTGGTGGTTCTTCTACTAGGAAAGGAAATACAGCTTGCCTTTGTAACCTTTTTTAAACATTTCCTATTGCTTTATTTTCTTTATATAGGTCATCTTAAAAGTTCAGCAGATAGAAATCCTCCGCTAAGTCCACAGTCCTCTCTGGACAGTGAATTAAGTGCATCAGAGATGGATGAAGACTCTATTGGGTCTAATTACAAGCTAAATGATGTTACAGATGTGCAAATTTTAGCACGAATGCAGGAAGAAAGTAAGTGTTTTCCATCCTGAAAACAAAGTGGAACAGTTGATTTTTTTAATTTTTTTTTTTATTGAAAGCAGTAGTACTTGCTTAGCAGGAATGGAAAAGGGGTGTAGATTCTACTATGGATGTACAAATGTAGTCTCCTGAGAAGGCTGGCTAAGGACTTCTGCCTGCGGGATAAGGAAAGGCAGTTGCTGAGCAGAAGTGTTTTCTATCAACAGTGGACAAAAGAAGTGCTAGAGAGAGTATGAATTTGTAGCATGTAGTATATGCTAAAAGGATCGTCGTTAGACTGGACTACTGCCAGCCACCAGTCTTGGGAGGTATGTGCCTTCCTGTTGTAATCCAGTCTTGTTGACATCAGTGCTTAAACCATGATTTAAATCGCCAAAATGTAAAGTCAATATGGCAACGAATAGTGAAGAAAGGCACCTATGTAGATGTCTCCCTTTTATTATAGGTTTAGTTGAGATTGCCTGTCTTTTTGTCCCTCTGAGACTGCAGAAAGTGGTAGTAATTTCAGTTGTCTAACTTAGTGGTCTTCAGACTTTTCTATTGCGTACCCCTGTCAGTGGAAAAAAAAAACCCAAACCCTCAAATATATGTATATTTTTTTATAAATTATATACATGTACTACTCATATTACAAACACAGACATACACAAATGTACACAAAAATAGAAATGTAAAAAGGTTGAAATAAAGATGAAATAAATGCTATTTTTAAAATACTGTTTCATTAGTAGTACAAAATTTTCTTCCTGCATACTAGTGGATTGTTTTGCATACCCCCTGGGGTGCATGCACCCCACTTTGGAGATCACAGGTCTAACAACTCTGGTTTCTCTAGAGGTAGCTTATCATATAGCTTTTTCGTTACATTTACCAATACATTGCAAGAGACATTTCACTGTGGCTGCTATAATTGTTATAGGATGTTACATGATACCAAAATTAAGGTGTAGCCTGTGTTGCTAGTATCCAGCCTGGGAGAGGAGATGAACAAGTAGACAGAACACCTATATTTATGATTGCTGTAGTAGAAAAAGGAATGAGTTCACCTACTTATTTCAAGACATTATCAGCTGGTAGATAACCTTTTTGATACTAATCTGGAATTAATTTAATGCCTCAAATAAAAGGAGTTAAGGTGAGCCAAATACGACTTCGAGCACTGGGTAGATATTTGTATGCACTGTCTCTAGTTTGAATCATTTGTGGGCTGGAAGCAAATAAACAATGTTATTGTTGCCAGGCCTCCGGCAAGAGTATGCAGCAACTGCTTCTCGGCGTAGTTCTGGTTCTTCTTGCAATTCTACAAGGCGAGGCACGTTCAGTGATCAGGAGCTCGATACGCAAAGTTTAGAAGATGAAGAAGATGGCACACATCATACAGTGCACCCTGCTGTTAACAGGTTCTCACCATCACCTCGCAGTTCTCCCTGGCCTTCACCAAAACAATCGCCAAGGAATTCACCTCGCTCCCGATCACCTGCTCGAAGTATAGAATACAGTAGAGTGTCACCTCAACCTATGATTAGCCGTTTACAGCAACCTCGTCTTTCGCTTCAAGGCCATCCTACAGATTTGCAGACTAGTAATGTCAAAAGTGAAGGTAAAAAGCTCTGTCTCAAATTCATTACACAAGTAGTTGTGTAGTTCCTGTAAAGGATTTTGCCCAGTGTGTAGTGCTAAAACTATATGCCTGTGTAACACCACGGTTTAATCTCAAGAGTTGTTGAAGAAAAAGCAGAGCAAGCAAATCTTAAGTTCTTCTGGGGAACCCTTACAGTCAGAAAAGTTGATAGGCTTGTATTTATTTTAGAAGTTATCTAGTCACTCTGGGTGTAATTGAGTTTTGTGGTGACTGAGTTCTATCTTTGGCAGGCAAATGCACTATAATAAAGCAGAGCCCAAGGGAAACTATCATTCACCAGTAGGGTTATGCCTTGCAGATGACAGAATAAAATGTAGAGAAAGTGTGGTCAAATAAGAGTAACATGGCAATTTATGCATGCCTGTAACGTGTGAGATAGCTGAATGCTTGCTTCTGGCAGTGCAGGACTCTGAACTCTTTGAGCATGAACACAGGCTTAAAAATATTAGTACTTAAGTCATGCCTTTGTTGGATACTCAAAGCTGTGCAAACTGCTGTGTAATAAAAAATAAAGCTTGCATTAGACCTGACACGATTATACTATATTGGCATAGAACAAAATACTGTATCCTGATACGATTTTCCTTCTTGAATGTACTTTTTCATGGTAGCAATCTGGCAGAAATTCCTTTAATTGGGCTGAAATTTTACAAACGTATTCCTGTTTTAACAAATGTAGTTGTTATCTGGCAAATAAAAAAATTAAAAATAATATACATTTAGATATTAAGAATTCACCTTATTTTTTAATCTTTCAGGTAAGCTGGATGCAAAGTGTCTGCAGTAGAGATGATGTAGAAATGGTTTTTTCAACAGTTTATTTTCTGGGTGTGTTTTCCCCCTAATATAGCAAAGAGGTCTATGCCACTTACAGAATTTCATTGACTAAGACATTTTAGAATTTTAATGAGGAAAATCAGTATGCTAGGCTAGAGCTTTTGGGGAAGGCGATCCTGCAAGTTTGATTAGCTATTCAAGAACATCTTTGGAAGGGTTAGCTTAAGTCTCATCTAGTAATAGTAGTTTGGGGAAGTTTATGAAAATGTATATGAAAATGTACAATACAAAAGCTAATCAATTATATTGTGGCTTAGTTGAGAATTCCTTTCCCGTTCTTTTCCAGGGTTTCATGAAAGTCTTAATTCATGCTAGATGAGTTACAACAAAAATATCCATGACAGGCAAGGTACCAAAACCTGGTATCCCACATACCAGAGGGATCAAAATAAAGTGTGCGATCATGTGTTTCTGAAACACTTCTAAGGAATTCTCTTGCAGTGTTTTTTGTGCAGTTGAATGTTGCTTGGATATTCAGAGTTGATATAGCAGCAGCTGAAAAAAGTAGTTTGGGATTTTTTTTCTCTCAAATGATGAGAGGGAAATTTGGTTGACAGGGTTCAGCAACGTACCAACTGCAATGCAAACTACTAAGTGCAGAAAGTACATTAGTAGGAATATTCAGCCTATGAAGACTCTTACTTTTGTTTTCATCTTCAGTGCTTGTGCATGGTTAGCGTACTTCTTTCCTGCATGCCTTTTACAGAATCAGGTTGGCCACTCATCCTGACAAGGCATCTACGGTCCTCTATCCGAAGTATGTCAGCAACCCAGCTCTGCATGGGTTGGAGATACACAGAATGTCGTTAGACTTGAGAGATATTTAATGGCATCTTTTTGTATTCTGTGAGTGGTAGTATAAATATTAGAAGACCCTTGAAGAACCGGTATTAGCTGAATAGATAGTCAAGTCACATGTGAAAGATGAAGCATAACTGGATACTTCAATAATTTTTAATGCTGTGTGCGAAGAGTTTCTTTCCAAGTGGGTGGTTGTTGTTTGTTGGATAATGTGCTGATATGGGACTGGGTAGTCTCAAAAATTGACTCAAAAAATTACTATGTGTTTTTAATCTTCAGGCAAGCATTCTATATTATAAATAACTTTCTAGGTAAAGACTTCAAAAAGTGTGCAAAACTGCAAATTAGGTTTGCCTATTCAATTTCCGTAACGGTAGAACAAAACCCAGAGAATCATAATCCAGATATGTTTCAATTTCAAAACATGCTATGCTTGACTTTTTTCACCACAGGTGAAAAATGTACATTCTTTTTTATGTAAGTATTTTGTATGTGATAGATCTGAGAATAATATAGAACTTTAATTCAAGATAATGGAAGAACTGTAATGTAACAAAATACGCTTTTAAATTGCGGTGTAGTTTTATATGGCTAACATTTTGTATAACTTAGATTTGGGGTTCATAACCTGAACTTTGTTCAGCATCAGACTAGTGTGGTATCTCTGTATTGTTTCATACAGAAAAACTAAGGCGTAGTCTTCCAAACCTGTCCAGGACATCTAACATCCAAGCTGAGTCTGTGAAAAACAGCAGAAGTGACTCAAACTTCCAAGTGCCAAATGGAGGAATACCTCGCATTCAACCTCAAGCCTCAGCCAGTAAGTACCTTTAATGACACTTCAGTGTATATTTCAGAATTGATGGGACTCAGCGGTCTTCCAGTTTCGTGGCAAAGAGAAACATTGCATGTCATACTGGAGATGCTAATCTTGATTTTTAATCACACCTGTGTGAAAATCTGCTTTTTTGGTACACGAAATCTCGTACTGAGTATATTCAGAGAATTCCTGATCTCTTATTAAGATATTGTTCATAGTTTCCTAACAGCATATGTAGAAGTACTATAGTATAAATACAGTAGTGTTACACATTTCACAAACCATTTATTTTTTGTGATTTATAGAAGGTATAATGCTTTGTGTTGAATTTTATTTTCAGACTACTATTTTTAAACTTACTAGACTATGAAAATACTTACCTAGATTATGTTTATTGCTTTTTTTAAACAGCGAAACCTGATCTGAAATAATTCATACAAGTTTAACCCTTGTTTGCAGTTTATTTTCTTCTTTTGTTTTGTCACCTGGAAATTGCATATTCAGTTGCAGATTTTATTTACTTTAAGTGTCAGTATTTTTCAGAAAATGTTTGGATGAACCTGTGTCCTGTGAAACAAATTAGCCCATTGCTGGGCTAATGGCTGCTAGTTTGTCCAAAAGTGAACCGCTGATGTGAGAACACTGCTAATCTCACAAGTCTCTTAGAAACGGTGACCTTAAAGAAGCCAAAGCAAATGAAACTTAAATATTCACTGCTTCTTTATATGTCAATATTGACAGTTCCTGTTGTTTAAATGTTTCCTGACCATTTTATTTTAAAACAGGTTTCAGAATTAATAACCTTGTGTGACATTTTCAAGGGAAGAACACATTATGAATATTATATGTAGAGCTTTGAACTATAAAAGTTCTATGATAAAAGTTCATCAATAATCTAAATATTTGGTGGGAAATGTAAGAGAATATTTTTTTTTTACCCATTGAACAGTAAAGGCATACTGGCATACCTAGTTGGCCTTGTTAACTAGTCCTTTCAAAACAGTGTGTTAATGCAACCAAATACAGTTAAATACAGAATAAGGAATACAGACCATGACAATGACTACAAGGTTTCTATCTTTGTAGTGACTCAGACCAGATGTAAGGGTTGTGTGGACAGTCAGTCCCAGGTGTGTAATACTGTAGCCAAAGAAGTTAATGTGACCTTGTGATTGTTCATATTGGTTACCCCCTCATCCTTTCACCTTGCCCCCTTCTTCCACTCTTCACAAATGCTCAGAAGGTGGGATTTACAACTGAAAGGGCATGTGTGTAGTTCAAATGCAGGACTGTTATCTGTTAGGCAGGCTTATCAAACTATAAAGCACTTGGAGCAGTTGTACAGCAGCTCTCCAACTGTTATTTTTGTGATGGGAAGAAGAATCAAAATTACCTGAAAGAAAATGAAGGAAAAAATATTTTTAGTAAAAATATGTACAGATTTTATTTGGTGTTTTAAAATTGAGTGATCTGGGAAGGGAAGAGCACAGAGGGCAGCTTAGTTGGCTAGAAGGCTATTTCCAGTATTAAAAGTATATTCACAGTGAAACTTTATGGAAAGATCAGACAACAGAAGTCACTAAATATTGAATATTGAGGGTTACTTCATTGCAGGAGCCAAAGTAGTGTGACTTACGTTTATACATGTATAATTTCTTTCAACTTGTGGATGGATTGAGGATCACAGAAATTATTAGGTAAACTTGCTTCCCTTTCATGGGAATCTTTCCCCAAATGTGAACCACTCTAGACCAACTTACAGTTAAGTGTAAGTTAAGTATCATTAATAAAGCCCAGATTCCTAGCTTTTACAGTTTCCCTGCTCTTACAGATGTTTGTCAGAGTCTTGCTATTGACAATCGTAAAACGGTTTGTGTATGAAGTCAATGAGTAAGTATATTTGCTTAGTCTGGATTAAAAAAATTTCTGCAAAACTGTACATTGTATAAAAATTTCCAGAATTGTGTCCTTTTATTGTATACTTTTTGTTTTGTTGGTTTTATATTTTGTCACCTTGCACAAAGCACTGTTAAATTGCAGCAAATTTTTGTTTCCCTTTGGCAATGACTTCTGGGTCTTGGGATTCAAAGCTTCCTCATATACCTGCTAGTTTTGCATGAGCTTACCTTTGCAAGGATGCTGGCTTGCCACCCGAGGTCACTACTTTTCTCCTTGTCAAAGATCTGCTGTTCATAATTTACTTGCACATTCGCTGTGGCTGCAATACTGAACTTGCTATGGTTGCTGGCACTCAAAAATGAGTTAGGAATCCAGTAAGTTTCTGAAAAGACAATTCCTGTTATGGTTACATAGCCAAATTGTACATGCTTGCTTAAAAAGTAGAGGGAAGATACTTATAATATGTTTAGAGGTACAACTGTAAAACATGAAAATACTTGGCATTTTAAGCTTTAGCTGTAAAGTGGTGAAAAATCCAAATTCTTTTTGAAAAGAGATTGAGATTGAGTGAGTTAAATAGTAGCTGTAACTATTAGAATCTTCATGTACATCTGTTTCTCCATGCTGTTATGCAGAAAGTACTTTTTTATATGAAAGCTATTAAATATTTTACCTTGAAACACTGGAAGATACAGTAATACTTGTGTTCTCCGAGGAATAGGTCTCTTCTAGCCTTTAAAGTGTTAGAATGACGGGAAGTCTCTGTATTTGCATCCTACACCACATAGATTGTGAAAAGCTGTAGAACTTCTAGGGTGGCTTCCACATAGGAGCTACGTGCTTTCTAGTGGATTGTGTGTGTGATACTTTTGTACTTACCTGGCACTATTAGCATATGAATGTTAAATATAATACTTTTTCAAAGAGCTAAACTGTAGATCTGTAGATTTTTCAAACTATCAGTAAAGTAACTAGTCTGCTTGCCAAGATCCAGCTGCTTGGCATGGTCAGAGTAAAAGAAGAAAGTGTATGTTTTGAGGAAAAAGAGTATTTCAATTCAGTTGATGAGAAGTAAACCTAACTACATGTATTCAGAATGCACCATTTGTGACAGGTGATGTAATAGCATACAGAGCACTTCAAGAGCAGCAAATAGTGTGGATAAGCATGTGCTCCGTGCTTATCTCAGACTGCATGTTTCCTCAGCATTGCTCAAATTGCAATGTCTGAAGTTCTTTTCAGTGATTCAGCGCATAGAATTGTTTAGCTATTGATTCTCCGTTTCCTGGAGTCTCCATTGAGAAGGAAGGAATTTGAGATACATATTTTTTAAATCCTTTCCTTATCATCCCACATCCCTGACTTACTTGCAAGTAGTGTAAATAATGATGGAGGAAGAAACTTAGTGCCATGTGCAGTAGCATATTTAAATCTAACTGAACAAATTAGGGCAAACTAAATTCAAGATCATAAATATGAAGGAAGAAGCTATTCTTGATTTTCTGTGGTATAACAAAACCACTGATTCAGTAAAAAATGGTGTAATGGAACACTTGTGGACAGAAACACTCTGGCCAGTGTTCTCCCTCAGTAAATTCCTAGGAATTGTGCTCATTTTTAAACATCTTACTGTGCTTAATTGGCTGTTTATGGGTATGCCTTAAAAAAAGTTTATAGCAAGACCACGTGCCAGAAGTTGAATAAGAATTGTGTAGTGCCACATGCTTTTTTGCATTAGATTCTAGTTGGTAGAAGGAATCGAAATTGTTATTATTCTTAATAGCCACAGGCAGCATTTTATCATGTTTATAAACACTTTAATTCCTTTTTGCTGTTTCTTGAAAATGACAGGTTTTAGTTAGTTATTAAGACGAAAATGAATAGACCACCTAGTCAATTTTCAGAATGAAGGTAAAACACATGATGAACTTCTTTCATAATTCACAAAATACTGTGAATTTTGCACTTGACTGAAGGATAGGAAAGGTGATGGCAATGATTATATGCTATCAAGTTTAGAAAAGGATTAACTAATATTATTAGGATTCTAAATGCTCTTTTCCTACCTTCTTTATAGTGATATTCACCAATTGGTGAAAGGATTACTGAGCTTCCTTACTCCGAGTCAGGATCTTTATGCACAGCTGTTCCCCCATCTTTCTTCCTTCTCACTATGGAAATAAGCCTTGCTAATGCAATCATTTTTATGCTGATACAAAGCTCCATACGCTGGGCTGGGGTGAGCAGAGGTGTTTATTCATACATTATCATTTTAAGAAGCCTTTGTAGGCAAAGCTTTATTTCATTGACTACTTTCCTCTTCCCCCCTCCCTGCCCTTAAATATGTTGCAGTGAAAATACGCTGAGTCGATGCGTTCCTTCTGGCAATAGGTAATTCTCTCCTTGCCAAGATTCTGCAGTTCTTGGGACATTGGCTTCTCTCTTGGTAACTGGTAGGTAGTGAGGTCATTTCAAGGCAGTATCAGTCCTTGAACATTACTAGAAAAAAGGCAGGACATTGGAGCAATAAAAACCAATTTTTGTCATGCTGTCTACATGCTGGCAGATGATAATTCTTAGTGTTATGTCTTTTGTTTTAAGTTCGAGTCCTCTTGCATACCTTTTTAGGGGGAAAAAAACCTAGACATCTCTCAGAATGACTTATGTTTGCTAAACTGAAAAATACAATTTTTTCATACTATGATCGCATTTAGACAAAGATTTATGCTTTTGTGTAGTGTTAGAATATTTTTTTTGAAAACTCCTTTAAAATGAAAAGTTTTAGTCTTGCTAGGTCGAATATGACAGTTTAATTTTCATCTTTGTCTCTAATCTTGCACTCATATTGCTGTAGCATGTTTGCTAGGTGGCTTGTTCTCCCTTTGGTGTATTAATTTTTTTTGCCTTTTGGGCTTTTTGCCCTGCAAGAAGCTTTACTCTTACAGAATCTGCGCGTTTTGCACTGCAAAATTTCTGACATGCTCCTCTGTAACTCTTTGCCATTAAGAGCAAGCACCATTTTAAAAAAACCCATCACTTTCAGAGTCATAACAGCTTTTTGAGTGTTTTACTCACTCTGTTCCTTGATGCTTCACAAGTGGATGCAATTCTGAAATTCCCAGTAAATTTAGTTTTCTTATCTTAGACAAATATAACACTTCTTGTTTTTCAACAGCTCTGCAAAGGCAGAAAAATTTGCCTCGTGCTGCCTTCAAAACCAAACAGTTTCTTCAAACTCCATCAACAAAAGGAGGTAATTAACGTACAACCTCTTACCAAGCTCCAGCAAATATCAGATAATTTTTCACCTGCATTAAATCTCTCACATTCTAGATTAATAAAATTGCTGTTGCATGTCAAAATTAACCAAGTGGTCCTTGCCGTATCAAAGTATATAACATTTTGGTCTAATCATTAAAAATACATCCCTGCATCATGTAGGAAAAAAAGTATTAAATTGGATTTTGAGAAAAAAATCTAAGGGTTGGTGAATTCTAGCATTAATCAGGAAATCTGGATTAGAAAAGTAGACTCTTGAATCTATATTTATTAGGGCTACATTTGGATAGGATTTTTAATTGTAAAATACTGTTTTTTAAAACAAATGGTAAAAAAATTTTTGTGGAAAAAAATATGCAGGCAAGTGAAAATATCATCCTTTTGTGCTGGAAACAAAAGCTACCGAGTTTATCCTTGAAAACATGAGCACAGAATGTCAACTCGTTTTGTGCATACATGTGCATGTGCTTGCACTTTCTCTTTTCCTCTCAAAACTAGAAGATTAAGCCCAACATACAGTAATTTAGATTTTTATTTTTTTCTCAAGGAATTAGAGACTATTGTATATAATAGTCCAGATTGCTAACAGCTGAAGTTGGCTTCTTTTTGAGAAGAAAATTAAATATATTGTCTCTAATCCAATTAGACATGTTTTAACTGATTTTTAATTTTGGCAGCCTTGTATGTGACACTGCCTCAATTTCACTACTAAGACAAAACAAGTTCATGATTTTGGTTTTAAGCATAGTTGGTCCTGTTGTCTGTTACAGTCTAGAAGATCTCACTAGAAGGTCGTATTTCACTTGAGACCAATTCATAAGCTCTATATATGCTAGAATCCTTTAAGGATGGTAAGAGTCCTTCATGCAGATACTCAGGGTCGCTGACAAAATGCATGTGTTTCTCTCAGTGGTTTAACAATGCTAACTTCTTTCAGTCAACTTCGTTCCATGCAGAAAGTTTTAGCAAAGCATAATGACTTTGAAACAGATTCACATGGCTTAATAGGAGGTCTCTAACAGTCTTTGTAATATTTCATACCAAATGGAGAAAAGTTCTCTCAATGTTCTGCTTTGGCATAAGACCACCATCTCAATTCCTCTGCAAAGCTTTCCGTGCTATCTTTCCAGTTGGCTATGCTTTCATCTTCATCTGGATGTCTAGAACACATACTAGGTCAACGGTCTTTTAGTTTATATTATTCGTAAAATTTTATTAAACCCTAGAGACTGAGGAACCAAGCACATTGCACTGCCAGTTGTGTATTCCAATTTATAGTTGCTGTCACGCCTCACTGCAAATAAGGACCCAACATGTCCTTTTCAGTTATTTGCTATTTTACAGTCCTTGATGTGTTGATTTTCTTGCTTCTGAGCTGAGATTCTCATGAGTATAGAAGTGTTATGCAGTAATGAAACAAGACTTCTGTTTCAAAAGAATAAACAACTATGAGCAACAATTGGTTTTAGTTTCTTAAAATAGTGTTCATTACACAGCTTGACACCTTTCACACACAGATGCTGGCTTTTTTCCTACCATTTTGTGTAAAACAGTTCAAAATACATTCAAATAACTAACTCTTTACCTCATTGTGACACTTTGTTAAGGGTTATACAGCAATCCAGTATCAGTCAGATCGTAGAATCATAGAATGGTTTGGGTCATCTAGTCCAACCCCCCTGCAGTGATCAGGGACACCTTCAAATAGATCAGGTTGCTCAGAGCCCCATCCAACTTAACCTTGAATGTTTACAGGGATGGGGCATCTACCACGTCTCTGGGCAACCTGTTCCAGTGTTTCACCACCCTCATGGTGAAGAATTTCTTCCTAATATCTAGTCTGAATCTATCTTCTTTTACTTTAATACCACTACCCCTTGTCCTATCGCTACAGGCCCTACTAAAAATTCTGTACCCATCTTTCTTATAAGCCCCCTTTTAAGTAGTGAAAGGCTGTGATAAGGTCTCCCCAGAGTCTTCTCTCCTCCAGGCTGAACAAGCCCAGCTCTCTCAGCCTGTGCTCGTAGGAGAGGTGTTCCATCCCTCTGATAATTTTTGTGGCCCTCCTCTGGACTTGCTCCAATAGGTTGATGTCTGTCTTGTACTGAGATGACAGAATAGTTTATTGATTCCCATTGTTTTACCTCATCTGTTCTTTCATATCAGTCTGAATCATGTCATCACAATGGTTATGATTTATCAACTGCACCAGAATTGATTCTGGTTTCAAGTCAGTGTGCAGCAGCTGGCTGTGGGGTGCAAGCCAGGTAAGGTTGTATCACAGAATCACTAAGGTTGGAAAAGACCTGTAAGATCATCAAGTCCAACCATCAACCAACACCACCATGCCCACTAAACCATGTCCCACAACGCCACGTTCACATGTTCCTTGAATACCTAGGGATGGTGACTCCACCACTTCCCTGGGCAGTTTATTCCAGTGGCTCACCACTCTCTCAGTAAAGGAATTTTTCCTAATACCCAGTCTAAACCTCCCCTGATGCAACTTGAGGCTGTTTCCTCTTGTCCTGTCACTCATCACTTGGGAGAAGAGACCAACACCCACCTCTCTGCAACCCCCTTTCAGGTAATTGTAGAGAGCGATGAGGTCTCCCCCTCAGCCTTCTCTTCTCCAGACTCAACAACCCCAGTTCCCTCAGCCGCTCCTCATAAGACTTGTGCTCCAGATCCCTCACCAGCTTCGCCGCCCTTCTCTGGACACACTCCAGCACCTCAATGTCCTTCTTGCAGCGAGGGGCCCAAAACTGAACACAGTACTCGAGGTGCGGCCTCACCAGCGCCAAGTACAGGGGCACGATCACCTCCCTACTCCTGCTGGCCACACTGTTTCTGATACAGGCCAGGATGCCGTTGGCCTTCTTGGCCACCTGGGCACACTGCTGGCTCATATTCAGCTGGCTGTCAATCAACACCCCCAGGTCCTTTTCCTCCAGGCAGCTTTCCAGCCACTCGTCCCCAAGCCTGTAGTGTTGCGTGGGGTTGTTGTGACCCAAGTGCAGGACCCGGCACTCCTACTTTGCCAGGTGGGGACCTCTTGCTCCTTGCTCAGAATCCAGGACAGAATCTAGAGAGGGTGAGAAGTCTAAATGTTGTGTTTGCAGTGTGCCATTTATTTTATTGTTGCCAGATGTTTTAACTGTAGTCGGTTCTAGTTGTTTAGTTTCTAAGGAGGTGGAGTTGCATAAAGTTGTTTAGCACTACCCTTGGGCGTTTATGTGTTTTTATTAAACATGGATCAGCGCAATACTGCCCATGGGTATACAATTATCAATTAGACTTTGACTAAGGCAGTACCTCTCTCTTTGTGATCCTGTCTTACAAATAGGCCAAACTGAGTTTTATTAAATATTCAAAATTGCTCTAAGATAAAATTATTAGGTAGTTTGCCAGAGATTGCATCATGTGGACTGCTTTGGAGATCATGGCACATTGGAAGACAATTCATTCCTTTATGTACAAGAATGAATACAGCTCTCAGCAATGTCTGCAATGCTGTGCTGACAGGAAACGTTTTATGAATTGTCAGCTCAGATGGGAAGCATGGTAAAATATGGTCAACAGAAAACTGGAGAGAATGGAGAGGACTAATTTACTGGATGCTTACTTTCACTGGGAATGTGACAAGCTTTCTTCAGTTACAACTCTTCGTTGCTTATATTCTGTACCTAAAAACCTTTTCCCTGTTATGCCTCTAAGAGGCCCAAAGCTGTATTCAGATTTTATACACTGGCATTGCTCTGTTGGTCAGTTGCTAATGTGATACTGTATTTGTGTTCCAAGCAAGTGTTGTAATGAGAAGTGTAGTGATAAAAGCTCCCTATGTTTACACTGTAGAATAACTTGGAAATTCTGCAGATTCGATTGCACCAATGTTACACACAATGTCACATTTTAAAAACTTTTAATGTGTAATCTATTTTAGACCTAGGAGCACTTCACTGCTCTTCTTGTCCAGTCATTCTGCTGCTAATGCCTTCCTTAATCCATCCTCTGGCTTGATGCCAAGGTTTTTATTTTAAGGGGGTTGGTTTATTCTCTTTGCTACTTACCAACTGTCATGTATTGTTGACATCTCTGCCACCTTTTTTGTCAGCTTTTCCCATGAGTGGCTTCACGCTGTGTTTGATATCGCTATCGGAATAAAGGCCCTCTTGGATAATCCAGAAAGGAATCAAATCCACTTCACATATGCAATGAGGCACCTATTAATCTTCCTAGACATCCCCTATAAGGAATGGCTGCAAAATACAATCTGAAAGCTACCACTTCCTCTGTACCCCATTTAGGATGTCATTACTCATCCCTTCTCTCATTTCTCATGATCTTAGTGGATCTACCTTGTAAGATGATAATAAGAGCTATGTGAAGGACCATCTTTATGTACAACATCTGTCAAAGGGGACTCAACTTTGGTCTCTGTGTAAAAAAAACCAAACCAAAAAAACCCACACCACCACCACAAAACCCCCAAAAACCACAAAACAAAAAACCTAAATGTTTATTTAGTGGAGGAAAGAATAGTTCATGCAAATCCACTAAATGTAAATGTGACTTTGTTTTACTTTCCTGATTATCGACTGTTACTGACTGACCCTAATCAGTTTGAAAAGCTGATGAAATTCCATTTAATTGTTAAGATGATGGATTAGTTTAAGTATTCTGTTTAGTGATACATTATGCATATTTTGAAAATATTTCTCATACTCATGAAGGTTTGGCATTATCAAAGAACTGTTGAATATTCTTTTTGTCAGTATTTTTGCTGTGAGGATCAGTTGTCATTCACTGCTAGCTGTCTATTAAAATTCAGAAGTAATTCCTGAGTATATAATAAATAAGAATTCTTGCTGTTGCATTAATAGCATTTAGTATTAATAGCATTCAGCTTTTAGTAAAATAGATATCGTACAAAAATAAATTTAGTGGAGTACATTTGCATGTGCACCTTGTTGCACAGACAATGTGCTGTACTGTAAGTCTAAGCCTCTGAATGTATTTTCACTGGCTTATTAACTTTTCCAGAAAGGACTTGATGAAAGACCTATATTTTACATACTAACTCAGATACAGAGTACTTGAATTCAGATCTTAGTTATACTGATGATTTAGATAATGTTTGTGAAAAGAGGAAGGCTATGAATTGTTACAGTTGTCTGGTTTAAGTTTCACAGCAGCACCTTAATCTTGTTTGTGTTGGGGGTTGGCTGACCCTATCTTCTGGCCACCCCCCTGCCGTCAGCCAATAAATCTGGGATGTGACCATATCTTTAGGTTAATTCTAGTTCAATGGATTTAGTTAAAAAGAAGAGCATAAAAGAAACATTAAGATGCTCTGTGCTCAGAATTTCATCATTGAAAGCTAATAGACGCTTTGAATCTATTTAAAGACTGTATCACACCAGAATCCTGTATTCTTCAACGTGTTCTTTCAGGGATGGGAGTTAGGTTCACATGTTTCTGAAGCAGCTAAATTTCTTAACAAACATGTTCTCTTCTATTTCTTTTGACTTGATACAATGGTTAGAGCCTTACTAGTATTACTTATAAATCCAGATAAATATTTGTAGTAAGCAAATGGGGCATTAGAGTTATGATATCAAAAACACATGACAAAGAGGACATCTGAATTCCTGTTTCTCATTGCTGCTTGATTGGCTGTATTCATAATACATTCCATATTGTTTGAATTTTCACATAAAGTAATTTCCTGTTTTTAATTTCAGTTGTACTGTAACTTAAGCTTGAAAGTAACTTCTGTATTTTATTTTCCAGTACCTTCTTCAAGTAAATTCCGCTCACCTGCAGCACCGTCTCCCCTAGCTCTCCGACAACCAGTGAAAGCATTTAGTAACCATGGACCCGGTTCAGTTGCTTCTCCAGAAGCCACACAGCTGACGCACAGTAGTTCTTCACCAGGCCCTCTTGCAGCCCAGAGTTCAGGCTTGCCAAGCCCTGCCAGCAGTATTAACAGTACTACTCTTACCAGACCGGCAGGAACAGCAGGGATGAGGAGCAGTTTGCCCAGACCAAGTGCCCCTTCTACGGGGGGCATCCCAGTGCCTCGTAGCAAACTTGCACAGCCTGTTCGCAGGTGAGTATGTGACAGGCAGTCTTAGTCTGAAGTTTTCATAATTTATTTTGTACATTGTGTATTTGTACTGCAATTCTTATTTTGGTCTCAAGGTATTTAGACTGGAAATGGAGACCTCCACATGAAGTATTTGCCTGTTTTTCCAAAATAGATTTGAAGCAAAATCAAGAGAAAAATTAGAGAGTGAAGGTGAAAGAGTGAAAGTGAAATGAATAATGAAAGATAGAGAACCAAGTAAATAAAGTGTCTTAGTCTGGGCTGAGAAGGCAATAAGAATTTGACTGCATGTAGTAAAAAGTTATCACAATATAGCGTCAAGTGAAAATTCATTTGTACCACTGAGTAACGTGTTCTGAAGTCAGAACTATTGCAGTGCCTTTTGTAATCCATATAGCAAGCAGTGGTACCATGGTGAGAACAGTATCTCTCCTTGGGCAGCTGGAAACTTTAGGAAGGAAGATGCATGAGGACAGAGGAGGCATCCATAGCATTTGCTAAATTTAATGTAAAAATAAATGCAGTTAATCCACAGGACAAAACAGAATTTTCAGCTCAAACATAACCTCTGTGCTAGCACCCAGCTGTAGAAGTTGCTTAATGTCAGAATGCTTTGGAAAACAACAACAAGAGAGACTAAATATTAACTGGAAAAGCTACATGGACAATTTGTTGACAGGAGAATCAGAAGGAAGCGATGCATAATTTAGAACATGTGCTTTTAATGCTCTGCTAATGTGGATTTTCACTGAAGGTGTCAAGTGGAAGCCAGCTGATGTAAAGAAGCAGTCATTCATGTGGAATATTAAGAATCCCCTTCAACATAGAGGATAAACAGTTGGTCTTTAGTACTGTAGAAAAGATGAAACAGCCATAAATGGCAAAGTGAAGGAATTCTGTTCTGCAATGAGTGCTGGGCAGGGGAATGACAAGTGACTGTCACAGTATTGACTGTTTTGCACTCCGAGTCTGCACTGTCAGCAGTATGAAACTTGACATAATAAAAAGCAGTTGGTTTTGACAGGAAGTTCTTAAGAGTAGCGAGGTGTGGTTGTCGAAATCACAACTTGTCTTGTAGAAAAGGGTTTCACTTATTAAACTTATACAGCTTTTTTGAAAGTTTATGTACATAATGCAGTATCTGTACACAATACAATAATGAAGTATCTATGAACATCAAGATTTTGATGTAAGCAAAACGTAATACTCTAAACAAGGATTTCCCTTTTTATACATCACTGAAAAAAAAATGGCCTTTTTCAGATGGCAGCAGATTAAGTTTGTATTCTCACAGAGTATAATAGCAAAAAGTTTTCTGTCTATTTATGCAGATGTTTTTCTGACATGGTAGTTGCCAAATAAAACACATAGAACCTGAAACTGAAAATACTTTGGGGTTTATCTTAAGTAAACTATATTGCAGAGAAGAAAATGAGTGAAGTGTTTATTTCAATTATTTGTAAAATGTTTAAATTCTTATGTATCATAGATAGAGACTTCAGCAGTTACGTATGAAACTGAAAAATATCTCATTTTATTTTAGATCGTTACCCACTCCCAAAAGCTATGGCAACGTGAAAGACGAGAGTTGGAAAGATGGCTGCTACTGAACTGCAAAGCTTAATACAAAGTTCCAGCGCTCATGGATGCTTCCTCACCAGGCTAAAAGACAGCTTGATTATACAAACTGTTCAGATGTGACTTTTGGGATTTGTAAAAATTCCAGACCTCTCTGTCTAATTAGCACAAACTGGCAGAGATTATAAAGCAGCACTTTAATGACATCTAACATCAGATGTTTGGTGATCATACAATCACTTCTACATTAAATTGCTATCAGTTCTGGGGTTTTTTCTTGCTTGCTAAAAATGTATCAATATGAGCATTTATGACAGTGGCCAACGTCTGGGCAAAAACCTAATGAATGCCAAAGAAATGCCCATCTTGAAAAACAGCAAGTATAACAGCCAATTTACATTGTCCAAAACTTCATTTTCAGCCTGTTTTAATTCAGCAGAAAGAATGGTGAATGTGTACTATTGAAACAAGACTGCATTAATCAGAGCTAATACTCTGATTGCAGACTGCTACAGTGCTAGCAAAACATTGCTTTTAACAATTGTATAAGATTCTCATTGTGGAAAGTGGTACGTAAATCCTTCAGAAAGAATGAGAAGTTACTCTGGAGGATTAGGCAGAACAGTAAGTAGTAGCCATGACTTTTATTAACATTAAAGGTTTGAATGTAGCAGATGCACACAAATGCAATAGTATAGATTGCATCTTTCCTATGTTGATTTATCAGCTTTACATGCTCTAATATATTTGATTGCCAAAAGGGCTTAGTATCAGTTGTACAATCTTTCTAACCTTAAAATTCCTGGCTCAGGAAAGATGGCCTTTGCTATTGTAGCCACGTTTTTATCACATGGCTTGCTATTTGGGAAGAACTTTTTTTTAAAGCAGGTTTCCTTAAAAAAGAAAGAGCAAATCATAATGTTCATTTGTTCTAATACCATACCACTATGCTTGCAGCCTGGAGCAACTGTAAATGCTGATAGTTAAGGAGAAGGAAACACAACTATGCACTTGTAACATACAAATTTTAAGGTAATGAGTTGACTCTTGATGCCAAATGATACTCATTTAGGTAATGTTCCATGGTATGAGGGAGTTTTCTGTATCCTATTTTTTTACTTTCATCCATTTCTTAAATTGGTTTATTTTAAATTGTAAATATTTTTACAGAAGATACTGCCCATGTAAGTGTGTTTAAATACGTACTTTGCCTTACATATGTGTATCTTACATTACTGGTAACAGAGTATGAAACCTGCTATGTCTGTTTACAAGCTATTAAATTTCTCTGGTGGCTCTGACTTATTCTAACACATTTTGCTCAGAACAACGCATTCATATAACTAGCATTTGAACCATTGTTTTCTGTTTTGGAAGACATCATGCAAACGTGTAACTAAAGTTGTATTGGGTGGGACTAGTTAAATGGAAGGGATTTTGTTTGAAGCTTTTTCAGTATTTTGGATGTAGAGTTGATGAAATAAGAGAATGTGAATGGTATATCCTTTGTGCAATGACCAACGAACACTACAAGTTGGATTGGACGGTAGGTAGCCTTCAACCCCATTAGTATCTGAGTTTGGAACTGCTGGTGTATTTTGACTCCTACCACTAAGAGGATAACTAACCCTGAAATTCCAGCACTTGAATTTTATGCCAGCATTAACATATTCCTGGATAAAAAGCCATGCAATACTACTTGACTTGGAAGAAGCCAAATAGGAAGGAGCGGAGACTTAATTTGCAGCTCTAATTACTCAAGCAAACTTTGGGTTGATGAATGGCTTCACACTCCAGACCAAGATCTGTGCTGAGACTTTGAAGTCAGGGTATCAAATATATTGTAATTCAGTAAGATCTCAGCAGGGGTAGAGAAACTACCTTGCACCAGTAGCCCAGTACGTACCACTAATCTAGCTTTGTGTCATTTGCTGGCACAGATAATGGATGTTGGTATCTTATGTCACTATTAAGCAGAAGAGAGGACTAGATCAAATGCGCATATTCTCACTAAAGCCTGAATTTTAATATTTCAGCATCTTACAAAGCAATGCTGCAGTCTTCATTGAAAAAAGGTGAATTTTAATTGGTGAATTTTATCAAACACTTAATTGAATTTTAAATTTTGAAAGTCAGTTTAAATGATGATACTGGGTGGGGGTTTTACCGTGGCTGCATCAAACTGTTGTGTACCTTTCCTTAAGTTAAGTAATTCATCACTTGGGTAAGTTCAGCTTCACTTTTATAAGGTTTCTTTTCTCTGCTGTTCTCCCCCTGAAATACAGCGAACAACTTCCTGAAAAGACAAACTGTCTGTTTACTAGAAAGCCTTTGTGCATTACCAGTTTATTGATATCAGGAAATCATGGGGCTCTGTGTTTAGAGATTTACTGCAGAAGTGTGGAAATACGGATTTGACAAACTAGTGCCTATGATTTACTTAACTTATGTTTCATATAGTAGTAAGGGTTTTATGAATGTGGATTACTTTTTGTGCCAACAGCTCGGAATTGTTGTATGTGTGTAGGCAGAAGGACTTGTTCTGCTTCCAAAGTTATTTAATTTTTTTGTGTTTGAATGTTTTTGTAAGTGTTAAAAGTGTAAAAAAAAAATAAATATATAAAATATTCTTACCACAAAATACTTCTGGATCATTATTTTTATAACAAATTGTTTTTAAAAGCTTTTAGAAATTTAGAGGGTATTGTTTTAAGGCTTTTTTTGGTTGGTAGGGTTGTTTTTCAAGAGCCATATTCACTTTTCCAGAAGTTACCAATATCAGCTTCTGCTCCCTGTAATTCATGAAGTGAGTACAACACTGTACTTGGGTGACATCTGTGATTTCATTGACAGACTGAGATAGACTTGTGTTGTGCCTCTGCTCTGGAAGGACGATGCATAATTCAGAGTTATGTGAAAAACTGTATTTTGAATTTTCATCCACAGTCATTTGTTTGTGCAATTCTAAGTACATAATCTGCCTTTCATTTTTACAGGATTTGTGCCCACCTCAAACCACCACATGAAACAAATTTTTCATTTTGAAGAATCTGGAATTTATGCAGAAAATTGAGCAACATGAAACTGTATTTAGTAAGCCTTCTTTGAATTGTTAAGTACATGTTTTATCTAACTCATATATGAATGCCTCTATCTTTTGGCTCACATACAAGCAAGAGGTTTGTTTCAAACTTGGTACTTCTGTAATCTGCATTTTGCTACAAAGCAACATACCCAATAGTAATGTGAATGCATCTTTTTCTTCATATTAATAAAGTTAAGCTAGGTTTACTTCTATTTGGTGGCCACTTAATATTAAATCTGTTTAACAAAATTCAACCTGTGAAGCTTACTATTAATTGTTTATCCCAGCATAGTCCCCTATCTTGTAGTTAAGCCAGTAGATTAAAATGTTTCCCCCTAGTTAGCTGACCTACTTATGTAGACCTGGCTTCACACCTACCGCTTCTAAAATGCAATCCACTCCCCCTTCCCTCATTGCTTTTTAGACCAGCAGTCAAGCACCATTTGCCCCACACCCCTTCAGGAAAATAGAGCAGTGTCGAAACTAGAGGCCATTAATAGCCTTTCCCGTGTCTCTTTTAGTAGGTTTCTGTAACACACTCTTCTATATTAAACTATCGTTTATATTTAGCATTATCCTCTTGCAAGACTCAAGATAGGAAATACTGTTTCTACAGTTCTCATTTTGAGCGAAGGTATGACAATCCTTTGTTTTTTGGTATAGAAGTGCTAGGCCATGTTGTATGCAATAGTGTGTTACCCTCTAGGAGTCTTGATTGCAATGGTGAAGAAAAATAAGCGATGAACATGTAAGGAGGTAGAAGGTTGAAGCTGCTTATGCTGCTGAAGTCTTGGGGTGGCTGCAGAGCACGCAATTTTGATCATTTAAAGCTAACCTTTTAATAGAAGTATTTCTGAGAAAAACAAATGTGGGAAACTTAAATATAACAGCAGTATGTCTTTAGTTCTCCCTCTCTTGATCTGTAAGAACAGGAGTAATCTTGAGATTTATTTTTTTTATTTTTTACTTTTTAAGTGAAACAGGTGTGATGTGAGGTTGCTTTGACTTAAAAGTAGGTGGGGTTTTTGGTTTTTGACTTGCGTATTGGCCATTCTGTTGTACAAGGCCGACACGTACAGACAGTCTATCTGTAGAAGTCTTGTTTCAGGAAGATGAGGCTGGATTCAGGCGCTTTCTGGAGTATCCAGGTTTTACGCACAACATTGCAGTAAGGAAGATGCTCTCTGCTCAAAGAGTTGAAGAACTGAAAGAAGCAGATTCCATTAGACTCGCTTTCCACAGGATTGTTTTATAATGGTATTTTCAGCCCTGGTGTGTCATACAGCTGTACTGTATGTACATGATAAGCTCTGTTGCAACTACATTAAGCACTTACAGGACACAAAACATAACTGTAGTGATTAAACTAATTTGCAGATCTTCAGCAGGATTCAAAGGAACAGGTAGCTAAAATGATTCCTTACCAGCAAAGTTATTTTTCAACTTGATGCATCATCCACACCTGTTACAAACAGTGATTTACAGAAAAAAAAAATTACTAGCTTTGAAAGCTGGAAAGCCTGAGATTGTCTGTGCGGTGTGGCACTCTCATTTAAGACAAAAGCGGACTAGAACTTGCGCAAGACTGAGACTCAACAAAAGAAGATACTTCTATTGTAAGCTGAGTTGCTATCATCAACATAAACATAGGTAATCATGTAACTCCCTTTTCTTTTGGAAAATTATTTTAATACCTTACAACGATAAAGCTTAAAAGAGAATGGACTGTGATGCCTTCTCCCCCAGAGTGTTCAGCCCTCCTTGCTGCTTTTAAATTATCCCTGAAAGCTTACTTGTGTTGTCAGCTACAGCAACTGAGATTCAAAAAATAAGCCTATTAGGGATGAGTGGTACATGCCTTACTGAGAAGGTGACTGTGCAGTCCAGCCCCAGTGTTACCTGACTTTCGGTCATCCTGCACAGCATGCAGAATACAAACTATGAATTCTTCTTTTCTGCTCTTTTCCATTCTCTTTGACATGATTTTCTTGAGACTGTAGCCAAATTGCAACTTCTCAGAGCAGGGCTGTTAGAGGCTGTTTAAAAACCTTACTAGTACAAACAACATGGTTCGATGTCAGAGAAAGTACTCCCCCCACCCAGCACATGGTCTCAAAAAGCCTGACGTCAGCTCAATTTCAAAGTCAATTTGGGAGATACTCAGCGTAATATATTTTTCAAGCTTTCTTACAGCTATGTCCATTGATAAAACTGAAATCAATGGAATCAATTCTTATGTGAACGATAGCTCATTTCTGAAGACACCAGTATTTCTCATTCTGACATAGCTATTTTCTTGCTAAAAATATTTGGTTCAATTAGTCAAGTAGTACACTTTTCTGTCGGTTTCTACATAAGCTTGCTTTCCTGCATTCAAGGAAAAAGCATTAAAAGAGCAATTCAACTAGTTTCTCTCTTTAAGAAGGACAGTTAATGTCTTCAAAAACACTGAAGTGGTCCATGTTAGGCTTTGGGGTTTGTTTGCATGAAAACTCTCTATACAGTAACAGGAACATGAATAAGGACACTCATGTCCTGTGTTGTTCCCGCCTCTGTCCTGCCCAAGAAAAAAAGGTGCTTATTAATATGGGAGTAGGTCAGCAATGACTTGACTTGGTACTCCCCATGACCTTAGCTGCTTAAAGCCACGTAGGTGAACAAGAAGTGGTGTCTGGGTTGTGACGTGCTGGTGGTGGGAGTGTGGTCAGGGGGATGGGGATGCTGGGGTTTCCCCGGCCCTGAGCTCTTCCCAGGCATCCTGCTTTGGCCACAGACAGAAACAGGCTGCTGGGCTGGACCAGGAGCCCCCTGCTCTAACCCCAACTTCACTGCACTTGCACTCACTCCCAGCAGTCTCCCATATTTGTCTCAAGGCACTCTTCCTAAGTTTTTTGTTTCCCTTCAGATATTATCAGCAAACGAATCTGTACAACCCATTACCTGACTGGTCCTTATTCACCTCCATTTCATTCAGCAGGGTTAATACTGCTGTATCATTTCACAGCTGCTGCTGCTCTCTCTGGGCTTCAGATGGGTGCCAAAATGCTGACGGCAGAAAGCGATGCTGGATCAAGCTCAGGATTACAAGGAGTTTGGTTTGCATCCTGTTCAGGGCTGAGGGTGAGGCCAGCTGCACTGCTGGCTGATCGAACCTGGTACATACCGAGCTGAAGGAGCACTATGTAATCGTTCTTCTTCAAGGAGAGCTGTTTGTCTTAGTGAAGATTAGCATGACAGGAGTATCTTGTGCCATCTTAAATATATCTTCGTCACTATCCTCCTTTAGAAATGAAATTTTATTGAAGCACATGCTGCCATTTTGAGTCCCCTTTCAAAGAAAAGGGAAGTGGGGGGGGGAGATCAGACAAACCCTTTGCTTGTCATGCTCTGCCTCAGCTCCTGTCTTAACCTCGAATTTCTCAGCTCCACAGTCGTCCATTTACCCTACATTTACTCAACCAAACACTGAGCCCAGAGCAAGGTTGTATTGTTTCTGTTCATCCACTCCCCGCTGGGCTAATGCAGGCACATAAAACCACTGTTAATGCTGCTTCAACTGACTTGTCTTCAAAGGAGTTATGAAAACCTTGTCCTGATTCTCGTCCTTTTAAAGCCATGCCTGGATATTGGTGACAGCAACGTGGCATCACCACCATCACTCAGCCTCAGGAAAGCAGCCTGGAGCAGCCTCCTCCATCCATGATCCATCCATCCATCTGCCTTGCTGGCAGAAACTGGCAGCTCCTGAGCCACACGATGCCCCTGCCTGCACAGGCAGCACAGGCAGCACGGTCACAGCTGCTACCCCGAAACGCCTTGCTGAGGGTGCAGCCATAGCAGCCATTGCTAACATGATGCACCTCGCCGCCCAGGTTGCTGGTGCAGAACTAGCGCTGCTGATTCAGTGCCCACAGCCCTCCTGAATACCTGTGGGATGAAAAAAAAATTCATTATGGTGCAGGACGGGGCTACAGGAGACCCTCCTTCAGTTCGCTGCTCTGTCACACACTTTCAAGGACACCTCATTTATTTTCTTGAGGCTCAGTTCATCATCACTGAAATAAGTACCAGTCTTCATAACTCATGTGCTGGGAGCGAGGGGCAGGTGCGCTGCTATTTAGAGAAAGGGTCAACCAGTCAGTTCATATCTTGTCTGATGCAGCGGGGTGAGTTAAGAACAGAAATTTGGTCCACCTCAGTTTATGAGCCCAAATGTCAGGGAGCAGATAATGTCTGTTGTAAATGTCAGAGTGGAGGGATTTTTCTTTTCCCTTTAAAAAAAACCCAACAAATATTTAGTTACTGTATTTGTGCTGCCATTCACACAGGCTCAGCTCCACTGAGCATGAATGGTATTGCCCGGGTACACAAACGTACTATGGGAATATTAAAAGAGACTTGCTTAATGGCATGGGTCTGGTAAGGAACCCAAGCCCAGCTCAGCCCTCTCCTTCAGCAGTAAAGCCGTTTTGGTAGCACAAGGCTTTGCTAAGGGCTGGCAAATTCAGGCTACTTTCTCCTGAGCAGAACACAGGGTTTTCATCAATATCTGGTGGGCTTCTCACCGTTAGGATTTATCTCCACATGACAATTTGCCCCGGGCAGTGAAATACAGCCCTCTGCAGGCACTGGCACCCCTCCAGCCATCAGTGCCAGCCTTCCTGCCCAGTGGCCCACTGTCAGTAGAAGAAATGGAAAACTCCTTTTCCAAAAACACCTTGCAACTTACTGCTCAAGGCTGGCTACCGTATAGTAGGCTCTACTGAGTTCTAACCCTTATTTTCCCAGCTTGACAGAGGTGCCATGTCAGTTTAGGGCTCCTTTACCTGGCTGAGTGACTCAATGGTAGAACTGAAGTACAAAAAATAAGGGGTTCAGAATCACAGAATCACAGAATCACTAAGGTTGGAAAAGACCTGTAAGATCATCAAGTCCAACTGTCAAACACCACCATACCCATTAAACCATGTCCCACGGTGCCTCGTCCACACATTCTCAGCTCAAACCACATACCCTCTGCAGCACCTTGGCTCAGCCCACCTCTCCCACTCCTCACCCAGCCCATTCTTCTCTGCTGCCCCCCCAAGTCCCTCAAGGTTGTTTCATTAGCAGATTCTTTCTATCAGTGTGCTCCCACTTTTGGTGTCCTCCTCACTATGAAGATAATTAAATAACATTAATTACCAAAGCAAATCACTGACATCTGCCTAACAGGAATCTCTTTTCAAAATCCAAAACAACAGGTAGGTTACATTTACAGTGCATTTACACACTCTTTTTAGCCCTTCTCTTTCATTGCCTTTTGTGCTTTTTTACTCATAAATATTGCTGGGTTTTCTTTTTTTTTTGCTCTCCACTTCCTTCCGAGGACTCTCCAGACACTAGAGGGAGGTCTTGCTTTCTCTGTGCTTTTCAGTCCAAAGTTCGGTCTAGTTCAGCTTCAATTCACCACATCGTCCTGAACTTACACTAAATTGTCCATAAGCTCCTGAATTAATTTAACAGCTGCATTTATGCCAGGAAAGCCCCAGTCCGAGGGAAGACGAAGCTGTGCACAGCTGGCCATAAAAACCACCTCACATACAGGTATGTGACTTTATCTAAACCAGAAGACATAAAATTCAGCATATCTTTCCTGCACGTCACCTTCCATTTTTAGAGGGGTGACTGAGCCAATGACAGTTTTGATATTTTAATCTTCCTGTCTAGATTTTATGGTTTAGGACTTTTATTTTTCATACATATCACAGAGTCTGAAATATCCCTGTTAGACTTTACTCAGTGTCAGGTGGATTTAAACCTCCTGAAATGTTTAAGGTTTGCTATTTTCCCACCGGCTGGGTTTTTCCAACTAAATGTGTATCATCACACAGCACTATCTGAGCACTGCGGGACGTAAAAAGGCTTGTATTGAGCTACTCACAGCTGGCGTGGATTACACAAGACATACCCCTCTCTTCTCTCCATGACAGGTCCACCTGCAGTTAACACAGCACTCGAGTACAGCCGACCTCCAGAGCAGCTCCTCTGAGCAACCTAAGTGGAGCAATGAACCACCAACTCCCACCACCACTGGCACGACTGTGAAATTACGGGGGTAGGAATTACGGGGGTAGGAGCCTGTGTCACACAGAGACTGCCTCAGCCCTGGGGCAACAGCAGTGACTGCAAACTGATGCTTTACTACTCTGCAACAGGGAGGATGGACCAGTCACCTTTTCTGCAGAGCCTGGCTTCTCAGGGCTTCCAGGTTTGGGCATCTGATCCAAGAAATCCACTGGGCAGAGCTCAGCTGCAACCTGCATTTTCGCACAAGCAACAGTGGAATTTGCATTTGGTATATTAGTGCTCAGTACATTGGTTGCCCAACTGCTCTTACTGTTCGTTATGCCCTTAAAATTGAATTTTTGGTTACTTAAGGTCTTTCTGAAATCCACCCCTTAGTTCTCGGATAATAGCTTTCATTGTCTAGTAAAGGTTGAGATCACTGCCAAAAATCTCTTGAATTTGAAAAGGAGGGGGATGCGAACAGTGAGTGCCGGCATGCTGCGGGGACAGGTGAAGGGACAAAAGTGCTTGGACATCTGCGCTGTGCCACTGACGCAAAGGGTTTAATGAAGTCCTTGCAATGAAATCCCCCTGCTTGGTTATTGCTGCTTGCTGGAGGAGAGCATCAAGTTGTTCTGGAGCCTTTCTGGGAGCAGAATTCATACATGTCTGTAGAGACTAGAAAGTGGTTGCTCATGGCTTATGGCGTGTCCTGCGGAGGGTTTCGGCAATACCACTCAAATACTTCAAGAAACTACAAGTGGAAATCGATTCTGTGGATGTTTAGCAGTTACAGAGACACAGAGATTTTTTTTTTGTGATGAAGGGATCACGCTGTACATGCTTACTCCTCGGGAGTAAGGTACCTGCTGGAGGTCAGTGCACTTGTCTCCAGTGTGCAGCTTTGCCACTATTTCCAGTGTGATCTCAAGCAAATGAATTAATCTCAATGTATTACTTCTCCGGCTGCATATGAGCAAGATAATGTAAAGATCCTGCACTTGATAACCAGGTCTTTGAGGAATGGGGACGGACCCAAACCCCTCCCTAGCTGGTTTTGCCTAGCACCTAGCATTTTGGGACCTGTTTTTCCTTGGGGTTCTTGGTGCCAGTTTGAAGCAATATGCTTTGCGAGAAGGTGTTTCTGTATTTCCACGGGAAGTGCCAACTCCGTTACTTCCCTCTCCATCCCAGGATCCTGTCCTGCGCGGGGCTCCCTTGCCTGGAGGGGTTTGGGCAGGATTTATTTGGGTGGACTTCCGTTCTGGGCCTGGGATTACTGCACAGTACCGCTCGCACCTGGGTGGAAACGCTGAGCACTGGTACCTTACACACCTCTTTGGGTAGCTACTCTTACGGTCCCGGTTTGCATCGACTTCATCAGCAAGACTGTCCTACTGATAATTACTCAGCATTTAGGCTACCCATGTATACATGGGGAAAATCTATTTCAAATATTTTATTTAGAAATTATAAGTAAAAAAGTGTATATGTAATAAATGTTATATATTTGATACATGGAAAAAATTCAGTAAGATTTCTAATCTTTTGCTTTCTGATATTATCATGGACTGAGCAGAGGTAAGGAGCTCTTAAGGTGGCTGTTTTGTACATGTTCATTTCGACCTTTTTGTTTCTTGAATTCTTTCGCCCTGAAATAAAGGACTGAGGGCTTTTTATTCCTTCTTCCGACATTCCAACCTTAAACAGCTTTGTCCAAAGCCCGTTATCTGGCAGGCAGCACGCAAGATGCTGCCAGCTTAATAAAATTTGCAAGCAGTTCAGGCTGCAGACTTCAGTTCTGGGCTGTGAACCCCTCTTGACGTTTCCAGCTTCGCCAGACCCCCCCGATCCCCACGTGCTGCCAGCAGCTCGACCGCAAGCGCAGTTACGTCACAGAGAGACGTGAAGTTTCATCGATACCGGCAAGAGTCACCGCAGAGGACAAAGCTTCACACACGCCAGCATCCTTCTGGCTTCACACCCGGCATTTCTGCTTACACACCCCAAAAAGGAAATAAAAGGTCTTGTTGGCTAAGACATTCACGCTTTCGTCTTCCTGGCAAATCAACAGGTATACAAAACCCCAGGCATGTCTTCCTCAGCTGCAGCACCATGCAAATTCTACTGATACCATAGGTTCAAAATTCAGAAGATTTTTTAGGTTATTAAAAAATGTCCTACCTTACTTTATCATGGTTTTAAAAGTGCACATAACAGAGTGTGTCAAGGCTATTTTCATGGGATTAATATACAACATTATCTCAGACAAGTATTAAGAGATTCCTATTGTGTTTGAGATTTATTTCTTCCCATTTGTCTGAGATTTCTTTGTAGACAGGTTGAGATTTCATTTAGGTAATAGTGCATCTATTTTGGAGGGCTTGTGTATTTGTTGATCAGCGTTACTGATACTCATTTTTGTTACTGTGCAAAAATTTGGCAGCAGGACGAAGAACATTTTTATTCTATGTTTGTACAGTTTCTAACACAAAACAGTCTTAGTCCACATCTAGGCACCTTAGATACAGCGATACAAATGACAACTGAGTGCGAAGATTTTTTTTGCGTAACCTGAGATAGAGTATCGATGCTTCCCCAAGGGGCTTACCATCAACATCCCTTTTAATATGGAGAAAGCTTTGGCGAGAGAGGGATGTAATTTGTCTTTCGGGTGTCTTTGTTCCAATTAAGTTAATACTCTATAAAGCAAATGCTGCTGTAGGTATTATTAAATTTATTTCTGCATTTTTGACATTTAAACTATTCTGTGGGACAATAGAGTCTCAGTGTCATTTACTCTGATCTGACATTTTTTTGCAAAACCCAAAATATTATAGATTTTATAGGCACACAACCACATTTGTGTGATCTACCTCCATATTACCTCCCTTGATTTATGTCCCTAACCCTGACCAGGTTCCTGCATAGGAAATTAAGAGGGGGCTGGAAGCCTCAATGGGCAATGGAAGCCAATAAACCCAGCTGGATCTGGGCCTGCGACTGCACATGCATCCTAAAGCCCCACCATTTGGCAGATTGTGCACATCCCGTTTTTAGTGTGCTCTCTGGCCTCAGTGACACCGCTGTCCCCTCACAGCCATCAGGGTCCCCCGCACCTTCCCCCCGCTCCCACAGATGCTGAACGGGCTGTTTGCAGCACTTGCGGGGAGGTAAATCAGAGCTGCAACGTTGAAGACGTGCCTGTCTCTGAGGTACGACTAAAACCGCTTGCCTGCGAGAGCTCGTGTGAGGCGAGACCTGCGCCCGCGGTGCAGAGTGCCATTTGATTTTTAAAACCGAGTCCAGTGCCTTCAGAGGCAGCCTCATCTCACCTCCTGTCCCTGCCTGGCTGGAGAGAATGCTAATTTTGGCTCTTCTGGACCAAGGCATGCATTAGTCATCAGGTCATTTATTTTATTATAAGTTTTCATCTAATCCCGATAATACTCCAACTCCAGAAAAAGATCACATGGCAACAAAAGGGAACAGCGTCTGAGGCAGAATTAATTCTTATTTGAATTTGGGTAAAGGTATCTCACATAAAGGCATATAATTGCTCAAAGAAAAAACTGCTGCTAGTAATTGTTTTACAGTTGTAGGGTTACAACTGCCTCAACAAATGACTGTCAGCAATCAATTTACAAAATTACTCTTCAATGATCCCCTGATTCCGTCTCCTTTCAGGGACCAGAAGCCTTTTTCTAATGGGATGGGTGGCAACAGATCTCTTCACCTCCTTTTTAAAAGGCGGATCATGCAGCCTTAAACACTTAGCTCTAATTATGAATTATTGGAACATTGCGACCCGAGTCGTGATGCACTTACTTGTTGATTAATGGTCTTCAGACATCTTAAAAATAAACATGGGGGAACACCATGTCTAATGGGAGGGTTTTATTATAATACTTTCTCCCCTTGACTGCTAACCCAGAGCTTCAGTGAAAGGATCTGTTTGTCCCCAGTCACTCAGAGAGTCTGAACAGATAGCAGGGACACAAAGGAGTCAGTGCAGCCGAGTAATGAGGAGGCTTACGCTGTTGCCCTTCCGCACCACTTCAATCTAATAAAAGCTTGGAGGCTGTGAGCTGCAGAGCACTGCTCCCAATGGAGGCATAAATAGAGAGTATTTATATATGGACCGAAACAGGCATCATTTGGAAGAGGAATCGGAGGGATAAGGGGACAGGACTCCCAAGAACGGAGAAATCACAAAGGCAGCAGGGAAGAGGAGAGGCAGACGCAGCACAGTGGAGGAGGGAGGAGGAGGAGGGTGCCTGGATGCCTTTGCCACCTGGGCCAAGGGGAAGGGAAGGGTGATTTGGTGGGATCCTGCCTGTAGAGGAGAAAACAGGGATGCAGCGGGGACTCCTGCCGAGGAGGGGAGGAAGAGACACGTGTCTAATTTTCCCCACCCTGAAATTCAAACCCTGGTTTTGGTCGAGGCCGCTGGCTGTGGGATAAAAGATGCTGATTATTTTGGAGATTTACCAAGCAGGATCGAGCTGTGGTGCCGTGCTAAGGACAGGACAGAGGGGAGTTTAAGAAAAGCTTGGGACGAGGCGTGACAGGGCTGTGATGGGGCTAGATGTCATGTTGAAGAGTAGCAGAGAACCCTGGGAGGCAGGGAAGGCAGGTCTGTCCCGGCCCTTCCGCACTACGGACGGCTGTGGGAGCGATGAACTAACGGGAAACCCACAGCTCTTGCATGTTCTCCACCTACGTCGTCCAACTGCACTCTGCCTTTGTGCGAAACGCAAGCAGTTTTCTGTCCCAGCCTCTTTAGTAGCACCACTGCTTAAAGGTGCTGACCGACAGCTTTCCATCCTCCAGGACTATCCTCTGGAGGCCTCTCTTCCTCTGCAAATACCCAGCACAGCTCCACAAATCAGCCCGCGTGGACATGCAGAGAGGCGAAGCATGACTTATGGGTGGATGACGCCATCCCGTAGCAGCTGAGCTCCGCCGCTTCCCCCAGACCTGGGCACAGCACATAATGAGGCAGGGCAGGAGGAGCAGGGAGCTGAAATGGATACCGAGCTGAAACAGGAAGAGCGGGAAAAGAGGGGTGCCCGCCCTTTCCTTTCTCCCCCCACCCCATCGTCCTGCTCTTACGTAGTGCTCATAAACACAGCACGCATGCGCCTGAAGTGCAGCGCGGTTGGGATTTAGGTTTCCAAGTCCAAGACTATGATTTACCTGTGCCTGCCTCATCCATAACCTGCTTGGGATTTGCAAGCCAACCCTTCTTGCCTGAGGCCCCTAAGCCTGCGGAGCGACAGGCGTAACAGCTGCGCACACCGCACCTCCTCTTGTTGCCCCAAATTCAGCACAGCGCACGACACCCACAGTGACTTCCCTTGGGGGACGCTGAAGGGACCTCACTACATATATGCAATGATTGCAATTTTGTAATAATGCTGGGCTACGCCAGATGCTTTTAGTCTCTGGCAGGAGAAGCAAGTGATTCAAACTGCATCTCCACACAACGTGCTGGAGCAGTCACTAGCTGCATGAACAGCAAGGTTGCTTTGCTCATTTCTTACAGGACTGTCAAAATTCCTTACAAGCCTATCCTCTATTTTTCACCTTTGTTTCCCGTTAAATAAAGGGAAGGCACAAAAATTCCTGTTATAAAGGAGCAAACACAATTCCTAACATTTGAAGCACTTCTGCTACTCCAGAGCGGTTTATAGCACAGGTGCTCTCCTATGGAAATCAAACCCCTCCTAAGAATAATGTAAGGCAATATTATTTATAAGTTACAAATTACAACAAGCTCGTATTTCAAGGAGTCCTTTCCCTCCCTCTTCTTGCTCTCTCTATGTCTTACCGTCTCGCCCATTTTTCAGCAGAAGGACTAATGAGGAATAATTTGAGAATGATATACGATCGGTTTTATTTGCCAAGTCTTTGTATACCCAAATAGTCAATCTGTTGCTTCCAATAATAGCAAGGCAGGCAGTATGAGTTCTCCCGCCTTCCACAAAAGAAAACATAGAAGGAATTAGCCACTGATTTAGATACACTGTGGTGTGCACTACGTGTGAGCCGGCCGCCTCACAGCCAGATGCTGCAAAACTACTTAGCATCACTCCAGACTCCAGACTGTACCTTAATGATGACATATTGTGAAAGCCTGCAGCAAGTTAAAGAGACAAAAACCATGCTCAGCGGCAGATACAACATTTTTTCGCTCTACATGCTGGATGTGAAAATATGCTGGGTGCCGCCCTCAGAGACGGGACCTGCTGGATGGACAATAAGTGAAGCACATCAGCTGGGGTCAGACTTGGCCTTCCCTGAAGTCAGCAGTACTGCTCTTGTTTAAACCAAGAGTTAAGTTTGAATTTCAGCTGATAAATTTTAAGAAAAGCCTCAAGAGGTCTTGATTTGTTACGACGCGTTCACAACATTTTCCCGTTAGAAACGCTGTAGGTCAGCGTCCCTTGAAACTGAAGTTTACGGTGACTGGGTGGGCTCTGAAACAGGACGCATCCGCTTCACTGTGTCTAGGTTTACTGTACTGCTCCTATAACTGCCTATATGATAACTTATACGTTATGACACAAAAATATCTTCCCACGACCAGCCCTGTTCCAGCGGGGAGTTTGGGGAGTGACACTCGGAGATAAAACAGGAGGCCTGGCCTGTGCCCTTCACACCTGCTCGATAAGCAGCTGCCTTGTGCTCTCCGCAGCTGACCCAGCCTGGGCCTGCCCACGATGATCCCTTCCTGGTCCCGCCGCAGGGAAACCGCATGGGCATTACTTACAAACCAGGGAGGGTATGATAAGGAAATGACCTGCATGTCGGGAAGCCAAATATTGGCTATATGAAGGGTGGGATACGATATGGCAGTGGTAAGACTTTAAGAAGCACAATAAATACACCGCAAGCACTTTTCTGCATACGCAGACCTGAAAAAAAAGTCCAGAGGATGCTCTTGACTCAGAAAGCCAACCAGACCCCATGCTCCCCTAGCCTAGCAGCACAGAGCCCAAAAATATGAATGAACTAAAGCAATCCGGATCCTATTTGGTTGTTCAGCTCTGATGACTCATCTTCCCTGTGCTCTCCTCAAGCTAATGACAAGGAAACAAACGCAGGCAGAACAATATTAAACTTGGCATAATTTTGGCAAAGTGGCCACGACCGGGACTTCGTCACTAGGTACTACTTGCACTTCTTGTGCTGCCTGTGCCCCAAGTAAGAATTAAAGGTTTCATAAGCAAATAGTCTGTTTTTTCTCGAGTCACCAATAATTTCTGCTCGAAACCTGGGGCAGCCTAAAATTTTACCCAAATAAATTTTTGAGAAGCTTCCTGTCCAATGGAGCTTAAGGCAAGCAGTTGGTCAGGGCAGCTCCTATGGGCTCTCTCCTTAAATTCAGTGCATCCTCCTTGAGCTGCGACCCGAGATGCTCCACACAGAGCAGAGCAGCAGGCTCAGGGTGGAAGCCACGGGGCAGCCCCTGGGGATGCTGCGCGCTGAGCTAGCTGCTCCCAGCCAGGAGTGGTGATGCGAGGCAGAGGCTGCGAACCCTCTAAATCCTCTGGGTTAAAGAAGAAAAGACGGTTACGCTCCTGAGCCACGGCCAGTAGTGGTGCCAACCACACAGAGTAAGAGTCACCAATGTCCATTCTGCGCTTGGAGGCTGCCCTCCTCCCTCGGGAGCTCCTGCCCTTGTGACCCCAGCCTGGCAGCCCATAATTAACATGAGAAAATTAAATGATTAGTACGAAATAGGGGAAGCGTAACTGTTTTAAGCACAGTTTTATGACTGACGACACTATAATCACTCTCGGATGTGATTTTTGGGTGATGGACAACATTTCTTACCCTGGTTTGAATACTCGTGCGCCTGCGAGCTTGTCTGCTTCCTCCACCTGCATTGACTGCCCTATAAAGGTACTGCCCCTCCTGACAAGCTTCTGGGACCCCACCAGCAGAAAGCGGTGCCTCCCCGAACTCCTGAAAGAGCTGTTCATGCTTCCTCACCCATTCCTGCAGCCTTCACGGCAGCCAGCAATTTGCCTGGAAGCGGAACGAGCTTGGCTGCCCCCCAGCAGAGGGGGACTGACGCTGCCCACCCACATCGGGCGACATTGCGACGCCGATGGCCTTTTTGGTGCTGACGCCGAAGTAAATCCCCCGATAGCACAGCTCCTCTGCTGGAACAGCCGGGCCCTGCCCCGGCCCTCGGGAGGACGCCGGCGGCTGTGCCCGCCGCAGCAGCGGGCTGCCGGGGGTTGCAGCGGGGAGGGGGGTCCGGACACGAGCCCCCGCCGCCGCCTGCGCTTCCCTCCGCCGGGGCCGGGCGGCGCTGGCGGCCGGGCGCTGCCCGCCGTCGAGGCGGCGGCGAGACGCCGCCCACGCCGGGGGTGGCCCCCCGTGGGTCCGGGGACGCGCGGGCGGCGCCCGCAGCAGACGGCCGGGGCGCAGCGGCGGACCGCGGCCGCGGCACATCGGCAGCGCCCCGCCCGGCTGAGGCGGGCCGGGATGCGGGCTCGGCCGGCCGCCGGGGCACGCCGCCTCCGCACCCTGCACTGACGCGGCCCCCCGCCGCCCGCTCCCTCCTCCGGGGCTCGGCGGGGAGCCGGCGGCTCCCGGGGGCCGCGCAGCCCATGGCCGGCTCCGCGCAGCCCCCGGCGGCGGCGGGGGGAGGCGGCCCCGACGGCGGGTCGCTGGTGGGGGGCGGCGAGGCTTTCGGGGACCGCTCCCTCAGCCAGGGCTTGAGCGTGCTGGTGGGGCTGGCGCTCTGCGTGACCATGCTGGGGCTGGGCTGCGCCGTGGAGCTGGGGCAGCTGGGCCAGCAGCTGCGGCGGCCCGTGGGGCTGCTGCTGGCGCTGCTGGGGCAGTTCGTGGCCATGCCGCTGCTGGCCTTCCTCCTCGCCCTCATCTTCGCCCTGGACGAGGTGGCGGCCGTGGCCGTGCTGCTGTGCGGCTGCTGCCCCGGGGGCAATCTCTCCAACCTCATGTCGGTGCTTGTCGACGGGGACATGAACCTCAGGTAGGCGCCCCGCTCCGCCTCACCTACAGCCGGCCGGGGGCTGCGGCGGCCCCGGGACGCGGGGCGGGGGGCTTTGCTGGGCACCTCCCGGCGCTGGGGCCGGGCCGGCCACGGCGCGGCTGGAAGCCCCCCCAGCGCTGCTCTCTTGCCTCTCCCGCGGCGGGCGGGTCTTACACGGCACCCCGACACACGCCTCCTGCCCCGTCCCTAAGAAGCCTGCCTGCCCGCGCCCCGGCCGGGGCGGGGAAGGGGGGGCTTTTGCCGTGAGAAGCGCCCCGGCCGGCTGCAGGGCCCCCTTCCCGCGGGGGCTGCGGCTTCCCGGGGCTGCCCCCCGGCCAGCCGGGCGGTGACGCGGTGTCTCTTTGGTTCCCCCGCCGCAGCATTATCATGACGGCCTCCTCCACGCTGCTGGCCCTCTTCCTGATGCCCCTCTGCCTCTGGGTCTACAGCCGCCACTGGATCAACACGGCCCTGGTGCAGCTGCTGCCCCTGGGGGCGGTGAGCCTGACGCTGGGCAGCACCCTGCTGCCCATCGGCCTCGGGGTGCTCATCCGCTACCGGCACCCCCGCGCCGCCGACCTTCTGGTTAAGGTAGGCACGGCCCCGCGACGGGGGGCGGCCGTGGGGGCTGCCCGAGGACGGGGCCGGGGGGGGGGGGTGTGCTCCGACGGCGGGTCCGTGGGGGCAGCTACGGGACCATCTGGGAAAGGGAACGAGATGTGGGGAAGCAGTAACCTTTCTGGTCCCTCCGAACCGATGGTGGCTTCACACAGGCATATTCCACCACTTAGGTGGAATATAAGGATGTACAGTCTTGACGTAGAACGGTGGGACAGGGATGGAAAGCGCGGGGAAGGGCAGGTCACCCCCCAGTGCAGGGGAAGGAGCGTGGTGCAGTGCTGCACGTGGGGGGCAGCCTGGGCCCTGGAGCAGAGGCATTCCCGGCATCCTGGTCTCTCCCCACTCCCACTACACCCAGGGCTAGCAAAACCAACCCGCAGGCATGGCGACGCTTCCATAAAACGCGCAAACAAATCAGCTTAATTACAAAAGGAAAAGCGAGGCACAAGCCCTGGCTCTCTAGTTTCACAGCCAGTCACCCCAAAGCAAAATGATGGAGAGCAACCTCAGCCCCTTCCTTTCCCAGGACATGATCAAACACCCCCAAAGTCCTGAGCCAGGAGCAAACCCAGGAAGGGCAGCGCAACCGCAGTTCGCAATTTAGACTCTACCAAGCCTCTACCTGCTATGATTATCCTTTCAAACTAATAACCCCCGTGTTGTTTATCAATGTCTGTTAATCTGTTGCCAGATTTCCCTGTGGTCCCTCTTGGTGACTCTGGTGATCCTGTTCATCCTGACTGGGACCATGCTAGGCCCAGATCTGATGGCACATATTCCTGCGTCTGTCTACGCCATTGCAGTGCTAATGCCTCTAGCGGGATATGCCTTGGGATATGGCTTAGCCACGCTCTTTAAAATGCCCCCACACTGCAGGAGAACAGTGTCTTTGGAAACAGGGTGCCAAAACGTCCAGCTCTGCACCGCCATCCTAAAACTCACCTTCCCTCCGGAGCTCATAGGGAGCATGTACATGTTTCCCTTGCTTTACGCGCTTTTTCAGTCGGCAGAAGCGGGACTCTTTGTGCTGGTATACAAGATGTGTGGGAGAGACAGCTACAAACAAGATACGCTCGGTGAAGAAGAAGACACAGATATTTCCTACAAGAAACTGAAGGAAGAGGAGGTGGCCGATACTTCCTACGGCACAGTGACCACAGGGGAGCACAACTCCATTCAGATGGAGCCGACACAGACGGCGCTTTAGGCGAGATAAGGAGGCAACACCCGGGGACGTGTGTTGTGTGTTGTGCTTTGTGCTTGCAACCAGGCTGGGGCTGCCCGGCCTCCACCATTTCTCCAGCCGCTTCCATTGTACAAGGTGATGTAAGTTTGTTACCGTGATAGTTGTATTTCCTCAAAAATACTTACGAAAAAAACTTAAAAAACAAAGGAAAAAGTATCACTGTGATGCAAATAACCATACGTCTTCAGGCAAGGAGGCTCCAGCCCACCTGAGTGCAGCAGGAATGGGTACGAGGAAGGAGACCAGCGTTTTGCAGCGGCGAAGCCAACGCGATGCTGTGCCAGTGCCAGTTGCCAGAACGGGCAAACCACCTTGCGCGCATGTATCTCCGTGCCTCCCACCCGCTGTAAAAGCATTGTGCTCGTTGTTCTCACCACAAATACATGGCGAAGCTGAACCAAACCCGTGTTCCCCCTTGATTAATCCCGCGGGGGCAATTAACCCCTGACTGACCAGGGGAGCTGTGCTGGGGGGTGGTGGGGGACGCCCTCCCCGAGGCCCCGCACCAGGCGGGGATGGGAAGGGGCCGCGAAGGCCGGCGCCCGTCGGGGGCGGGGGGAAGCCCGGCCCCGGCCCCGGCCCCGGTCCCGCCCCGCCCCGGGGGTATTTAAGGCCGCCCCCCGGCGGCTGCCCCGGGGCCGGTGCGATGGCTGAGGAGGCGATGGAGAGCTACCTGTATGCCGCCTACCACCCCTACTCCTACCGCTACCCGCCGCCCAAGGGCAAAGGCGGGGCGGCGGGCGGCTGGCGGCCGCGGGGCGGTGGCTACTTCTCGGGCTACGGGGAGGCGGCGGCGGCCGCCGAGTACTTCGACAACTACCAGCGGGCACAGCTGAAGGCCATCCTCTCCCAGGTCAACCCCAACCTGACGCCGCGGCTCCGCAAGGCCAACACCAAGGAGGTGGGCGTCCAGGTCAACCCGCGGCAGGACGCCTCCGTGCAGTGCTCCCTCGGGCCCCGCACGCTGCTGCGCCGCCGCCCCGGCCCCCCCGCTGGGCCGCGGCCCCGCGAGCCGGAGCAGGAGCAGGGCAGCCCCGCCACCACCAGCACCCGCGCCGTGCGCTTCCCCCGCACCATCGCCGTCTACTCGCCCATGGCGTCCCGCAGACTCACCGCCTTCCTGGAGGAGCCGGAGCCGCAGCCGGAGCGGCGGCCGCAGCAGGAGGGGGCGGCGGCCGTCGAGGAGGAGCCGGCCGCGCTGCGGGAGCAGCGGGAGGCGGAGGCGGCCGCCGTGCGGGCGAGCTGGGAGAAGCCCCCCGAGGCCGGCGCCGAGCCGCTGGGGCAGCGCCCGGCCGAGCCGCTGGGGCAGCGCCCGGCCGCCACCCCGGAGCCGCCGGCGGCGGGGCCGGAGGAGAGCCGGGAGGAGAGCCGGGAGGAGGAGGCGGCGGCGGCGGCAGCAGCAGCGCGGGCAGAGCCGCCAGCTGCCCCCCAGAAGCGGGAGCCGGCGGCGGGCAAGACCCGCCTGCGCTTCCAGGTGAGGGGCGGCCAGGGGGGAGCAGAGCGGGGCCCGGCAGGCGCCTGCCCCGTCGAGTAACGGTTGTCCCCGGCAGTTCCTGGAGCAGAAGTACGGCTACTACCACTGCAAGGACTGCAACATCCGCTGGGAGAGCGCATACGTCTGGTGCGTCCAGGGCACCAACAAGGTAGGGTGGGCTCGGATCATCCCGGCCCGGCGCGCCCCCAGCCCCGCTCGCCGCCCCCCCCCCCGCTCACCCCGGCCTCCCCCCCAGGTCTATTTCCGGCAGTTCTGCCGGACCTGCCAGAAGTCCTACAACCCGTACCGCGTGGAGGACATCACCTGCCAGGTAAGGGACCCCCGGCCCGGCCCGGCCCGGCCCGGCCTCGGCCCGCGCCCGCCGACCGCCGCCTTCTCCCCCAGAGCTGCAAGCAGACGAGGTGCACCTGCCCCGTGAAGATGCGCCACGTGGATCCCAAGAGGCCCCACCGCCAGGACCTCTGTGGGAGGTGCAAAGGGAAACGCCTCTCCTGCGATAGCACATTCAGTTTCAAATACATCATCTGAGTGGGATGGGGGGTTTTGTTTTTGTTTAGGGCTCTTCTAGAAAACTGCGAGTAGAGCAGATTTTTTTGTTGTTATTGTTTGAAGGTACTTAGTGAAGTAGCTAGGAAAGCATGCAAATAAAAGTATTGCAAAGCACGCTCAAATGATCGGGTGGGTTTGTGCCCGGCTCAGAGGGTGCATGTTGCAACTTCTGTAACTTGCATAAGGGGAGAGCCCGCAAATACTCTTTTGTAAATCAGTGATGGTCTTGGCAGCAACTGACTCAGGACCTGGTAGAATCTCAGGTGGGAAAGGATGTTTGTTACTGCTCCTACCCTTGAACTAATCAAAATTTGAAGTTAACATCAAATTGACATCTACAGTAGGTGTAGAGCGTCATTCATGAACAAAACTAATAGTATTCACTTGGTGTGCACACTTCTATTCCATGTAGAAAATCTCCTGCACCTGCTCTTCATCACTAGAAAATGACTGAGAAATGCTATGTAAAAACTAGGTCACTTCTGCTGGTACAGCTGGTCTGCATTTAGCTAAGCTGGTGTTCTTGTCTTGTAGACTAAAGCCAAAGAAAGCTCGAGGTTGATGTATCTTCAGGGACAGTTCTCACAAACTGCTGGGGAAGGGAGTCACTCATGTTATGGTCTCTTGGTAAATGAGTTGCCCATCTTCACTTTCACAAGGTGATCAAGAGAAGTGATACTTCAAAGGCTTGAAGTAAGATACTGCATCTGCCTGGCCTCCTCTTGTACCTGCAGGTGATGTGATGCACAAAGAGCTGTGCACTTAGTGACTTACACTTGAAGAGTTTCATCTAGTTATGGTTTACCTGTCAGCCGTTGGGGAAGGATCAAACTCCCACACCCTTCTGGGATTGGGTTTGCAACTAGGAATTGTACTTCTAGTGTTGGGTGGTAGTGGTAGAACCAGCGTGGTTACTCACAGATGATGCTGTCCAAGGCCTATTGGTGCTGTCAGTGGTAATGGCCTCTGTAGGGACACCACACTTTGGCAAAGTGATACAAGCTGACTCCGAGACTACAGCATCACCATCTGAGCAGGTTCACAAGCTATAAAACCTCCACCCCACTAGTCCACCCTGTAGCCAAGAATAAACTTAGAGGAAAACATACATTTTTGAGAACGCCAGTCTGTTAACTTTGAAACTGAGCATAATAATGCACAAAGCCTTTTGCAGAACTCTTGAGGTAGCTTCTAGTTGGAAAGACTGATTTATCTTGGCTATAACAAACTTATCTACACCTGTACCCAGCTTGAGACCACTCTATTAAAGACTAGAGGGGAACCAGTCTGAGCCCATGCTGTATAAGAGCTTCAGTGCCAGGTGGTCTTGCATGTCTAAACAGAAGCTAGTGTATGGCAGGGTAGGCGAACATTGTTCTTTGTATCAACAGATGCCCATTTAGAGGGGCAGTGAGTGTTAATTCTGTAGGCTTAACTCATCTTGCTGTAGATTCCTGCTTTATTTTAACATGCCCCTTGAACTTGCTGCAGTAACTAAGGCTTAATGCCTCAGCACCAATTTACTGCCAAGTAATTTTATTTTGCTCCATTCATTATTATAGCAGCATGAAGCATTCCGGGAACAAGTAGACCTGCCAACCCCAGAATGAAGTACTGTTTTATTTCATGCTTCCACCTCAAGCATTTTTTTCCCCTGTATCACAGTAAAAAGAAATATCCCTTGCTTTACCAGCTCACTCAAAGACTTTCACAGGAAGTTCCATCCTTACTCTGTTCAACTTGAAAAGTACAACTGCAGCTGAGAAGTTTTCTGTTGTAGATGAGTGTGCCTTGTGCTCACCTGTAGTTACACTAATGAGCAGAGGGAAGCCTCCAGCTTGAGGAGGAACAGTCCGGGCTGTCAGTGCAGCCATGTGCCTGGTCTGCCTCAGCTTGCAGCTGCAACTGTGATCTGGGATGTCTTTATTTATGAGTGTATTTCCCTCTAAAGATGTTCTTCAACTATCTTTTTCCTGTTTGCCTTCCCTATTCTAATGGCTGTAGTCTGGTCCCAATGGATGCAGTGTGGGAGACTGACTGTGCACCTTGGTAATGAGTTTGAGAACTTAAGCTCTCTGCCTTGTCAGTATGAAGTCATATGGCGACTTACAGCAGTATGAGCAGTTGAGTGCTTCCTATTTACACAGATGTCCTCAGAAGCATTGCTTTGAGGATTACTTGCTGTGAATATGGTGACTCTTACACAGTTATCAGTAATAGCCCAAAGTGAAATTTAGTCCAGCTTAGGGCTGTCATCCCCACTAACTACAGTAAAAGCAGCAGTTGCTTCTGTTTGATAAGGTGTAGAACAGGCCTGGCTGATCTGAACTGTATGGCATATTTCAACAGCAAACAAGCAGTTGATGAAGGCTCCCATTGGCAGGTAGCAGCAAAGAGCCAGCCCTGCTTTCATCAGCTACTACAAGGTTTTGAGGTGTGGGGGGCCATGGGCAGCGATACTAAACAAGCTTTCCTTCATCCTGTAGCATTCCTCAGTTCTGTAGGAGCTCTACATGTCATTTCTCTTACATAAGTATTCAGTGCTTTTACTGCTCTATGCCAAAGCACAGTTCTGTATCCTTTTCCATTTTACTGCTCTGTCACTTCCTTGACAGCATACACTGTGTATCTGTTTAGCTAAAGTATTTAAACTCTAGCTTGTAAAAATACACAAAATGACAGATACAATGTCTTTTATTTTTACAAAAAAAGCTGGTAAAAGATGATGTAAATAAAAGTGTAATGCGCCACTAAATAAAACTACTTATCCCCAGTAAATACTTATTAAATAATTAAGAACACCACCTACAGAACCACAAAACCATCAAAATAATTCAATTTTATCAGGGACAGAGGAAAAAATACAGTGATTATGGATGTGCCTTGACCAGTTACAGAGCTTGTTAGGATAACATAACTACTGTCAGCAGTCCAACAGTGTGCACAGTGCCTTCAGTTAATGCATTTCAGCATAATTACATTTCTAGTGGGGTCCATTTCCCCCAAAAAGGCAGAGCTAAGAATTTCAATTCTACATTCTAAACTCTGGAATTAGAGCCCATTAAAAAAAAAAAAAAAAAAATCACAGTGGGTGAAATACGTATATAAAAATACTGGGTGTTCCTTTTCCTTTGAAATCACAGGAATCATGGGACTACTTTTTTTTTTTTTTTTTTTTTTTTTTTTTTTTACAAAATCTATTGGTTTCAACAGAATCCAGTTTGGTTTATGCTACAGACTTTGACACTGAACTATGAGTATATTGCCTGTTTTGCATGTTTTGGTAGTCAGTCTTTTTTTTCTATATATTCCCGATTCCTTAGGCTTAAATTGAGTCATGAAGATGCATGTACGTGCATTCAAACTCTTAGAACCCTGCAGACTACTCAGACTGCAAGTAATGTATGTGACTACCAATAGAGAGAACCCCCCCTTCCCCTCATAGCTTTATACACCTACTGTCTTAACAGTGCATTGCACAAATTTACAAGAAAAATACTGGTTTTGCACTATACAGATTCTAGAATATATACAGAATAAAATAAGTTAACTTCTAATGAGAATTGCTGATGGGCAGCATATATCTTTAATATACATTTTAAAGTCTCTGCAGGCAGCTACTTTTTGGTTAGTTGTTATCAATATTTGTAACATAAGCACTGATCAGAGAACTGAGCAGCATTCCAATAAAGTTAACAGATATATTATTTCTTTTAGAAACACTGGGAAATCCCAGTTTAAAATATTATTAAATGTCCTAACATTTACACACTATGAGGATTAGATCTAATAAAATAAATTTTCTTCAAAAATAATCTTGCAGCTCTTTTAAGCATGCTCTGAGACCTTATTTAACAATCATCCATACCTTCAAAAAACAACTGTCACATAGCCATACATTCTAACTCACACACATCATTTCCTTGTTACAGACAACAAAAGTAAATAAAACATTGAGAAGTCAATGGTTTTTGCAGTCATAAGTCATTCTACTCATGTTTGACCACACATTCTTCATGACATTGCAAAGTGTCTCATTAGGTATTAGTTGATGATTATAACTACTACTGCTGGAAAGCCAGGAAGCCTTGCAGGTCTTCAGCCAAAATAAATCATCCTTGATTTTAGCCTCATCCCACCTGCGATATTGATTCAACCTTTAGAGGCTGTTACTGCAAACACCATTTATAGTTCTGTTACAACAGAAAATAATGCATATGTATGCATTACATTTAAGCCCTTTTCCTTTCATGTAGTTTTTATACATAAATTTAATAAAAAAATACTACTGCCACACAGCTACTGTGTAGAAAGAGCAGTCAAGTCAGATGTTCACTTCAATTTTCAGATTTTTACTTTTGATGAAACAGTTTCTTGCTGTGATGAAACTGTGTTGGTTGTCAGGATTGCTGGAGGGGTTTTTTTGTTTGTTTGTTGTTGTTTTTTTTTTTTTTTAAATGAAAGGTGCTCAATAATAGTCTGAAGCGTCTTCATGATCAGTTCTTTTCTAACGACAACTGTTCAGAATCCAGCATGCGCAAGATTTATTCCGGGTTTGATTTTCCCTAGAAGCTGATAGGATTGCACCATGCGTAGAGACTCTCGAATTTCTAGATTAAGTTCCATCAGCTTTGAGCTGGCCTCAGACATATCTTGGTTGGAGCCTACTACTGCGAAGCTACCAGTTTGACCAAGCGTCTGATGACGGAAATATATGTGCAGCAATGTTTGAACTGGGTCATCTTCAGAACTGCCAAAGATGTCGTGGGGCCAAATAGATCTGTAAACACACAATTTGGATTTAAACATTAAAAAAAATAAATTTAAGTGTTTAAATATTCTTGTTCTTTAAACAGACATTTGAACAGAAGACACGCAAATGCAAGAGAAATGTTTTTTCTGTAGAGTCCTTATAGTTAACTATCATTTTCTCAGAGATAAATTCTGAAGAACAAGTACTACCAGAATTGCTTTTTTTTAAATTGCAAAATGCATACGAACAAGCTGTAATGAGACAACAGTGCTTGTCCTTTTCAATAAGGACATCTAGCAAGAGCTGGAAAAATCCTGGAATAGTGCCTATCCCTATCTTTAAATTAAAAAGGCCCATTAGCACACTCAGGCCTGAAAGCAATCTTTGTAACGCTTACCTGAAAGCCTTGACCTGTGCTACAGCTGACACAAACTCCTTGTTTCTCAGGGTTTCAATGAGAGAGTGAATAGCCGTTTCTGTGCTAGCTTGGGAAGCCTCTGCAATTTCAGTTTCTTCGATGCCACTGTCGGATGCAGCCTCAGCCTCTTTCAGACAGCTCTCCAAAAGAGCGAGTTCTTCAGACATGTTTATGACCTAAAACACATGTAGAAGTGAGCTTTTCTAGTTTAAATGTATTTTCACCCAAATTAATTTTCAGCAGATCAGGCTTACGTTTTTCCTCCTCTTTGCAATCATAAATGAGAGGCAGAAAAAGCACATCCAAATATTTGCTGCATTTGCTTAACTATACAGCTAATTTAATGGCCCAAGTGTGCATGTCAGGTATTTGGGCTTTTCCCTGATGAAGTTTCCATCTTAGTTCGCTCTTTTCAAATTTGTTTCAAAAAATAGATATTTCTCCCCACATCACTTAAGAAGAATTAAACACTTTGGAAAAGTACAGCAGCAATTGTGTTATTACAAGGAGAACATAGATATGAAGAAAAATATCTGGAAGACTGGTAACCAAGCAAAATAACTGTAGTGCAGCCCGTGTGTATAATACTATCTTTGGCTTTAGCTCCAGTGTACGAGTAAAAGACAAGGCTATCGGTCAAAATACGATTCTACATCTGACTAACTTAAGCAAGAAGTGGGACTGGTGTGATGCTGACCTTCTACAACATTCTCCAGATGGAAATGTACTCACTTATTTGCAGCCTCTACAAAAATCTGGAAATCTAAGTGAGGAACATGCATAATTTTTTCCTAAGCTACTCAAAAACCAAAGACTTTCACCCCACTTTTTCATTTTCCTCCCTACTATACCAAGCAAGACCAGGCCTATTTTTTTTCCTGCTACCTCTATTTATTGCATTACAGACCTAGGGGAGAACTTTCAGAAGACATTATTAATAGCATAACACATTCATATTAACTCATTTAACATCACATATGTACCACAAGTGCACAGCTGAAGGACACATTTTACTCCCTGAAGTTAGTACAACTAAAAATCAGGCACAAGATGTCTAAAACACATTACTAACTGCACTTAGGATGGGGACTAAAGTTGCCGAGTAATTGAATGGTGGCTGAAGTGGCACAGTTATAGAAATCAGCTGGTAGCAAGTGACAGTGTTTGCAATAGCAAACATTGGGGTGATGGAAAGGGGCTTCATCACAGAATTCTGTTGATTGGAGTTGATGTGCCTTGATTGTAGCTTGATTAGAATACACCAGGAGTGCTGCTGAAATATTTAAAATCCTCATCACTGGACTCCCTGTATTGCTGTTTATTTAAGAGCTTTCAAGCTGCACAAAAATTAACACAGATAATTGAACATCGCAGAAAATTCTCATGAGCTCTACTTAAATCTTTTATTAATTGGCTATAAAACAGCTGGTACCCTCCCTTCAGTTTCTAAAATGATGTCCCACTGACAAAGATGTTATCAAGATGTATTTTAAATGGTTTGGCTTTAAAATGTCAACAATTAGTAGCTAAATGGCATGGTTTTCATTACCTCTGCTTCTTTTTTGATTGTTTTTACTTGGCTGATAAGTTTGCAATAGGCTTGGAACAGAAGCAGCAACTGGAAATGCAACTTGTACAGCCTCCGACACAACTCCAGCTCCTACAAATGTAAACAACATTATTATATTCAGGAAGTGCAGAACATCTACTATCCAATACAAGAGACAATAAATGACAACTTCTTCAGTATAGAATGTGCAAAATTAAAAGTAGTTACTTGGTTACTGAAGAAAATGCCAAAAAGATTTAGAAGCTAATGTAGCAGGAAGCTAATGAAAAGCAGATGAAAGCTTCATTCAGTTCTAGATTTACAGGTAGCCTCTCTCACATAGGTTTAAATTTACTTTTTAATAAGAAGTTACATTTCCAAGAAGAGTTGGGATGTTAAAGTGATTCAAAAGGCATTTTGAAATGTCATGTTCCAAGACAGAGTTTCATAGATCACTTACTTTTATTGTTGATATTTTACTGTTTTAAATTCAAGATCTAATACCCAAAAGAAGCAGTTGTGGTCTGTAAGTATGGAATCTTTCATAACCATTAATATAAATATGTAAGCACAGTATATAACCTGGCCCTTCGCTTACAACTGCCTGATGGAGTAAGAGGAGAATAATTCCATTCTTGGAGGCAAGAATAATGTTTCCTTTGTAAAAGGTAGCTCTGATTCTATTTTAGAAAATACCACATGATATATTCTTAATGAGATGAAACAGCAACATTAACTTATGCACTGTCTTGCTTCCAATTTTATGCCTCTAAAACACTAGTCAAAGTGCAGACAGTATTAATACTGCTTTACATACAGACATAAAAGCTAGTGCTAATAGAATAATCTTCTATAACATTTTACTAACTACAGGATCCTATTATCTACAAAGGGCCAACAGTTCAATGGGTTAGATGATGCAAAATTGAAGCACACAGCATTTTTGTAACAGTCTACGACGAGACATCACTATGTCACGAATGGACGAGACAGATGGAGTCCAGTTTGGTGACTGGCATGGTTAAGTATTTGATAAATTAAGAATCGTCACTTACTGCTAGAATTTCCATTTGCTAAGCAAGAAGATGAGCAGGTCATAAAAATACAAAGAAAGAAAAAAAGATCAAGAATTAGTGTAGGAAATTATTTTAATCAGGGTAAAAGGTGTCCCAGGTAAAATGGAGGAAGAAATACAAGTAACATGCTCCAAATATACCCTGAATGGAAAAAATTAACAGACTGAATTTGAAGTGAAATTACTTGCTGCTATAACTAATGATAGATAGCATTGGCTTTATTGTCCCACAACATGAGTAACATACTTCACTTACAACCCTGTCTGGTCTTCATACATTGTGTAGTCTTAAAGGTATGCAGATTTAAGGAAAGCAAAACCAAGGACACTTAAGTCTGAACATCATCTTGTTCTGTACCACTATAGTTTAAGCAAAAATAATTCCTTTTAAAATTTGAGATGTAATGTTAACTTTTCTGAATCAGTTTAGAAAAATCTTGGTTTTGCTGAACTCAATTCTCAACACCTCATTGTGAGATTTCTGTAATTTAATTGCACTTGTTTTTTACAAGCTACTTCAGAAAAACGTTTGAGAAAGAGGGTCAGGGAGAGAAATCATCAGAAAATATATTTGTCAGACTAGGGACAGGAACTTCATTTCTGTGATTTGTACAGTGCTAAACATACTGATAGCATTTAAGCAAGTACAATGGTCATAGTAAACATGAAGATGCAACTGAGGTCTGATTCCAACTGGCAGAAGCAGTTGAGCTTTACTAAGCACATAATCATACACTATGTGGGTAAGTTATACACTATGTACTTAACAGGCTATAAACAACATTGCATGCTTTTGTTCTGTACTCTGTGCTATCATATACATAGCACAATTATTATATAAGCAAAAAATTCTGATGCACAGAACACTGCGAAGAGGTAAGATCTTTAACTGCCCAAGTTGACAAGAATCCTATGACTCACTTTAATGACGTACAGAGAATCAGACTTTGAGGAATGGCATTTTTTGACATTAAGTTCCAGTGTTCTTTAAGCCAAGTCTCAGTATTACAGTAAGCCATAAATAATCCCTCTCCCCCAAAATCACACCTTGATAGCTATTCTAAAAATTCAAGAGAGGATTTCTTTTAAAACTGGCTTTTTACTGCTTCAGTGTCTTTCACATACTTGCTCACTTGAGAAATAATCTGATTTTTCTACCTGCCAGTCCTGTACAAACAGTCTAGCCAGAGTCCAGATGCATTCTTTCAAGCTTGCGTGTAAGTATTAACAGCAAAAATCCAATAATTAGATTTACTTGCAAGTCTGCTGGCAATGCACAAGCCAGAACAGAATTCATCTCACTCTTCCTTAGCTGTATTGACCACAGTGTTAAAAATTAGTAAGAAAATCTTATTTGTGTTAGTGAATGAAAAATATATGTTGAATGAAGCAGCCCTGTTTTCCTGAGCAAGACAACACATATATTTTTAGCATTAACTGGTTGACGGGATAGACTTATCAGCCTCACACTCCATTTACAAGGACTTCTGAAACAATGATCTTACACTTGGTAACTTCTCAATCTCCTTCAAGTCACTATAAGCTTCTGTGAATAATTCAGAAGTTTTGTAAATTGTGTATATTTATGAAGCAGGATAACAGGACTCTGCTTCCTCAATGGATAGTACACATTAAAATTATTTTTAACTGAACCTGCAAGGAGCACATAAAGAAAAAATTGCCAGCATGCCTTGCAGGCTAGGATTGAAAACCAAAATCAGAACAGGTCCCCACAAATAATCAATGTGAATGGACACATAACTCCTTTTCAGAGGGGATCTTCAAACCCTGCAGAAACAGGGAAGAACAGACAAAACTGCCTCACTTGGAATCCTGCGTTCTCTCCATACAAGCTAAATGCAAGCCTGCATGTGGCTTTCCCTCCATTTCTTCATTTCCCTAGCTGTACAGTGGGAACAGTAACATTTATCTTCATGGTAAGAACGGTTATATTCTAACAGTTAAATGGTAGAACAGTTTCTTGGTGTATATAAACATTCTAAAAAAAGCAGCATTTATGTATTTTAGTCCATAGTATTAATATATAGAACATATAATGTATTGTAATAGTAAATGTTGTTACATATTTCTAAACACGTACCAGTCAGTATACGAAGATGTAAACCAAGTGTAAAATACACTAAACACTGTGTTCATGGGCAAAGCAAAAATCCTTGCAAATGGTAGCATATTATTTTGCTGTATTACCTATGCTTATCCACATTAAATATTTTTTTAAAATGTGCAACTTTGATGCAATATAAAAATCAACAGTATATTATCACACATTTCACTACTCTAAAAGTTCAGGCGCGTTTTGTGATTGAATTAAAAAAACCATACATATATATATATGAGAGCAAATGAAAACTGTATAAAAGAAGAAACAGTCCATGCACACAGTAGACATTTCTGTTGCTGAACGCTACATTTTCAACAGCAGAAACATGACCAAGTGCATCCATGAATAGAGTTCGATTGAATAAATGGAATAAAATTCCTCCTTTTTCAGCTTGGATTTGGGATTTTTGTCAAAATGTCATTCTGAAAAGGTAAGTTAATCTGCTACTTGCAATTCTACTTTTTTACATCTTTCACTGTTCTTATTACAGGATTCTAGATGGCAGATTCCTTGTACCTAACTAATGATGGTTTTTGGGTTTGCTTTTTTATCTACAGTGTCAATATTACGCAGCTATTGTTTAAAAAAAAAAAAGTCCTAGTCTACTTGGGGAAAAGCTATCACCTACTAGAGCAATTAGTAATATTAAACATGGATGACTGCCATGCAAATACATACAAAATATTGAACTAATATTAATAGGTTACTTCACCTATTGTTGTTAGATGATATTTTGACAGAAGTGTTTCATGAGATTTTTACCATACTGCTACTTTACTCCCTGTTGCTTCCCACCCAAATAATGGCTCCAGAAAGGTCATATGTATTTATATAGTACTAATTATATTAAATTCAGTAGAGATTTTTGGCTAGACAGTTTGTCTGAGCATATAAGCAGAATGCTAATCTTTTTTCTTCTAGAAACAGCTGCAGAAAAGCAGACTTGCTGGTACACAGATGTTATCTAGTCTGCTTATCTACTGAGTGTTATTAAGTCTAGAACCCAAGATGGGTTGCCAACTTTTATTAAAAAGAGCCCTTTTTATTAGACTGCTACTTCATAAGAATCTGAGTTTCCAAAAGATAGTATGATAACTGAAATGAAAAGCTATTCATACATTTTTAATCTCTCTGCAAATATTGGAATTTTTGTGCAATAGATACAAAGATGTTTTTTAATCTCATACCCAGAGTCTCCCAAATGACGTTCACCTACCTGGGCATCTGTGTTAGTGCCATGGATACCATCATCAGTACCAAATGTTCTTTTGCAGTCTTCTAGCCACTGCAAAATAAATATAAACAAGATTAATCGTCTTCTGAAACAGAGCACACTGAAGACTGCTAAAACTGCGTAAGACACTTCATCAAGTCTTGCATGTTCTCAGATTACGTAAGAAATTGTGATACAAAGTCAATTGTTTACCAATGTTATTTCCACTAATGATTTCCACTCTGATATATCACTTTGTAGTTTTTATGGTGTCCCTTCCGTTGTAAATTTCCTGTAGCCTTCATTACCCCAGATGGGGAAGGTACACTTTAGCATAAATACTAATCTGTGATTGAATTTGGGTACTGTTATAGAGAGACATGTGGGAGGGTGGAAGCAGAAAAATCCCTTTCATTAAATGAGATCATATCTTCTCTTTACTTGCTGCACAAGGTTTACACCAACATGATCTCTCAGCATTTAAAATATAGCACTAAATCAAATTAGATAGTAAGAGTAAGCCTGTTATATTTCTTGGGACTACTTTAGAAACGGAAGGAAATAGAACTCTCCTGTGTAACTAGATGCAAGTGCAGGTTTACTGGATGAAAAGAAAAAAAATAAATTCTTTAATGGGAGTTTAGCATCACCTCCAGTTCATACAAGCCAGGGAGATGAAGTATTCTCACATTACACAATGCAAACATGCAGTTTCCACTCTCTTTCATGAATACAGAGATGTTCCTATGGCAGACAACAAGGTTATTAATTTCAGTGTGTAATCTCTTCTAGCTTTAACCAATCGTGCAAATTTAAAAGTGTTACTATAAAACATTTGCAGAATCAAACATGCTCTTATTGGACAATATGATCTGATCATCTCATTGACACAGTGCCCAGTGTATTTTTCTGTACAGTGCAAACAACTGCAAGCATGAGGTAATTTGGGTATTACTGAAATGGGAATGCGTCATGTTGAGATAAAGTGCAGATTATCTTCTGAAATTAAGAACAGGCTCTATACATCCAAGGAAGAATAATTTAGCATACTGTGTGCATGATATCTGGAGTCTCACAGGAAATCTTAGTGACCTTTTTCTAACCTTTGTCTGATGCAAGAAAAAGAAAAATATGATTTCCCATCTGCTCAATTTAATAACGGTTACTTAGTGAATTAACTAGGCCTCTGTGCTTATCAAGAGGAGAGATGGAATTCTCTAAACACCGTGGTGTCAGTTTCAATTAGTGACATGGATACCAATGTACACAACAAATCTCATTTTTCTTTTTATCTGACAGCATCCATCGGTAACAGTGGAATAGGTTTGCACTGGAACAAACAGCATCAGCAATTGGGAAGCTAGTATTTATTTTCACACACTGCCCTTTTAAGATCTTTTTTAAATCTTAAAACCAGTCTGAATAAAGGGTGTGCCTGGAATGTTATGATTTACATAAAATCTTGTATTTTCTATTACATTTATCTGATTCAGTATCTTTGTCCCTAATACACACATGAAGTCAAAGCAGTTTCCTTGCAAGGAAATAAAACAGTAGCTCCAAAAAGGTGACAAAATTTATTTGCTGAGAATTTTTACAGAATATATGTTCAGCATGGAAGAAAGACCTAAATTTTCTCTTTGGGAACACCAATAGATTGTGTGACAAAATAATCTTCTTTATATGTTTGCCTTACATCAATTTATGTTTTCCCCATATATCTCCTACAAAGATATAGGATGAAAAGCATTACTGAAAGCATAATATAGGGAAGTCTGTGGTTGGTCTTGATCATTGCACAGGTTGGTTTGCCAGATTAACCCCAAACCAGACATCCCAAACCACCCCCTATACCATAGGTACCTTTCTCTCTCTTATCTCAGTGCATAGGTAAGAGTTTCAAGCAACTGCAGCCCAAGCCTCTTACTTTTTAAATTCGATTCATGTGAATGCCAGTACAATACACAGCACTGATGGTGACAAACATCATCTATTAGGCTAAAGGTTAAACAACATTTTTTCATTAAAGAAATCAATGTACAGAATTTTCCAGTGGTTGATTCTAGAGGATACCAGATTAACATGAAAATTATATTTATTTCAATATCTGTTAATTTATATTTGCTTTATTATACAATAGCCCAACCAGCTTAGTTTGATCACTTTTCCACATGTTTATATGAAAAAAGCAGGATCGGAAATTCAGATTTGACTTGAGGAATTCTCTTTCAATCATTCCCTATACTCTGTTTAATAGGACAGAGAAAGAAAACCAGTAAAACATATCTGAGAAGTCGTTTCAGAAGGTTCTTAGTCTACACATAATATATAATACACACACACAAAAAAAATTGAGGACCAACAGCTGAAGAAATACTTTTAAAAAAAGTTTCAGAAAAATAAATTAGCTGATATAATTAGTCATTACTTATAAATTAAAATGCTAAATAAAAAATAATGCACTAAATTAGCTAAAATGCATGCTATCAAGAGTCAGAAATGATTGGTCAAAGCTACACATTTCTTCCTCCTCAGTACTACTTCCTTCTATTTATAAATGATTAAATAAAAATAAAACCCTGGCAAAACGCTCTCAGTTACTTCAGAACAATTCCTTTCATCCTGTGACTCTTTTTCCTGCCCCAGTCACTCACAAATCCAGCGGCAGAAGACAGGCTGACCACAGAAACATGTTACTGGACACCCTTTTGACAGCTGCACTATAGAAAAACAACACTCTTTCACTATGATATAATGACAGAGGCCATCAAACTGATACTCATATTCCTTTATCAAGTAAAATAAAATACAAACAAGCTCTTAATATCCATCATGGATTTATGTCGATATGATACGTGGCAGTGCAAAGTTAGCTAAAAATACATTAAGTGAATTCATGGTCATCTGACAGGGACACAAATTTAACTCATCATACTTGGACAAATCAACCCAACAATACCGTTTGTTATTGCTATGATAAACTGTAGGCTAAATGAGTTTATATAAGGAGAATTCCTTGATGTTTGGATAGCCACCATTCTAAGCACACAGACACCCCCACTCCCCCGCTTCCTGTCTGACCCTGGGGCAAATCAGTTAGCCTCTCTGTGCCTCAGTGTTGCTCTCTAAAATGAGGAATAAAATACATTATTTTCTCATAGGAATGATGACAGCATTACGCATTGCAGATTGTCAGACATTAAATAGTACATTGAGCAAGGTAATCTTAGTGATTAGATGAGCACTTTGTTTCTGATTAAGCCTAAATGGTAAAATGTAGCTCATTATATTAGACCTCACGAGTTAGTTTACAAATAAATCATTATTGCCACACAGCAGGGCAAAAAATGCAGCAACTCTTTAGCAGAAATGCTGGCTTGGATCCTAGAAACAGTTTATCTACATTAACAGTGCTGTGCAGCATACTTTAGCATTGGTTTTGAGGAAACTGCATTTCTTTTGAGATCCTTTCCACAAAGAAGTGGATGTCTATTCTATTCAACAGATGAGCTGCCAGCAATCTTTGCAAGGCAGAGGCCATCATTTCCTAATAAACTCAGCATGATGAAGAAACATGGAGCCACTTGTGCTGCAAAATACAGCTCTGCCAAGATGTCATGGCTTGAATTCTGGTTCTGTTTCTCATCACTCAAACTTGCCTATATGGCCATTGTCATGACCTCACAGGCTGCTGAGATCAGTAAAAAGTTCCTTCAAATGCATATTTAATTTTCCTAGGAATCACCTTCTCTCTACAACAAAAGCCCCATGTATTCTCTCTCTCGCTGTACCTGCGAAACTGATTGTAGATCCATGTTTTCTTTTGGCTCTTGAAATAGAAATCTTACCTATTTCAGTTTTCTGAAGTTACTATCTTCCTTCCAGAACGTCACACAAAGGTTCACAAAAACAAATATACATACCCTTGTTACAGAAATTTTCAACTTTTAAAATTTGTGTTTCTTTGCAAAAAGGATATAACCACTAACATATACCATGAAAACTAAACTGTATTACTCTAAATAACTGACATAAACATCAGTCTCAATGGGATCCAGTTGCAGGATGAGATAACTAAATTTATGTGTCTATGTATATGACACAGCTGTTTAAGCCCCCATTACAGTCAGTGGAGATCCAGTCAACAAAAAGAAGTCTAAAGACTTATACAGCTGAGCAACAAGTCAGTGTCTACATTAGGATAAAACACATTGCTTTCTTGATTTCTTTTATTGTATTAACTTGATCCTTGAATACTATGGGTGTTAAGGCACTTAATTCACATATAGATAGTTATCTGTAAATGTCTTAATCTGGAGGTGAATCCCACCCTTCTAGTCTAATAAAATAAGCCAGAACGTTCATAAAGAAAAAATTACCATAATTTATTGATATTAATGTTAAAAATATGTGAACATTTTTTAAAAAGGATTTTTAAATTAGGAATGCGCTCTTCCCAATGCTACTGCATTTGTGCAATGTTACATATTCAATTTCAGAAATATGTGCAACAAAAATTAATTACATATAAGAAAAACCTCAGGTTCAGATTATACATATAGAATAGTAGTAAGAAAAGGAAACAGGATTTTATTTCAGAATTTTTTTTCCACAGTTTACTTTTAGATACCACTGTTGAGAGATAAAGACCTGCAACATTTTCTTGATGAGTAGGTTCTAATATTTTTTGTTCTGAAATACGAGAGACTCACCTGTTCTGCTGCCTCTCTTTTGACATTATAGGTATCCAAATGTTCTTGGAGTTCTAGAACACTGAACTTCAATGTTTCTAGCAGGCCACAAGACATTAGCTGGAAGAAAAAAGCAATCACCTTTGCAAGTCATGTAACATCTGACTATAATCCACATAGTCTAATATCTAAATTATATAATATGAAATTCCAAGTCCACATTTGGAAAAACAATCAAATTAGAATTAGTTGGGTACAGATCATATGTGACACCTTTGAGTTAGTAAACTAACACATGTTGCTGTATCAGTTAAATCAGTGAACAACAGTTTTGATGCCAAAATAAGAAGGGCAGTACCTAGTTAACATCTGAAAGAGAGGTTTCAAGGGGATTTTTAGATCTTTCAAAAAGAAAAACAATATTTGATATACACACAGCTAGTGTAAATAGAATAGCCTGCAGCAGGAAAAAAGGTACTGCTAGATTGCTCCTGTAGCAACCTAAGGAGTGTCCAGTGAGGGTTACTTGCCCTTCTCAATATGCAAACTATACCATCAGCAAAGGCTTCAGTCTGTAGGAACCAGGAACTGTCAAAGCAGGAACTGTTGGATATTTGAAGAATTTTCCACCATTAATGACACTGCGTTTTAGTTTCAAAATCTCTTTTTCCCTCAGGGGCTGCTACCTCAGCTTTGCTCCACAATATTTCTCCCTGTAGTTTTATTTCCACTTAGGTTTTTCTTATTAATCCTTCTCCTGTCACTTCCTGTAACAATCATGCCTCTAACATGATGCTTCCTCCCTCACACTGGTCACTCCTTGCACCCATTAAAAGCTCTGTACTTCTGTCCATTCCTTGTTACCTGGTACCTCTTGGTCAGCTTGAAAGTGCAAGCGCAAGACTGTGATCACAAAATTGTGGCACGGAGAGTCACAGTATCCCACGTTACTCAGGCAGGGGTGGGAATGATGCTTACGTGTTTTTCCAAGTGCATCAAGATTATTAATCTACCACTGTATTAAGACACTGCTACTCCCAACCTCTATGTCCACATCAACCAAGAAGAAAGTTATGGCTCTGTGGCACGATTCCACTCTGCACTCAATGTGTGCAGTAACACCGAAGTGCAAAGAAGTCAGTGGGCATCTTGTATCAGCAGTAGGCCATGAGCCACTCCCAAGTCGCATGTGAACCCGTGCTTTGACGCAAGAGGGCATCTTTCTGCGGAAAACGGCTTTCTGAATGAATCAAAGGCCAAATTTGAATCAAATGCCAATCTTGTACACATGAGTAGACACCACAAAACCCAAGATATGTGCATGAACGTTATTTTGGATTAGCCATTCTTTGTTAGTGAGAAGTAATTTGATAAACAAGTAGGATAATTTCAATTAAATTATTTGGAGAGGCAAGATTTATCTACACAGTATTTGCCAACGTAACAACACTAATGTATGTACGTACATACATATGCACGTACACATAAACACAAGTCTGTATGCTTGTGTGCATATATATTTATTATTCCTTTTTTATATTTGTATTTTTTTATATATATATTTACTTACTTGTTTTTTAAAACACCTATGCTGTTCTAGCTAGACACTACTAGTGTAACACTTCTTGTAGCTTCTTATCCCAAACAAATTTCTTCTTTTGGTTAATTTCTACTGCTTTTAAAGTGGCATAAGTTAAACAAAAAATATTACACATGGTTCCCTTGAAACACACTCTCCATATCATGCCTTTTTAGTCCCCATAGTCTAAAGTGAGAGTGTAAGAGCAGAGTTGCTCCTTAGCACCAAGGGAAAAAAGAACAGGTCAGGAGAAGAGCCTCACACTATGTCAAGGCCAAAGATCCATCTATCTCAGTCCCCCATCTGAGAACGTCTAACAGCAGTTGCTTAAGGAAGGGCAAAACGGGGCATGCATGTGGTGATCCACTTGCTCCAGAATGCTTTCTTGGCCTCTGTCAACATGTTGTTCTGCATACTCAAAAACCTATACATGGCTATTTCTTTCATGAATCTCTTCAGATGCTTTTTGAAAACATGAACAGACACTAAAAAAGGACAGGGTTTCATAGTTTGATTATATATCACATGAAGGATCACCTATCTTTGGTTCTGTATGTTTTGTAAGTCAGTGCTAGCTTAATTTGATCACCCTTAACATCAAGTAAGACTATACAATAATTTCTATCATTTTTCCATAATAATCAAGACATCTATGGACAGATTTCTCTCCTAAAGGGCTGAAAAATCCTAGCCTGCATACTCCTATCTTATATGGACGCCACGCCACGCATTTCATAATCCTTGTGATCTTTCTTGGAACCTCTTCCAGTTCAACTGTATTTTCTCTGAGAGCAGGGGACCAGAAACGCCCCCAAAATTCAGGATGTAAGTGTATCGGAGATATGTACATTAGCTCAATAATGTTTTCTGTTCTGCTGTCTCTTTTCTTAATTACTCTACCACAGCTTTTTTTGACTGCTGCTGAACACTGAGCTGACTTCTCTCATTAATATTTATTATAACGCAAGACTTCGACGTGCATAACAACAAACAATTGAAAGCCTTCATTGTATATTTGTAACTAAAATGTTTTTCTCATGCATTGTTGAATATATACATAAACAATACAATTTAAAAAGACAAAGTTCTGCTAGATAAGTAGTCTTCCTTTTTCTTCTTTATGCAAAGAATATAGAATAAACATGAACAAGCAGGGAAGGTAAAGAATAGCAAGGGAATTTAAGTGATATCTAGTATCAGGAAGTTCCCTCATTGTTCATTGTTACAGCTGGAGATTATTTTTTGAGAAAATGCCGTTCTCACTTGTGTTTTCAAATGTTTATGATAACATAGTGGCCACCTAACATTTTAATTCCTTTCTGATTTCAATTATAAAAAGCATCTTTTTTTACATCCCAAAATTATTCAGATGTTTCAATTAGTGACGTTAGAGAGTAACCTTTTAAAAGGCAAAAATAATTAACACATTTTATTCAATCATTTGAAAATCTTCCCAAGCATTGCTATTTTCCAAATGTTAAAACATCATTTTATGTTACATAAAAATGTTTAAGCAGACAGATATCTATTTCAACATGCAAGTTTATAAGATTTTTACCGTTTCCGCATCCACAAAGACTGTTGGACATTCTGAACATAACATCATCACTTCCAGAGAACTTTTAAATTTCGTTCCAATGCGCTGCAGACTTTCGCCAAGAAAGCTGACTGAATCATTTGTTATAGATACAAACTTTTTTTGAATGGTCTAGAAATCAAATCAGAAAAACATTTATTTTACATTGCATTTTACCACTCCTCCTCTGGCTTTTTAGATTAAGGATTTCAGGGCAAATTTCCATCATGACAGCATATATTTTTGTCATTAAATTACAAACTAATACATAACTTGCTCTGAATATTTATGTAAAACTAGCTCCAGAAAATGCAATCAATCAATAAATAAAACCAGCCTGTATCTATGAAGACAATTACTCCTTTCAGATCTAGGCTGTTAGCATCAGTATAGTTGGATGACTATTTGTCTTTACGCAGTATAGATAGTCGTTCGATCCATTTTCAAGTGTTTGTGTTGCAGAAAATTATACACAGAGATTTACGAGCCCAGAATACAATCTGTGTGGCACAATCTGTGTCCAAAACTGCCACCTGCAGGGTTTCTACCTTCTTCAAAAATCAGTCCTATGTTTATCATGTTCAATTATGGAGACTGTCAGCTTGGCCTAATACAACACTGCACTTTGCCACCTATTATTTCATAAATCCTAGAAAGTTATACGTAGAATAAAACTATAGAAAGATGATATTTACAGCTGCAAAGTTAAACACGGTGTAGGAGCCGGAAGGCAAAATGGAAAGGTCCAGCCAAACAAGGCCTCCAGGGTCTCATTAATCATTTTAACCCTCCTCTGTACCCAGTAACAAGTCCTCAGGAACACTTCTTTGCTCAGGCTCGAGCCGTGGATTGCTATTGCCCCTTTTCCCAGGGTATCCACCTTTCCAGCTGATTGAGGGCTATCCTGTCAAGCCAAAAAAGTTTCACCTCTTTTTCTAGCTCCCTCTTTAATCAACACAAGAGAATACGAACTCCTGTTTTCCCACTTTCAGGAAATGAATGAATATGTGAAAAGCAACCGCAGCTAAGCTTTGGTATAATACAGAGAAACTAAACCCCGATGTTTAAATGAAGCAAAAAAACCAGTAACAGTAATTGCACAGTGCTGTGGCAAAATACTTAGTTCAACTGAAAATGGAAAACGGGTATAGAAGCACAAATGAGTTATTCCATGGATAAGGTAGAGTATGAATTCTTCCTGTGTAAGTTACTTCATGGTACTAACCCTAAACCTGCCCATACATACAGGATAAAATGCATGCTAGTGTGGTAAAAAAAGTGAGGCTTTCACTGAGAAATGTATTATGATAAACCAAACAACAGGCAAAATTAATATTGGAGATATAAGAAAGGGTTGGAGTCATAAGGTCTTAGTTTGTAGTACTGAATCTGCTCTTAACTCATTTGGCACGTTGCCTGTAAATAAAATGGATTAATTGTGTTCCTCCTATCCCATAAGAAGTTGCAAAGAATAATGTACGTCCAAGTGGTACCACTTTGAAAATGTAAAAAATATCCATCCCCTGCATACAGGGAGGAGGGAGCCAGAAAAATTAAGCCATAGGCATTTTGTGTTGGATACCAGATCTATGAGGTAAATATAGTTAGAGAGGCATTTGAAACTTGCTGCTTTAGTGGATGTCCTGGTGTTTCAATTACTTCTTTGCAGAAAAAACCCCTTTTCTCACAAGACAGATGCAAGATAAATTCATTAATGTTTGTCATGCTGTGATCCCATAATAATGAATTCCACAGAAAACCCACAAGGAAGACATTAATTCTGTAATCAGCACAGAACCTGGGTGACGTTCAGAAAATAAAAGAAGGGACACAACCTGAACTAAGAGCTTACAAGAAACACTGAACTAGTTTTTTTGAGCTGTTCTGCTTTTGATTTGCTTTCTAAGGCTTCTTGCTACCATAATCTTGCAGCTTTTGCAGTTACGGAGGGGAAAATAGTTTTGAAAGCAGGAGGAAACGATTTCAGACAAACAACCACGCACTGCAATTCACTGACCTGAAACAATCTTGAGAAGACGTGAAATGTATAGACAGCACAAGATCCATCTGTATCTGACAGCATTTGATTGACGTGGCAGCGCCAGGCTTGCTCTTCATCATCGTATGCCACTGGTTGGAAAGCTGCCAATATGGCTGAAAGAAATGGTGAGGGAGGTGGGGAAGTTTGCACTTCGGGGAAACCATCCTGTTCTTCTTCATCTTGGCTATGAATAAGAAACAACAGAAATTAACTCCTCAGTACATTTTTCAGGAAAAACCCCTTCATTTTGGTAAGAAGAAAAAATAAGAATTTGGGCTTCAGAGTAGTGTTTTGTAAAATAAATAATCAATCAACTAAGGTAACTATGAGAACCAAGAAAAGAGTGAAAAAACCAAAACCTTTTGCTACTGCAATATAAAAATTGCTTATACTCTCAAATACCTCCAAAGTTTATTAAAACTTGTTATTTCTACGCATATCTATGGACAAAGCTCCATCTGTAGGTTATATATAGCTATATACAGCACTATTTATATACACCACTCAGGAACTAGTATTTTTTTCTTGCCCCCAATAACTGAGTTAACATTCAATTCTTCAAATTTTTATTTATCTAAACATGGTTCACCAATATCTATAACAAATTTTAGCTTTCCTTAAAAGGAACACAAGAGCTCATTTAGCAGTGTAATACTACTTTACAATGTCTTAAGTAACATCGTAAAGTGAATGGAGGCATTGGAACACTTTCATTTTTATGGGCAATCAATTTAATGGGTCTTTGTTCAAAAAGCATTCTGCAGCCATACTTTCCAGGAGGCACCAAACATTCAATAAAAATATTAAACTATAAATTAATCAATGCTACTACTTACCATCATTAACTTAATTGTTAAAATTTTTTGTACGACAAGGAATGATATGTTTTGACAGCTCTTCTTGTATAATTGTACTTAGGCAGCAAAAATATGTGGGAGGATTCCACTTACAATTTATTAAAATAATTTGTTAAACACATACTGTTTTTCTCTGTAACAACCACCTCATTCACAGTGGCACCAAGTATGTCTTAAACAAGAAGTGTGGGTGCTGTTTTTAGGTACATTCATTTTAGTAGCACAAAGCTCAAAAGCTAACATGCTATTCTTTTGAATACTATCTATAAGCAAAGCTTCAAAAATATTTTTAGGTATTTTCTAACTAGTGTATCAACCCTATAAATAATCACCTGTCGTTCTTCAAACGAGAGCTATGGGGTTTTTTGTTTGTTTGCTTAGTATAAATAAACTAAAACCTTAAGAGATTTTTCCATTGCACATTAGGAAATAAACTGCTATTAACTGGTACCAGCCTTTAATTCTTGCAAAGCATATTGCAGTGGGTTGTGTATGGGATTACAAGATTCAATTTCTTTGTCTCAGTAGAACCTTCTCAAATGACTTGGTCTTTTACAGCTCTTGTGTCCTTTTCTGTAAAAGGCTCTTTAAATGATCTCTCTGACAGAATATACACTAAATCTATGTTCTTATATACACTGAGTCTACGTATTATTCAGCCTAAATTTCTAAACAAATTTTAAGTATGAACAATTTGAGATATTTTTGTTTGTTTTGGTTTGGGTTTTTTTGTTTGTGTTTTTATTTGTTTGTTTGGGGTTTTTTGGTCTGTTTTCCCTTCTCCTTAGACTGTTACCTTAAATGGACTTAGGGTTTCACTTTAAATATGACTCAACCAGCTAGGACTAACTATAACTTTTCCTCTCAATAGTTATTTTTGCTCTCCATATTAAAAAATGGAAAACTGTTATTTTACTTTAAAATGTCTTACAAATATACAAGAGACTGATTAACCTTAACACTGAAAATAAAACTTGGGCAAATTCAAAGACAAACTGGCCCATCTCCTACAGGAGCTTTGATTAAAAAAAAAAAAATTAACATTTTTTTCCTGTCTTTGGGTGCCAAAATAGGTTCTGCCGTAATTCAGAGCAGTTCAAGGGCTTTTCCATATTATACTGCTTGCAGCTGGTGGCTGCCAAGAAAATGCTCCAAAATACCCTCTGACCTCTTTTCACATTTCTGTCCTATTGATGGTGATGAAATGTGCTAGATTTCTTTTATTCAAGAATTATCATCTTTTTCTGCATGGCTGTTTTCCCTGTACCAGAAATAACTGCTGAGCAAAGTGGTGAGTTTATTTGCTATAACAGGCAAAACCAAATCGGCCATTATTTCAGATATGCAAAACATCATTTTAGATACTTGTATTACGGGATTCATGGAAAATCCCACACAATAAGAAAGCCTACTTTGTTTGATTCATGCCCTGATAAAATGTAATTTCTGTTACTTAGAACCAATATTAATCTTACCTAGACAAACCAGAGAAGTCAGCTTCTTCTTCTTCACATCTCTCATCTAGCTCTTTCAAAGCAAGAGTGACATCCTCTTCACAGATAGATTCAGAATAACTCTCAGGAGCTGCTGCCTCTGCCAGTTCTGGGGTCTCTTCCAACTCAAGAGATTCATGACAGACCAGACAGTCTTGTTGTTCTTGTAGTAGATATGACCCAGTGTCTTCACTGGCAGTGCTAACCTGTTCATCCCTTACTGCTGAACTGCATTCCTGTGAATCAAACATGCTTTTATTATCAGGGCTTATGTATTCTTATCAGTTTTTATTATGGTAAAGTAACAGAGTTATAAAAACTTGTTTACAAGTATCCATTTATACTTAAATCATTCAGCTCTTTGGATTGTTCACACAGTTTTACTCAAGCAAAGACAGGCAGTCTATTTGTAATGTTTATAACTTCTGGTTAATGTTAGTATCCTAGAACATGACATTATTTATAGCAATTTCTCAAATACACTCAATTAAATCTGTTAAGAGAACACTCCCAGAAAAATATCTGCAAACAGCCTCAAACATATTTAGATTACAACAAACACAATCAAGACTTTCATATTTTACTTTTCTAGGTAAGGACCAAAATGACTGCCTCATGCTTGTCTTTGGGGTCTGGAACCAGTACAGAACATTTCTTCTCCTTTCCACTCTCCATTTTAACAAGTTTCTAAAGCATAACTGAGCAACAGTGTAACAGATGAACAATGGAAAAAGGACATTCCACTGTTTTTATTATTTTGCCATTACTGTTAATATGGGGAGCTTTAAGGGTTTGACCCTGAATCTCTAAATGTAGGCTTTCAATCACTGGCAATTACAAAGAGACGATGATTAAATCAGGTAGGCAGTATTAGAATGACCCTTTCTCTCTTCCCTCTTCCTCCATTAGCGTTGCTGCACTCATTAACATTGCTATATTGAACAGAGGAATTGAGATTTAGTTCATTTACGATGAATCCATTCGAAACCTTTTACTGGATTTTTCTGTGGAATAAAAATAACACTTTCTTGTACTTGCTATTTCCTAAAGGCACAAATTATCACACATTTTCATTCTTAGTATGGTGGTCTTGGCATATCCAAGACTGGTCAACAAACCTTTAGACAGCTTCTAAGCATACACATCAGTCTAAACAGATCCTCTGACAGATAAATAACTGTACACATATTAGAAAAGACAATTCAGCTTTAAACAGAATGATATAATTTTCTTTCACAGTGATCCTAACCTTATCTCACTTTGACTATGGTACTCTGCAATGTGGCAATGCTGTCATTTGACACAGCTAGTGACCTCACTTCTAATGCCTCTTTTGTAAAAGTTAAATCTGGAATTTTATTGCACGGAACAGCCATTTTGTCACACTGAGCAGCTAAGGCACATGGGAATGCAAGACACTTCGACATTAGAAACATTTTGATAACTGGCACTTCGCAGGCAATGAAATGCCTGTGTTGAAAGAGTTATAAAGTATATGAGCACAGGAAAAAACAACTACACTATGCTACGAGTTGTGCAGTGTAACAATTCAGGACAAAATTAGTTTTAGTGGCTTAACAAATTTTTCTGAGTTGATAGTGTGCATATTTTCAAGCTCATTCTGTTAAGAGGCATAAAGCCGACTCTTCCTTTTAGCAACAAAATCCAACTAGATAGCTAACTCTTGCAGAGAGATAACTTTGAGTGTTTGAACTGTGCTTGAAAGAAGCATATGTATTTGAATCCCATACTCTAACAAGCACAAAATAAACCTTGAACACATCACATTTAGCAATTGCATTTATATGCATTTGCAGTCTTTTTATTTTTTTTTTGATATTGCAATTTTTTCTGGATGCTGCTCAGTCATGAAATTATTTTACAGCCCAGTTTAAATGTTTTTAATATTTTTAATCACATTGGTGCTTTCTTTGTGTGAATGTTTTCACCTGGATTATTAGAAGTATAGTGATTTTATGAAGGGAGCTGCAGAAGAACAATGAATCCAAATATAAAGGCAGTCCCAGAAAGAACTACGAAAATGTAAAAATGAATTACAGCTGAGACTGTACCCAATCGAACAACAGAGAAGATGAAAGTTCTACCGTGGTGAATTTCATTCTATAAAATCCCAGCTTATATATCACTTCTCCCTTTTGAAATCTTAACATAAAACATCTATCCTATGTGGAAAAAAAAATCATCCAAATCAGTGTTCTTCCTCACCCAAAATTCTACTGGAACAAAAATGCATGTTGTAGACAAGCAGATGAAGTGCTAACAGAACAGTTTGTTTGACAATCTACGCACAGGTGCTCTACAAAAGTTGAGACAATTTATCAATTCCAATATAACCAAACACTTTTTTAAAAAAAGCATATAGATAATCATAATGGGAAAATATGAAAAATGTGAGAAAAAGCTGTTTTATAAAAGTCACAATATTACACTTTTAGAAGGTGAGAATTTTATCCCAGGAAACCAGTCACCCATACTTTCCTTTTGTTGTACTCTGTCTTTGTTCTTACAGTTATCTTCATTAAATGTTAGCTAGGTGAGTGGTTTGCCTGTTAATAAGGGTGATTTTTCTATGTAGCAAACAGGAAGACTAGAGCCTTTGTTCAGAAACTCCAGTCACTTCAACCTGTCAGTTGACTGTTGAAACCAAGTAGGCTGAAGACTCATTCTTAAGTGTAAACCATGCACTGGTTATTCAAATACACACAGGAATAGCTTAATTTTCTGGAAAACTCAATAAAACTACATTCTGTTAAAGATGGGATTAGCAATGCTTATCCAAATAAAAATAAGATTGCCCGTAGCATCAATAATTTTAACTGAAGAGGTAGAAAGTCCACCTAAACCAAGCCACTTCAAATTCAAGAAAAAACCCAGCATATTGAGGTTTTAGCTACAACTGCTAAATATTGTAGGAATTGTAGCAGATGAGAGTTTTATTTTAAATGAGGTTTTTAATTTTAAATTATGCAGATAATTTTAAAAACCAAGAAACTGAAGTACTCACAGATTTGCAGGCAGCCATTAGCTTGAAATCTGTCTCAGTCCACACAGGCCTTTCCAAAAAAGTATATCACTAGCATCTGTTGTCCTTTTTAAAGGATTATTTAATGGAACCAACTGCTAACACAGCTGGCCTGAGGTTTTATTCCCATATAGCACCAATCACATTAACCCAAAGAAAGCAAATAAAAAAAAGGGGGGGGAGGGAATAAAAAAGTATTTGAAAGAAAATGTTGCTCAGGAAGAATTTCAACCATATCAGGTAAAAGCATCTTGAATATTAGCCTATTTTCATTCTGCACCATGAAATGATCATCATCCGCCCTTCAAGAATATTTTTAACCTGTGGTAAGTTCCCTCAGTCCAGCCCAAGTAGTTTTCATACTGAGGGAACATTTTGTAAGAACATTCCAACAGGTTAGAAATATTTAAAGCAAATCAAATAATCAGTGTAACAGATGAAAATTCAGTTGAAAAGAAAGCCAAAGTTGCTACTAAACACTAGAAGGAGCCCAAATCAGCCATGCACCAGCCCACATTTCTCCCCACCTCAGGCAGCTGGTTGCTAGAGTTATCTAGAGAAGAAGCCTCCAAACTTGGAGTCTCAGTTCTGATTTGAAGCACCTCTTCTGTTCCCACACTGCTAGTGGAATCTTGAGACTGAAGTGATAAACCAGCATGATCTGATATTGTTTCCTCTATGGCAGAATCGCTGTTTAACTAAGACAGAAAAGAAAGAAACATGAAATTCTTCATAGTTTATCGAACATATAAATTAAAGGGAAAAAACACATTAGTTTTGAAATAGGCTGTTTCAGTATGGTTAGCCATTTGAATTTATTTACATATTATGAGTTTAACAGCTTTACACTAAAACCATTACAAGCATCACTGCAACAATGAACTCTGAAGAGAAGTTTGAAATTATCCTTGGTATCCAGAAAATTATTTCCTTTCTTGTTCTTAAAGGTCTTTGGCACTGGTGAAATGCTAGACCGAAAACACTGAAGAGCAGAGCTCTTTGTTATGGGCAACATTAAAACAAACTTTGCCTAAAGTCTGAAAAGCAGCATGCTATCCCTGCTGCTCCCCACCCAGTCTATTTTTTCCTAATTTCATGTATGTAATGCAGAGAGACTTCTGAGTGGCCAGCATTCTTGATTTTTCTCAGTTATATGTACATGTGGTTCAAAATTCATAATTAAATTAGCAATTTCAGTGGTTAAACACAACTGAGGCTCCCATGGGATCACTTACTGCTCTTGTTCTTTTTTAGTATTTTGGGGTTTTTTTTGAAGCTAGGAATCCACAAAGACACACTTTATATATAACATATGCAGTTTTGCACTTATATTTAAACAAATATAGTAAGTATAAAGACACTGAAAAAATGAATGTTGTACTAGAATTATAAACCTGCTACGTACCACCAGTCAGTGGTGGTACCCTTCATTGATGTTGTTATGAAAAAGAAGCTTAGCCACATTAATTTAGTTCCTCTCTAGTTCACTAAGGCTGAAAGTGTGAGCCGTACTTATCCATTAAAAGTGCAAGTGAAAGCTGAAATTCTCAGATTCTTTTCACAGAAGAATAACCTACCATCTGCGAACGAGACAGTATCTGACTTGCAGTCAGGGCTGCTTCTTCTTCTGAAGACTCATCAGTGTCTTCCTGGTTGGTCAAATTCAAGCTGGGTGTGCTACCAGAGTACTGACATTCTTGAAGAGACGGTGTGTCTCCTTTGTCAATACTGTCAAGAGAGCGCCTACGAACACCCCAGTTGAAGTTGTCCATGCTTTCACCCTGTAATAAAAAAAGTTTGCACACATATGTATGTACGAATTTCAACATAATAAAATTAATACACAAATGCAACACAGAAAACACAAGTAGTGAATTAATTATGAACAGAGTTTCAATCAGCCCTTTAATTTTATTAAAATTTTAAATACCTTGTTAAATGATGTTTGTAGATAAATTAAAATATATGGCAAATGAAGTCAAAATCTTTTGAATAACTTCTTGGAAAGTAAGTCAATATATAATCTAGAACTATATCAGTATCAATTTTATATATCTGACTAGAAAGTACAAACACACCACAGACAACAACAGATGAACAAGCCAGGACACCAGGCTGCAACTTACCTGCAGCTCCTGGTTAGCAAAAAGGAAAACACATATAATTAGAAAGAACGAGGACAAACACTTAAAGATACTCTAGAACCAGGGAAAAATGTTTTATTACATAAGATTTGCCAACAGTAAAAGACTGATTCAAGCTCTGGAAAAAAGCTTTAGTCAAAAAGCTAGGATTTAAAATAATTTCTCTTTCTAATGGGAGATTGATTAAAAAAATAAACAAACTGAAGACAAAACAGTAAAACCAGCATGCTTATGATACATTTTCTCTAGCTTAACATGTAAAGCAACTGTTTCAACAAACATTAGATGAAATTCTTTAACTAACAGACATGAATCTAACCTGACCACATCCAACCGACAAAGCACCATCAACGTTAATTATATACAGGTTGTAGAAAAAATGACGTCTTCATTAACTGTTTTACCAGCTACTTTGTGTCAGTTTTATGAAATACACCCAAAACACCAATAGCTGGATCCTTTCTGTTTGCACGTTTTGAAGCTGGGAAACTTGGGTTTCAAACATCCAACACGCTAAATGAAATCCGTATCTTGAAAACACTATTGTTTTAATTCACAAATACAGTAACGGTCTTTGATTTTCTCAAGCACTTTGTCAAACTTCAACAATTCATCTCAGCAGGATGGAAAACCTGATCAGTTCACTTCGCTAGTCTACAGACAGTTACTAAAATACCACATCTAGCCCCAAATGTGCAAGTATGGGTTTGAAAACTGCTCTAACAGAGTGAGTATCTCTTGTGGTGACTTAGGAGATCATCATGACGCATTAAATAAGCAAAGCAAGCTAAACATTTTGTAGTCTCTTGCTCTCTTAGTGATTTGTTTTGCTCCAAAAAAGGTGAAAAGTTATGGCAAAGCAAAAGAATCCCAACTACAACCAAGAATACTACTGTGGGCTGAAGCACTTAAATTTATTCTGAATATTACTCAGATTTTAATGTAAAAGCCCCAGTTCATAGTGTTGACATTTAATTATTAGCAACAAAGAACATTCTATATTTTTGGTGCAAAACTAGGCAGCTCTTATATCAAGTGCACAATTTATATGTAATGCCCTAAATTTGTATAATTCTGTGCTGCTGCTTTTTTTTTTTTGCAAGCATAGGACTACACATTGCATATAGGCAAGTAATGAGAAAGAAACTGTCTTTTCTTCATTATGATCTGCTATTAAAATAATACAGAAAATGAAGTTAAATGTTAACTTGGTTTGGCAAAGTTTTCAATTTTTGGCAACCTACCTGCAAAGCCCCATCAAGTATTAAAATAATGTTTTACTACTACTGAGCCTTGATTCTGAACTGTTTGACTACTTGCATTCAATACAGGAAATTTTATCTGTATAGCGTGTGGTCACATATATGCAACAGACCATAATGAACCTGTATTTTTCCTAGAAGATGCAAATATTGGCTGAAGTGAAGCAATACACAGGAAGCATGAAGAAAGTAAGATAAAAACTGAAGTATTAGGGGAAAAAAAGCAAGATTTTTTAAAAAGGGCTAGATTAATCAGGAGAAGAACAATCTTAGTGTTTAGATAGGCAGATATTCTTCTTAGTAGATTGTTGACTCACAACCTGCAAGGGTCTCCATTACTAATTCAGTATTTTATACAGACTGTAACAAAAGCACTGAAAGAAACCACAAAGCATTTGATTTCTTCTCCCCAGTCCTTTTACAGTCATACTTTTAAGCTTCAGCAAATTCTGGTCTAAAGCCTTTTATTTATCCCAATCAATCGTTAAGAGAATCTTTACTTTTTCTTGATATTTAATTTTGTTTTACCCTCTCCTCTCTCCTTTTTGATAGGAGAAGTGGAGGAAATGTAAGAACTGCAATCAACCACATATAATGTAAAAGTCAATGCAAGCAATTATGGCGACTAAGTCAATCGTATATAATGAGACAGTATATCATACAGTTTGTAAGTTTGAAAGCTATTCTTCATGTTTTCAAAATGCAGAAACATATCAGGAACAAAGATTATGCCATTTTCTTAACATATTGTTCCATAATTAAGTTTTCTACTGCATGACACCCAGGTGTTCATCCTGTCATTGGCTTACACTGTCATATCACTTCACTTGCAGATTAAGTCACTTACCCCTCCAAAAAAAATCCCAACTCTCCCCCAAAAAACACCCGACAATTTGCAACAACTTAACACTGCAAAGTTTGTGACACAGGTTTCTTTGTCAAGCAAGTTAAGTTCAATCATGTCATAAATTCTTCCCAATTGGACTAGTTAGAAGAGCTGCCAATTCCTTAGAATTGCACCAACATAACCTAATTTTTAAAATGTTCTCAAATGGAAAGACACAGAAGAAATCCCAAGGTCTCACCTCTGCATCTTCCAATTCAACATCTAAAAAGTCAAAGTCTTTAAAAACTCCAAATTGTTGTTCACTGGTATTGTCTTCTACAGCCACTTCCTCCTCTTGAATTACTTCTTCTGTTGTTGAAATAAGGCTAGTTTGTTGATCTCCAACTTCCAAGTCTTCATTAGAAGAAAACACAACCTGCAGATATGGGTAAAAATAGAAATAAAAACTTCCAATTTCTGTAACTCCAGAAGTCAGCTATCCTGCTTCCCGCAATTTAATGGCATTAGTGTCAGTTAGCGTACCACTATCACGGTAATACTAGGGCAAGCGCAGACTGCAATTTGTTTCAAGACTAGTTGGATTTTAAACTACATCTTTAAACTAGTGATACCAATCTCTCCTTACTGTAACTGAGAGCTGCAAAGGTACAAATAACGAGAAAAATATATCCCTGAACCTCAATTTTCATAACCACAATATTAGTCAAACTTAAGAACAGAAAATCCACCATAATCATCATACACATGACACAGGCCATATCATTTTCAACTACCAATTTCTGTGGAAGGACTGTATACCTTTAAAAAGGCATCCAGTGCTGGCTTCCAGTGATGATAATCCTCACAAATTACAATTTGCTGTTTATTTCCATTTGAATTTTTTAAAATATCTTCAGTTTCAGCTTTCAGGCATCTAATTTTATTTATTTTAACCTCCTCCACTAGATTAAAGATCCACCTCCCATCAATATTTTTCTGCAGCTAAGAACTTCTACGTCACAATAAAAAACTAGATTCTAGATGATAACTGAGGTAGGCTACTTACTTTATTTTAAAAGCTCTTAATGTCATCACCACCATTAACCTTAGTATGCCAACGGGGGTCTTTTCTGTGCCATACACAGAAGTAACACCATCAGCTTATTTTTACTCAATAGTTAAGACTATTGTTCCTACTAATACCCATGTTAGTTTGAAGGTATGTGATCCATTGGTCATTTTCAATGGATCCTATGGCATTTTCAATACAGCATCAACACCCTTGTGGCCCTCAGCCACCACTGCCACTTCTCGCTAAAGCGCCTCTTATTTATAATGGACTAGATAGAGATTTACTCAGAACAGGAGAGACCTAGTTCAAGCCCCTCTTCTAGGCAAGACAATTAAAATTCATGTGCAGCCTCAAACATACAACACGCTATTTTCTGGAGTGACAGTGTAGTCCTGGCTCTTCTGTGAAGAATGTAAAATGCTGACAAAAAATATTAAGTATTAGTCTGATCAATGGAGCTTCTTAGTAGTCAAGTAATTTAATTTGGAGACTAAAGATTTGAGTTCCAATCCAAAGACTTCAAAAAAATCTTGTTTTGATAACCACATAAGATAAAAATTAAGAATTAATCCTAGTAATTTATCTTTGCTTTAAAACATGTAGTCCTCCACCTATAAAACTGACCTAAATTCATTGAGATGGCTACATTAGTTTTGGCTGAATTTAAATAATGCTTTGAAACCTGTCCAGTAAAAAACGGTGCCCACTAGACTTGGACTTCTTGAGGAATAATAGTAATTCATTACTTATGAGTCCATCTCTTTTTAATTCTTTGATTGGATTTGTGAATGACTGAACCAAAATGAGTTTGTCAAAACCCACTCTTCATAACTTCACAATACCTGAAAACGCAATAGCATTCCAGCACTACTGGAATTTAAAAACCAAAACAAACCACCATCACCACTTACTGAAGGATTCTTGGGAAGACCTGATTCTGGACCACACAAAGAAAGCACGTTCATTAGCTTCTCCCTCGTTCTTCTCTGAAAAATATACCAAAGAAAATCACATAGCAAGGCATCTGCTGGAGGTCCAGGTAAAAATGTAAAAAGTCTGCATTTTTAACTAGTCATCTCGCATGCTGACATCTCTGAAAAGATTCTTACCATTTTTTCTTTTCACCAGTATTAGCTTTTAGTTTATGCTAATTATTTATTGTTTTCCTAAGACACAATATAGATGTCAAATTACATTTCAACAATTTTTTTTATACATTCATAAACAGCAATTAATATATTTATAATGTGCTTGAGACACAACGTACCTGAGATAGTTGTGGTCTCTTCCAGCTGACAGGAACTAATGCATTTGAATTGGAGCCCGATGAAGTGGAAGAAGTGCTCCGGGTGACAGCGATGACTTTTGGCTTCCCATTTCTACCAGCTGCACTGTGTTGATCACCATACTTATTCCCAATAATTGGTGTCTATCAAAGACAATAAATACTTTCTTAAAATTCACATGCATATTAATAAAGACTACACATTTGATTTCAGAACTTAGTATTATATAAAATGTAGGAGGGTTTGTCTGTTTGTTTGTTTGTAAGCACTGTATGAAGCCCATGCCTAATCCACTGAGCATGGGTACACTGGCAAATACAAAGCTGAACACTTCTACTCTATGCAGCAGACTGCCATTCTGCTGACTTGTGGTTTTTTGAATTATGCAAGTTTTATGCTGATGATCCAGTTATATTTTTTAAACATGCTTTAAAAACAACTGTCTTCTAAGTTTAAAAGATGCAAAGCTTCTCTATGGAATCATTCACAGACATGAACAAATTGTTTTCACAGACCAGCAACTGCACTAACACACACAATTCTGAAAACCAAAGATCAAATTCAGCCCTTTTGACAGCAAATGCTACTCCAGTGAACTCTGGGGGAATTCTTGTCTCTCAGTTATCTGCATGCACTGAAATTACCAGTAAGGAATTAACTTACCAATTTAAGTAATGCTCTTAAGACGTCTATATCTCCAGTTATTGTCTAGGGTCAGCTTCAACCAGCAGCCCTTAGTTTTGATTACTTCTAAAATTTCTACAATTTTCACATCCCTATATTACACTGCAGTCATTTGGCTATGCTCCCCTTTTCAGACATGGAATGAGTATCAGCTGTATTAATACATAATTTTCAGTTCTAATGAACCGTAATTGGGGGTAGGGGGTGTTGGTTTTAACTACAGGAGGGTTTTTCTCCAGTTGTGTCCACCTCACACTGAGGTTTCTATATTCTGTATCCTACTCCCTCCTCTAAATTTTCTCTCCCTTCCAAAGTCATGCCAAAACTGCAATACAGGGTTTTAATCCTCTCAGTCCTTGAATGCACAACCCTTCATTTGATGAAAGCCTGGAATTTTCAGCTGCAAGCAGCAGCCAGCTGCATTAGCCTGCTCTCTGACACAGCTGAAGTATCTTTGAGAATAATCCTATTGACATTTAGTAATTAACTCTCCAGACATTCAAAGGGGGAAAAAGGCAAAAACACAACATAAAAGAATTCAAAGTTTATCTTTCAGTATGACTCTAATTATATGTATGTAAAACTTCAACATCTGCCATTCTTGAAAATGATACTTATTTTAAAATGTATAAATGCAGAAGGCTAACAGAAAACAAATCTGAGTTTGCAACAGAAAGTAATTATTGCATTGTAATTTAAATATCATAATTACCTCTGATATATCAAAATGAAAATCTAAGGTCTTCCCTGGTAGCTCCTTGGAGACATTGTTAAAAATTTTTGTGAAAGATATTTCAGGAGAACCTATGTCACCTCCATAAGACTTTGGAATATCATTAGGTACAACAAGGCTTGCTGATCGAGACACCACCAGTTTCAAAATATTAAGGGCTTCCTTCCAATATGGACTCTAAAGAGAACATGCAAAAATCACAAAACAATCACTTCAAACAAGACAGTAATTTTTAATGTACAGTAGGATTTTGCACTGATTCATTTGAAGATTCCCAAAACCAAAAGCTCTAATCTTCTACACGCGGCTGCAAAGTGCAAGCACAGGTGAGCAGCTTTGGACCTTGAAATGCCAGGAAGGCAGCAGCAAGGCACCAGGTCATCCCACAGCGGGCTGTCAGGTCCAGTCAGGTTCACTAGCTCCAGGTCACAGTGCCAGCCACACCAGGTCCTGTACCACGTCCCTCACTCCCTGTGTTTACACTATGGTTTTTACCATTGTCTGAAGTATCTGCCCTTCATGCCAGTGAAGATAAAAATTGATAGCATTTAAAAGCAAAACAACTTTCACCTCCGGCATCTTTCATTATTTTACACTTATGGGCAGAGTACACCAAATTTGAAACAGAAAAAATATTTTGTGCTTTATATTTCCTCATGCATTTCGAAGATCTTAAAAAAAAAAAAAAGGCAAAAACATTTACAAGGTTTTTATATAGTATCAAACCGATGGAGTGCTTAAAAAAGCCAGGGCAAAAGTATGAGAACATAACAGGCAAAGCCTGAGTTAAGTGCACTTTCCTTAAAAAGGTGATTAAGGTAATGTAAATAATTCAGCAGTTTCAACTACAGAGATTGTGGACTGGATCACAGAAGAGACCAAAAGCAGCACCTTGGGAGGGGTAAGATTTATACTCCTGAAAATGTTACGATTCTACCTGAAACTTAAATCTTCCAGTTTTTGAAATCTGCAGGATGTCTGGTTGTTTTTTCGTTTGTTTGTTTTTAATTAGGATGCCATGTTTGTTAAAATATTTTTTTAATTGTATTAAAAAAATAAACACCACTTTCAATGCTCTAAGTAGTATATGCTTCTGTCTATGTAATGAGAGCCTTCAACAAACTCCTGAATTTCTATCCATTATAAAAATAAAAAAGTAGTCTCAAACTTGAAGCATCCTGTAGCAACTTACATTTATTAAGATGCATTGCGATTGCAGAGGACAAAAAAAAAATCAGCTTAGTAGCACCACATTTAAACAAGGCATGTTCATTTATGATCTCTTCTTTTGTCATCTATCGTAACATGTTTTACTGTATCAAAAATATATAGGCTTCTCTGGCATATTTTTTGCGAGTACCATTATTTTGATAGCTAACATCTTCCAATTAAGATTACATTCCATGGTAGTGTGGGCTTGCATAGAAGGCTCAGAGAAAGGTTAGAATTGAAGCAAGCAGCCGTCAGGCCATGAAAACTATAGTTATGCTAATCATTCCATGTTGCCTAATGCACTCTGACAGGAGCACAATATCTAAAGTACATATCCATCAATAACAAAACATCCAGGAACACTACTTTTCCTGGTTAATTATGATTAAACCATTTGACTGAAATACATTTGGCTGTAATGGAATTCATGAAAAAGAAAAGGGGGGGGGGGAGGGAGGCGGGGGAAGAAGAGAATGTTGTACACTGAAATGGTTTTACGCTCCAGGCCTTTTCATAAAAATCTTCAAGCAAGATGCTAGACCTTCTTTCGCAAAATAGATTTTCAGTAAATTGTGTTCCAAGTACAAAGGATCAAATTACCTAGGGCAAAACACTATTGTTCATCTTTTGGGGACTTTCTTTAATAAAAAATGCACTTGAATTCATTAAGATGCACCTTAATGTTCCTCACAGATACATTAGTGAAAGTGATTTAAACATGCATTTGACTGTAAAACTTCCTTTTGAAAACATATACACTTAAATAAAACATTTGCACAGTATTTAGCAGTAAACTTTTCCTTATATTTTAATAGTTCAAGGATCATCTGCTATAACTACCTATGCAGAGTTGCCCACATCCATAACTAGAAGCATATTCATCCAGGTAACTTTTCCCACAAGACGTAAATCAAATTGGACAAATATATAAGCATATAATGAATTAAGTGCATAGAACAAAAAATAGAATACTATGGAATCTGACTTTGAACAACTCTTTTTTTTTAACTGAAATAAATTCATTCTCAAAAAAAAAAAATCGAAGTGTAATCTCACTACCACTTTTATGGTAAGTAGAAAGGCTTTTATAGTTTTTCAGAGTACCTACCTGAACATATTTACCAATAACTTTTATGATTTCCAAATTAAACTGCTTCACTGGTGCTGTGGATAGGTCAATATGACTCAGAAGACTGTAAATGAGCTGCAGTAATGACTGTTGCATACTCGATAACCCTTTCTCTAACAGCTAAAAAAAAAGTTTAAAAAAATACAGAATTTATTTAGGGCCTTTAATGGTAGCAAAAAGTGAAAACAAACATTAAAATACAGTTAACTTCCATACATATTTATTTTTCCTTTCAAGAAACTTAAGTGTACCACTTCATGTTTTTCGAAATTTTATTTTAGCATAAAAAAATAATGTAATGCAACAGAACAATGTTCTCCAGCCTAAATCAGATTGTTCCCTGAATTTTGACATGTTAGCACAGATCTAAAACACCTAATAATAAAATACTTCTCACTAAATAAAAGCATTCATACAAACTCAAAATCTCAAAGCTGCATGAAAAAAGTTACACCTACACCTTAGAGAAGGCTAGTATACACAAGCTTACAAACAAAATAAGTACGTATAAATTCATTCATGAAAAGGATAATAATATTTAAAAAAAAAAAATCTTCATCAATTTGAAGTGATATACTTCAAGGACAAGCTCTACCAAACTTTTCACACGAGGTACTTTTTCAAAGGTAGTAACAGTTTTCCTGTATGAATGGCTGGCAGAACCATATACTGAATTCTATAATTTAAATGATCTTTGATTATATACTGTGCAATACTTGCAAATTGAACTTTGAAATTAGTTTTTAGGTTGTGATAAGGCCACCTTTAAATGCATATATGGCTAAAAACCATCTCTTAAAATTTGCACCAAGTATATTTTGCTAAAGCCAAGACAGTGTGCACATTTTATTCATGTAGAGCAGAATATAAATATCTATTACAAAACACTACTATCATAAAAAGGGATATTTTATTAGAGGGATTAGTATTTCAACGCACATTTAAATTGTTGCACTCCAAAATGGTAGCAGTCATCCCTTTTCTATATCCTAGAACATTTTATTATTATTCTCCCATTATGGAAGATGTGCTTTCTTCCCCCCAATATTCAGAATCACAAAAAATTGGCAATGAGTAAATATAATGTTGATCACAGATTGTCAACATGAGATACACTTTTATTGAAAACTTACCTCTGCAAGATAAGTTACAAGGTTAAATGTGGCATCTGAGAAAGAGTCATGCAAGTATCTACACACCACATTAATCCAGTTAGAACAGTCTCTGGAATAGCTGTGTGTACTATATAAACTCATCATATGAGCCAGATTGGCAAGAGTTGGTGATTTCTCCTCTGCACAAACCTGAAAAGCAAAAAGCCTATTTAATTGTATTAGAAATGACAAATTTTTAAGCTAAGCATTCACAAATCATTATGAAGTCTTCCCAGATTTCACTCTATTTTCCAATAACTGAAATCAAACTAGTCGTACAAGCAACATCTACAGTTTCTGTTGAATTTTGGAGCCTGGCAATTCACTAAAAAACTAGTAGAGAGAATTAGTTAAGAGGCTTGAGTTGCTTTTTCAAATAAATAAATAAATGCATCAGGTGTAAATAACAAAAATTTAGCTCCATGTTCCTGAATGGGCAACTGCACTCAATAGGCATTCATAAGCCTTGACCTGTCTTTCCTTTTTCTTTTAAGCCTAGACCAGCCCTTGCCTACCAGCTTTACATTTATCAGAGCTACAAGGGCTTGGCAGTAGTACCTGCAATAGCGGTACTGTGGCACCCATGCTCCAAGTTTATCTGCTACTCATATCAAATGTACTTTAACTAGCTCCCCTAGCTAGTAGTGCATGTATTTAAGGGACAACAGTAATTTTTGGATTTGCATCAGGCATGTAGTCCTTCCAGGTGGCCTGCACACAGTTAAGTGATTTACATTATCACAGTTTGGGAAGCCAGAGGGCTATGACTACATCTCCTACGATAGACAGCACTTTCTTATTCCCCTTTCCACATTCTTCCTTAAAATGCAGGCTGTCAGGGCAGCGTACCACCAGCCTGGCTGGAGACTGTTGGTGTGTACCATGTACTGCTTTAACGGACACTACAGTTCAGAAATATTCCAAGGTTAATCACTGTGTACAAGTAACAGAAAGAACATAGTACCTTTTCTTCTCTACCTACCAGTCCAAAAGGTAAGGATCACCTCCTTACCCTAAGTAAATTAGAAAGTGTGCTTAAAAATTGATTAAGTTTATATTTAAAATTACAAGCTGCAAAATCAGACAAGTAAGAAAAAGTAACTGATATCATTAATAAGTAAATTTGTTCTTTACATCTAAAGTTTATAGAATAAGCAAAATGTGTTTTTTCATTGACAAAAGGAAACTCAGGGGTTGATATGAGGACCAACTATATAAATCAGGACTGGATCACATCTTTAAGATACAACATTTTATAGTTATTTCTATGGGACTATTAGAATCACGTGAAAGTACTGCAAAAGTGAGCAGAAAAATACAGCAATGCAGGTAATAAACTCCTGGATACTCCCCAAGCATCATTGTACATACCTTTGCTATCCTGTCCGCTGTTTCTTTACAGAACTGAGTTGGGTTATCAAAATGTTGGATCAGATGAGGAAGTAGGCACAAGATGTTTAGAGGAAATCCTGAACACATACACAAACACAGTTATGTGAGACTTAATGATTTTAATATGACTTAATTTGATGTGGAGTTATGTGAGCATGTAACAGCTTTCTGGTATTTAATAAACCTGAAAGCATGATACACATACGTTCATACAGATATATAAATTTTATATGCACACATGTACCTAAGTGTTTGTGTATTTAGAAGTTATATAAATGTGTCTGTGTATAGGTATAAATATGCATAAGATGAAAATAAAATCATCACCGGTCCAATTAAGCAAAACTATCATGAAACTGAACAGCTTTAGGCAGTATAGTCACATTGTTTCAAAAATGTGCAAATGTTTGAAAAAGTACTAATTGAGCTACTTAGCACAGTATCATGAAAGCTAATACATGCGCTCTTAAAACTTGCAAGTAAGTTTAAAGTTAATAGTCAATATACAAAGTTTTTGTGCAGTATTTCTTGGCAGATAATCATAGTCTGTAATGTATTCCCACTATCTAGCACTGCAGTATTGACAACTGCAAAAAGCATTTAACTGAAGGGTGTTTTTTAAAGGCAAATGCATAATCACTACTGATTTTGATTACACTTAATTTGATGAAAAAGTAAATTTTCATTACATATACAGTTACTGAAGATACCTGCTAACTGAGAAGGATCCACTAAAGCATGCCTGGAAATTGTGATGAGTTTACTGAGGAGATGAACTGTCATTTCTTGTGTGGATGCTGAAGTAAAGCCTTTTAGGAAAAGCTGCTGAAGGCCAGGAAAGTTATTCCATTTCAGTTTATTCTGCACCTTTTCTATCTTTTCCCGACTCTCTGATTTATCCAGAGGCAAGTGAATTAGAAGCTTGTTGAGTAGCTTGAGAGCCAAAAGGTATTCATACTCATAATCTGACTCTAGCAACGAAGCCGCAATCCAAAATATGGTGGCCATCAAGTTGACAGGGTCAGTAGTGGGCTGCACATCATACATCCCTCCCTCTCTCAGGGAGGAAAGGCTTCTAGTCCTTGCCAAACTTCCACCATGATTTATCCTTCCATCCATTATATCCAGTGTGTTGCTCCGTCGACGGTCGCCTCTCCGCTCACTGATTAAATTCAGTCTCAAAGAATTACTCCTTGTATTACTGTAGTATCCCAAACAACTGCCACTATTAATGGGACTTGTGCTTAGATTTATCTGTCCAGTGCTTTTCCTATTAGCTGCATACTTGTTTCCCATTACAGAATCATGATATGAGGCTCTAAAATAAGAATCAAGATTACATGTTATTCTATGCAAAATACTTCAGTAACATACAGTTTAGAAAAAGGGAAGAAAGAAAAAAGATTTGACAGTAATCACATATATACACACAGTGAATACTCCGCTTCATCATTGGAAGAGAATTATAATATATAGAAATTCTGTATTTTCATATATTACTAAAATATCCTTACAGCATAAGGACAAGACTGTAGCATCCCATTATGTCTGCTACCAAATGTATTTGTTACAATCCCAGAATAGCAAAATAATTATGTAACAATTGAATAAAATCAGGAAAATTAGCCTATAGCATGTAAAAGATTATCTGCAAATGAAGATCTAGCATTCCAACTTACTTACAGATGTGATAAAGGTAGAGAAATGAATGAATTAATAAATGAAATTATTTACTTATTACCTTATATTTATCTGAAGTATCTGACCTAGAAAAACCAACACCTTCCAGTTCTGATACTGAGAAATTGAAGATATTCCTAGAAATCTCAACATTTTCAAAAACTTTGCCATGAAGTCAAACAAATAAAGATGTCTGTACATTTAGGGATGTTTTTCAGTTTGACAAAAAGTCATTGAGCTAACCGCTCAGACTGTAATGAGACACACAAATGACTCAGACTGTTCAATTACACTTCTCTCATATACGGACAACAAATCTGAGGCCTAAGACAGTAGCATTTGCTGTAACTGGAGAAAGTTCTTCTGTATTAACACTGGAATAAATGTATTTATTGCAGTACAGGAGTTTTCATCTGTGAACCTTAAATTATCCAAAATTATATTTTAAAGATCGGTGCCATTACCTTCATTATACATACGGGGAAAAAATAAGACCCCAAAAAAATTACACTATTAATCAAGGTCAGTAGGGCCTGATTAAAAAAAAAAGTTCTAAATGCACTCAGAGCCTTGATTTTTGAGAAATTTCAGAAGAATTGACAACATTTCAGAATTGAGGAACACCTTGAACACCCTTTTCTTTTTTAAAAATTGGACCCAAGAGGGTAAGTTGGAAAGTTAGCAGAGATTTCTTTTCAGAAAAATCTAGATTCTTCTGAATTTTGCTTGAGGCGGAATGATAAAAACATAAAATAGCAAGCAATTTTGCTATTAGGATACAACTATTCTGCAAAGACAACAAGAAATTATTTCATTACCTTTGTAATACAGATCTTTAATAATTCAAATGTATAAAAATGTGTAATGTAGCTTGACTAATAAAAGAACTTACTGAGAAAGGGCAGAAAGCAGATCATAATGCTTCATGGTTTCAGCCAACGTATCAATAGCAGACTCTAAGGTCAGCAGCAGTTCTATGACAAAACCCTGGGGAAAGCCACAGGTCATTATAAATTATGCAATACGCACAGGGAAGATCACAGAAAATCTACTGAGTAGTGATATAAAAATATAAAATCAGTATCAGTAACTAAATTATTATTTCATGCTTCAATTAGAACACAACCCTGATGAGACAGGTCAAATTAGCAGTATAGATTCACGACAGGAAAGAACTTCAATTTATTTTTAAATATTCACAAAATTCATTCTGGTTTGCATTATTTTAAGGACGGACTTAAGGATGGAGTCATTTAGACTCTCATTTTGCAATGTTAAAAGATTACATCTACTTCTTTAGATGTACAATGACACTAAGTTGGATGGTTGTTAACACTTTATCAAGTTAAGTTCTTAATAAAAGAAAACCTAAATTATTTTTTATATGGCTGATCTCAGGATTCTCTATGAAAGAGAAGGTGTTTTCAGGAAACAGATGTATCAAACTCTCTGAAAGTTCCTACTGCTGTAGAAGAGAATGTGCAACAGCTCATCTTTTCATCATTTCATTAGGTGAAAATTCAGGAAGTGTCACGATTAAAACTGTTTTGATATTTGAAATATCTTTATTTAAAAATAAAAAGCAACTGAATCAAAAATGCTTTTAAATTTTACTGTCATTAAAATAATAATGTAAGTATGTCATTTAGGCAAACTTAGCTTTCTAATAAACTGGGGGGAAAATTTCAAATACCTGAGCTTCTTCTCCTGCATCTCCAACAGTTTCTACTAGTCTGGAGAGAACATCAGAAAGTGTAGATGCAGTAAGAGGCTGCTTCAGAGCCCTGAAAATCTGAAAGGATCTCCCAGCATAATGCCGAGAGGAGCACGAAAGCGCAGTTTGCAAAGCAACTTCACTGAGACGGTGTTCCAATTGAAATCCTCCTACAAAAGCAAATAAATACTCAAGCAACACAATGCTTTATAAAAACCAAACCCACTTGAATTTAATAAAGAGTAAGTTACCAAAGTAATTCCTAACTTTAAAATACTATAATCTTCTACATTTTTTTCAAGCCGTATTACTCTCAAAAATCTTCCCAGGCATATGAACTTGTATTCCATAATACTTAACACTGGAGAAACTTGCAGAGAATAAAACATTTATGATTTGAATAGTAAGTGTCCACAATAAATTAATAAGATATTTTATCTAATTCCTAAAAGATTATATTTAAATCTGTTGTAACAGAAACATGAACTGAAGTGTGCTATGCACAAGAAAAATCTATTATTTATAAGTAGTAAGTGGTCACCTAGAGTGATTTTCTAGATTATCTCTAAACTTACAAGCATTAAAAAAAATTCATTTTGAACATTCTGTCACACATCTATCACACATCGACTGTTTTCTAACATACCTGAGCTAGACTGTTTAAATATAGAGACCACATGCTTTAAAAACACAGTTAACTGTTCAGCACTCTTTATATTAGGGTTCTTGGCCGAAACATCTTCATGATTCCAAAGTGGCCCTCTTTTCCTAAAAATATAAAAATAGAGTAAACATAGCAGAATATAAAACATAGCCTTTGTCATCAATATTACTTAAATGTTAATTTAAACTTAAGGTTAACTGCAAAAGAATCTACTACCTACTGCATAAAAGAAACCATTTAGAACTGCAGACACAAATTGGAAAGAAGTTTGACAACTGTCCAATAATGTACAACAATATGCAAGAAGTTAAGACAAGGTGAAAAGCAATATCAGACCCAACTGAAATAACAGCACAAGTTTAGGAAGATATGTTCTCTGTTAGATAATATTTAGTTATCTAACAAAGAACCAGTACAACTAACACCATTAGACACTTCTTAAAACAACCTCCTTTCTTCCCATTTTTTTCAGAGCAATACACCCCACTATTCTAAATTTAGGCTGATGTAAAGGGTTTCTTCTTGTTGGCATAATTAATCAAAAGCTTTGAGAAACAAGTGGGATTTCAGATTTACCCAATCTTGAAAGCTTTATATAAACTATCACACCAACTGCACAAGTGTTGCTTGTTTTACAGATGTTTTTTGCCACTAATTCATATTTTCTGAATAGCCAGCTCTCTACTATTAGGCAATCTGTAAACTCCACACAAATTGTGTGGCTCCCTAAACGTCTTTATATACTCCAGCCCTAATCCGTCAGTATAGGAATCCTTTAGATGGAAAAGGGAACTCTATAATAAACTGTGTGGCAAGCAAAGATAACAGACCTGTGCAGAACATGGCAAAAGACCTTTAAACACTCAGGACATGAAAGCAGAGGCAAAATTCTCTGAAATTGTTGGAAAGATAGAGTTGTTCCTAAGCTATATCACATAAAAACACTTCAGGATTAAACTGTCTCTTATTGGTGATAAAACAGAGACAAAATTAGACAAAAAGACGCTAAATAGTAAGGGTTTTGCCCTATTTCCACAAAAAACATGTCTTGACAAAATGAAAATTGAAATCTTACCTTGAGGTAATAAATTCTATGAGAGTTTTCACTTTTTCATCCTGCTCTACTGAAATGTCAACCTCATTGAGGATTGTGGTGTGCAGATGAGAAATGGCAGCACTTGTATTTCCTAAACTGATGCTAGAAGAGGTAGAACTTGAACTAAGCCCTGAGTCTGTCATTGGGGAGGGCTGGTAATCAGGTATAAAATCATGAACACCTGCTGAAATAAAAACAAGATTATTATGAGCTGTTGACTGTTAATATTAAATATATAAAAAGAAAAAATAGCCCTCTAAAAATCAATAATTTAGCAAATGTAATGAGAATAATTTCATGGATGCAATAATTTCAAGGAAATCAACAAGTCTGACATATGCAAAGTCTTTACATGACTGGACCCTTAATAAGGAACTGCTAGATACCTTTTTAAAACCACTATATTATGCTTGATTTTGTATTGGTAATACAGTGAAATAACTTCATTGGTCTCTGAGGCATCTCATCTTAGTAAGTTGAGACAAATGATATAAACTACCTCCTAATAATATGCAGAAAATCTTTTTTAAGCTCAGTCCCAGTGTAACTGACAGCATTTTAAACCAGTGCACACTAAGTATTAACTAGTGAATCAATTTTAAGTAGAGCCTCTCTGGCTGCACAGTTTCTCTAAAGTTAACTTAATTTGGCTGCTGTAAGATTTTTCTCTCCATGTAAAAAATTATGTGGCAATAAAATACAACTGTGATAACTCCTCACATTACACCTACATCTACCTACAAGGTGCTAGGAGAAAGTAAACCTGCAAGGAAAAGAGAGTCATGAATCTTTTACTGTAACAACTGTACATAAGTTTGAGACTTACTGACATCTACCACAAATTTTCACTCTACAGAGCTGGATTATTAGCTCGTTCAAATAAAACTGAACATCAGCTTGTCTGACCTTGTGCTAGGCATGCGAACCTGTAATCACCTTATCTTAATTCCCAGCTGGAAATGTTTGATGCTGATCTCATTCTAGTTTCCATCAGACATTTTTATTTCAATAATCACAAAATACTGTGTCACATTTACACAGTTTTACTCAAAACTGCAAAGATTAGAAATGGAATGGTTTGTATAGGTCACCACATAGTTCTGTGAATAGGTTTACACAAAAGAATTCCTCCACTATGCCCACTTTTTAATTCCTCATGGGCATGAATAAAACATTCAGAAAACAGACAAATATTTTCAGTTAGTGACAAAACCACTTCTGATGTGAACAAAATGGAATGAACAGATTGTATAGCAATATGCTGCCACCTACTGAAATAATATGAAATACTAGGTTTCAATAAAATTCAACTATTCAACTAGATTTCAACTATTTCACATTTCTTTAAAAGCTACAACAGGCTCACACCATCAAAATATTACTTTCATAAATATATACATATAAAATATGTAATTTCCTGTATAACTACAATATTGTAACGTTAAGGTGAACATTAAACAGTAATATCGCAAAAGAGTATTCTGATAGCTTATTAAACAACACAATTACAACTGACAAAAGTCAGAAATTCAAAGTTGCTATAAACAAGTGAGAGGTGTATCTTCTTGTTTTTTATTTTCAAGTGCATCGTAAAAACTGCTGTATTATGCAGAGCTCCCTCTGTGTTTTCCGCTATTATTTCATCATTCAATTGTGCTCACAACTCTGATGACTGGGCACAAAGTGGTAACGTGAACTGTCTTCATTTTGACTTAATTAGAATACGTTTTAACCAGCTAGACAGAGCTGAAACAAAATACATTTTAGCGCCAAGTGCTCAGGAAAATATTACAAACAACAGAAATTTTAGTAATGCCTGGAAGAAAAGATAACTTTCCATGACATTTTAACAAGCAACACTTAATACTTAAATTAAAGCATACCTGTGAAAGTATAATCTAAATGGGTAGTTTGTTTGACAGTAAGCACCCTGGACTCATTGAACTCTCTGTTTCTGAGTAGGACAGAAGCAACAGACTGGACATTACTGCCAGATCCCATCACTATCAGCAGATGCAAAAGCAGTTGTTTACAATGCTCATAGACTTCAGGGTGACAGTGGTCAAAACCTAACATAAAAGGAAAACGGAAAAGCTTTATTAAATTCAATGGGCACACTGAATTCAATTATTTAAAAAATAGCAGTATTCACACTGGTCTGTTATATTTTACCAAATAATAGATACATAATTCACTAAATAAGTGATGGTTTTTCAGTGTTTCAATATAAATCCAAAAGCATACCGTTTAACAAACATTAATACATCCTTCTGTTTCTCACATAACAGTAACAGCTTAGGATGTGCTCTGTATGAAAATTACTACACAGAGAAACAGAAAGAAAAAATTTGAATTTACTGTGTCTTCTAGAAGGAAAAAGACGTAAAAGTGGCTCCAACAGAAAGTGTCTTCAAATGACTCCAAAGCCCTCTTAATTATATCCCTATTAATTGAGCTGAAAGATATTTAGTTGAATTTTAAAAAAATATTGTAAATTTTAACAATTAATGAGATTTCAACACAATGGCAAACATTAATTTAAATGTGGAAAAGAACAGTTACATAAATAGCTTCAATTCCTAAGTTAGAAATATTTCTTTAAGAATTTAGTTACCTATAAAAATTGCATGAAGCAAAAGATGCAAGTATCCTCCCCATTCCACCTTCACACTGTGGTCAACTATCAAGTCAGTTAAAAGGATCACTGCTATGTTGCACCTAAAAACCAAAAAATAATTTGTTAGAAGAACATAATGTATGAACTTTATGAAGAGCTGCGAATAGCTTAATATGCTACTAACCAGTACTCTTTAAGTCTATAAACATCCACAAAGTTGTATTAAGGGAAAAGATGAATGCTCACAATGAAGACAGAGAAACTTTAGTCCTCCAAATTAAAAGGCTTAGAAATCTTAAATTGCTAGACCTGTGAGTAAAACCGCAGAAAATAAATCTACTATCTTTATATATTATCTTTAAATCTACTGTCTTTAGCCTCCTATCTTTAAACTACTACATTTGTGCAACACAAATTGAAATGTAATGAATTGCCACCAGCATTGTTACAACAGTTACCTGTGAAGAGACATGCCAGGAGGAGAAGTTTCAGGCAAGTAATCCACCAACGGTGACCAGCAACCTCCAGTAGGTGGAAAAGGTAGAGGCTCTCCTTGATTGTGCTCCATCACCTTCAACCGCCAGTTTGAATACAGAGGCATTGAATCACCTAAGACAATAGATAATTAAACCAGAAAAAATACATGTAATACATTTCTGTATAATGTAGTCTTCTAAAGAAATATTTTTAAATTCTTGAAAAGCTGAGATCTGGGAGAGGGGAAGGGGGAACCAGCCATAAACTGTAGCAGTTGGACACAATTTTAAAAAAACAACCGGTTACTTCTTTTAGCATAAGGATGATTCTACAGAAGCCACAGACATAACAGTAAGATTTTGTTGAATAGGTTCATAAAAGTGATGGATGCACATAGGGAACATCAATGCACATAAGGAAAAAAAGGCAAAGTTATTTAATATAATTTCCTTGAATTTCAAACCTCATGTCAGATAGGGAGCTGACAAAACCCACTGCTCAGAAAACCAGTAAATTTGTCAAGAAAGCACAGAAAGACATTTAGTTTTTGATTAAGCAAGCTTCAAAAGTGGAAGAAACAAATCAGCTATTTGCTATGAGAGTGTACTGTGTTACACATCCAAAATGTTTTTCTGTTTTTAAATTAGATGTCTCGGACTTCAGAACAATCAGTTAAGGCCAGAAACAAATAAGGAGACTGCCTCAAAAGTTCAGTGTTTCAGTGATTCTACCAGTTGTCCTTTTGGAAGTTTAGCTGCAGAAGTTTCAGAAGTTCACACATGTATCAGCTCGTTACCACCTTCTTGACTGGAAGTGACAAACTTCTTACTGATGGAACATGTGAATTATCATCTGCTTCAGCAGATAACAACTTAGTGTTGCTATCACAAATAGCAAACAAAGATGAAAATGACCTTGTACAACTATGATATTGGACATCACCCATCCAAGCAGTAACAAACACAATGGCTGCCCAGAAGGTCCAACAACCTGTTACCGACCCAAAGCTTAGCAGATCTGCATCAGCATGCCCAGCCTTTACAACAAGCTCTGTAGAGGACATCATGTTCCACTTTCTTGTAGGAGGTAATATGAATCACAAATTCACTCTAACCTTTATGGTTTGCACAGAATCAGTCATTAAGGAGTGAATAAGGACAACCTAATGGACTCTGTTGCTTCAATACAGCATGGGACACACTAGGTTCCATACTGACATGCAATGCTCAAAACACAGAAATTTACATCCTGTTGTTCAGTAGCACAAGAAAGGTAAGGAAAAGGCAGTACTGTATCACATGCTGTACCACACCCAAACAACTTAACTGGTAGCAAAATCAACTGTCAATAAAAAATTGAGTGAAACCTAAGAAGATAGTCTGTGGGAGCGCTATAATTATCTGGGTCAGACTAAAATCTATCTGATTATCTTATGCAGGGTTGAAGTACAAAGTCATTTTAATAACTAAGAGCTTGTCAGCTGAAACAAGAGTTTCAGTCAAACGAATACTCTGACAAAGTATACAGAACCCACCAACGTAACGCAGCATTTACTGTCTGACCACTGTCCTCATTTTTGCCTGATTACATGACCTGCTTAGCTTTCCCTAGCATTGTCACAATGATTTTATATCTTAGGCACTGGTGCAAAAGTAGCCACAGTTAATGAGCCTCTGTTAAAGTCTCCAAAAGTATATGGCGTTTCAGAAGAGAGTTCTATCTCTTTCCTTACCTCTGCACCTCAGAAAAAACAGACCATAGATCACAAAAAATAACCCAAAACACATTTTCAAAACAAGCTTGAAAATTAGAGGTACACAACAAGATCCTTTTTCCCTGCTATATTTTCCTTTGCTATGACTTCTCAGAAAGTTTTGTACCCTTTTTTTTAAACAGGCCAAGGACTGCTATCACTTAAAAGCACAATTACTTCTAATTTTCTATTTTTTTTTAACTTCTTTTCCATCATCTTTTTCCTCATTCATCTGATCTTACTGCTGCTAATGTCTCCCCTGTTTCTTCTGCCTAACCGTCTATCCACCTTTGGTGTTGGTACCGACAAAGAAAATAGAGTAAAACTGCTTCATTTGGGAAGATGTTCACAACTCATTCCAGAGGACAAGGGAAGGAAAGAAAGTGTATTATCTTCCTTGCACATTCTATCATAATCAAATGCATGCTAGACTTCAATAGCAGTACTAAGACTAAGGAATGTAAAAAACATGTATTTTTTAATAGGTTTGTGCAAAAACCACAGGTAATGCCTACTTCCTCACGTTCCACAAACTTCAGCAGAAGTATTCACTTGTGAAAATTTTGTTTTCTATCTATAGAAGTATTTTTAAATAAGAATATTACTTTTTTCCTCTTCATATGATCCTCCAGAGCTGCTGCTGTAGCGAGATTCTAGTCTGTGGTGCTGGCGGTTTAAGTTACTGTTCAACCCGCTGTAGATGTCTAGATGTACATAACTATAGGAACAAATAGAGCAGCATTAGTAACTGACATTCTGTGACAAAAATTAATCAGGGTCTCTCAGTAAAACTGTATTTCAACAAAACTGTTATGCAAAAATATTTCATCTTACAAGGACAATCGGTATGATGCCAAAGCACCTCAGCTGTATAAGACACACCTCCTGTAGCAATGCTAGCTAAGGGGATTCAAGGAAATAATCCACTCTAAGTTATATTTCTGTTAGATCATTTTCATTAACATTTAAGTACATTAAAATATTTGTTACCATTATACATAAGTAAGTTCTTCTCACTCTTGAGCAAAATAATGAAATCCCTTACTTGATCGAGAACAGACATACACATATATACACACACACAGACCAGTCCAAGATCCTACACCTTGCTAATCTGGTGAACTATAAAGAAATCAGAGAAATGAGAGTGCTAACTAAAAGCACAGTTTCCAAGCCGTTTCTACATAAATTTCTAAAATTCTCTCCTCCTAGCAAGTCCAAGATGTACATGGTATATCTTATCAAAAAGCATATAGCCTGGGGAGGTGTTATACAATCCTACAGTGTATGCCAAAACTTGCAGAGACTTTCAAAACTGCCTTCATTACTTAAAAAGTTTCTTCAGCTCTAGCCCCCATATCAGCCAAATACTTGTCTGTGCCTTGCTAGGCTGAATTCTGAATGACACCTCAGATTCCATAGTCTTCTGTGATTTATTTTCACACAGCACCCCCCCAATTTCACTGAAGTATTGGGGTTGTCTCTATGAATATATTTATTAATCTAACTATATTGACATAATTATCCTAGGGAAGAAAAAAGTGTCCAACTGGGAAAGTATATTGGAAATATAATTACTAAGACTCTCAAACAAGTCATCACAAAATAAACTGGTTTGTGAATTTACCACATAGTAGCTACTCTGCAGTAACAGCACGCGTACCCTTTTTTCTGTGCACACTTTTTCTCATGCTAATTATAGAATCCCTACTTTGTTTTCACTTTAAAGTTAGCCATCTCATATTTAACACAAAATGAGAGTATGTTCACAGTCAGTTACTGCTGAGCTCCGAGTCCACACCCTGACTAAGTCCATGTCAGCTGTTTGCTTTCCACCATCCTCACACCAGTATCACTGCCTGGCAAATTTCTCCAAAAGATTATTCTTAAGAAGCTCAAAAATCAGGGGAGGAGGCATCTGTTTTAAAACTAGCTGGAAGGCATCTTGCCACAGACACCAGGCATCCAAATATCCCAACAGGGAGAATAAACTAGCTTTCAACACATGGGCGCTGTTGATTTCTAGTGAGCGAGGAAACCAATTTGCGAATTGGCTACATCATTTGCCCTTGATGTATCCATATCCACCTGCAATATACTTTCTCTATGTAAACATATACAGTTCAGTGTAATAGTAGCTAATTTAGGCATCAATAACAATATAGCTATAGCAATACTAAGCCTGACCTGGACTGGTCCCTTGATTTATTCAGTTTTCTCTACAGCTTTTTGAGTTCAAATTACAATTGAGGCTGCTACTGTTAATCCCAAATAGTATTCCAGTTCTGTTGTTTAAAACTTATAAAACTTAGTGTCATATATTTCCCGCAATGTAGACATACCTGGAATTATTCAGATGCATGTATTTATAGTATGTACCAGGAATTCCTGTAATTCAACTAATAACTGCTCTTTGAGGAGATACTTACTTCTCTTCAATATTGTCTTTTACATGTTTACTGTCAGGGTTGCCATCTGTGGGAGCTACCATCGTATTACTACTAGAAGTGGTACCTGTGAATTATGGACACAGAAAAAGATTAGGCAATAAAAAAGAAAAGCAGTCTTAAGCACTACATGATGACCCTTACTTACTTGTCCATACTAAGAGCCCTAACCAAGTTTACACTACAGCAACTGGCACAAATACAAACCGAGCCATAGAAATTACCTTCACATGCAAGAAAAAAAAATTGTTCTTTAGAAAAAAAGATTCTGAGCTGCTACCATAATTTTATTAACTGGAAAAAACCAAAAGAAACCATTCCAGGAATCTCTGAGTCTTCAGTGTAAATTAAGTAGAGAGGTTTGGTTTTGAAGCAGGATCTAGAGACCTGTTTCTTTCTTTCCTGTATGCTACACCTCATAGTAATCCGTAAAATGTAGTTGGACTTTGGTATGCAGTTAATTAAAACCACAAACAGATTAGGGATTAAAACGTAACAGCCTGCAATGAAGCTTGTATCAATTTTAAGAGAAACCTGCAAGCATCACACTGAATACATTATTACAATCGGAAATAATTTTGCACCCTCCCCACAGATTTTGCTACTCTCAATTACACTTAAGAGCAACATCTTTTTTTTTTTTTCATACTTTCTAAACACTTTCATGAACAAGTGCCAATGCATCCACCTTGTGATGCAAATGATCCCTATGTGATAGGTCTAGGCTGCTTCATAACATTGACAGCTTTGCAGCACAAAACGCAAATACTTGCTTAGACACCCTCCTATTCATGTCTTTTATGGCTCACTTTGAAAGATGCTTCACCAAAACCAGACAGCTTTTCCCCACGTTTCTCAGCATGTTCTTAGATTGAAGCATGAGGCAGACACTTTTTATATTTTCAGTGGGGTTTTTTTTTTGTGATTTATCTATCGTTAATTATTAATTACTTCTAAATAAATTCTCCTAAGATCACTTAAATCCTCTTGAATAAATTCCTATGGATGCAGCTTGTGTCTATAACAGACACAAAATATAACAACTTACATGGATTTAAAATTATATACATTTTCCCAGTTGTTTGACTGAATTGACATAAAAGTGCTATAGTGAGGGTAAACAGTGCAAGATCTGAACATAGACAAATGCTAACACATATACAAACCTGTTCTTTGTAAACCTATCAGATGTTCTTTAATAAGAACTCTGGATACACTAAAATCTGCAGATCTTGTAAAACAAACTCTGTACCTTAATTTATTTTTAGAAACAGAACATTGTACTCCTATTGAATATTTAGAGATGAACTCCAGTATTACAACTGATTGACAATAGCATGTTTATAATTGATATAATAAAAGTTTAAGTTAATAAATTCTCACCTGAAGTGACAGAGGGGATTTTGTAACTGGAAGTAATGCGGTAATATGGTGGATTATCCATATGCGTGATTCCTGAACTGACAGGATCTGTAACCTGAAGTTCATTCACCAGCTCTTCTAGTAGTTGCATTGTTTTATCTCTACCCAAATAAACAGTAACTTTCTTCACCTGCCATCAAAAACAAGTATATGTATATAAAACAGTAGGTACATAAATAAAACTCTTACTGCGGTGACTTGATTAAAAAAAAAAAAAGGAAAATAAGAGATTTGAATACCGCAAGTTGTTAGAATCAGTATCTACCTGCACTGCAAGTGAGGATACCTGAAACTTACTCTAGTTCTAAAAGCAAACAAAATTGCTTTCACAGCTGTTAACAGCAGCAAGCATCAGAAACATATCACAAGAGTAAGAAATTAAATCTTCTGAGTTCAATGACAGTTATTTAAGAAGCAAATTATTTTCTCACAAAGGTTTTAGCAACATCTGAGACAACATTGGAGCGAATGCATTCTGATATAATTTCTTTTTGATACGTGACAGTTGTGTTCTACACTATTTTTTTTCCAGCAGGTATCACATTTTTCCTCATGCTAGTCTTCAATGCTCTCACATATGCTTTGACAAAAAATAAAATTGGTTTTTAGGGTGCTTGGGGTAGGGTTTTTTTTGTTTTAATACTTGGTTATGTGAGAATAATCACACTGTCCTCCTGCTTTATTTTACTATATTATCTGTCTGCTTTTTAGGACTAACTATCCTAAATCATAGCATGGGAAAAAACATTTAATTCCCAAAATGCTCAAGGCCTTTATATACTCTGATAAGAATTAACACCTAACTATAGCAGTATTTTATTAAGCATATAGTAATTAAGGATTCTCCACTATATCTTTCTTCAGAAAAGTAATCCTGGTCATTACTAAGCAGCAGCAGATGGCTGCTAATCAGTGATTACTCTAGACATCAGTAAGTTCATATTTTTTTCTTCTGAAATTTTCTTGAGTCATTACTGCTCAATGATTTATTTCCATCCTTTTGAGAGAACTCAAAGATGAACGGTAAGCAAATGATCCAGGGCGTTTGACTCGTGGAATTACTTTGTCACCTTGTTCAAACCGTACACGCAAAGATTTTGGGCTGCAACGTTAAGCTAGATTTCTTGATTTGCAATGAAAATGATTGCCAATCAGTGAAGAACTTAAGCGCCAATCAGTGAAGAACTTAAGCTGCCTTTAGTAAGAACTTAATAATACTATAGGTCCTGATTGTTTACTTCATATCTTTTTTTTTTTTTACTATTAGCAAAACCTATAATAATTTTCTAATGAAAATACTATTTATGGAACTACCTTAATTCTTCTTAATGAACAGAGACCAACTGCTGCAGTAGATTTGCGTTTTATGATGGAAAGGAGTTGTTCAGTATATACTCCTAATAAAATAAATCTAAATTTAGCGATCAAACTCTTAAGTTTCCTCTTTATGACAAAGGAACAAAAGAATGCTAAGACAGAGGTAGACATTTTAATAAGTCTTTTCCATTTTTTATGATTTACTCACTAAATAAAGTCTGTGGTCTACCTAGTATACCCTGAATTTTGACAACTCGTAACTGATGAGATGGCTAGTGGACTGTTTCAGACTTACCACCCTGAGTAAATTGCAACAGTCAGTAAATTGTCTTAAGGAAGCTTCAGCTATCTTTAAGGCATGATAGCCATTCTGGTTTATTTCCTTTCTCAAGCCCATTCCATGAATGCCCCTTTAACTTAAACTGATACTGAAATTTCGATACAGATGTCCAAACTAACTCAAACAGAAGAACTGAATTTGATTTATTCGTAGTATTTAGTGGTCATAAAATTTGGGGTGAGACTATTAAGCGGCTGGAGATTTTTATACTAGAAAGCCTACCTCGCATTTTTTGTTCGGTCATCTTTGCTGCTAGACAAATAACTAATTTTTAAAATATCAATAGCACTAAGGAGAGATGTATCACATACTCACATAAGGCAAAAGGCTGGGTTCACTGTTCACTCCACAAATACTGATTAAGAAGTGCAAAATTATTTTCAGATTCTTTGGCCAGCTGTCTGCCAAAGTAGTCCAGACATTTTCTATCTCTGACCAAGCCACTTCATCACCATACTGGAAAACAAAATAAATATCTCTCCTGAAAACTCCAGTAGAAAACATTGTATTTGAAAGTGATCTGTATTGACCAAGTGGGACAGGCTCTAGAAAAAGGAGACACAAATCCTGTAAGAAGCTGTTGCCTTTTTAACATTCCAGAATGAAGCTTTTACATATATTCATTTTTATAAACACATTCTGGAAATAACTATTTTCTTTTATAGCTATAAATGTATAAAAACCTATCTAAACATATTTGTATATATTATATATTTTATTTATATATAACATATAGTTTTATACATTAAGTATACAGGTATTTATTTAGATGCGGATTTACTTCTATTTTTGTATATTAATTTACATAGAAATAAAAAAAAGGCTATCTAAATTTAGCAGAGACCCATTCTCCTAGTTGCTGACAATCCTGAATAAAATTCCATGGACCACAGGCTGTCAAGAATTTTTGATTTGTATCCTAAAACATGATCTCTCATCAGTAGGATTCAAAGATGTCAAGAATTGGCAGGAGCACTGCATGTGACCAATACTTTTTCTCTGTTGGAAGTAGCTATCACAGCAGGGAGGAGGGTCTATCAGCCTCTGGCAATGAGATCAATTCCAAAACTCCACTCTGAGATCACAGGTATACAGGTGACTTGGTATTATCTAGACATCTATATTGCAAAACAACAGTAATATACTGTTACTATATATATAACAATTACTGTAACATTTATATTACATATTACGTATTTCTTGTAATACCTCAAAACTTTATGGTATAGTTTGGGTATACATAAGCAATTCAACAAATATGAACAATAACTCTTGATGGATTAGTAACATAGTATCTCCGAACAGTATTTTCTCGCATTCTAAACACAACAATCCACTGGAACAAGATGGAGCACTTAAGTAATGAGTTTTACCTTTGCAGTCATATACATCAGATTGTTCAGAACCATAGCTGTGGCCTGTGGTGATCCCCAGCCTTCTCCTCGTAGCCATCGTCTACTGTTCACCATTATTTCTCTGTCTTTCAAAGGATCTTCTTCATCTTCATCTTGCCGACGAATGGTTGGCAAAGGTTTCAAGTCTACCAACTCAATATTGTTCATCCATGGCAGCAGATAATGCAGCATCACCTGTCTCCCAGCTGGGTGAGCCGTTTGGATTCTCTGACTTACTTCTGTCATTCAAAAATCAGGTACATACATGAATCGCAAATCAATAATGAGAATGTTTTCGGTAATAACAACAACCATGAGCTCAGTAGACCATACTGATATAAAATAATGCCGATACAGACAAAATTTTTTTTGTTTAGCTGACTAGCACTATTTCATAAAGTCTGCAGTCTTCAGTAGAGCTAACTGAAGACATTGCTGACAAACAGTATGTTGAAGAAACCATATATATGTTCCTCTAATTGGAGGAGAGAACTGAAAACCTAGAGCATGTAAAAATGTACCAACTTTGGCAAAAAAGCACTTAAAATTTGTTCTTCCTCATATTAGTCCTAGTAGTTTTTTTTAATTGATGTGAGAAGTTATTCTGCAATTGTTTAAAAATGCTATGGAATAATATTTTTAAGCAATCCACAGTAAATAAGAAAACACTATAAAGAACAATAGAAGAATAATTTTAAGAAACAGTTGCAAATCATTTCTCTAACGTGATTTTTCATGGCTATTAGAAGGTCAGTAAAAGTATCTTTGATTCATGTTTTTTCCTCTTGAATGTATTTCAAATACAAGTAAACAAAAACTACCATTCAGTAAATTCCATTTTCTCCATTCATTATGATGATGTTATCTTGTTGTCCTGATTTTAGTGAATTACATGTAAATTAATTATTGAAAAATAAGAATTACACATTTTGTACAATGCCTTTGACCCAATGAAGTTTTTTGTTTTGTTTTAAAAACATACCTGAGAAGATAGCAAGTGTTAGTTCAGGATAAGTCCTTGCTAATTCTTCTGACAGTTGATAATACGACACAGAATACAGGTGTGGTAAAGGAGAAGGCTGACCCAAAACCCCATCCGTCCGCTGAACTTCCAGTTTGTGAGCATAACGGAACATCTTTGGTTCCAAGATCTACAACAGTAATGTTCAGAATTTGAAGCTAAGTATAGAGCTACAATAGAAATCTTGATATAAAATCACCTTTTAAATTCAGGTATCTACTCTCATTTAATGTTTCCTATCTATGCAGATCTCTATGCATCTACAGTATTCACCAACACTGTGGTAATTTCATAGAAGACTAGCTAAGACTCCCTCCACTTGATGAGTTTCCAGCAATAAATTTCAGAAATCTGCTTTCACAAAACACTGCATTAAATATAAATTTCTCTATAACAAAACGTGAAATACTGTTGAGCACTTGCATTTCCAAACAATATCAATTTCTGCTCATCTGTGAGACATGGATAGGAGCAACGTAATTTTTTGATGTGGCAGAGATGCAGGAGGAGGCTAAAGCAGTTTGATACTTTAAAAGTCAGTTTTGGCTTATCTTAAGCAGTCGTGTTCACTTGAGAAGAAAGATGGGGCTGAAAGGGAGGGTGGTGTGAGTGCTGACATATCAACAGGGGTGTGACTTCAGTGGGGACTTCACTGTTCAATTTAGCTGACAACAAAAACCTTTACAAAAAAACCTCCGGTACTTGTGGTCTGAGCCACAAGCAGCACAGATTTATTTATTTTTCAACACTAATACTGCCTGTAAGATTAAGCTTACCCCTAAAATGACCTCAGAAAGGAATATGCAACAGTAAATTAAATGGCTGACAAGATTTTCACTATCATCTCTCCACACAGATGGATGAAAAAATGTTTGGTATTAATGCAAGAATCAGAAAACTGACTGCTACCCCAGCAGACAGTGTAAAGGGACAGGAAGCAATATACTTCTCTCCAAGGTGCTTTTGGACAAATGGAGTTATATAGCACTCTGTTTCAGGGCCAAACCAGAAGAATCTTCATTTAGGCTTTGCCTCTTGAAAAAACAAGTCTTATGAAAATACATGTCTTGAGTGTTTAGTTCATGAAAACACACACAATTCCACTCAAGTCTATTTGTGCCAAGTAAGTATCTGGCCTAACTATGCACTAAAATAGAGAAGAAAAAAAATATATACATTGTATTTCATTACTAAAGGGACAACCAAATAGTAACAGATTTTTTTTTTTTTTAAACACACAGGGACAACTCTTATTTTAAAAGAAAAAAAAAATTAATCAAAATTAGCTTACAAACCTGTAATAGTTGCATAGCAACTTCATAGATAGCCCTAGTAGAATCAGCTGCTTTAAATAGTATCAGATTCAGGAGGGTCACTGTATCACACTGGTAATCCCTAGGGAAAAATTGCAAGTGCGAAATAAGTAAAATTACATTTGGCTTTTTAAAATTTGACTTTATTGAAGTTTAATTTACAGGAGATATGGTATGGGATAACATAGTATCTTGAAAAGTTTCTCTAGTAACACACACACACAAACAGGGGTGATCTTTTCTCTTTGGGGGAGGAAAACACCTAGTTCTACACACTTTGAAAATGGAAAAATGCTGTAGTACCTGTTTTGGAACACGCTGGCTATGGCTTTAAAACAGCCAGCTGCTACCCGCTTGGAACCTGTGTAACACCGGTCTACGGCCCAGTACATGAGGTTACTCTGGTCAGGGTTGAGTTCCAAGAGCAGCATGACTGCCTCACAGCCTAGCTGGTGAACCTGTATTCCAGAAAAGAACCAATATCTATTTATAAATATAGAAAAAAAGACCACCTTACAAAAATGGCATAAAATAGGGAAATAGATATTTAATAACAAAATAAAAAACAACTGCAACACACAAAATTTGTTCCATCTAAAAACAATGAGACCACAGCTTAAAATAACAACAGGTAATTCTACCGAACAGTTTAATGTTCAACTTGCACACACAGTCATAAATTATTGAAGCAAATAACTAGGTATCTCTACTGACTTTTTTTTCCCCTCCATTCCAAGGCTGCCTTGAGCTATTTACTATTTTCACTTGTCTTTCTTACAAGCTGAACACTGACCTGAAAGCATCAGAGACAAAAAAACACTTAAACAAAAGCAGGAATTCCAATGGGATAAAAGGGACAGATCTACATGGAGACTGCTCATTCTCTTGAATTAAAGTAGCCCACTGGAGCTGTATTTTTATGTAGTCATAGTATTAGTGCAATGGAGGCCCTGTTTAGATGTAAAGCTTGGTCTTTGTAACTGCAGGACCCCCAATGGACTCTACAGCCTCACAAGAGTTCATGTTCAAAATCTCATCTCCTTTAAATTTCTAAAAGATCTGCTTATTACTACCACTTAACCTAGCTGATTAGTTTATAAACGATACACAGTGTTTCACTCCTTGCTCTTTCCTCTTCCATTCTGTTTTGTCTGTTCTTAGACTGTGATTAGGGACTGCCTTCCTCAACAGGGTGAATACACATATTAAGGCAATTGCAAAAATACACACTACTAAAACAGCTTTGAGCTTAAGCCACTCTAAAGCATTTAGGCAATCTGACCGTAAAACTCATTAAAGCATATGTTGAAGGCACTGATAGTTGCAAACCAATGTTGACATTGCCTGTATTACCTTTTTATCTTGTGAATCCAAAATATTATCCAGCCATTTGTATAAATAGCCATCAGATGAGAGCCCGACATTATCTGCAACAGGGCCACAACACAGTACAGCAGACATAGCCTTTAGAAAGTAATTGAAAAACACTACATTTTAGTAACTCAGATACAGGAAGTATTTTTACCGAGTCCATTAAAATGTCAGAAAACTAACTTCTCGGTCACGGGAGGAAGGCCAAGGCTAATAAAAAACTGTCTAACATCTTATTCAAGTAATTATCAAATCATATTTTTCTCAACTCCCAAACATAACGAACTGTCAATACTGAAATGCTGACATATTTAAGAGTTAATATGCCAGTTTGACTGTTAATGTACTTTTACATGAAAGCCTTCCTCCTTAGGCAACTGAGGACTAAAGTCATGGGAAGTGAACATTTAATAGTAATTTTAAGAAATTCCTATAGCAAGTGTGATAGTTTACAGTATGGAAAAAGCCAAGCTGTCATGAAAGTACATCTTCTCTTCTGCCTACATGTAATAAGTCACGAATGGCAACAAGAACGTGAAAAACACATCCAAAAAGCCCAAATGTTAAATTTGCATTAGAGAAGTCAACATAACAATCTTTTTCCAAAATCCAAAAAGTGCTAAAATACCTTTAATGCACAGTATTGGTGTCTGTTTATTCGCATGTTCCTATCACTGTATCTGTCCAGGGGAGTAAACATGATGCTAAAAGGACCTGCCCAATGACTGAACAACATAAATAGACTGTGGCGTAGACTCTGCTGCGGGAAGACACTTCTTCTCTGGTGTACTGTAAGTAAAGCACACAGTTAGACTCACTCCTCTTGTGATTCTTTAAAATAAAATATGTAAACCAGAAATGGTCCCAAACAATGAATATAAAAGGAAAAATCAATGTAAAGACACACTATTTCAACGTAGTAATAGCTGGATGAAGGTTTACTATTGTCCTGTTTAATGCCACTAGTGTACAAGAATAAGCTATTTAGTCTAGAGAATTTAAATGCACTGCCAACCAACAAGACTTCTGCTAAGTAAGAAAGTTACTTGTATGCTTCCAAACAGTACCAAAAATCTCTCTTAAAAAACTCATGCTGCTGAAGTTATATACAAAACTGATGGCATAAATTATTTTTATGAAAGTATTCTGAAACTTCAGAGAAAAAGCAGATTTTTGTTTAGTTTTTGTTTGGTTTTGTTGTTTGTTTTTCAAATGTACCACATATTGAAGACAGTCATCAGAAGATATTAAAGCATTTCTACATACCTGGAACATTTTGAATGATATTTGCCACTAAGGCACTAAAATGGCATCGGATATCTTTCAATGTATCAGAATCCTTTTCATTTTCTGCTTCTAGGAGTTGTCTCGTTAGATCGACATACTCAAGTAAAGTGTTGTTGAGGGAATGTGTTTCATTATCAAGGCCACCACTTGCACTTAAAAACAAATTTAAAAAAATGAAAAAGTATGATAAATACATAAAACAATTTTTTAAAACAATCCTTATTTTTTTCTCTTTAAAAAAAACCTACAACATCATCACTGCAAATATTTAAAGTAATTTCTTCACCCAACTTCTATTCCAGCTCCAGTGAAAGCAAACTAATAATCAACCCTCACTATCAGAAGTCACTCATCCTTCTGCGGAATTAGTTCTTATACTGGGAACAAGCGTTAAAAACAATAATGAAAAACCCCAACCAACCAACACCACCACCCCCCCCAACCCACGCAATTTGTAAACCAGAGAAAATAACTACTACTATTTGACTATAGACATCTATAGCACATACTGGTATTTGGGAGTCAGTCAAGACGTTCAGTACTTCATGACATGCTATTGACTATTAGCAGATGAAAGCAATTTATTCATTTTATATATTCATTTCTCATCTTCGTTGCTTTAGCATCTGACTAGATGTCAGTACTAAACTAAATAAGGAGATTAAAGACTGCATGTGATTCAAACCTGCCCTCCTTTGGTAAACAATTGTTAGAAGGGTGATTCCCTTCCTCTCAGCTCCGTCCACCATAGTTCCACATTTGTAGTGAAGACAACTAAAAAGCATGCCTTGCACACCAAAGGCAAGAGGAGTTTTATGATAAGCCTTAATTGCTTGCTAGCTTCCACCACAGAGTCAGACTGGCCTCAGAGAGAAGAGCTGACAAAGTTCCAGACTGTGGTTAAGAGTATTTTACATATGCTAATTAAACAGCAGTGAGTACCTTAAAAGATAAGAAGGGAGAGTACGATTTTAATGGCTGCACTCTGAAAAAACAGCATGCCGAAAGGAAGAAAGGCATTTTAGCAATGCTTCTGAGGCAACATTCTGAAATATACTATAATAGCTTGCTTAAAGATTAAGAATTTCACACTGATTACATTGCTAAGGTTGACAAATAAATATTTAAGTATCATTGTCTAACAGAATGGGAGGAGCTAGCCTAACCATCTCCTAGCCTGTTTGCTCTTATACGATCCCACCTACATAGAAAAAAATTTGTAAGAAACTTGAAAAACATATGCCAGAATTTTAAGTCTTCTTTCAAAGTGTCCCTACACAAGTAGGGTAAACTGAGAAAAAAACCCAACCCAGTTAACACTCTGCCTCCCTCAAAAAGGTCCAATATTAATGAGCAGTAGCCTTCTCGGCACAGGACTGGCTGACTAGCATCAGGACTCCAGGTGAGAAAGAATTTCAGACTGATTATAGAATACTTGTAACTTGCGTTTTCTGATTCACATAACTGGTGCCATGTTGGAACACGCACAAACAAAAAGGAACACGACACGCTGCCTGTTCAAAGCAATGTCCCAGGGAATAGTATCATTTTAAATAAAACGCAGACCATTGTGACAAAAGGCATGGGGGAGGGAGGGATTAGAAAGCCAGCAAAATTCCAAGTTTTATGAAATCATGTCTATCTATTATTGCATGCTTGTTATACTGGGTCATAGGAATACAGAGACAATTCAGAAGCATAAACAACATCATCTCATCAGTGCTGCCCCTACCTGTGACTAATGACACCAGCATCTGCCAACAGTTCAAATATTCGTACTAGTTGTACTCGTAAAATATCTCGACGCCTGCGCCGTTTCATGTTCTACTCAACAGAGGAAATACAGTATTAAATGAAGCAGAGAAAAACAAAGTATAAAACCAGCGTAGCATATAAAAGCATTATTAAATTTGTACTACAACTGGCATCAATTATCAGAGGTGCCAACCTGTTGAGTTACCAAAATGGCTAGCAATTTTAACAAACCAGACAGTGAATAAAATTCTTCCCTGTTGCAACTCCAAGATATATTAGGTTTGCTATTACATGTATTATCAAAATTATATGTTTTTTATCAGTCTCCTGTCGCAAAGTGCAACATATAAAATGATGAACTGAAGTACAAATGCCAATCTTTCCACATATTTGCATGCAAGCCTGACAAAACACTATAGCCCAGTAACAATTTGAAACAGAAGTGATGTTCCTTTCCATCATCTGTACTTAATTACAAATTTTTTTATAAACAAGAATATGACAGTTACCGTAAAAATACTGAGTAATCATCTCTCAGTTTGTGTTTGCAGAGATTATTTCTATGAATACCTACTGAGGCTTCTAAACGTGGCTGTAAAACATGATCTCCATCAGAAAATTTTTAGTCATAGCACTCAGTCAGATGAGCTTACAGCCTTTTTCACTTAAAAAAAATAAACAGTTGGTAAACAGTAGAACTCAATTCTGTGTCTTAGGTCCTACTAATTGTGGGCATGTTACTGATGACACAACAAAGTAACAACTGTGTAAAACTATGCTTATGTAAAAGGAATTAAAAGAATGTGGAAAAGGTTACAGTAATTTTTTCATCATTCGAAGCCTCTTTGGTACAAGAATAATAGAGCTCAAAACCAAACACAAAGCTCTTCTAATGTAAACACCTCACAATCATTTAAAAAACTAACATCTCACCTTTTCATCTGGTATACTGGCAGTTTTTAGGTGCAGAAATTAAAGAACATAATTAACATTTCTTTACTACCATTTGTGAGAAGACAGTTAAAACTGTGTACTGAATATAGTGGAAAATATCTAATTACCTCTGGCCTTCTTTCAAGTGCTTCCTTAATTATAGGATGTAATTCTTCTATTAGTTCCCTGAATTAAAATAAAAGAATTAAAAGGATAAAAACAACCATTAAATTAAAATCTCAACTGAAAGATGTTTCACAGCAACTAGTACTATAATATAACTTAAAACACCCTCAGGTTTTCCTTCTTCACCTGTAGCTTTCTGAAATAAATCAGCATTTAAAATAGATGTTTCCTAGAAAGGTATTTTCCTAATTGAAAGACAGACTACCAAATGGATGTCTCAATAATTACCACTAAATTTGCATTCACCAAGTATTATGGTGCACTGCTGTCACAGATTATTTTCATATTCAGGGTTGAACAAAGTCTTACGTTGCAAATAGATACTCTTAGGAAAAAAAAAATGTTGGCAGCTTATCATACAATGCTCTTTCAGTTGTCATGATGCATTTAGTTGTTAATAAAGATTGTTTAAGGCCAATAACGCTACGCTGACAGAAGTCAGACTAGTCTCTATGAAAACTGAAGAGCAACATGCTTGGATGCTGTGGTTACATTCCCTATTTGTTCTGATGCTGCACAGTCTTTATTACTCCTCAGTTCCTTCTGCCAAACTGAGACTCTTATGACTCCAAAAAGGGGGCAAGGAAAGGGGAAGGAGATCAGTAGTATGGATCTATGCAGACAAAATACTAAGGGAAAAACATACTGGTTTTACTTTAATATTTGATAACATAGTAATTACCGCCTCTATTTTAGATTTGTTGGAGTGTGACACATTTTTCTACTTCCTGTGCTATTGTAATTCAGGCATATCAAAAGCATAAACCACTTCAAGTTTTCATAGTAAATGACTGACTCCTCTGCTACATCGTTCAAAGGTCCTCCTTCAGAGAATGGGTCCAGGTGATCAGGAAGCTGCAGAAACTTTTGCGGTGCACTTGATTACAAGCATTGTTAGGGATTGTTTTGTATTTTCTTTCAAATGTAGAAAACACAGAAAAGAATTTGGAAGAAGCTTTATTTTGTGCTAAAACACAAAGGGTCAGCTTCCAATGGAGAGCAAGAGACACCTAGACAAGTCCATGTGATTAGTAACAGAAAACAAAAGAGAAAAAGAATATTCTAGCAAGTTTAAGTGGACTGCATATACATATAACCTATAATGAAAAAAGTTCCCAAGTAAAACATACCAAGTGTGGAGGAACAGTGCTTAAAAAACCAAAATCAAAACAACAAATCAGTGGAGAGCTGCAATGGTGAAGGATGGGCTACAGTTAGCATCTGGTGTGAGTATGCACATTGGACAGAGGAAAAAAGCTAGTCATCAGAAACAAAACATGTAATTCAGAACAAAAATCAGAAGACTGATGAGAATCAGATATATGTTTTCTTAAGTTTGCTGAATGAATTGTTTCTAATTTAGACAACAAGGACTTCTGATTAAATCCTTTCTGAAAGCATTTTCTAGACTTGTAGAGCACAATTACAATTTAAACTGTTCAGTAGATCTTCAGGGTCATGGGACAAAGTCTTATTTTACTCCTGGTAGGAAAGCAAAGTCAGATATGATATATAATTAGAAGATTATCAAAGGAGTAAGAGAGAATACTATAACTGAGGACTTCGTATTACAGTTTCAAATACATCTTTGGCTCCTCATCTGCCATAATACGGGACACAAGTGATTGGAGGGAAGAAGCATCTCATTCAAAACCAAGAGTGTTAGCGATCCCTGGTTTCTTCTGCAGAAGCAGAGTTGGTTGCTATAGCATGGTACAACTTCATAACTCTCCATTATATGAGGCTGGCTGCTGTCAGAGAACATCTGATGCTGAGCACTGGCCTTCCCAGGAAGTTTTCTTCCCTTCAGATGTTCTCCCTCTTCATCCATCCTCCATAAAGAGAGAGTTGTCAGTTGAGGACAGTGGCATAGACATGCATTTTAAAACTCATGGCTTCCTGGCATAGAGCTGCCTTTTCACCTCGGTGGATTTGTACTACACATTGACAGTACAGTATGTTAGGATCTGAAGAAAAGTAAATTTCAGTTGAGGTAGGAATGCCATGATGGCTAGATAGACCATTTGCAATTCAACATTTATATAACAGACTTGTCACAATAGGGTAAGCAGAAGTTTTGGATTATGAGCTGAATCCAAAAATGTTGAACATGATGTATGAAGTTAAATTGACAGAACAAGTGACTTGGCACAGATTTAATTCTGCTACAATAGATCACAGTTACCAGCACCCAAACTAATCCACATGGACTTGTCATCGGTACAATGTATGAGAAAGGTGTATTAGTTATGAAGTTACAGGAAGTTTACTCAGAAAAAAAAAAAAACAGAAAATGGGGGAGAGGATGTGCCACAAATTTCAGAAGCTTCAGCACTAATCAGAAAACAGTTGTAACTGGTATTTTTTTTCCGCTTGATCAAAAAAATCTCTTTTTAGAATACAGTTATGAATCTCCTACACAAAAAGAGCTCAGAAACGTATGTTTGTTGGCAATACCAATAAGGAGAGTTTAGTAACTTACAAACATGATTAAAATTAACATTTCAAATGTTAATAGCCACACAGCCTGTTCTTTCATGTAAGGGCAGCCTTTAATATCAATAAAAGGCAGTTGTTTATTGTTTCCACTAACTTACTTATCTTTATGCAGACATGACTTCTACACAGAATTATTTCAACCTCTAATAATCTGTATCACACCACTAAATGCTAGAAAAGAAAATGATAATCAGTTTTCACAGCTTTTTTAAAATTCTTGAAAGAAAAAGCAAACCTTTTTTTCTGAGTTCTGATTCCCCAGCTTTGTAATCAATTAGCATAAAAACAGATGAAACACAACAGTTACCTAAAAGCTCCTGGGTTGGTCCTGCCAAGTCCCAGCACAAGGGATTCTGTAATTTCCATGCTCTCAGAGCGCATCATTGGAACTATGTGCTTAAACAGGGAGGAAGGGGATGGAATGCCAATGATCTAAGAAGAAAACCAGAATAAACCAGAAAGAAGTAGTTACCAAACAATCAGGCGGTGTGACATTAAAACATCTGCTGTAATTTTACAGTCTTCTCACACTGATCCATGACTTAAAATGATAAAAATGAAATTTTTGATCTTTGACATGGAAAAAGACTTTCCGAAATAGTAAAGCAGTATTAGCTACTTCTCCATTCCTTGTATAATTGAATTTTCATTGTCAGGTGACAATGATAAACAGATGCTTTGCATGTTTAGTGTATCTGCCCTCCTTAGGGTAAGGAAGCAGACTTCTGGTGTCCAACTCCTTAGACTCCATAGCAGCTCTGAAAGAGAACAAAGCTTTCAGTCTACAGTTTCTCAGATTTAGGGAAAAAAAAAAAACACAAAACCAAAAAAACAACCCCCCAAAAAAAAAAACCCAACCAAAAACGTTCTGCAGGTGATGTGAAGCAAGGCAGACAGAAAACGGTCTGTGGTTGGGAAAAATATAACAAGGTACATCATGCCTGAATAGGTCACTGCTTCAGTTACTGAAATGAGATGCTATTTGCTCAAAATTGCAGAAGTCTATTGACAGCAAAAAAAGTCCTTAATGGTAAACAAAACATTTCCTCGTTACCACTAGATAAGACTTTGACATTGGGTTAATGTTGTCATGACACAATTAGATTTTGTGCTAAAAAACATAAGCAGAAAAGCCTCTACAGCACAGATTGGGAGAAGTGAGCAGAAAAATTATCCTAAACAAATGAAACATAGATGTATACTAAAACATCTTTTCAGACAAACTACACAAGTTTCTAAGAATCTTGATAGTTATTATAAGCCTCAGGTGTTTCTACTTCCAATAACATGTAGACTTATTTACAGTAAGCATTAGAAGAACCTACTCTTGAATCAATGCTATAACCACTGTCAGGAGTAGACGCCAGCGTCTCAGGAGGGGAACATCTCACAGAGCCTGTGGAGGTGGAGGAGTTTGAGGAAGATGCTGCACTGCAGCAAAGAATCAGGTAGTTTCTCCAGAGCCCAATATAGGAGTCACTGCTTGTAGTAGTATTCACTTTCTTTGCGTTGATAGGGCTGCTATTAAAAAAAAAAAAAGCTCATTATAGTAAATAAAGCTTACCAGGTTTCCCTTTGTTTTTCTACTGAATTTATTTTTCAGTTATGTATATGCCATTGCTTCCAAAATTGTTAACACAGTAAACTCTAAATAAATTATTCAGAATAGATCTGTACATCAATAATGTATGCTTTTATAGTCAAATCTGTTGAATACAATATGGCCGAAGGCATGAATTAATTATTCTTTACAGCAGATAACTTTTTTTCAGATAGAACTGCTTTAATTTTTTTATATAAAGCTGAATTAAATCCACAGAAAATATTAACAGTGCATATGTCCCCTCACTGAAACATAATGACATTACAATGATAATAAATCTTGACAGAATACTCAATATAATATATTGTATTTACCTAGGAAATTAACTTACTTTATATCCACTTGTGGAGACAGCAGCTGGAGTCTGGTATAAGCAAACGTCCAAGCATAGCTTACAGCTGTTGGGCAGTGTTTTGGAAGATTTTCCTGTTTCATAAAACTTGAGAGGCTTATAATCCATGGATCTTGGCCTTGAGTCACATGTGCAAATATCCATATATGTGATGGACTGACCACATCAAACTGGTGGCTGATTGGGGAGGAATTCCAGTCAGCCAGAGTCTGTAAATCTATTGAACTGGGACAGTACAGTAAAGTAGTCTGTGGGCATAAAAAAAGGGAACAAGGCAATATTTAATATCCGTGTATATTAAATAACAATCTCTTCATTGTTAAATATCTAATAAAGAATCAGTGTCAAAACCACATTTGGAATAGAGAGAACACATTACTTGATTTATGGGGTTTTTTTAACAGAGGTTCCTAATGTAGACAGTTATATAAACATGCTGTTTGGGAAGGAACTGGATATTAGGAAATAGTAAATTCTAGGAAAAGGCCCTTTCAGTCATGATGATTTAATTCTTTCAAAAGATTCCAGACTCTAAAAGCCTTACTACTGAATTCTAACTAGACCAAAAATCAGAAGAGCTTCTCCTTGATACTTAAGAGTTAATGATAAACATATAAATATGGAATTCAGTTGTTATTCATTGATAGTTATTATAACTTTCATCATGGATAAAGGACACTGTATTGCTCAGAAAAAGGCAGTGGTCTTTGCTTCAAACAAATTGTGATCTATGAGCAAGATGAGAAAAAACAGATGTAGATATAGCTGTCTGTGTGTATATGGAAGTCATAATGACACGCTATTGATCAGCTTCCAATGGTAGTGTCAGCCTCACAACATTCCTCAAGTTTTTTGGCTGGTTGGTTGGGTTTGGTTGGTTGTTTTTTTTTAAGGTGATAAATTGTTGATAAAGTTAGCATGAACATAGTGTCACTATCATTTAAAATATATACAATTTATTTGGGACAGTTTTGCAGGATTACCTTATCTTACATCCAACTTAACATAAAAACTCTCCTACCTGGTCAGCCCCAGTGAGATGTATGAAACTCTCCAGGATAGTAGCACTTAGTCTGTCCATTACATCTATAGCCAACTCGTCATCACTCTACAAAAGACAAAACGCAAAGCATAAAAAGCTCAAAGAAAGTAAAGAGAAAAGCAGTTTCATTAGGCAGTCACAAAAATGAGTCATCGACTCTTACCTTAGAAATATCTAAAAGTGTGAACAAGGCTCTTATTTCTCTGAGAATGCTGACAGCTAATCTCCTGGTGGCAGGCCTTGTGCTGCAAAGGATGACCAAAGCAAAGCCTTCCACCACGTGAAATACACTGGAATAAAGGGTCCTCTCCAGAGGAAGGGTATGGGCAGCCCCATTGGATACACCACGCTAAGAAAAAGATCACAGAAGTTAAGCAAATTAAGAAAAAAGTAAACACAACCAAGCTATAGTTCCATTATTGGTGACGGCAGAATTAATCATACGGTATTTAGATCTTGTTTGGTTACTAGTCAAATTTTGCATTATGAAAACAGCATAATATCAGCTACTTTGTTTTTTTAGTATCTCTCTGAATTCAGTCCAAAGAAAGATCACAAGAAAGTCTTTCTTATTTCACTTTCTCACGAGAACGATGCAGTGAGGGCAAAATTTAAAATAAGTAAGTAATACTCTTACGTATAGGATTGTATAAAATTAAATTATTTGAATCCTTTCTGTTTGTTAGTAAAAAACATTGCTTTTTTTTTAGTTCTGTTAAACCATGGCTACTTAATATCTTTCCAGTTACACATGATGACTTTTGATGTAAGCAAAAATGTGGCCATGAATTAGTGTTTAGGGAATACTTAAAAATATTTAAGTATTTTTTTGGCAAAAATGCTAATTTAAAATAATAGGTCTAAAAACCTTCAAGCACTGTAAGAAAAGTAAGCTGAATTTTTATTACTTAACAAAACCAATAAAGCCTACTAATAAAATTATATGTAGATTCAAACCACATTTTAACATCAAAGGACCTTATTTAGAAATACCTGAGAATCTTGGTTTTTAATGTGCATTTGGGCTGCTTGTTTCCACTGATTTATGAGCTGCACTAACATTTTTACTGCATTGTCAAGAAGCGTTGGGTGGACATCAGTCACTTCACGCACAATAAAATATACAAATCCTGAAAGAACATCTTCTCGCCAATCTGGAAAATCAAGCATTAATGCTTGGAGAGTATTGAAAGCCAAGGCACGAAGTTCTTCATCCATATGAATTGTCAGCCTGTTTAGAAAAAACACCGGCATCATCACCCTACATTGGCAGTTTGGTGTTAACTCTTCCTTCTTTACTGTACAATGCAGAACACAGATGCATTTTCTGCACTGAATACATCTGAAACTGGCTACTAACAGAAGGTGCTACTACTACAGCAAACTAATGTAAGACTTCACAAAACTCAGCATAAACAAATAATTTTCAAGATAGATGGTCAAGTCTTTCATATAGGCATATCTTTGCATGCATCTGAGCAACCACCTTAGAGCTCAGTAGGCAGCCACCCTGTGATGTACAGGTTGTTTTCTTCAAATTAAAATTGAAAATAACAGACTATTTTTGCAGATAAAGCAGCTTTACTTTGGATCTGAGAAAAAAAATCATCAAAAACATATTTGCAAATAGACTTAAAAATATGTCTCAGTCTGCTATGATAGAAACTTATCCAGTACTGTATTATTATTTAAAACTTTTTGTCTTTTGTGCCATTTTTGTCATTAAAGAAAAAGTGTTAGTCTCTCACGTTATTACTAATTTTTATATATATGTATCTCAACACATTATATGCAAATGAATTTATAATTTCAAAGTTAAAAGCTCTCCTGTATTCCTGCACCAAGACCATTCTTGTATTAAAACCAAGGGGGGGGAGGGGAGGGGGGGGGCGGGGAAAGAAGGTTTATCACTCAATATGTAAAGACTGTCTGCATGTACCACAACTACATAGTCTCACTGGATGCTCAGTTTACCCACCTGCAAACACCTGGTTGTCCAGTTGTCTCAACTACTTATCAGTACTGATAAGGCACATTCAATTTAAATTGAGATAAGAGATGGAAGAATATGGGTAGTGTTGGATCAAAAAAACGGAAAAAGGAAGCAGGATTAGTAGACAACATGAAAGAAGTTTCCCCTAAGTGCCTGCCTCATTTTGGTAATGTCAAACCAGAATGCCTTTATGGTAATTTACAGTATTAGCAACAGGAAGAAAAGAAAAGAAAAAAAGAAAAAAGGAAAAAAGGATAATCGTAGTAACAAAAAGATAAGACAAGTTCAAAAAACAAAGCAACAGAAATAAATTCCTACTTTTCAAAAAAATTCTCTCTAAAAGTACGAGTAAAATCTTCAGGATAAATTTACCTCCTGCTACGCTGGCCAGTAACACTTGACCAACTGCAGAAGGTAGGAAGGAATAGGAAGAATGGATTCTGTACGCAGTGGATTCACACTACACCGTGCACTGACACACACAGCATTTAAAAAGGAACATCCCACTAAGAGCAGAATTTCATTTCCCTTACCTTGCAAGCAATTCAATGAGGTCAGTCCTGCTCATGCCATCTGGAATCAGCCTTGGGATAGCAGCAATACAAGTTCTGAACAAATCTATCTTAGGTTTTCTCTCACCCCTACAAAAACAGTTTATAACCAACAAAACAGGAAAATCTACTTCAGTGCACCACAAATATTTTCAATTTCATGTCAAAACTAAGGAGCTAACAAAATTTTTTATCATTAATTAATGAAATTAGCATTCATTAAATAGTCAAGTAAAAAGCCAACAATTGTAATGCATTAATGATGGCATCTGCAACATTACAGCATAAAAATATGACGTAACTGTGACAGTGAAAATATTGCAATCCAGTACATACGTAATCATGTCTTCAGGTTCTTTATTGGACATCTGCACACTAGTCATGCACATGGGCCTTCCAACTTCTTTGTCCAAATGCCTAAGAATGCTATCCAGTGCTTTTCTGACTTGAGGGTAGTATATGGACATTCCTGAAAAGCCAAAGAGTTCTGATCACCTCGTTCATTTGTTCTCATTTAATTTTCACATTTTTATTAAAATATTTGCCACTTATTCAGCATAGGACAAATTCCTTCTTGCACAAAAGGTGACATGAGACACACACTTTCAGTGTCAAAAAAAATGGATGTTACATGAGGAGCAGTAGGAGGTATTATATGAAAATAGAAGTTTCTTTTAGAGAGAACATAAACAAGGAAGCAACCATTAGTTGCTTTTCTGTTTTCTCAATTCCAAGCATTTTAGTTCTAGTTTAATTTTTACACATTGGAACAGTCCTTTAGAGATGACTACCTCATCCACAGAAGATCAATAAAGCACAGGGATCAAAATTGTCTTACTCCACTTCAGCTGTGGGACATTTGGGACATTCTAGAGTAACATCAAGGGAACAAAATTGCCATGCTATTTACCACACTAATTGCACTCAGGCTTCTTTGTGCTAATTTGGCAGTGCAAAACACTTAAAAAAAAGCCATGGATTTGGTCTCAGACACCAGAAGGTCAATATGGTCTAGCAGTCCTCTCTAAAGAATCAAAGCAAGTTAAAACA